>NC_091727.1:121442500-122067500 GCF_042477335.2 Ovis canadensis
AATAAGGGTTTCTTCTTTATACAATTAAATTTATTTATAATTGGAGGGTAATTAGTTTACAGTATTGTGTTGGTTTCTGCCAAACATCAACATGAATCAGCCATAGGTATATCTATGTCCCCTACCTATTGAACCTCCATCCCACTTCCCACCCCCTCTCACCCTTCCAGAATAGGGTTTTAATTCCTCTCAGATCAGCTGTCCAGGATCATAGGCTATTATCTTTCCTTTAATCACATCACTTGCTCCAAATGCACCAGTAGGATAACCAAAGCTCAGGGAAGAATTTATCCTGCTTTTGGCTGAAACCAAAACATCCTCCATGTGAAGGGAGAGAAGCAAGGAATATTTCTGTTTTAGCTCAAATGTAGGTTTATAACTGAGAAGCATCTCAGGGGGTCTAGAGAAAAGACGATGAAACAAATCCCCTCCCTAGCCAGGCAGCTGGGGGAAAATCTGGGAGATGACTATTTTCTATAGTAACTATAATTTGACAATAATAGGGTAGGATGGCCTAGTAGTAAAGACGAATTCCCAGGTTCCAATATTAGTTCTGCCACTTGATAGGCATACAACCTTGGGCAAACCACTCCGGCCTTCCTTAAGCCCTAGTTTCCTCATCTGTAAAACAGAGGACAGTATGATACTCAAAAGGCTTCCCAGGTGGCACTAGTGGTAAAGAACTCGCCTGCCAGTGCAGGAGACATAAGAGACTTGAGTTCAGTTCCTGGATCGGGGAGATTCCCTGGAGGAGGGTATGGCAACCCACTTCAATATTTTTGCCTGGAGAATCCCATGGACACAGGAGCCTGGTGGGCTACAATCCATGGGGTAGCAAGAGTCATACATGACTGAAGCAAAGCAACATGACTGCATGCATGAGACTCAAAAGAGTGATTTGATGATTATGTAATTTATATGAATAACTTAGCTCCACACCAGGGTTCAGAAAAATCTGAACTGATTTTAACTGTTCTTACTTTTAATAGTCATCATTATTATTTTCACTATTACTACATTATTAGGAGGTTCTCGGTTTTGAATTAGGGTTCATACCTGGTTCATCTCACAGAAACAAAGATGTTATTAAATATGCCTTTCCCCTACATCATACCTTTTAGCACACACATCTCTTTTGGAGTCCTTATGGAGGTGTTCCCTCTCTGACCTTCACAAACAACCCTTTTCATTTCATCAACGTGAAGTTATTTGCCATGCTTAGGCACTGCCTGGAGTCAACTAGTAAGGGGTTGGATTAGATGACCTCTCGGCTTCCTTCCATCCCTGAAAATCTATGATTCTAAGAGTCAGTGTTCAGGAGAAAAATGAAGGGCTGTTTAGCGATGAGTGACAGTTCTGTCCTAAAAGAACAAAGAACTTACTCAGTATGCCAGAAGCCATGTTGAAGATCACAGGATCATGAATTATAACTCTACTACCCTCTGGCAGGACAGGAAAGGAATCTCGTAGACAAATTGCACTGGGAGAGATTATGGATTAAAGACTCCAATATTCATGACTTCCAACCAGCCAGCCAGCACATAAGACCATAGCAAGTGCCAAAGACCACCCCTGTACGTTCAAATAATAGTAATACTAACGGGATTATCCCCAAAGGGAAGCAGGAGAATGAAATTGTGGCCAAGACAGTGTTTCTGAATCTTTCTCCTTTTCTAGATACAGCTACAATAAAGAGTTCAAGAGACAATAGAAGCCATCATCTGTAAACTTGTGGCTTTGAAGAAAAAAGCCATAATGATGGAATTTAAATGCTACCCTGTCTTATTCCATTTACCATCAACTGGGGGTTGCCCAGCAGGAGAAATGAGATCATTTCCCTCTGAGTGGCTAGCCGAGCTTGCCCACATTCATTCTTCTTCCCACATCATGTTTTAGCAGGCATCAACACGTCAGCAGCTTCTGAAATGTACCAGATCTAGGGAGGCAGGATATTGTCATTACTGCTCTGAAGAACTCCCCACCTCTGCAGTGAACTCACACCAGCCACAGTTTCTCTTGTTTGCTTGTCAAATGGTAGTAGGAGGTTAAAGAGGCCCCTTGCATTTACTGCCTGACACACAGCCTGATTAATCTTCAGGGATGGTAGCCCACCAGTCAGACTTCCTGAGGCCATTTGAAACACTCCATTTCTTCTTTATATTATTTTTAAACATCTTTTTTTACTTTCTTTTTTAAACTTTTTATTTTATATTGGAGTGTAGCTGATTAACAATGTAGTAATAGTTTCAGGTGGACAGTGAAGGAACTCAGCCGTACATATACATGAATCCATTCTCCCCCAAACTCCTCTCCACTCCAGGCTGCCACATAATATTGAATAGAATTCCATGTGCTATACAGTAGGATCTTGTTAGTTATCTATTTTAAATACAGCAGTGTAAACATCATTTTTCTTCATTTTGTTTCTTAGGTGGCTGCAAGCCTAGAGAGACTTTTGATATTGGGACAAGAGAGGAGGAAGTTTCTTGAATTTAATAAGCTATTGTCTTTTTCTAAGGACTTCCCTGATAGTTCAGTTGGTAAAGAATCCACCTGCAAGACCCAGGATCTTCCCCTGGGCCGGGAAGATCCACTGGAGAAGGGATAGTCTACCAACTCCAGTATTCCATCTTTTTTATAAAACTGAAGGGCATTTTTATTATTTTTTATGTTAAACAAGTTAATGCAAGACTATATTCTCATTTGAGAAGGAAATGGCAACTCACTCAAGTATTCTTGCCTGGGAAATCCCATGAACAGAGAAGCCTGGCAGGCTACATACAGTCCATGGGATCGCAAAAAGTCAGACACAACTTAGCAACTAAACAACATTCTCATTGTAAAAATTCACACACTGAGCAATCTAGAATACTAGATCGTGTGAGTCCCTTCATTCTGATCTTATTCTCTACCCCAGATTGAACTCCTATTAACTGTTCTGTATATAACTCTCCAGATTTTGTATACTTATCTACATATCCACACATAAACTATACAACAAACAGGTAAGTCTAGGTTTTTGGTGGGAGATACCTATTCACTGAAACTGCAGTCTATATCTTTGCCAGTTTTCCACCAATAAACTATCAAAGCTAAGTTCAGGAGAGAAATAGTCCTTCTACAGTTGACCATTGAACCACATGGGTTTGAACTGTGAGAGTCCACTTATATGCAGATTTTTTTTCAATAGTAAATACCACAGTTCAGTGGATGTCAAATGTCACTTATGGAGGAACCACAGATACTGTGTGACTATAAACTATATGTAGATTTTCCCACTCATTGGAGGGTCAGGCCCCTACCAGCGTTGTTCAAGGGTCACCTGTATTCAGTTCAGTTCAGTCGCTCAGTCATGTCCAACTCTTTGTGACCCCATGGACTGCAGCATGCCAGGCTTCCCTGTCCATCACCAACTCCCTGTATTAGTAAGCATGTATTTGCATATCTCTATCAGACTGCATTCTAAGACCAAAGACTATTATTTCCAGATTACCTATTAAACACAGTATCTACTCCTCTCATTTCAGCAGGACACACTAAGCTGGGGTGTCTTTTCACCTTAGGGTGAATGGAGAATCTGGAAACATGTCCATGGCACTGAGTCAATGAAATAGGGCTGTGTTCAGAAAAGACAGGTTGGACCCATGTTGATTTTTTTAAACTGTAGGGGCCTTTAGTGTCCTCCTGGGATTCAGAAGGAGGATTGAGAGAGCTGAGATGAACCCAGGTTTCTTGACTCCAAGTTTATGTTCTTGCCATATGACCACCACCTTGACCCACTAAAGTTAGTTTTACCTTCTTCACAATTTTAATAGGAGGGCAAATGGAGGGAGATAAGGGTATGGGAGACCTAAGCGGTAGGGACGAGGCACCATCAAGAGAAGAGAAAGGGACAGCAGAGAAGAAGGGCAGTTAGAGGTTTCAGAATTCCAGGTCCTTTGGAGTTTCACACAGGACCATACCTACCTACTGGACCACGTTCAGGTTCTCACCTTCCCATCTGAAACCCTGAATCAACAGTTTGTTTAACCTATTCGACCTTTCCGACTGATGATGTTAAGATTAGTATCTCTTACCAATCAACTGTCTCTTTTGGGGGCTTATTCAATTGTCAACTCTAAGCCAAATTCCTGGTCTGCTGAAGTCCATGGGGTCATGAAGAGTTGGACATGACTTGGCAACTGAGCAACAATAACAACAAGTTAAATTCACCAATTTCCCACCCTCCAAATGTACCCCATCCCTAAACAAACAAACAAAAAATTAGCTCCTCTGAACAGGGTCATCAATGAGATATATTTATCCCCCCTCCCCATTTCTGGTCTGTTCCCAAGCCCTATCTGATTTCCCCATGAAAGATTTCCTTTATCTGTGCAGCTTCTCCGTCCTCACTGTCATTGCTCTTGTGTTGGTCCATACAGCCCAGATCACCACCACATCTTTCTCCCTGGCCTCCCACCCTCCATTCTCACTGCTTTCCAATTCACCTCTACTTATTCTCATCAAACACATCTTCCTTAAACTTACCTTTCTTTATGTTTTACTCCAGCTCAAAAATCTTAAGTGATTCTCTATTTCTTGTCACATTTAATTTGTCATGTCAAGTGGAGGAGGGTGCCAATTTATTCTGTATTAGTATCAATGGCAGAAGTAAGACCAGTGGGCAAAAGTTATATAGGAAGGTTTATTTCAGCTGATCAAAGGAAATCTTTGTAAACAAAAAGAGCTGTTGCACAATGAAGCAGCTTGCTCAAGTACTGAGCTTCCTGCCCCTGGGGAGAGCCAGAAACTATCTGTCAAGGATGTTGTAAAAAAGATTCCTGCATTAAGAGGTAGGAAAACATTGCTGACAGTAAAGATGATGATAATTGAACTTTTTTTTTAATATAACTGACCATTTTTGAACATTGGTTCCATGTCAGGCACTCTTTTTGTTTTCATAGGTAAACTCATTTTTAAAAACTTTTTATTTCATATTGGAGTATAGTTGATTAACAATGTTGTGATAGTTGTAGGTGTACAGCAAAGTGTTTCAGTTATACATGTACATATATCCATTCTTTTTTTCAGATTCTTTTTTAAAAAAATTATTTGAGTATAGTTGATTAACAATGTTGCATTACTTTCATATGTACAGCAAAGTGATTCAGTTATTCATATACATGTATCTATTCTTTTTCAGATTCCTTTCCTATATAGGTTATTACAGAGTATTGAGCAGAATTCCCTCCTTGTTGGTTATCCATTTTAAATATAGCAGTGTGTCATATGTTCACTCATTTATTTTCCTTACAGCTCTGTGATTGACCTTTTAATCCCCATTTTACAGTTGGCTCTACTTTATTGGTTATCTATCTTCCCTGGTGGCTCAGACGGTAAAGCATCTGCATACAATGAGGGAGATCCGGGTCCAATCCCTGGGTTGGGAAGATCTCCTGGAGAAGGAAATGGCAACCAACTCCAGTATTCTTGCCTGGAAAATCCCATGGTAGGAGGAGCCTGGTAGGCTACAGTCCATGGGGTCACAAAGAGTCAGACAGACTGAACTACTTTGCTTTCACTTTTCTACTTTAGTGATTAAATGTATAGACTCTAGAGGAAGAGCACAGGCCACATCTTGGCTATGCCACTTACGGATGAATGATTTGTCATTCATTTGCATTCAATGTGTGCCAATTTTTTTAACCTCAGTCTTCTCATCTGTACAAGGGAGTGCTCACTTCAGTGGGATGTTGTGGGGATTATATTGTAAGATAACAGGAAAAGCACTATTTGACACATAGTAACAGACAATGGTCACTTTTTATTCTCTCCATTAGATGATATACTTTTTGAGGGAAGTGGCTACGTTTCTTCTATATCCCCCATCTCAACTAGTTCAAACAAGCCATACAGTATGTTTTCATTCAGTATGGACTTACGGCCAAAGATGTGGTGACTACTCTCCAATGTTTCTCCATGACACTCAGCACCTTGCATCAGCACTAACAGCGTACTCCTACTGACCATCATCTTCAGTCAACACAAGGTCAGCCTTCTCCCCGTTTTCCCTTCTATTAACTCCACTTCCGTTGACTTTTCTATGACAGCAAATAGCCAGTCATAATGAACCAGTTCCCATTTCTCTACCTGCTATCTTGAAGGTACAGAGAGGCTTGTGCTTCCTTTCTCTAATCCCAGTTACTAATGAAAGCAGGTTCACTGGAACCTCCCCAGGTTGAGAACCAGACCTCTATTCTATGTATATCTTACCATGCTGCATGCCTCCTTTCCATACTGAACCTCACAAATTCTGGTCCCAAAGCATTTCCTTAGTATAGTTCATTGTTTACTCTTTGAGAAAATGAATTAATGACATTTCTTGCACAAAATAACCCGACAAAGATATAACTGTCTGTTGGGAAGCTCTTTTTGTAAGAGCCCTTTGCTATCATCATCACTTTGCTTTATAAGCTTTACATGAAAGGGGTGGAGAGGGGGAAACTGTCCTTTTCAGCATGAATAAATCGGTAGCTGTCCTAGAGAGCACCGTTGTGAAGCCAGGTGCTGCCACTTAGTTTAATGTTTCATGATGTATCACTCAGCAAATTATGAGTTGTTTCAATTGATTTCATCCAAACAGCTGAGCTACAGCTTTTGTTCTATTGATGTTCATCTCTATTCCTGAATGTGTGTTGCTTCCAGACAGGAAAAAAAAAAAATCGCATGTCTTATAAAGAAATGTCATTAACTCACAGAGCCTAGCCTATAATTAGAAGGTTTGAGGCTATGCTTTTTTCATCCAGTGGAGCTTCTTTTGACGGTTTAAATTCTTTTTACCAGTTCTTAACTCTTTTCTACCTTCTTTGAATGTAATATTATGCCATTATCCTCATATCTGTAAAATCAGGTTATATTGAGTTTCAAAAATAAGGATTTGTTTTTACATATAATCATACAAACAACTGACTGAGTGCTTACTATGTGTCTCAGTTGAAGATCTTTAGGAAATAGAAGCAGCATGGATATTGACCTGGCTTTCAATGAGTGTCTAATCTTTCTGGAGATTCACAATAAATATTTATAAAATAATTAGAGACCATCCTAAGTCTCTGACTGAATATAATTACTTTGAATTATTACATTGAATATAATCAATGGCCCTCAGATAATGTTTGCCTCCAGGGGTTTCTTTCTCTGATGGTGAATAGAGCAACTGGTGTAAAGTGGGCTCTTTCCCATCCATAAGAGCATAGGGGGTTGGGGGAGGGATAGATTGGGAGCTTGGGATGGACGTGTACACACTGCTATATTTAAAATAGATAGGGACTCCCAGGATGAGCCAATGGTAAAGAACCCACCTTCCAATTCAGGGGACACAGATTCGATCCCTGGTCAGGGAACTAAGATCCCCCATGCTACAGGGCAACTAAGCCTTCATGCCTCAACTAGAGAAGCCCACACAGTGCAAAAAAGATCCAGCAAGCCAATAAATAGATAAGGACCCACTGTATAGCACAGGGAACTCTGCTCAGTAGCAATAGGTGAACCGTGAACTTCCAGATGTTCAAGCTGGTTTTAGAAAAGGCAGAGGAACCAGAGATCAAATTGCCAACATCCGCTGGATCATGGAAAAAGCAAGAGAGTTCCAGAAAAACATCTACTTCTGCTTTATTGACTATGCCAACGCCTTTGACTGTGTGGATCACAATAAACTGTGGAAAATTCTGAAAGAGATCAGAATACCAGACCACCTGACCTGCCTCTTGAGAAATCTGTATGCAGGTCAGGAAGCAACAGTTAGAACTAGACATGGAACAACAGACTGGTTTCAAATAGGAAAAGGAGTGCATCAGGCTGTATATTGTCACCCTGCTTATTTAACTTCTATGCAGAGTACATCACGAGAAATGCTGGACTGGAAGAAACACAAGCTGGAATCAGAATTGCCAGGAGAAATATCAATAACCTCAGATATGCAGATGACACTATCCTTATGGGAGAAAGTGAAGAAGAGCTAAAAAGCCTCTTGATGAAAGTGAAAGAGGAGAGTGAAAAAGTTGGCTTAAAGCTCAACATTCAGAAAATGAAGATCATGGCATCTAGTCCCATCACTTCATGGGAAATAGATGGGGAAACAGTGGAAACAGTATCAGACTTTATTTTTGGGGGCTCCAAAATCACAGCAGATGGTGACTGCAGCAATGAAATTAAAAGACACTTACTCCTTGGAAGAAAAGTTATGACCAACCTAGATAGTATATTCAAAAACAGAGACATTACTTTGCCGACTAAGGTCCGTCTAGTCAACACTATGGTTTTTCCAATAGTCATGTATGGATGTGAGAGTTGGACTGTGAAGAAGGCTGAGCACCGAAGAATTGATGCTTTTGAACAAAGGTGGTGTTGGAGAAGACTCTTGAGAGTCCCTTGGACTGCAAGGAGATCCAACCAGTCCATTCTGAAGATCAGCCCTGGGATTTCTTTGGAAGGAATGATGCTAAAGCTGAAACTCCTGTACTTTGGCCACCTCATGCGAAAAGTTGACTCATTGGAAAAGACTCTGATGCTGGGAGGGATTGGGGGCAGGAGGAGAAGGGGACGACAGAGGATGAGATGGCTGGATGGCATCACTGACTCGATGCACATGAATCTGAGTGAACTCCAGGAGTTGTTGATGGACAGGGAGGCCTGGCATGCTGCGATTCATGGGGTCACAAAGAGTCAGACACGACTGAGTGACTGAACTGAACTGAACTGAAATGGGAAAAGAATTTGAAAAAGAAAAGATAAATGAATATGTATAACTGAATCACTCTGTTGCATACCTGAAACTATCACATTGTTAATCTACTATACTCCAATTAAAAAAAAAAAAAACCTTAAAAAAAGAACATAAGAGCTTCTTTGAGCAAGCATAGCCCCATCTGTCACTCTTATTGTGCTCTGTTCAGTTACATATGACTAGGTAAGAAGAATCACAAGGCATTCTCATCTAGGAATTGTACACCAACCTCACCCTAGACACACCACATACATATACCTATCTAGGCTTTGGAGCTTATGAATATGCATTTTTATACTATTATTTCATTAGCATCTTTGACATTTTTAAAATTGGACTGTTAAGATTTGGAATGGGTTTTAGGATAGAAAGAGAAGTAAAATGGCCTTTTGGCTCCCTCCAGTTTTGGGGATTGTTTTGTTTTTTCACAGAAAAGGAAGCTTTATTCCAAGCAACCTCAAAAGTAAAAGCTATTAGCATCACAAGCCAGTAGAAAAGAATAAACACTTATACATACATATTTAATGAGATATCAACAGGAGTCACATCAATTCCTGTTATTCCTCCCATGCCCTGTTTAGCTTCTTTTTTGTTTGAAGATGAAAAGGTAGACTTGAAATTGCTCGTGTCTTTTTAACTCAAACAAGAACCAGTTTCAAAAAAGCAGGCATCTGGTGGCAAGTGTTATAGAGAATCAGCTACATTACTAAAATAAATTTTCTTCATTACTATGGCAGTTAATAATTTGGTAACTTTCTTGGAGATGACACCACCCTTATGGCAGAAAGCAAAGAAGAAATAAAGAGGCTCTCAATGAAGCTGAAAGAGAAGAGAGAAAATGCTGGCTTAAAACTCAACATTCAAAAAACGAAGATCATGGCATCCAGTCCCATCACTTCATGGAAAATAGATGGGGAAATAAGGGAAGCAGTGACAGATTTTATTTTCTTAGGCTGCAGATGGTGACTGCAGCCATGAGATTAAAAGACGTTTGCTCCTTGGAAGAAAAGCTATGACCAACCTAGAGAGCATTTTAAAAAGCACAGACACTACTTTGCCAACAAAGGTCTGTCTAGTTAAAACTATGTTTTTTCCAGTAGTCATGCATGGATATGAGACTTGGACCATAAAGAAAGCTGAGTACCAAAGAACTGATGCTTCTGAACCATGGTGTTGGAGAAGACTCTTGAGCATCCCTTGGACTGTGAGGAGATCCAACTTAAAGGAAATCCTAAAGATCCATCCTAAAGGAAATCAGTCCTGAATATTCATTGGAAGGACTGATGCTGAAGCTAAAGCTTCAGTACTTTGACTACCTGATATGAAGAGCTGACTCATTGGAAAAGACCCTGATGCTGGGAAAGATTGAAGGCGGGAGAAGGTGACAACAGAGGATGAGATGGTTGGATGGCATCACCAGTTCAATGGACATGAGTTTGAACAAGCTCCAGGAGTTGGTGAAGGACAGAGAAGCCTGGTGTGCTGCAATCCATGGGGTTGCAAAGAGTCAGACACAACTGAGCAATTGAATAGCAAGCTTTCTTGTTTGTTTGTTTTTTTTTTTTCTCATATTTTTAACCAGCCACAGAAGGTTTTTATGTTGAATGTAATGGACATGGTAAAATCTCCATTACTTAGGAGGCATACTTTTAATTATTATTAACCATTGCCATATGGAAGGATGGATCTCCCATTTTCAGAACACAGGCTGGGTGGGCATCTGTACTACAGGCCAAGAAAGTGGGAATCTGAGCAGCATGTGCTGGTACTAGGTGCATCAGGCAGCCGGGCACTTGCTTTCATACTTACTTAGAAGCCTACCTTATTCCACGTACAGAGCTACCAAATAGTCTCCAGACTGACTTCTTCCTTGACCTGAAACCACTTCTACAGAAATGCCATTAACATTTCCATAGTGCCTGGTAATCTAAGCATTACTGATTCCTCTCACCAAAGGCCATTCAATGTCATATTAATCCATTCCAAATTTTCAACAGAGAACAAATCTTAAGGGATGGAAGGAAGAAATATCAATGAGAATGGGAATTAGTCAGCAAAGTCTGTTTGGAAGAGAAGAGGCCTTAAGAAAACATCAGTAGGATTTGGCTGGATCAAAAAGGGTGGCAGGGGAGCCTGCAAATGTGCCAGAATAGGTCAATGTGTTTAAAATGTACAAGTTCAAATGAAGAACCCCAGGGTTAGTAGAAAGAAAGAAATCTTAAAAATTAGGGCAGAAATAAATGCAAAAGAAAGAAAAGAGACCATAGCAAAAATCAACAAAGCCAGAAGCTGGTTTTTTGAGAGGATAAATAAAATTGACAAACCATTAGCCAGACTCATCAAGAAACAAAGGGAGAAAAATCAAGTCAATAAAATTAGAAATGAAAATGGAGAGATCACAACAGACAACACAGAAATACAGAGGATCATAAGAGACTACTATCAGCAATTATATGCCAATAAAATGGACAACTTGGAAGAAATGGACAAATTCTTAGAAAAGTACAACTTTCCAAAACTGAACCAGGAAGAAATAGAAAATCTTAACAGATCCATCACAGGCACAGAAATTGAAACTGAAATTAGAAATCTTCCAGCAAACAAAAGCCCAGGTCCAGGCAGCTTCACAGCTGAATTCTACCAAAAATTTAGAGAAGAGCTAACACCTATCCTACTCAAATTCTTCCAGAAAATTGCAGAGGAAGGTAAACTTACAAACTCATTCTATGAGGCCACCATCACCCTAATACCAAACCCTGACAAAGATGCCACAAAAAAAGAAAACTACAGGCTAATATCACTGGTGAACATAGATGCAAAAATCCTTAACAAAAGTCTAGCAATCAGAATCAAACAACACATTAAAAAGATTATATATCATGACCAAGTGGGCTTTATCCAAGGGATACAAGGATCCTTCAATATCTGCAAATCAATCCATGTAATACACCACATTAACAAATTGAAAAATAAAAGCCATATGATTATCTCAATAGATGCAGAGAAAGCTTTTGACAAAATTCAACATCCATTTATGATAAAAACTCTCCAGAAAGGAGGATAGAAGGAACATACCTCAACATAATAAAAGCTATATATGACAAACCCAGAGCAAGCATTATCCTCAATGGGGAAAAATTGAAAGCATTTCCCCTAAAGTCAGGAACAAGACAAAGGTGCCCACTTTCACCACTACTATTCAACATAGTTTTGGAAGTTTTGGCCACAGCAATCAGAGCAGAAGAAGAAATAAAATAATCCAAATTGGAAAATAAGAAGTAAAACTCACTGTTTGCAGATGACATGATCCTCTACATAGAAAACCCTAAAGACTCCACCAGAAAATTACTAGAGCTAACCAATGAATGTAGTAGCATTACAGGATATAAAATCAATGCACAGAAATCCCTTGCATTCCTATACACTAATAATAAGAAAATAGAAAGAGAAATTAAGGAAACAATTTCATTCATCATTGCAACGAAAAGAATAAATACTTAGGAATATATCTACCTAAAGAAACAAAAGACTTATATGTAGAGAACTATAAAACACTGGTGAAAGAAATCAGAGAGGACACTAATAGATGGAGAAATAGACCGTGTTCATGGATTGGCAGAATCAATATAGTAAAAATTAGAATACTACCCAAAGCAATCTACAGATTCAAAGCAATCCCTATCAAGCTACCAACGGTATTTTTCACAGAGCTAGAACAAATAATTTCACAATTTGTATGGAAATATAACAAACCTTGAATAGCCAAAGCAATCTTGAGAAAGAAGAATGGAACTGGAGGAATCAACCTGCCTGACTTCAGGCTCTACTACAAAGCCACATTCATCAAGACAGTATGGTACTGGCACAAAGATAGAAATTTAGATCAATGGAACAAAATAGAAAGCCCAGAGATAAATCCATGCACCTATGGACAGCTTATCTTTGACAAAGGAGGCAAGAATATACAATGGAGAAAAGACAATCTCTTAAACAAGTGATGCTGGGAAAACTGGTCAACCACTTGTAAAAGAATGAAACTAGGACACTTTCTAACACCATACACAAAAATAAATTCAAAATGGATTAAAGATCTAAATGTAAGACCAGAAACTATACAACTCCTAGAGGAAAACATAGGCAAAACACCCTCTGACATAAATTACAGCAGGATCCTCTATGACCCACCTCCCAGAATATTGGAAATAAAAGCAAAAATAAACAAATGGGACCTAATTAAAATTAAAAGCTTCTGCATGACAAAGGAAACTATAAGCAAGGTGAAAAGACAGCCTTCAGAATGGGAGAAAATAATAGCAAATGAAGCAACTGACAAAGAATTAATCACAAAAATATACAAGAGACTCCTGCAGCTCAATTCCAGAAAAATAAATGACCCAATCAAAAAATGGGCCAAAGAACTAAATAAATATTTCTCCAAAGAAGACATACAGATGGCTAACAAACACATGAAAAGATGCTCAACATCACTCATTCTCAGAGAAATGCAAATCAAAACCACAATGAAGTACCATTTCACGCCAGTCAGAATGGATGCGATCCAAAAGTCTACAAGCAATAAATGCTGGAGAGGGTGTGAAGAAAAAGGAACCCTCTTACACTGTTGGTGGGAATGCAAACCAGCACAGCCCCTATGGAGAACAGTGTGGAGATTCCTTAAAAAACTGGAAATAGAACTGCCTTATGACCCAGCAATCCCACTGCTGGGCATACACCCTGATGAAACCAGAATTGAAAGAGACATGTGTACCCCAATGTTCATCGCAGCACTGTTTCTAATAGCCAGGACATGGAAGCAACCTAGATGTCCATCAGCAGATGAATGGATAAGAAAGCTGTTGTACATATACACAATGGAATATTATGCAGCCATTAAAAAGAATACATTTGAATCAGTTCTAATGAGGTGGATGAAACTGGAGCCTATTATACAGAGTGAAGTAAGCCAGAAAGAAAAACACCAATACAATATACTAATGCATATATATGGAATTTAGAAAGATGGCAACTATAACCCTGTATGCGAGATAGCAAAAGAGACACAGATGTATAGAACAGTCTTTTGGACTCTGTGGGAGAGAGTGAGGGTGGGATGATTTGGGAGAATGGCATTGAAACACGTATAGTATCATTTGTGAAATGAATCACCAGTCCAGGTTTGATACATGATACAGGATGTTTGGAGATGGTGCACTGGGATGACCCAGAGGTATGGTATGCAGAGGGAGGTGGGAGGGGGGTTCAGGATGGGGAACACGTGTACACCCGTGGTAGATTCATGTTGATGTATGGCAAAACCAATACAATATTGTAAAGCAATTAGCCTCCAATTAAAATAAATAAATTTATATTAAAAATAAAATAGAATGTACAAGTTCATGCTTATTGCTAGGATACTACAGAGACTTGGGGCTCCTATCTTTTTTGATATTCAAGTCATGCCAAGGAAAAGCAAGACTGTGTTTTCTACAGCTGAGTTTTTACTTATTACTGAAAAAGAAGATGTAAACAATGTGACAGCATTTGGAATAAAGAGAATAGTGCCCATGGTTTTGCTTAAGGGTGCACCCTGCACAGAAGTGTTGGATGGATGGGAAGGAGGCAGGAAAATCCCCCTAGTACAGGCACTTCCAGAAGCTATGATGTTTTGTGTTTCATCCACTCACTAAGAGGGGACACTTTTTCTCAACTTGTCTGCCTACAGGAAGTAACACTTTGTAATTTGCCAGAAGCATTGTATGTGCTGACAGTGGCCCTTGCAATGCTGCAGATTTGTAGAAGATTACTTTAGACAGGTGAATCTTACTGGCTATCTTAAGGCAGGAAAATAAACCATCAGGCATTTTCTTCCCTATTCAAACTTTTCTGTAGAAGATACTGTGACTTTATTAGATAACACATTTCAGCTTTTTAATATTTTTTCCTCCTTTCATCCTTCTGAAACTAATAATAACAATCATAATAATTAATAACATATTCCATGCTGGTAGAAAAAAATCAAAGCCAAAATGAGAACTGGGGAATATAAAACCAGAGTCAGTTATGGCCTTGGTAACTAGTTCATATTTAGCAGTTGGACCTCTTATAGAAAGAAGGAAAATTCAAATGGTACTACTTCTAGGAACTTTCCAGGTCATATGATGTTAAATCTATGCAATACATCATTTATCACTGTAATGAGATTCAGAATATTTGATTTATAGTGTCAGTATTTACTAAGTTTTTATCTTGGGCAACTCACTTTTTTTTTTCTGCACCATGTTTACATGCTATATAGATTACATGGTATAAAATGATGGAGTTATTTCTAATTTTCCTTCCAGCTCCAAAATTCTCTAATTCTATATTATTATTATACCCAGTTCAGTTGAGTCCATGAAATAAAATAGAAATAATCTGCTCTAACTATTCTTCAATATATAAAGTAAATGCATCCCTGGATTTTGTTTTTGTTTCTTTTTCCCTTAAAGTAACCTTGAAAAAAAGTCATACCCTGAGACTTGGAAAAAGAGCAACTTAATTTATAGCTTCAGCCAGTTCAGTTCAGTCGCTCAGTCATGTCTGACTCTTTGCAACCCCATGGACTGCAGCACCCCAGTCCTCCCTGTCCATCTCCAACTCCTGTAGTTTACTCAAACTCATGTCCATTCAGTTGGTGATGCCATCCAACCATCTCATCCTCTGTCGCCCCCTTCTCCTCCCACCTTCAATCTTTCCCAGCATTAGGGTCCTTTCAAATGAGTTAGTTCTTCGCATCAGGTGGCCAAAGTGTTGGAGTTTCAGCTTCAGCATCAATCCTTCCAATAAACATTCAGGACTGATTTCCTTTACGATGAACTGGTTGAATCTCCTTGCTGTCCAAGGGACTCTCAAGAGTCTTCTCCAACACCACAGTTCAAAAGCATCAATTCTTTGGCGCTCAGCTTTCTTTAAAGTCCAACTCTCACATCCATACATGACTACTGGAAAAAACATAGCTTTGAATAGACAGACCTTTGTTGGCAAAGTAATGTCTCTGCTTTTTAATAGGTCTAGGTTTATCATAACTTTTCTTCCAAGGAGCAAGGGTCTTTTCATTTCAGGGCTATAGCCACTATCTGCAGTGATTTTGGAGGCCCCCCCAAAATAAAGTCTGTCACTGTTTCCCCATCTATTTGCCATGAAGTGATGGGACCAGATGCCATGATATTAGTTGTCAGATATTGAGTTTTAAGCCAACTTTTTCACTCTCTTCTTTCACTTTCATCAAGAGGCTCTTTAGTTTTTCTTTACTTTCTGCCATAAGGGTGGTGTCATCTGCATATCTGAGGTTATTGATATTTTTCCTGGTAATCTTGATTCCAGCTTGTGTTTCATCCAGCCTGGCATTTCCAATGATGTACTCAGCATATAAGTTAAATAAGCAGGGTGACAATACACAGCCTTGACATACCCCTTTCTTGATTTGGAACCAGTCTCTTGTTATATGTCCTGTTCTAA
Organism: Ovis canadensis; assembly: GCF_042477335.2. Classification (NCBI taxonomy): domain Eukaryota; kingdom Metazoa; phylum Chordata; class Mammalia; order Artiodactyla; family Bovidae; genus Ovis; species Ovis canadensis. The sequence goes on from NC_091727.1 coordinate 121,458,762, forward strand.
ATGCTGTTTCCTTACCTGCACACAGATTTTTTACAAGCCTGGTCAGGTGGTCTGGTAATCCCGTCCCTTTTAAGAATTTTCCAGAGTTGTTGTGGTCCACACAGTCAAAGGCTTTGGCATAGTCAATAAAGCAGAAGTAGATTTTTTTTCTGGAACTCTCTTGCTTTTTCAATGATATAATGGATCTCTGGTTGGCAATTGGATCTCTGGTTCCTCTGCCTTTTCTAACCAGCTTGAACATCTGGAGGTTCACAGTTGTACTGTTGAAGCCTGGGTTGGAGAATTTTGAGCATTATTTTACTAGCGTGTGAAATGACTGCAATTGTGTGGTAGCTTGAGCATTCTTTGGCATTGCCTTTCTTTGGGATTGGAATAAAAATGGACCTTTTCCAGTCCTGTGGCCACTGCTGAGTTTTCCAATTTTGCTGGCATATTGAGTGTAACACTTTCACGGCATCATCGTTTAGGACTTGAAATAGCTCAGCTGGAATCCCATCACCTCCACTAGTTTTGTTTGTAGTGATGCTTCCTAAGGCCCATTTGACTTTGCACTGCAGGATGTCTGGTTCTAGGTGAATGATCACACCATCATAATTATCTGGGTCCTGAAGATCTTTTTTGTATAGTTCTTCGTGTATTCTTCTCATCTCTTCTTAATATCTTCTGCTTCTGTTCAGTTCAGTTCAGTTGCTCAGTCGTGTCCGACTCTTTGCAACCCCATGAATTGCAGCACGCCAGGCCTCCCTGTTCATCACCAACTCCTGGAGTTCACATAAACTCACATCCATCGAGTTGGTGATGCCATCCAGCCATCTCATCCTCTGTCATTCCCTTCTCCTCCTGCCTCCAATCCCTCCCAGCATCAGAGTCTTTTCCAATGAGTCAACTCTTCGTGTGAGGTGGTGAAAGTATTGGAGTTTCAGCTTCAGCATCATTCCTTTCAAAGAACACCCAGGACTGATCTCCTTTAAAATGGATTGGTTGGATCTCCTTGCAGTCCAAGCGACTCTCAGGAGTCTTCTCCAACACCACAGTTCAAAAGCATCAATTCTTCAGCACTCAGCTTTCTTCACAGTCCAACTCTCACATCCATACATGACCACTGGAAAAACCATAGCCTTGACTAGATGGACCATTGTTGGCAAAGTAATGTCTCTCCTTTTGAATATGCTATCTAGGTTGGTCATAACTTTCCTTCCAAGGAGTAAGCATCTTTTAGTTTCATGGCTGCAATCACCATCTGCAGTGATTTTGGAGCCCCCCAAAATAAAGTCTGACACTGTTTCCACTGTTTCCCCGTCTATTTCCCATGAAGTGATGGGACCAGATGCCATGATCTTAGTTTTCTGAATGTTGAGCTTTAAATCAACTTGTTCACTCTCCTCTGCTTCTGTTGGGTTCATACCATTTCTGTCTTTTTTTGTGCCCATCTTTTCATGAAATGTTCACATGATCTGGTCACGTGAACCACAGCATTGTCCAACTCAGTGAAATTATGAGCCATGCCATGTAGGGCCACCCAAGATGGACAAGTCATGGTGGAGAGTTCTGACAAACCGTGGTCCACTGGAGAAGGGAATGGCAAACCACTTCAGTATTCTTGCCTTGTGAATCCCATGAAAAGTATGAAAAGAAAAAAAAGGTAGGGATACTGAAAGATGAATTCCCCAGGTCAGTAGGTGCCAAATATGCTACTGGAGATCAGTGGAGAACTAACTCCAGAAAGAATGAAGAGACAGAGCCAAAGCAAAAACAACACCCAGTTTTGGATATGACTGGTGATTGAAGTAAAGTCCAATCCTGTAAAAAGCAATATTGCATAGGAACCTGGAATGTTAGGTCCATGAATCAGGGCAAATTGGAAGTGGTTAAAAGGAAATGGCATGAGTGAATGTCAACATTTTAGGAATCTGTGAACTGAAATGGACTGGAATGGATGAATTTAACTCAGATGACCATTATATCTACTACTATGCACAAGAATCCCTTAGAAGAAATGGAGTAGCCATCATACTCAATGAAAGAGTCCAAAATGCAGTACTTGGGTGCAATCTCAAAAATGAGAAAATGATCCCTGTTTGTTTCCAGCACAAACCACTCAATATCATAGTAATCCAAGTCTATTCCCTGACAAGTAACGCTGAAGAAGCTGAAGTGGTACGGTTCTATGAAGACCTCCAAGACCTTTTAGAACTAACACCCAGAAAAGATGTCTTTTTCATTATATGAGACTGGAATGCAAAAGTAGGAAGTCAAGAAATACCTGGAGTAACAGGCAAATTTGGCCTTGGAATACAGAATGAAGCAGGGCAATGGCTAATAGAGTTTTGCTAAGAGAATGCATTGGTCATAGCAAACACCCTCTTCCAACGACACAATAGAAGACTTTACACATGGACATCACCAGATGGTCAACACTGAAATCAGATTGATTATATTCTTTGCAGCCAAAAATGGAGAAGCTCTATACAGTCAGCAAAAACAAGACTGGGGGCTGACTGTGGCTCAGATCCTGAACTCGTTATGGCCAAATTCAGGCTTAAATTGAAGAAAGTAGGGAAAACCACTAGACCATTCAGGTGTGACCTAAATCAAATCCCCTATGATTATACACGGAAGTGACAAATAGATTCAAGGAATTAGATCTGATAGAGTGCCTGAAGAACTATGAATGGAAGTCTGTGACACTGTACAGGAGGCAAGGATCAAGACCATCCCCAAGGAAAAGAAATGTTTTTTGCCTTTTTGGCAAAATGGTTGTCTGAGGAGGACTTACAAAGAGCTATGAAAAGAATAGAAGTGAAAGGCAAAGAAGAAAAGGAAAGATATACCCATTTGAAAGCAGAGTTCCAAAAAAATAGTAAGGAGAGATAAGAAAGGCTTCCTCAGTTTATAGGTTATGTGCTTAAAAATCCCAGGCCGTCTGACAATCATACCGGTTTCCCCTTCTGAAATTCCCATTACATTATCAGAGGTCCAGGTGATGGACCGTTCCCCTTCCTCTCACCCATAAAACCCTCACTTATTATTCTTTGGTCTTGTTCAAGTTGAACTTCCCTCTGGTCAACAGTATCACCACTGTGGATGTCCTCAGGGCAAGCAACATTCAGCAATTCCTACTCCTTTCCAAATAAAACTAGGAAGGAATAGAAGAAAGTAAGGGAAGGAGTGAGAATAACTGCAAATCTTTCTCCTGGATTTCCTTTTTTCTCATCATAACTGCCCTTCAGATCTCACTTGAGGCCATAGGAGTTGTGTATTCCCAGTGCTATTCTGAAGTTTGTTTTTAGCCATACTTTTGATGGTACTGTTAGGTGGGGGGCTTTGAAGCACTTCAGATGAGTAGTTCTCCAATTAATGTATTTTACATTTATTCCCTACTTTATACATTATGACATGGAAAATTGTGGTATTGGAGTTTTCTTAAAATGAGTTCTAATTGCACCATCTGGGGTAGAGTGATAGTAAATGACTTGCTCAAGGTCAAGGAAGATATGATTTGTCCAAAGAAAAGCCAGAAATAGAACCGAAGTCTGCTGACTTTCAGTTTAGTTGAGCATCCAATAAACCACATTCTCTTTCCTCTGCACATTTTATCTTCAGTGGTATGTCATAGGCACAGATATAATATAGCCTATAAACCTAAACAGTTATAAAATGGTCAGAGGTAGTAAAATAGGTTCCATAGGGAACAAAATGTATATGTCATTGTCAGTAACAGAACACAGCTGACAAGTTCATGTTCACAGTAGAGGCAGTCTACCTTAACACTTCCTGAGGCATCTATTTTCTAACAGAAAGCATGACTTTTCTGTTTGTTTCAGTCAAAAACATATTTTGAATGAAAAAGTCTTAGCGCCTTTATATTTGTGCCTGCAATTGAGGTAATGAAGTATGGAGTTCATTTGTGAATGTTTTGAATGGCAGCGTCTCCTTGAAATTATTTTTGCTGGGAACTCAAATGATCATTCTTTCAAAATAGTCACACTGTTGTAATTGGCAAACCTCAGAGACGGTATCTTGGGAGGGAAACAACACGCAGTTGGAAAGGAATATAAAATTCATAGACTTGCAAACTGAATTATCCATTTAATCTACCATAGTTTCATGTTAAAACCATCTCCAGATGGAAAGACAAGATCTTAAAATCTTTATTGTGAAAAATACTTATTAATGTTACATGCTGGAAGGACATTTTTAAAAATTACAGTTTAATTATATTTTTTGTGTGCCTGTATCCTATTGCCTGTATCCTATTGCCTGTTTATTCAAAATATCTCATTCTTTTTATCGTAAAACATACTTGACTATTTTTACAGTTTCTTTAAAAATCTTTTGAAGGAAATAATGGGTTTGTCCCCCACAGGATCATGACATACTTCTTGGTTGTGGCTCCAGGCCTCAAATCTATTTTAGAACACTTGGATTACTAAACCTTAAAATTGCTGCCTGACTCCTGATCAACTTTGGAAATTACAAAAAAATTGATTTTAAAAACAATGCCTTATGCCTCCTCTTTTAACAGTGAATGCACCCTTCATGAAATAATTTCTTTTCATGATAGAAGTCTGTCAGTTACAGAGGGTGGGGAAATGAGGTTCTCTTGTTAGAATTACTGGCTGTGTACAGAAAGATGAACTCTCTGAAAAGAACTTGATTCTAACATGTTCAGTCTCTGCAAATACTTTTATGTATTTTCCCCCTCCTTGATACAAAATGCCATCAATTTCTCAAAAAATAGCTTTCTTCTACCCCCTGGAAATATGCCCAGGGGTGATTGCCTGGGTCAGGCTAAGACAACCTAGAGGCCAAGTGCTGTTGTGAGTTTTTCTAATCATGTAGGGCCGTAGGAAGAGAGTACGGTTACCTCTGCTCAAAGTCAAGTAATGGGACACACAAAGTGAATCCAGTTTCACTGGAAAGTTAAATAAAGGGAGTTTGGTTTTTTCCAAATTACTTTTCCTAACCCAGAGTTCATGAATCAAAGTAGGATATCTCTAGTGTGTCAAAGACCATGAGACTGCTGTTTCCTTATGCTTCAGAGAAAACAGTATATCTATAGCTCATATCAAACTTAGAAAACAACTTATTCTCAATAATGTACTTAATTTTCTTCCTTGGAAACTGAACTCAATGGATAAGCTTCTTGCTTCCACATTTTATTTCTGATAATTTGTATCTTCTGTTTCTAATAAGACATTTCATTCCAAAGCGCCAAACTATTTTTGGTCTGCCAGTCATCATGATATTAACTATGTAAAAAGTAAAAAGGTGCAAGATTGATCAGATACTTTGCCCAATTTCAACAATTTTAGAAATGTTGCTATAACAATGAGTTATGTTACTTGAAAGTATTTCTCAAAGTTTTACTCATTTGGAGTTGCTAACAGATTAAAAGAAAATGTGTTGAGCTTAGCAAGTTGTGTTTGCATTCACTCTGATGATCCGTGAACCAAATTTCAATAGGGCTATGATATTTAACAATTCACTGGTAAGAAGGTTTAATGACTAAGTTGAGAAGAGACATGCCAACCAGACAAGTACTAGATTGTTAATTATCACTAAACATTGGCTTCCCAAGTAGTGCAGATGGTAAAGAATCTGCCTGCAATGCGGGAGACCCGGATTCGATCCCTGGGTCAGGAAGGTCCCCTGGAGAAGGGAATGGCTACCCACTCCAGTTCTCTTGCCTAAAGAATACCATGGACAGACCATGGCATCGCAAAGAGTTGGACACGGCTGAGTGACTAACACACATATGTATTGTGGAAGTATATAAGATAATGCATATCCTTCTCTTTTGATTTTTTCCTTATAGGTCAAAATTATAACCAGATTTCATTTAAATATTTTCCTACTCCCTCTTCTCTTCTATCTATAAATGCCCTTATTGGGCTGAATTTCTTCCTCAGGTATTTCAAGCCATCTTTATTATCACATCCAACAAACAGCCATTAAGTATCTCTATGGGCCAGACACCATGTTTGGTGCTTTACATGCATTAGCTCATTTAATCGTCACAACAAAACTACATAGCATGTTCTACAGCTATACTCATCGTGAAGTTGAGGAAACTGAGTTCCAACAGGAACTTAAGCAATATGCCCATGGTCACAAAACCAGTAAATGGTAGAAAAGGCTTTAAACTCAGATATGACTATTCTAAAGACAGATCGTTCCACCATTGCAATGTTTCTCTTCTCAAACCTACTATGCTATCAAGTTTGTACTATGTAGTTTTACATCAAATTGTTTAAAAATCATCCTCTGTATAATCAGTCTTATCTCCCTACCTACACTAGGAAGGGCACCATACATCGAGTTTCATTTTTAGCTTCTACCACCTCTTGAGGAGGACTAGAAGTGTAGCAGAGACTCAGTCATGTGTGATTTGATTTTTGTCTTAACGTTCTTTTATTAAAAAGTTACTTTTTTTTCTTTTTTTTTATTTTTTATTTTTATTTTTAATTTTTTAATTTTTTTAATTTTAGTTTTTTATTTTTTAAATTTTATTTTTTTTTATTTTTATTTTTTTTTAAATTTTTAGTTTTTTATTTTTTAAATTTTAAAATCTTTAATTCTTACATGCATTCCCAAACATGAACCCCCTGATTTCAGGCTCTACTACAAAGCCACAGTCATCAAGACAGTATGGTACTGGCACAAAGACAGACATATAGATCAATGGAACAAAATAGAAAGCCCAGAGATAAATCCACACACATATGGACACCTTATCTTTGACAAAGGAGGCAAGAATATACAATGGAGTAAAGACAATCTCTTTAACAAGTGGTGCTGGGAAAACTGGTCAACCACTTGTAAAAGAATGAAACTAGATCACTTTCTATTTTTTAAATTTTAAAATCTTTATTTTTTTTTTTATATTTTTTTTAATTTATTTATTTTTTTTAATTTTAAAATCTTTAATTCTTACATGCGTTCCCAAACATGAACCCCCCTCCCACCTCCCTCCCCATAACATCTTTCTGGGTCATCCCCATGCACCAGCCCCAAGCATGCTGCATCCTGCGTCAGACATAGACTGGCGATTCAATTCACATGATAGTATACATGTTAGAATGTCATTCTCCCAAATCATCCCACCCTCTCCCTCTCCCTCTGAGTCCAAAAGTCCGTTATACACATCTGTGTCTCTTTCCCTGTCTTGCATACAGGGTCGTCATTGCCATCTTCCTAAATTCCATATATATGTGTTAGTATACTGTATTGGTGTTTTTCTTTCTGGCTTACTTCACTCTGTATAATCGGCTCCAGTTTCATCCATCTCATCAGAACTGATTCAAATGAATTCTTTTTAACGGCTGAGTAATACTCCATTGTGTATATGTACCACAGCTTTCTTATCCATTCATCTGCTGATGGACATCTAGGTTGTTTCCATGTCCTGGCTATTATAAACAGTGCTGTGATGAACATTGGGGTACATGTGTCTCTTTCAATTCTGGTTTCCTTGGTGTGTATGCCCAGAAGTGGGATTGCTGGGTCATAAGGTAGTTCTATTTGCAATTTTTTAAGGAATCTCCACACTGTTCTCCATAGTGGCTGTACTAGTTTGCATAATTTCAAGATTTGTATGGAAATACAAAAAAGTTACTTTTAAAAATGCCTCTAGGACTTCTCTGGTGGTCCAGTGGTTAAGACTCTGCATTTCCACTGCAGGAGGCATAGGTTCAATCCCTGGTCAGGGAACTAAGATCCCACAGGTGGCCAAGAGAAAAAAACGCATCTAAATTTTAAAATTCCTGTTGTTTTCTTTTTCTGACTTGTTAAAGACTATTAACACTTTCTTTTTCCAATATATTGCAAAATATTCTTTTTCCAGTTCCTTGTGATTAAGGTCAAAATCACACAGTCGGGCTCTCCTAACTTTCCCAAAGGTGTAGGAGGCAATGCACATTGTGCAGGAAACACTTTAATAAATAATCACAATATCTCTGTTTTGGGAAGGGAAGTGTTTTCTCCATGAAAAATTAATTGTAAATCATATTAAGCCAAAGGGATCTGCGATATCATTGCATTCTTTATCTGTGTCTATTTCACAGTTCTTATGCCCATTTACCTTGTATTTCAATCCTTTGGGCACATAACTTTGCTTTCTAGATTTATAATCTTCTCAAGGACAGAAACTCATGTCTGATTCATGTTTCTGTTCCTTAAAGTGCCTTGTACCATGCTTATCATGTATTCAACAACCATCAGAGTTCTGTAAAATGACTGAATCAAATCCACCACCCCTTTGTTTGATAGATGTGCAAATAGATTCACAGTAAGTATTTATATGACTTTAAGATCATACTGTTAGTTGCCAGCAAAACCAGATCTAGAACCCTATTATTCTGATTGCTAAGTCAATCATTTTTCCTTGACATCTTGCTTCCCAGCTGGTTAAAAATGAATATGGAATTTCTCTGAGTGAGTATAATCCATCATTTGTCTTCAGCTAAAACTCTTGTTGACTCCCAGTGGATCCACTGGGAGTATACCCACTGTGGGAACCAGCACAAAGAGAAGAGAGAGTTATTTGTTCCTCTTAGTATTCTTGGCCAGGATGGGTTGTATATTTAGTAGTGATAAGACAGATTTAAGCTTAAACACTGAGAGGCAAGTCAAATCATAACAGTGTAGGTGTTTGGGGGTACATAGTAAGGAATTTGGTCAGTCTCCTCCAAAGCTTGACTTAACTCTATGCGAATGTGTTTGAAACTATAGATAATAAGAAATATTATTCTGAAAATTAATGGTTACAAAGATTAAATCAAATAACAAATTACAAACGCCTTTAGCAAATGCAGAGAAGTCTTCTGTAAGTTTGATTATGGACATTAAGTGATAATATTTTAGTATAACAGGAAGTGATTATCATCAGTAAGAAACATTTATGGAGAGCCTAATCTGTGCTAGGATATGGGAGTTGAAAGACAAGAAGTTAGCATCCCTGCCCTTATGACTTTACAATCTAGTGTCAGGAACAAGGCATGTCCATAAACAGATGACTACAAAGGAGGACAAATGGCGTGACTGTGAAGTCGGTATTCAAATTTGGCCTTTAATCTTGGTCAGTGGGGAACATTAAATGCTTTTGACCAGATTTGTGATATGTGTATGTAAAGTAATGTTATAGGAATATTAATCTGACATAAGTGTGCATTAATAGAAGGACAAGAGAAAATAGGTATAGGAATATCAATATAGAAATTATTGTAATAGTCCATATGAGAGGTGATGAGAAGGCAGACTAAGATGCAAATAGGCTATATAAGTAAAGAGCAGATCAGGAAGACACTATGTAATCAGAATCTACATGATTTGGTGACTACATAGATCTGGAGAGGGAGATATTTAAGTTGACTCCAAAGAGAGGAGTTAGTTCCTTATAACTGACTTTATTAAATTTGTTACCCTGGTTGGTTTGAATCTCCTGTAAGGCAGAGACTTTCATTCATTTTCTCTAAATTCCAATGTCCCAGCACAAATTAGGAAAGTTGTTCATGTATTTTGGCTTTCACTGTAAGAAGTCCTTATTACCAGAAAGGAAAATGGAAGACTTCATAGTGGTAAAATATAAATGGAACTTGAACTCCCAGCTGTTTGTGTAGCATCATGCAGAGTATGTAATAAATGCTTAATGAGCTCTCAAGCTGAATTTAATTGTTGGTATGGTGAAAAGATTAAAATTCTGTTGATTTTATTTCTAACTCGACCAAGAAATAGTTACGTGACTTTGGGAAAGTCATTTCACCTTTCTATAGCTCCACACCCTGTTGGCATTAAAGGTATCCTAGGTAAGAATCCTAACTCTTATCATATATGATTTGATTCTAAATTTGACTCTGACACCAAATTCTTTTCTGCATCTATACATATGATTCACTTCCAGCCCCTACATCACTTAGGACCTGGATCTGCAGTGAGCTACCCAGACTGTATATCCCCACATTCCAACACACTTCCCTTTCAGTCTGGCACCATCTCTCATCCTCCCACCTCTTTAAAATTCTTTTTTCCTCAGTGCTAATCTCAGTTGGGTGTTAAGAGTAGAGCAACCTGGTCCAACAATTTCATACTAAGATATGAAAGACTGATCACCAGGAAGGTCCTCCAAGATTCATGAACTTTACAAAAGGCATCTTATTATCCTGAGGTTTCAGGCAAGAGGATAGAATAAAATGATAAAGTTTAGGAGAGAGAAATTTAGCAAGATAGGCTCTTTAGTCATATTATATAAACCTGGCTCTGCCATACAGATGGGCTCAGCTTCAGGAGCACAAATTTTTTTATGCAAATCATGGAGAGCAGACTAGAAAGTACACAATGTTTTAATGTTCATTTTAGGCCACTTCCCTGTCCAATATTCATTTGTCCCACTGCCTGACTTCCATCAACAGTTTAACAAATATTTATTTAATGCCTACTTTATGTTGGTAGTGGTGTTTTACATATGAGCAGACTATAGTCTCTGCTCTCAAGGACCTTACAATGCATTATGAATGACAAATATCTAAACAGGTAAGTACACAGAAATATATCAGTGGACATTTCACTCAACTTGGGGGGTACAAGGAAGGTTTTGTAGAGCTCAACCACATTTTTTTAAGTTCTATAAATCAGGGCCTGTGCATATCTCATGTCAGCATATAAAATCAGGATTTCTGAATTGTACATCCTGGACACAAGGCATAGATGATTTACTTTTCCAAACCATACTGTTGCCTGTAACTTGCTGAAGATAATTTTAAAAACAGTATATCTCACCAAAGCCAGTTACTGCATTGTATTACTATGAAGTACAAAAGTATATGCCTATATTCTTTGTTTCACTAGGTATTTTTAAGAACCTGGCTCTGGATAAATAGTTTTGCCTATTTGGTTTGTCTCCAAAAGGCAAAACTATTAATTTCTATTAATTCTAGCCTTCTTTCCTGGCCTCCTGAAAACTCTGGCTTTAGTTCATTCACACTGTACATCTATCAGAGAATTAGAGACTTTATAGTCTAGTAGAAAAATCCTGAAAGCCTTTCTATTTGGTAGTTGTCTCCCAGTTAGGTGCAAAATAATCAGAATGAAAACATATTTCACGATGTCCTTCTGTGTAAGTGATTAAACTGAACTTGGTCTGTATAAAATCTAGTCAAAGTTCAACTGAGCTATGATTATAATAAAAGCCCTGGGTGTTTTCGGAGGCTGCAAAATACATGAAAAAAACTCCTTCAAATTCAATGTATTCTGCAAGGGACTATCCGATTCCAAGGGTAAAATGTGGGAACCTCATGTGCATGAAAAGCACAGTAGCCAAAGCTGCTCCTGCAGCCACCATCGCCCTGTAGCCTAGCAGGCCTTGGGTCCAGGCCAAACAGATGCTCATTCGGGAATAAATGGTCTGATCTGTGAACAGTTTGCACTATGTAACTGAACCTGTTGAAAGAGAACTCCAGGAATGGACTTATCCTTCTTATATCAGTTTCATGAAAGCAGCCAGTTACTGAAAGATTTCTATGTGCAAGTGTGTTCTTTAGATGCACATATGCACCTCATCAAAGACACAAGCCTCTGGACCTCCATATTGATACCACTGCTCCCAGCCTCTTGAATGTTTAAGTGCTAACTGGCCATAATTGGTACCAGACACTTACAAATATAAGTATCTTATATTTGCCAATGTTTCCCTTGCACTTCGACCTAAGCTACTTGTTGGTACTCTGATGCCTTGTGGGCTGGCTGTCCATCACATGAGCAGCAGTGGTACAGATGAACATACCAGGAAAAGACTTGGGGGCATGGAAGTAGATGTTCCTGTGAGTGTGAGTGACCATACAGACAACAGGGAGCAAAGCTGCTGGTAGGTGCACTGACTTAGCCTAGGATGACACTGCTTTTCCTGTGAAACATGATGTGCTTCAGAAGCTTCTAGATTCTGAACATAGTGCTAGATATTCCCTGTCTCCCAGCATCCCCTCTCAAAATTCTCTTCTCTTGCTTTTCATCCACAGCCCCCACTCTCACCCAAAGCATATTCATATCATTGCCCTCTGTCTTTGTCAACTTCTATTTTCTCCAACCTCTCTCTGTATTTCTCCCTCTTCTCTCCAATCCACACACACCCCTATACCCTAGGTCTCCAGACATCTAATACACTTCCCATAAATCTTGTGGTTGTTGTTGTTTACTTGCTAAGTCGTGTCCCCATGAACTATAGCCCACCAGCCTCCTATGTCACAGGATTTTCCAGGCAAGAATATTTGAGCAGGTTGCCATTTCCTCCCCCAAGGAATCTTCCCCACCCAAGGATTGAACCTGCCCTGCATCTCCTGCACTGCCAGGCAGATGCTTTACTGTTGAGGCATCAGGGAAGCTCTTCCCATAAGGCTACCAACTGCCAAAATCCCAAAATACTACCCATAAGCAAATTCTGGAAAGCCAGTCTCTGGATTTTTAATTAAAAGCTCATATAGGAATAGCCCATACACCTATAACCAGGCACCATGCCATGCTGGGCAGCTGACTGAGGCTATGTCCCCAAAGACCATCCTTATCCTCTTGGAGGAGCCTCAGTGCCCTTCCATCATCTTCATAATCATGATGAATAAGTTACAAGAGGAATAATTGCATTGCATCACAGTGTTTTGAACGTGTGCTTTGCTATTACTGCCACTGACCAGATTTATATTAAATTCCACTGAATAATTTTTGAGAGAGAAAGTATTGTCTTTAGTGATCAAATGTCTCTTTGCTCTGTGGTGCTGCCACTTGAAGACCCATATCTCATCAGGATTCATCTTTTAGTCTGGAAAAGGGACTTAGCAGACTGCCACAATAGTGCCATCTATGGCTCTTCATAGGCATAGGCAAGCATGCAAATCACTGGAATAACTGATTCTAGACACAAGCCAATCTTTATTAATTGCAGTTCAATGATGACTCAGGAAAATTGTAATTAGATGGCAGCACTGTTCTAAGTGGTGTACATGTGTTCTTTCATTTAATCTTTACAGCAACACCATGAAATATATGGTAACTTTATCTCCATTTTATCAATGAGGAAACTAAGCCATGGAAAGGTTATGTGACTTTCTCAAGGTTGTCTGTGTGTGTGCTCAGTAGTGTCCAACTCCTTGCGACTACATGGACCATAGCCCAGCAGCCTCCTCTGTCCATGGGATTCTCCAGGCAAGAATACGAGAGTGGGTTTCCATTCCCTCCTCCAGATGGTCTTCCCAACTCAGGGATTCAACCCGTGTCTCCCACATTGGCAGGCGAATTCTTTACACCTGAGCTACCTGGGAATCCCCCTTTCCTAAGGTTGCTGCTGCTGCTGCTGCTACTAAGTTGCTTCAGTCGAGTCCAACTCTGTGTGACCCCATAGACGGCAGCCCACCAGGCTCCGCCATCCCTGGGATTCTCCAGGCAAGAACACTGGAGTGGGTTGCCATTTCCTTCTCCAATGCATGAAAGTGAAAAGTGAAAGTGAAGTCACTCAGTCGTGTCTGACTTAGCGACCCCATGCACGGCAGCCTACCAGGCTCCTCCGTCCATGGGATTTTCCAGGCAAGAGTACTGGAGTGGGGTGCTATTGCCTTCTCCGAAGGTTACACAACTAATAATTGGAAGAGGGAGGGTTCAAATCCAGGCAATTTGATTTCAGAGTAAAGAACCTACCAGTTGTGCTATTAATAACAAACACCTGGAGCTCATGTACATCTGTTCTATTTACCTAGAGTCGCCCCTATGCCATGTTTGCAAAGTCCCTTTCTTTAGCCATTGGCCACATGTCTCAGGGATCAGTTTCCAAGATATCCTTATCTTCAGGGATTCCTTTGATGTTTGACTCAACCTTCATGTGGAAAAGGGACTTGGAGGGAGACAGTTGGAGGATCAATTGTCCTTTGCCAAAGACAGCCTCTACTCTCTTCGACCCCCTCATTTCATGATCCTTTAACAATGGCCCTCTTAGTTTTCTTCTATTCCTATGTGAACTTTTAATTAAAAGATAATCTATAGAGGACTTCCCTGGTGACCCAGTGGTAAAGAATCTGCCTGCCAATGCAGGAGACAAGGGTTTGATCCCTGATCCAAGAAGATCCCATATGCCGCGAAACCACTAAGCCCATGCACCACAGCTATTAAGCCTGGGAATCGCAACTACTGAAGAGCTCGTGCTCTGCAACAAAAGAAGCCAGTGTATTGCGACTAGAGGGCAGCCCCCAATCACCACTAGAGAAAAGCTCATGCAGCAGTGAAGACCCACCACAGCCAAAAATGATAATTAATTTTCTAAAAAAGTTTATCTATAGAGTTAAATGAAATATCTGAACAACTCAGGGCTTAAGGATTCACTGTCATTTGAAGTGAAGTGTTAGTTGCTCAGTTGTGTCCAACTCTTTGTGACCTCATGGACCATAGCATGCAAAGCTCCTCTGTCCATGGGATTCTCAAGGCAAGGATACTGGAGTGTGTTGCCATACTCTCCTCCAGGAGGTCTTCCTGACCTAGGGATGGAACCTGGGTCGTCTCCATTGCAGGTGGATTCTTTACCATCTGAGCCACCAGGGAAGCCAAATCTCTGAACAGCTCAGGGCTTATGGATTCATTGTCATTTGAGGTATGGCCCAAAGACCACTTATATTAGAAACATTTGCAACCTTGTTAAAAATGCAGATTCTGAACACCTATCCAGATGTACTTTACTTCTGACAGTAAAGTCTATAAATCTGCATTTGTGAAATGCTTCCCAGGTGATTCTGATAGACCTGAAAATTTGAGAACCAATACTCCAAACCAGCATAGTTTGGTGTGTAAAAGGAGTAATAGCCTCGGGCCCTGAGGACCTAGTGGACCTGGCTCTACATCTAATATCCTTGTGCGACTTTGAGCACACCAATTAATTTCTTTGGGGCTCAGTGCTCTCATCTGTATAAAAGGATATCTCTCTTTTCCATCCTCTCCAAGTTGTATAGATCAAATATAAATGTGTGTGAGAGTTCTTTGGAGTTTCAGAAAAATAACACACATTATTATTATTAGGGGTGGGGTCAGGGAGAACACACTGGAGAAGGAATGCTCTTGGCAAGAACTGAGGGGAGGAGAAGTCAGTTTCTTTTACCCATCAGAGTCCAGACAATGGATTATAGTATTGTGGAATTTCAAGATTCTTTCCAACTCACCATCTCCCCCCTACTCACGTGTTCTCAGTTTATTGCTAACAGCAAAGAAGTCTCCTCCCTTCCAAAGCACTCCTTTAGGTTAAAAAACCTATCTCAGCAGGTTGAGGTCAGCTCCAAGTTCTGATCAGTACCCAACTTGGCACTATCAATAAGTCACTAGATCTCCCCCCTTAGTTATTAGGGGCAAATGTAATTAAATTAAATTATCTGCATATTTGCAGAGATGGAGAAACAAAGAAGATATCTTTGTACTCATTCATAATTAGGCTCAGAATGGCACATATCTGTCATCTTAAAAGACACAGCAAATATTGTTCATTCTTCCTGTGTAGGGAATCCAAACATTTGTTTTGTTTCTGATGTGAATGGGTGATCTATTTATTTTCAAGATGAATTACCCTACTTACGCCCCCTTCCTTACCCTCCACTTCTGAAGTTTTAGTCCAAGGATTTCATAAATGATTTCAACACTTCTAAGATTCAAATTGGATCTAAGGTTTTGTCCAAACATCTGGCTTTCAATTTCTGAATGCCTAAGTCATTCCTGCCTTTTGGAAAAGAATGTCTGCCCAATCTCATCCATTCCCTGAGTGCTCCATCTCAGTGACTTTCTTCTCTGCTGTTTTGACTTTCTGACCAGGAAATGGATTTCATTAACTAGCTTGCAGAGTGGAGGCTGTACCTGGGGTGACCCCAAAAGTCATTCAAATATTTCATCCAAAGGCAGGGGAACACTATGTAGGAAATCACAAAAAGGAGGAAAGAGAGAAGAGATGAAATCAGGCTTTGATGAGTTCAGCCACACCAGCCCCTTGGAAGAGTGCCAGCACTGGTGAAGCAGCAGCAGCTCTGGGTTTCACAGGCAGTCTGGAATGCACTTCAATACAGCCCAGCCTCCCTCTCGTTAGAGGCCTAGCGTTTGATGATTCAGCTGCTTCCCGGCTGCCAGGAGAGATTTAGCCAACTGTTTGAAAAACACTGTCTGCCCCAGACCACACTTGTTTTTATTCTCTGACTGTTGTCAGGGGCCTCTTCTGAAATGGAACACCTCAGGAAATCAGAACCAAACTCTGAGGAGTTTCTGCTGCCTTTTCTGCCCCCCTTTTCAAAGGCAATTATACCAAAATAGGGATTGTTTGTAGCAAAGTGCTTTCCTAGTGATGTTGAAAGCAGACACTCTATTATGGGGAAATGATCTCTCATTAGATCTTTTTTAGATCAAATGGAAAACATAGTGTGCTAGCAGACTCATCAGACATTAAAGGCACAGCTGAGATGTGGCAGTACTGAACTCTCCATATATCAGTTGCTGAAAGATGCAGGTTAAAGGGTAATGGGGACATGCATTTGGGGAAGGAATTGAGCAAGAGCCTCGGCCAAAGGTTGGACTCCTGAACTCTACTGTTTGCTTCTGAGAAGCTCCCTAGAGCTACAGGTGCAACTTTCTAACAAAGAAAGCTGATTCTCAAAGTGGACTGGGCTGCCTCATTCAGAAATGAACATATTACTTCCAATACAGCATGGTGATTAAGAGGATGATCTTTGGCAAAATGTGTAGCCCAGGCTACATCACTTATCAGTTTTTTAAATGTAAGAAATTTAGTTCTTCGTGCCTCACTTTTCTTATCTGTAAAATAATAGTGCCTTCGTTTGGGGGTTGTGAGAGTTAGAGGATAAATATGAGTTGATACATATAGAGAGTGTAGAATAGGGCCTAGCATATGATAAGCCCTCAATAATGGTGTTAACTATTAATATTTTTAAGGCCCTGAAGGTATTCAAGTCAACATCCCTCATGTACTGTGTAGTGCAGTGATTAAGAAGACAACTTTTTAAAGTAAGACACCTAGTTAGACCACTTACTACCTTTGGGCTTGGGTAACCTCTGTAAGCTTCAGTTTCCCCATCTGAAAAATGGGGATAATTGTAGCTACTTCATAGAGTTGTTGTGATGATTAATAAATGATGTAGAATGGTTAATTCAGTGGCTTGCCCATAGAAAGTGCTCAATAACTAATAAATAATCATATAATATGCCAAAGACTTTGTGACTCTAGAAACCCCACATCCTTTTTTTCCCTTAGTCTTGGCTCTATTTAAATACTAGATATTTTAAAGATTCACTGTATGCTAAAAGGTCCTTATATTTAAGAAACAGATTGAAAATCTATTTCCTCCATTTAAAAAAAAAAACAGTGATGATGTCTTAATTAGCTCCTTGCTTAGGAGGAAACAGTTATCCAAGTGAGCAGGAAATGGAAAATCAAACTCCTCTCGCCTCAGCTCTTAGATGCTTTAATGATCTCAATAGTTACTTGGGCCAGTCAGCTGAAAAGGGAACCAGCTGGAAGCAAAACCAGGCTAAATTGGCAATTACCAAACTCCTTCATTTTATGAAAATATCTGGTTATTTGTCAGACTTCTGGCCCGCTCAGGATCTCTCAATCTATCCTTTATTCCTCTTGAATGGTGAAAACCTGAGTGACAAGGATGGCAAGGGAGAGAAACAAATCCCTGGTCCTCAAAACCTCACCTATGGCCTGCTATGGAATGTAGGCTTTCCTTTCCAGGGAAGATACTGTGACCGTGCTGAGAAAAGAAGCCAGTCTAAACAGTTGCAGTGATTCTGTACTTCTCTCATACTACAACATGTTACTCAGCTGTGAAACACGATGCCTTAGAAGAAAAAACACGATGCTTCCTTTTCCTTTGCACTTGCTGTGTGAACATGCAGAAGGTCCCATATTCTTCCAAATACATTGAGTTTGCAGAAGATAGCATTGCTTCAGCTCCATCTTGGGGCATGAAAAGAAACTACATCCACATTGACAGATTCTCAAAGGATGATTTAATGTGTCACTGGAGAACTTGTCTACACAGTATTGTAACCTGACTTTTTGCCTGAATCTACAGAATTGTACATGTAAACCCTGGCAAGGAATACCCATGAGTGTGCCGGTGGTTCTGCCAAGTCCAAACTAATTCTTTCCTTTCTCTTCCTTAATTTCTAATGTTGTTTCAAAGCAGCTTCAAGGGAATTCCTGATGTCTGAGTAACTGTGCCATTCTCAAGCCCTTCTCAACTCTCTTGTCCCCAGCCCCTTCATCTTGAGCATCTTCACCAGGTCTTCACAGTTAACACCTTTTAGAAGCCTCGCCTTGCTTCCTACAGACACAGTTATGAATCATCAGTTTTTAATTTTCAAGAAGGAAACATAAAAATATATGCTGGAGCCATTTTCTATTACTGTGTAAGAACAATAAAATACTATACAGTGGGTTCTCAGCATTTTAAAAATAAAAGGCAGTGAACAACACTTTAATGGCCACTATAAAGAGCAGCCCACTGAACTGTAATTCCTATAGTTATTGGGCACAACAGAATATTGAACAGACTATCCTGGTTGAAAGATTTCTATTAGAGTCAATTCCAAAAACCAATTTGGGGTGCAAAGTAAAGATTGCTGGGCTGTGGTAGAAGAGCAGAAGTAGGGCCTGTTGGCAGTGGTTTAAGGGAGAGAAAGGCAAATCTGGAAAGAGGCTTTATGGATGGTCACACTAGTCCATATGGAGTGGGAGAAGAGGAAATTGGCTCTCAAAGGTCAAGTGTCTTCCCTCTCAGCTCTTGTAGGTCCAAAACCTTGAGAGTCATCTTATTCAAGGATGACTGAGTCCAGATAACTGGCTTATATCATTCCAAATCTGAACTGCACCAAAATCCAAATGTGAACTGCCTATTTTCTCCATAGGTTATCTCCTTGGTCAGGAGATCTATTCAGAGAAAAAACTTACTGTATAGATTTTATATCACAGTATAATTTAATGGTGTAAAATCAAAATAAAGACACTATGGTAGCTCTAAGAGGTTTTGTCATGTTCCTAATGGAACAGTCTCTACTGCCTAAATATTCCTTGCCAGAGCTGTGTCCAGTTATCCGAAGTCAGAGCATCTTGTCCCTGGAGACTGCTGGAGATACTTAATGCAGAGAAAACACATATAGTAACCAAGTGAAGGGGGCTTCTTTTTTGAACTTAGGCCTACCTCCACTTGAGTAGCAGGCAAAGATGACAGGACTAGTGGCAATAGCTTTATAAGGGGAGCTGGTAGTGTCCAGCCCATCTCAGTACTGGGTATGCAATAGGTCTTTCTTTGACTTTGCGTGCACTGGTCAATCAGTTGACTTACTAATTAGTTCTTTTCCAAATCATTTCTACCCAGCTGCATTTTATTCATCATTTCTTCTCACTCTTCTTTCTTCCTCAGGTATTTATTAATGATAGTATTAAGCACTATTTTAATTACTCATTTGTGAATCCAGAGATCTATAAGCATCTTTTTGTCTTACAATTTCTACCTCTGTTAATCTTTTTAAACTAATGCACATCCCATGTCTGAACTTGGCTCTTTTCCAAGAGACATCAATATTTTTTACATCACAAGGGACCTTTTCCTCAAGACTATTCAGGTGAACACACTTGTACTGTATTGCAGCTTCTCAAGATGTCTCCCAGTGTTCCTTAGGATAGTTAGAATAGCCACCAGGATACTATGGAAATATAAATTTCTAATCATTGGGGTATAAAATTTATTACACCAAAACATTAAGACTTTAAAACAGTAATATCAAGTAAGGAGCCCAAATAAAATTATTAAATCAGAAAAGGTAGTGTGAAAGTGTTAGTCACTCAGTGGTGTTTGACTCTTTGTGATGCCATGGACTGTAGCCCACCAGGCTCCTCTGTCCATGGGATTCTCTGGGCAAGAATACTGGAGTGGGTTGCCCTTTCCTTCTCCAGGGGATCTTCCTGACCCAGGGATTGAACCCTGGTCTTTTTTGTTGTAAGCAGTCTCCCGTACTGCAGGTGGATTCTTTACAAACTGAGCCACCAGGGAAGCCCTAATAGACAAATACATATTAATTTTCTTCTGGTCTTACTGGAAACAGGAAATATTTGGCCAATTAGAAGTTGGGAGGTAAAGAAAAGGGAAGAATTCAAACACTTAAGCACAGAATCAGTGAGGGGTATATACGTTGCTAAAATTACTATTTTTAATAATCTTCTCCACTTGCCACTCTCTTGAGCATCCTCCTCTACTCTTGAAACTCATCCAGTGTGATCGTCCAGTCAATGTACTAGAGCTGGCTCCCTTCCTGCCATAAGTCTTCATCCAAATCTACGCCCACACAAGCCATGTGTCTACTCCCTCCTGTATCTTATTAAAGGCCATGCTGATGATTCAAACAGAATGAGAAAATTATGTTTGTGGAGAAGATTGTATGGCTGGATACACTTGGCCAGGGCAGAACTTGCTTGTCTGCAGAAGTTTTCTGAGTCTCACTCTAATAAAAGAGTGAATTCTAAGAGCACTTCCTATCCCTCAGGATATAATTTGTAGTGAAGTTGCATTTTGTTGCACTTTATACTCTCCAGTAAACTTTTGCCAATGTTATCCCATGTGATTCTCACAAGAAACTTGTGAGCTAAAACACAGAACACAGAAAATCCATTCTACTATGTGCCAGGCCTTCGGTTAGGCCTTGGCTTATGAATAAGGTTTAATCCTACTCATGTTTCTAGTCTCAACACAAAAGTCATATTTATCAGAGAGGAGTTTGTTTTTTTTTCACTCATTATTGCCATATCCTGCTTGTATCCATCATTGGACTTATCACAATTTAATTATAGATTTACTTGTTTATTATCTGGCTTCCCTACTTGCACCATAAGCCTTCAAGAAGGTTGAGATTTTGGCATGTTCATCTGCTGAATCCCACACAGCACAGTGGGAAAGAGTTCACATTCTGGGAAAGGAAAACAGACAAATAACACACATAAGCATAATAAACTAGTGCTGATGCCTTGGAAAAAGTATTTAGGAGCCTAACAACAGGAGGAACAAATTCTACATCTTTGTCAGAAAAAGCTTCCCTGATGGGGTTACACTTCAGCTGAATGTTGAAAGATTATAAGGAAGCCATGATGGGTAAATATCCCTCAAAAGAGAAAGCAACATAGACAATATCTTGTAGGGATAAATTAGCACACCACATTCTAGGAACTATAAGTATTTTGGTAATTTCTAGAGCATATGGGAGTGAATTGAAGGGTGTGAGTTAATGAGGGATGGGTTTGAAGAAGTCAGCAGGAGAGAGGACCCTAAATGCTGTAACTAACCAAATTCAATGTTTTTCCACTCACAATAACAGCTGTCCTTTGTTGACTACTTCCATTCACAAAAATAATAACTATTATTGGACTTCCCCAGTGGTCCAGTGATTAGGACTCCATGCTTCCACTGCAGGGGGCATGGATTCGATTCTTGGTTGGGGAACTAAGATCCCACATGCAGCATGGTGAGGCAAAAAAAAAAAATAGCTAATATTGATTGATGACCAACTTTGAGCTGAGTACTTTATACATTTTTTTTAAAAAAAGCTTTGCTATGAAAAACAGAAGTAGAGAGATTGATATAATGAACTTCCATGTATCCATTAACCAGCTTCAATAATTATTAGCTCATGCCAATTGGTTATCTGATGCTGCATAAAAAAACTGCTCTCTACACTTAGTGGCATAAAACAACCATTTTATTATATCCCATGAGTTGTGCGGGCCAGGAATTAGGGCAAGGCAATTCTACTCTTTATAGCACCAACGGAGGCCACTCAGCTGGTGGATTTGCTGGTACAGAGGGCCCAAGACAGCTTTACTCCTACGTTTGGTGGCTTGATGGGAATGACTGCAAGGCTGAGATGAGCTAGAATGTGGACTAGAGTATGTAAATATAGTCTTTCTGGTATAGTGATCTCAGGGTAGTCAGACTTCTTGCCGGTTTCTCCCTGAGCAAATTTCTCAAAAGAACTAGGTGAAAGGTCCATGACTTCTTCTAATATCACTTTAGAAGTCACACAGCATCACTTCTGCCACATTGGTTATCAGTGAGTTATAAGACTGTGTGTGCTAAGAGTCAAGGCAACCAGAATTAGGTTCAATCTCTTAAAGGTTGCCTCTGGCAACCACCAGTATGCTTTCTCTTTCTATATTTTTTACCTATTTTGGGTATTTCAGATAAGTAGAATCGTGTGACCTTTTGTGTCTGGCTTCTTTCAAGTCATTCATTCCTTTTTATGGATGAATAATATCCCATTGTATGGACATACCACACATTGTGCTTATTTGTTCATCCATTGATGGACATTTGAGTGTTTTTCCCCCCAATTTTTGGTTATTATGAATAATACAACTATGAATGTTCCTGTATAGTTTTTCAGTAACATTTTGTGTCTGGTTTCTTTCACTTAGCGTAATGTTTTCAAGATACAACAAGTGTTTGTTTAGGCTCTCATCTTAAAGTGGAGAGGTGTCAAGGATACATTGCAGAAGAGCATGTCTGATAAGAGATATTGTTACAGCCATACTTTGAAGACACTCTGGTCTTGTTTCATTTGTATCCTCACCCACACCCTCCCCACTGCTATGGACTATTCAGAATTAAATCTCAGACATCACATTTTCATCTGCAAAATTTCTGCATATAAAGACTAATTTAATCCTCATCCTGACCCTACGAGGTTAGACATTTGTACTGTCATTTTATGAATGAAGGAAACTGAGACCATGAGAAGTTTGAATCATTTGTCAAAAATCACAAAACTCATAGGTGGTTCAAGTAAGACATGCTTGTGCTCTTTCCATATTGCTATTTCATAAAAGGGAGGAATTTAAAATAGAGAAGTAATATAACCAGCTTGGCCTATTGAAAAGACCTTCCTAGGTGGAATGCAGAGGTGGATTGGAAGGAGCCGCATTTGAGACAAAGAAACAAGCTAAAAGGCTGTAATTAGTTTAGGTCACTGCTTCTCAAATTTTAATGTACATGTGAGTACCTAAAGATCTGGTTAAAATGCAAATTCTTTTTGGAGAATTTTATAGATTTGGAGTATAGCCCAAGATTCTGCATTTCTAGCAAGCTGTTGTTTGGCTTCAGACCATAATTTGAGTGGCTAGAGCATCATAGACCAAGGATGATAAAAGGCTTGAACTAGGAAAGTGTTACTGGAGAAAAGAGCAGAGAAAAGAAAATAGAATCTATAGAGATTGTTTGTCAACAGGTATATCATCCCCATTTCTCAATTGATTCATAGAGAGGGTTCAGTTCAGTTCAGTTCAGTCGCTCAGTCATGTCCGACTCTTTGCAACCCCATGAATCGCAGCACGCCAGGCCTCCCTGTTCATCACCATCTCCTGGAGTTCACTCAGATTCATGTCCATCGAGTCCGTGATGCCATCCAGCCATCTCATCCTCGGTCGTCCCCTTCTCCTCCTGCCCCCAATCCCTCCCAGCATCAGAGTTTTTTCCAACTAGTTAACTCTTCGCATGAGGTGGCCAAAGTACTGGAGTTTCAGCTTTAGCATCATTCCTTCCAAAGAAATCCCAGGGTGGATCTCCTTCAGAATGGACTGGTTGGATCTCCTTGCAGTCCAAGGGACTCTCAAGAGTCTTCTCCAACACCACAGTTCAAAAGCATCAATTATTCGGTGCTCAGCCTTCTTCACAGTCCAACTCTCACATCCATACATGACTACTGGAAAAACCATAGCCTTGACTAGACAGACCTTAGTCGGCAAAGTAATATCTCTGCTTTTGAATATGCTATCTAGAGAGAGTCAAGGTAGCTCAAAAATTATATACCCAATTTGCAACTAAAGTTATGACCAGATTCTGAGCCTCCTGATTTCTCATCACTTTTAATTGGCTACCCAAGGGAAGTCACACAATACAGGTACAAAGCATTAGTGTTTCAAGTGACATCAAACAATGAAAGTCTTTTAGCAATGCATTACACACAAAATTTAGTTCATATTCGCTCCACTGAAACCTTACCTCTCTTAAATTGGTGTATTAAACTATACTATTAAAGATTTTAAAATTTAAAAAATAAAAAACTAAAAAAAAAATAAAATAAAATGAGCTTTTGCTCATTAAGGCTCCAATTACTAAGGATTTTTTGTTTTGGTTTCTTTAGTCTATAGTGGTTGAATTTAGCACTTGGTTTTCAATATTTTATGGTAAGAAATGACAAATTGCTTTTGTCCATTTCTTAAGCCAAGTTTCCTTACATTTAGATAATTAAAGGTTCATAAAATGAAAAAAAAATACAGTAGTATTTACAGTGCTTAATTAAGAGTACTATGATATCCAGGGGTTATGCTACTGAGTCACTGGGCATGTCTATTCTGAGTTTGATTGAGGGAAGAATTTTTATAGAGGGGTGAGATTTAACCTGTATCTCATAGGATGGGAAAGATCTATACAAGATGATAAGAATAAAAAGGATTTGATATATATATTCTTAAAGAGAAGGAGTATGATACTGCAAAACACAAGTAAACATAGAAAATAGAGTGGGCTGAAGGTTGGGGCCTAGGGCGTTTCACTCAGCTCCACCACTGGTCATGGGTGGGCGGAGTTGGGGGGAGGTTGTTTAAGCCCTTAGTCTCAGATTTCTTTCTCCAACAAAGAAAAAAACTAGATTTAATCACTTTATAACATTAAAATTCTGTGACTATTCAAATTCCTCTGCTGCTGCTGCTGCTGCTAAGTCGCTTCAGTCGTGTCTGACTCTGTGCGACCCCACAGACGGCAGCCCACAAGGCTCCCCCATCCCTGGGATTCTCCAGGCAAGGCAAGAACACTGGAGTGGAGTGCCATCTCCTCCAATGCATGAAAGTGAAAAGTGAAAGTGAAGTCGCTCAGTCGTGTCTGACTCTTAGCGACCCCATGGACTGCAGCCTACCAGGCTCCTCCGTCCATGGAATCTTCCAGGCAAGAGTACTGGAGTGGGGTGCCATCAACCAAACTTTAAAAGGGTACAGTGTTTAATGTACCTCAGTTCAGAGGAAAGTAATTTGGGGGAACATTAGTTAGAGCTCCGGACTTCCCCTGTTGCTCAGCAGTAAACAATCAGCTTGTCAGTGCAAGAGACACAGGAGACATGGGTTCAATCCCTGGGTCAGGAGGATCCCCTGGAGGAGGAAACTGCAACCCACTCCAGTATTATTGCCTGGAGAATCACATGGACAAAGGAGCCTGGTGAGCTATGTTCAATGGGGTGACAAAGAGTGAGACACAACTGAGCAAGCAAATAACAACAAAAGTTAGAGATGCAGGAATGGGAAAATAATGGTTCAGAAGTCTTAAAATTACTCTTTGAAAGCAGCTGCCACAGAAGATTGGTCTTGACTACAACTACCAAATGTGATTCTAGGAAATGTAAAATTATGCCATCATTCCTCGTTACTAGTAGACTTTCAGGATTAGTTGTTTAAACAGCCTGAAGATATCTGTCTGAATTAAACTGGGACACTGTGCTGTAAGGATAACATGTTCCCAGCTTCAAACAAGTTTTCATTTTCTGAAGTATCCAAACACTAATGAACTTTAACCATTAAGGTGCCTCCATATTTCCCTTCCTCCCTCCCCGCGTCTTCATCTCTCTCTCTCTTTCTGTGGCGTTTACAAGTTCGTGAAAAGCTATTTGTTTTTTACAAGTTGAATGCTGCCATCTACTGCTTGAGGGGGCAACACGCAGCTGGAGCAAGGAAATTTTTCTGCCAGATTTACAAACAAACAAACAAAAAAACCCTAGCACAACTATAGACATCATATATGAAACCAAAAACAACTTAAATATTTTTGTAACTTATTATTTTATTCACAATGTCTTTTTTCTGATATAGGTAAAATGTGATTATTTTAGAAAATTTATAAAATCTCGAAAAGTAGATGTAGGAAAACAGCAGTTTCCTGTAGTTCCCAATAACACATTTTTGCCAAAATAGTTTAATGCATTTTTTTTGCACTAGTCTGATTTTCATTCAAAATTAATTTTTCCCCCTGATCCTGACATTCCTCCAACAAATATTTATTAGCACTTTCTCTATACCAGGTACCTTGTTAGGCACTGGAGATAAAAGAGTTAGGGGGGAGGGTGTAGAGAGAAAGTCTTTGCCCTGTCCCTTGTATTTCCGTTTAAGGGTTCAGTTTAGTTCAGTTCAGTCACTCAGTCATGTCTGACTCTTTGAGACCCCATGGACTGCAGCACACTAGGCCTCTCAGTCCATCACCAACTCCCAGAGTTTACTCAAACTCATGTCCACTGAGTCGGTGATGCCATCCAGCCATCTCATCCTCTGTCGTCCCCTTCTCCTCCTGCCCTTAGTCTTTCCCAGTATCAGGTCTCTTCCAAACAGTCAGTTCTTCACATCAGGTGGCCAGAGTACTGGAGTTTCAGCTTCAGCATCAGTCCTTCCAATGAATGCTCAGGACTGATTTCCTTTAGGATGGACTGGTTGGAACTCCCTTCAAGGGACTCTCAAGAGTCTTCTCTAACACCACAGTTCAAAAGCATCAATTCTTTGGCACTCAGCTTTCTTTAAAGTCCAACTCTCCATGTCTGATGTAGGGTGCAGCATGCTTGGGGCTGGTGCATGGGGATGACCCAGAGAGATGTTGTGGGGAGGGAGGTGGGAGGGGGGTCATGTTTGGGAACGCATGTAAGAATTAAAGATTTTAAAATTTAAAAAATAAATAAATAAATAAATAAATAATAAAAATATACTATTATAAAAAAAATAATAAAGTCCAACTCTCACATCCATACATGACTACTGGAAAAAACCATAGCCTTGACTAGATGGGCCTTTGTTGGCAAAGTAATGTCTCTGCTTTTGAATATGCAGTCTAGGTTGGTCATAACTTTCCTTTCAAGGAGCAAGGATGTTTTCATTTCATGGCTGCATCCACCATCCACAGTGATTTTGGAGCCCCCCAAAATAAAGTCTGTCACTGTTTCCACTGTTTCCCATCTATTTGCCATAAAGTGATAGGGCCAGATGCCATGATGTTAGTTGTCTGAATGTTGAGCTTTAAGCCAACGTTTTTACTCTCCTCTTTCAACTTCATCAAGAGGCTCTTTAGTTCTTCTTCAATTTCTGCCATAAGGGTAGTGACATCTGCATATCTGAGGTTATTGATATTTCTCCTGGCAATCTTGATTCCAGCTTGTGCTTCATCCAGCCTGGCATTTCCAATGATGTACTCTGCATATGTTAAATAAGCAGGATGACAATATACAGCCTTGACATAGTCCTTTCCCGATTTGGGACCATTCTGTTGTTCCATGTCCAGTTTTAAATGATGCTTCTTGAACTGCACACAGATTTCTCAGGAGGCAGGTCAGGTTTTCTGGTAGTCCCATTTCTTTAAGAATGTTCCACAGTTTGTTGTGATCTACACAGTCAAAGGCTTTGGCATAATAAATAAAGAAGAAGTAGCTGCTTCTCTGGAACTCTCTTGCATTTTCAGTGATCCAACGGATGTTGGCAATTTGATCTCTGGTTCCTCTGTCTTTTCTAAATCCAGCTTGAACATCTGGAATTTCATGGTTCACTTACTGCTGAAGCCTGGCTTGGAGAATTTTGAGCATTACTTCGCTAGTGTGTGAGATGAGTGCAATTGTGCAGTAGTTTGAGCATTCTTTGGCATTGCCTTTCTTTGGGATTAGAATGAAAACTGACCTTTTCCAGTCCTGTGGCCACTGCTGAGTTTTCCAAATTTGCTGGCATATTGAGTGCAGCACTTTCACAGCATCATCTTTTAGGATTTGAAATAGCTCAATTGGAATTCCATCACCTCCACTAGCTTTGTTCCTAATGATGCTTCCTAAAGCCCACTTGACTTCACATTCCAGGATGTCTGGTTCTAGGTGAGTGATCACACCATTGTGATTATCTGGGTTGTGAAGATCTTTTTTTTTTTTTTTTTTTTTGTATAGTTCTGTGTATTCCTGTCACCTCTTCTTAATATCTTCTGCTTCTGTTAGGTCCATATCATTTCTGTCCTTTATTGTGCCCATCTTTGTATGAAATATTCCCTTGGTATCTCTAATTTTTTTGAAGAGACCTCCAGTCTTTCCTATTCTATTGTTTCCTCTATTTCTTTGCATTGATCACTGAGGAAGGCTTTGTTATCTCTCCTTGCAATTCTTTGGAACTCTGGGTTCAAATGGGTATATTTTTCCTTTTCTCCTTTGCCTTTCGCTTCTATTCTTTTCATAGCTCTTTGTAAGGTCTCCTCAGATAGCCATTTTGTTTTTTGCATTTCTTTTTCTTGGGGATGGTCTTGATCCCTGCCTCTTGTACAATGTCACGAAGCTCTGTCCATAAATCTTTGGGCACTCTGTCTAACAGATCTAATCCCTTGAATCTATTTGTCACTTACACTGTATAATTGTAAGAGATTTGATTTAGGTCATACCTGAATGGTCTAGTGGTTTTCCCTACTTTCTTCAATTTAAGTCTGAATTTGACAATAAGGAGTTCATGATCTGAGCCACAGTCAGCTCCTGGTCTTGTTTTGGTTGACTGTATAGAATTTCTCCATCTTTGGCTACAAAGAATATAATCACTATGATTTTGGTATTGACCACCTGGTGATGTCCATGTGTAGAATCTTCTCTTGTGTTATTGGAAGAGGGTGTTTGCTATCACCAGTGTGTTCTCTTGGCAAAATGCTATTAGCCTTTGCCCTACTTCATCCTGTACTCCAAGGCCAAATTTGCCTGTTACCCCAGGTATTTCTTGACTTCCTGCTTTTGCATTCCAGTCCCCTATAATGAAAAGCACAACTTTTGGGGGTATTAGTTCTAGATGGTCTTGTAGTTCTTCATAGAACCATTCCACTTCAGCTTCTTCAGCATAACTGGTCGGGGCGTAGACTTGGATTGCTGTGATACTGAATGGTTTGCCTTGGAAACAAACAGAGATCATTCTCTCATTTTTGAGGTTACATCTAAGTACTTCATTTTGGTCTCTTTTGTTGACTATGATGGCTAATCCATTTCTTCTAAGGGATTCTTGCCCACAGTAGGAGATAAAATGGTCATCTGAGTTAAATTCATCCATTTCAGTCCATTTTAGTTCGTTGATTCCTAAAATGTTGACATTCACTCTTGCCATCTCCTGTTTGACCACTTCCAATTTGCCTTGACTCGTGGACCTAACATTCCAGGTTCCTATGCAATATTGCTCTTTACAGCATCGGACTTTACTTCCATCACCAGTCACATCCACATCTGGGTGTTGTTTTTTCTTGGCTTTGTCTCTTCATTCTTTTTGGAGTTAGTTCTCCACTGATTTCCAGTAACATACTGGGCACCTACAAACCTGGGGAGTTCATCTTTCACTGTCCTATCTTTTTTCCTTTTCATGGCATTCTCAAGGCAAGAATACTGAAATGGTTTGCCATTCCCTTCTCCAGTGGACCACATTTTGTCAGAACTCTCCACCATGACCCGTCCTTCTTGGGTGGCCCTACAGGGCATAGCTCGTAGTTTCTTTGAGTTAGACAAGGTTTTGTTCCATGTAATCAGATTGGTTAGTTTTCTGTGACTGTGGTTTTCAGTCTATCTGCCCTCTATTGGAGAAGGGTAAGAGGCTTATGGAAACTTCCTGATGGGAGAGACTGATCAAGGGGGAACCTGGGTCTTGTTCTGATGGGTGGGGGCATGCTCAATAAATCTTTGTCTAATTAAATAAAACTTTAATCCAATTTTCTGTTGAAGGGTGGGACTGTGTTCTCTCCCTGTTATTTGACCTGAGGCCAAACTATGGTGGAGGTAATGAAGGTGATAGGACTTCCTTCAAAAGATTCCTTGCACACACTGCTACACTCAGTGATACCAACCCTGCAGCAGGCCACTGCTGCCCCATGCCTCTGCCAGAGACTCCTGGACACTTAAGGGCAAGTCTGGATCAGTCTCTTGTGGGATCACTGTTCCTTTCTCCTGTGTCCTGGTATACACAAGTTTCTGTTTGTGCCCTCCAAGAGTCCGTTTCCCCAGTCCCGTGTAAGTTCTTGAGGCTCTATGGTGGGGTTAATGGCTACCTCCTCCTAGAGGGCTTACGCCATACCCAGCTCTGCACCCAAAGCCCTGTATTTCCGTTTAAGTGTAGGGTAAGAATTAACAAATGGAGATCTAATTAAATGTTAGATAATGATAAATTGTGTGAAGAAAAAGAAAGAAATAATAATGAGACAGAGTGATTTCAATGCTCTTAGATAAGGTAGTCATGGAAGGTCCCTCTGAGGTGGTAGAAGTGACATTTGAACAGAAACCTGAATGACCAGAGGAGGAAGCCATGCAAATGTCTAGGAGGAAGAGTCTTTTAGGCTGATGGAAAGGCAAGTGCAAATGCTCTGAAGAGGAGCATACCTACACTGTTAGAGGCATAACAAGGAAGCAAGTGTGGCTGGAAAACTGTGTGGGAGAAAACTGGAAGGAAGGCAGATAAGAGCATAGCCAGGGATCAAATCAAAAAGAGGTGAAATCATGTATAGACAGCTTTGTAGTGTTGTCCCTCATTTAAGCCCATTGAACATAATAGAGCTGCAGTTTGAAGAATGGAATCCATAGTCAGCAGAGTAGGTAAAGTAAGCAAGTGCTAGCCATTCAGTCATGTCTGACTCTTTGCAACCCCACGTACTGTAACCCACCAGACTCCTCTGTCCATGGAATTCTCCAAGCAAGAATACTGAAGTGGGTAGCTATTCCCTTCTCCAGGGGATCTTCCCAACCCAGGGATGGAACCAGAGTCTCTCACATTGCAGGCAGATACTTTACCGTCTGAGCCACCAAACATCCCAAAAGAGACAACAATTTTGAAGCAAAGACATGAATACTAAAAAGGTTAAGAGTATGAATTCAAATGCCAGCTCTGCTGCTTCTAGCTCTACATTTTTCACCACTTCTCAACCAATAAATAGAGCATAATCAGTTGCTACATCCCAGGCTCTGTTTCTAGGAAACCTAAGATCAGGTGACAGTGGCTGCATCAGTGGAGTACTGCAGATGTAGCCAAACAGAGGGTCCTTGACATCTACTATTAAATGCTGAATAGAGTATTAGATTGGAGATGTAGGAGAGGGGTGAGAGTAAGAAGCAGAAAGACTAAAACAGATGGAGAGAGGGAGATGGGGTAGGCTGTATAATTTAACCGGTTCTTGGGTAGGGATTTTAGTTACCACTAAGGAGTGGTATACTGTACAACCTCAAACTTTAGCATGCATCACAGATTGCTGGGGCCCACATCCAGAGTTTCCGATATGGTAGGTCTGGGGTGAGGTTTCAAAATTTGCAAGTTCCTAGGCATGAAATTAAAAGACACTTACTCCTTGGAAGAAAAGTTATCACCAACCTAGATAGCATATTCAAAAGCAGAGACATTACTTTGCCAACAAGGATCCATCTAGTCAAAGCTATAGTTTTTCCACTGATCATGTATGGATGTGAGAGTTGGACTGTGAAGAAAGCTGAGCACCAAAGAATTGATGCTTTTGAACTGTGGTGTTGGAGAAGACTCTTGAGAGTCCCTTGGACTGCAAGGAGATCCAACCAGTCCATTCTAAAGGAGATCAGTCCTGGGTGTTCATTGGAAGGACTGATGCTGAAGCTGAAACTCCAATACTTTGACCACCTCATGAGAAGAGTTGACTCATTGGAAAAGACTCTGATGCTGGGAGGGATTGGGGGCAGGAGGAGAAGGGGATGACAGAGGATGAGATGGCTGGATGGCATCACCGACTCGATGGACATGAGTTTGAGTGAACTCTGGGTGTTGGTGATGGACAGGGAGGCCTGGCGTGCTGCAATTCATGGGGTCGCAGAGTCGGACACAACTGAGCAACTGAACTGAACTGAACTGAGGCGATGCTGATGATCAGCTGGTAAGAGAACCTCACCTAAATTAATACTATGGTTGGTGCCAAATGGAACAAAAATGGAAAATTCAGTCAACCTGTTTCTTTGTTCATGCACTGACTAATAGCTAGAGTGTTTATCTCTTAGCACTGATCAAACTGGTTGTTTATGTTCCTGTACTTCAGTGTTATTCAAGATAGAGAGGGAGAGAGTTGTGAGTTTAAAAGCTGCTGTTTAATATAGAAGAGAGACCATCTGGTGCTTGGAAAATATTGCTAGGTTCACTAACTTACGCTGCTTCTATTAACCCATTATTATCTATCATTAAGCAAGAGAATGAAAACAGTGTATATCTATCCCATATTCTCTGTTGGTAAGGGTATGAGAAGACAAGCCTTTTCATATTCTGTACGTATTCTATACAGTAACATCAATATGTGTAACATTCTAAATATTCTAAATATAATAAGTACTATTTTGTTTAGCAATTATAATTCTAGAAAATGATCATATGGAAACAACTGGGATATATTGCAAAGATATAGTTACGTGGATGTTCACCACAAGTTTAATTTATAAAAACTCAAACTAGAAACATCTTAAATGTCTAGCAATTGAACTGAACAGACACTGTGGAAAGCTGTGTTGTAGAAGAAATCTTAGAGTCAAGAAAACAAAGATGGAGGTAGATGTGTGTTTTGGCATTTTGTGTTTTCTAAAATTTCTTCAATGAACATGTATTTCTGTTGTGATCAGAAGAAACATTCTCTTTCCACTTGATGCAAATTACAAAGCTTATACATTATCATTCTTTATATTCAAAATTAGGAATTTGCAGCTTTTGCAAACACTTTGCTACAGCAAAGTTGCTGTTTAGTTGCTAAGTTGTGTCTGACTTTTTGCGATCCCATGGACTGTGCCATGCCAAGCTCCTCTGTCCATGGGATTTTCTACACAAGAACTGGAGTGGGTTGCCATTTCCTTCTCCAGGGGATCTTCCCAGACCAGAGATCAAACCTGTGTCTCCTGCATTGGCAGGAGGATTCTTTACCACTGAGCTGCCAGGGAAGTCCCATGACCCACACACCTTAAATCAAAGTGATGTTTGTTTTGTTTCTCAGCATAATACCATTAGCAAAAGAATCTTTGCCATCTGTTAATTTGGTTTAGAAGGCGATGCTTTAAACGAGCCGAATTAGAACGCAACTTCTATATTTCCATACTGTATTCCATTTTTCTCTGCACAAACAACTGTTAAATACAAGGACAGACATTATGAAATTAAGCTAAACACCACCAACATGGTGCTTACCAAATAACTGCAAATGGATTTTTTTGTACTTTAACAACAGGCTTACCTGGAAGGCTGAGATTCACATTACACTTTGAACTGATGAAGTTCAAATTAACACTTTGATAATCTGTATCAAGATCATTATTACTTTGGACCCTAAGTATCAATGGATAGGAAAAAAAGTCACATTTCTTTTTAAATTTATTAACTTAATGTATTCACAAAACAATGACAGTAGAAGAGTTTAACATTCTTATAAATTCATGTCAAAAGTAAAAACATGAATTCCTAAAAAAAATGTAAAAAGTCAGATACAAATTTAGCATTCTAATAATTAAATAATAGAATTCAGTCTACTGACTTTGAGACACAGAGTATTTAGTTACAGAAGATATCAATTACCTTACTCTATTGTCAATATAGTCTACTTAGGATTCATCTATGCATTCTAGAGCTCAAAGAACAAATCAAACCAAAGAAAGAATTTCTCTAATGTCGAAAAGATATGTAATTCTGAAAACATAGCTATTTTCCTAGAATCTCTCATTCTAAATCACCGTCATTATTGTTCACTTTTCTGTTCTTTTATGTAAACAAAGTTAAATATTTTTTCTTTAGTAATTTTTTTTCCTTTTTTAAAATATAAATTTACTTATTTTAATTGGAGGCTAATTACTTTACAATATTGTATTGGCTTTGCCATACATTGACATGAATCCACCATGGGTGTACATAGTAAACAGTTTTCACAGCAAAACAGTTTTAACACATCAAAGCTTACACCTTAGGAAAAACATTAAGAAAAGCAACAAAAAGTTAAATATTGAAAGAAAATATATGTGCTCTTACATAAAACTCACAACAATATCTGTTAACAGCAAACTTTCAATAGGAAAAATCATTTTGGTCTTCAAAACTGAATGATCCTGGGTTCTTCTTCATCAGCTTAGAAAATCTCTCATTGAGTGAAAGCTTAGTCTGCGAAGGAGAGAAAAGCTATGACCTCAGAAGGTTAACAATCTTACAAACACTCATGAAACTTGGTTACTAAAAGTAGACAGGGATGGTTGGAGAAGCCTATGAGTAACAGGAAGAATAGTGAACTGAAGAAACTGCATAGAGCTCTTCTCTGTGATCCCAAAAGCAGGAAGTAATTTGATCTATGGTATAGCATTGAGGCCACCTCTTGGTTCTTACAGGCTAAATAGTGGCATCAAAAAGCTTTTATTGAAGATATAGGGAAGAAATCATACTATTAACCCACAGAGTAAGTGGGTAAGTGCCCATAGTGGAATGAGGATCAGGTTTATTTCTGTGAAGTGGAGATTAAATGCCTTAACTATGCCCAGGAATTTGGTAATTTGCCTTGTGAAGATACCCCTATGCCCAAGTGATTTCCAGTTGGTGTTATTAGTCTACAATCAGATATCTCAGAGATCTCCCAAGACTTAATTTCTGGTTTCATCCTTATATAGACTACCCCTGAACCCAAGTTTCTTTCTCAATTTTCAAGAAATATCCTTTTCAACACCACCTGAAAACCTAAATCAGAAATAAGATTGATACTGCTCTGAGGCCCAAGTAGGATATATTTATTACTCTATACTGCCTATTTTCCTCTTTTAGGCTATATATTTCTATGCAGAAAAAATCTGATTGTGTGTGGAATAGGGTGCTCTGGTTAGTTAAACCTGTTGCTAACTGAAGGTTAGCAAATAACACTTTTGATTTCAATCTCCAATGTGAAAATCATTAAAAATACATTAGTACATTATTTTGCTTTCGTACATAGTCTCATAAACATGGTTGCCTTCTCGGCAAGTGAGAACCATGTCGAGCCTGAAGGCCACCACAGATGTAAACACATAGTACATTGAAATAAATCCATGTTCAAATTGAAGTTCATTTTAAAAATAAGTAATTGAGATTAGCTTATTTCATAGATCTCTGTGTCTTTCACAAAGGCAAATATAGGGAAAAAATTTCTTGTGTATTCAGTTCAGTTCAGTCGTTCAGTCTGTTTGGCTCTTTGCGACCCCATGAATAGCAGCACGCCAGTCCTCCCTGTTCATCACCATCTCCCGGGGTTCACTCAGACTCACGTCCATCGAGTCAGTGATGCCATCCAGCCATCTCATCCTAGGTCGTCCCCTTCTCCTCCTGCCCCCAATCCCTCCCAGCATCAGAGTCTTTTCCAATGAGTCAACTCTTTGCATGAGGTGGCCAAAGTACTGGAGTTTCAGCTTTAGCATCAGGGCCTTCCAAAGAAATCCCAGGGTTGATCTCCTTCAGAATGGACTGGTTGGATCTCCTTGCAGTCCAAGGGACTCTCAAGAGTCTTCTCCAACACCACAGTTCAAAAGCATCACTCCTTTTAAATTTCATCAACTCACACATATAAATACACATGGCTTGATGAATAAATTTCAACTATCCAGACAAGAAGCCCAAAATATTGTTTCTGCCTGCCCTACATGTACCCTTACCCACCATGTTCCTACAACTATAGGGGTTAATCCCAGAAGCATTTGTCCCAATGATATTTGGCAGACTGATGTTATTCATGTCCCTTCTTTTGGACATTTGGAAGTTGTTCATGTTTCTGTGGATACTTATTCAGGCATGACTTATACTTCTGCTCATTCTAGAGAAACATCTGCTCATGTTATCTCACATTTTTTGCAAGTCTTTTCTTACATGGGCCTACCAAAACATGTTAAAACTGATAATGGCCCTGCATATGTGAGTCATGGTTTAGCAAAAATTTTATCTGATTGGAGCATTTCTCACTCTACAGGTATTCCATGTAATTCTCAAGGCCAGGCTGTTATTGAGCACACTCGTTATACTCTAAAAAAAAATATGTTATTTAAGCAGAAAGGTGGGGGGGAGTATGGCATATTGATGACACCAAAAGAGAAATTAGCCCAAGCTTTATTTACTTTAAATTTTTTGGATTTACGATTGGATCATACAATGCCAGTGGCAATATTACATTTTCAGAACACCATTCTTAGTGAGAATTATGCTCCTGGCAAAATGATTTACAGAAAATATTCCAGTATGGTGGGAACATGCTATGAACAATTGGTGTAAGGGCCTTAGACTTAAGAAATAATGAGGTTATGCTCTTGTCATTTCAGATGATGGACAACACGATTGGATACCAGGAAGACATGTCAAAGAAAGGAAAGAAAAGGACGTGGTTCAACACTGACCCTCCCAGAGAGCTGCCAGTGATGGGGAAAACAAGACTGATGATCAGTAACCACTCCAAACTGGCTCCCAGGACCAACAAAGCCAAACCGTCCACTTGGGGTCAATTGAAGAAACTGACCACTGAAAAGGGAAAAATTGGTCAAAGAACAGGGACAGCCTTTGACCTCGGCTACCTTGGCCTTTGATCTCTGCTACCTTGTTCTTGGCTATGTTATCTGTGGTAAATATCATATCTGGCAGTGCATCACCAAGAAAGTCGACAGACAACAATAGCAATTAGTGACTATCGCATTGGCTTCTATGATCAACAATAATCACCAAAAATAAGCTTC
Source organism: Ovis canadensis (assembly GCF_042477335.2). NCBI lineage: Eukaryota > Metazoa > Chordata > Mammalia > Artiodactyla > Bovidae > Ovis > Ovis canadensis. The sequence goes on from NC_091727.1 coordinate 121,495,551, forward strand.
AAAAAATAAAAAAGGGAGATATGTAGGGAATATGCTATGTACAGGCATATACTATAAATAACAGTGCTTCTTTGAAAAATAAGAATGACTTTCTTATCAACCCCAAGCAAAGGGCTGGGGGCAGTAAAAAGTACATCATAGAAAGACATCTTGAAAACAAAATGTTGAAGTACTGATGTGACTGATGGAAAACCATTAGTGACTGTTCCCATAACCAGAGCCTTGAGGGAGTTGCTGAGAAAGGGCATCACTAGCTGAAGAGCTAAACAAAGTGATGAAAGGCCTGAAGGTTTGATATTGAGGACTGTGCATTGTATAGCTTTATCCCCAATCTGAGATTGTAAAGAACAGATATCTCTAGAGCACAAGGAAGTACAAGGAAGTAGACATTAACAATAAAAAGCATGCAAGGATTAGAATCTGGGCTTTTGCCTGCGAATGGCATCAGCTCCCTGATCCCCACTTTATTTCTGAGTCTTATTTTTCCTTATTCTTTTGCAGCACCATTCCCTCAAGTCAGTTCATTGTTGGGCTAAAAGTTTTAAATTTTGTCCTATAGATCAGTGGTTCTCTACCCTGGCTAGGCATCAGAATCACCTGGAGAGACTTATTTTAAAATACAGAGCCTCTATCCAAAATTATAACTTGGTAGGGCCATCAGTTCAGTTTAATCACTCAGTCGTGTCTGACTCTGTGTGACCCCATGAATCACAGCACGCCAGGCCTCCCTGTTCATCACCAACTCCCGGAGTTCCCTCAAACTCACATCCATCGAGTCGGTGATGACATCCAGCCATCTCATCCTCTGTCATCCCCTTCTCCTCCTGCCCTCAACCCCTCCCAGCATCAGAGTCTTTTCCAGTGAGTCAACTCTTCGCATGAGGTGGCCAAAGTACTGGAGTTTCAGCTTTAGCATCATTCCTTCCAAAGAACACCCAGGACTGATCTCCTGTAGAATGGACTGGTTGGATCTCCTTGCAGCCCAAAGGACTTTCAGGAGTCTTCTCCAACACCACAGTAAGGAGTGAGTTTCAAATATTTGTGATTTTTCAAAAAAGTCCTCCGAGTATCTCTCATGTTTGACCGAGATTGCAAACAACTGCTGTGAGCAATGGAGAATCTTCAAAGAGCAAAAGAGGGAGATTATGAACTTGTTGGTTTGGGGAAGAATTAGTTTGTGATTTGCAATAAACTGCAGAATAAAGTGAGACTATAAGAAGGAAGATGAATTATTTTGCAGTAGACAGAAGGATCAACAATAATGTAAGCATGAAGAAATAAAAGATTATACTAAGGTTATGTCATGAAAAAAGGAAAACGAAAACAAGAAGTCCCTATCCATGTCAGACCCATTGGGAACACTGACTACAGAGACCTCCACAGCCTTGCCTTCTTCTACTCATCCCCTTCCAAACACAAGCACATCCCCAGAGCTGAAGTATTCTCACTCAATCATCAGTTATGAAAGATCTCCCCAGGTAACCAAGGAAATGAGGTCCAGTTGAGACGGAGGAGGAATCCAAAGGGAGATATTCTTAGAACTATGGCAGGGGAGATATCTTCCTAGAATCCTGCTTGACTCGGAAATTAATTTTTGCATAAAATATTATTATAAATGGTTGTTTCAATCCAAGTATTAGTGAACCAAATAGACTTTAATGCATTGCCCTAGAAACCTGTCCACTCTTGAAAATATTGTTTTTATGCATGCAATTCTTTATGCACCCAACAGCTGGTGTACAAATGAGGTACTGGAACATAACAACACATTTGCCAGTTGGAAATTGCCTGTATATGATTAAGAATCAAATGAATAACACAGGCACTAAATGTTCCAAGATTGCAGACAAAAGACAGACTACTGTGTACTGGAACAATTGCAAAATCCTTGTAGCAGAGGTGGGTAAAAGGGATAGGGTTTGAAGAGGGGAAAGATCACAGTATTCCATGAAAGAGAAACAACAACAACAAAAAAAACCCTGGAGCCAGGAATTAATATAATATGTTTCAAGGAGAAGTTCAGTTTAGCTAGAATGGAAGACTGGTGCCAGATAGTTACCGGAGAAAGGTCAGACAGATAAGGTGGATGATGAAAACCCTTGAATGTCAGAAGCTAAGTAGTAAAGATTATGGGCAGGGACAAAGGGGATTATTCCAATCTCTAGCACAGTGCCATGTCAATCTATCATATAACAAGCAGTTTCTTAGAGCATCTATGTGCTTGGTAATATTCTAGGTATCACACAAAATCAGGAAATTGATCAATGCTTTTTAAGTAGAGAGAGAATTTATTTTATCACTGCACAGCTATTCAGAAGGAAACTATCCTTTCTGTTATCTAATAATCTTTGTTTCATTTGACTGTCTTTAGAAACTCTCCTCATTTTCTAAAACAAGGGAACTTGCTTTAGCAAATACTGCAAAGCTGCCTAGACCACAAAAGGAGGAAAGTCAAAGAAAACATGCAAGATGCATGCATTTAATATAACATTCAATCCTTAAAGGCAAGTATGTTTGTTACTTATTTCACATTAAGTAACAATATGTTTGTTATTTATTTTACAAGTCAGTTTCTGCAGGGCTTACAGTTAAGTAGAAAGCTTCTATTAATACAGATCTTTTATCTCACCTCTTGCCAAGTGTTGGCTATTCCATTTCTCTTGGCACTTAAAACACTGGTATTATGGTGTGGTCACCTCAGGAAAACCCTGTATGGCATGCTGCTGCTGCTGCTGCTAAGTCACTTCAGTCATGTCCGACCCTGTGCGACCCCATAGACAGAAGCCCACCAGGCTGTCCCTGGGATTCTCCAGGCAAGAACACTGGAGTGGGTTGCCATTTCCTTCTCCAATGGCATGAGAGTGAAAAGGGAAAGTGAACTCGCTCAGTCGTGTCTGACTCTTAGCGACCCCATGAACTGCAGCCCACCAGGCTCCTCCGTCCGTGGGATTTTCCAGGCAAGACTACTGGAGTGGGTTGCCATTGCCTTCTCTACTGTATGGCATAGTATCCATCTAAACTAATGTAAGGTCTAGTGTCAGTATTTAAAATGTCAACTATGACGTAAGTCAAGTGAGTAGGAAATTGTAATCATGAAGGTGCTCCAGATTCAAAGGGAGAAAAGAAAAATACCCCAGGTCTATAATCTTGAACACCCATTCTATGCTTCTGTGCTAGGTTTTCTGAAAATAAGCCTAGTATTTGGGATTTCACCAATATTTCATATTAAATTCACAAATGTCTAAATTGAAATATAATTGGGAAAAAAAGGTATTAGGAAAAAACTATGTATGGCCCCAACATAAAAATGTACCATAAGAACTAAAAAACAGACTTCAGGTATTGCCTAAGTGAAATGAGTTTAGCAACGACATTCCTTTCTCTTTCTAGACACTTCCTTATTTGACTGTTCAGAAACAAGATAGTCTCTATAGTCTCTTCTAGCTCTAAAATTCTACCAATAACATTAGAAAATTGAAGGAAAAAAGTATAATGGAAGAAGTATTTCTGTTTCATAGAAATTCTCTTAGATACATAGTGAATATTTAATAAATATTTGAATTAGCATTTAATATTATTGACACTAAAAAGTTTCTCATGTGTATGCATATGGCCTCTAAAACATACTTCATTTTTCTATTTTGAGGTTTCTATCTTCTGAGTATACGAATGTATGTTAAGCGGGCCAAGATGAATAGACGGTTTCACAGCAGGAAAAAAAAACCCCAAAATGAGAAACACCAGCAGTTTTGATTTTTTTACACATAATGGTCATTTACAAACTTATTTAAAACCTTAATTACTTTTTCTTACTGAGGTAAACATTTCACAATACATATGCAAATCAAATCATCACATTGTACATCACCTTAAACTTACACAGTGGTATATGTCAATTATACCTTAATAAAACAGAAAAAATAAAAATTATTTTTAAAACTTACTTTCAAAACTTTCAATTATTTGCACCCTTGGATGCAAAGCAGGTGTTTTTTTTGTTGTTGTTAAGTGACATTATGCTGCTGCTGCTGCTAAGTTGCTTCAGTCATGTCTGGCTCTGTGAGACCCCATAGATGGCAGCCCACCAGGTTCCCCTGTCCCTGGGATTCTCCAGGCAAGAACACTGGAATGGGTTGCCATTTCCTTCTCCAATGCATGAAAGTGAAAAGGGAAAGTGAAGTTACTCAGTTGTGTCTGACTCTTCACGACCCCATGGACTGTGGCCTACCAGGCTCCTCCATCTATGGGATTTTCCAGGCAAGAGTACTGGAGTGGGTTGCCATTTCCTTCTCTGAGGTGACATTATACACACTTTTAATCCTTGGATTTTGTAAGGCTAGAGACCACCATTTGATTTGTTACACTGCAACGGAATTGTACAATAACATAAACAGCTAGAAATCAAAGATCTTATCAGGGGTGCCCTGATGGCTCAGTGGTAAAGAATCCACCTGCCAACGCAAGAGACATGGGTTCAATCCCTGGCCCAGGATTATTCCACATGCCTCAGAGCAACTAAGCCAATAAGCCACAACTACTGAGCCTATGTGCTACAACAACAGAAGCCCATGTGCCCTAGAGCCTTTGTTCAGCAACAACAGAAACTAATGCAATGAGAAGCCCAAGTACCACAGCTAGAGTAGCCTCTGCTCACTGCAACCAGAGAAAAACCCACACAGCAATGAAGACTCACCACAGGCAAAAACTAAATAAAATTATTTTTTAAAATGTTTTAAATATCTTATCAGCTATGATTTAGAGATGAAATTCAATTGCTGCTCAGCCTGTCTACAAAGAAGAGAAAACAAATGTTTTTGAGCCTGGGTAAGATGTGTAAGGATCCTTTCAACATCGTCTGTGAGGTTATGAAGACGGTATCCTTTACCTCAGTTCTCAAGATATATCATTACAGAGACATGGTGCTTTGTTCTTGCTATTCCATATGATGACATTCTCCACTGAATCTATCTGGAGAATCCAGTCTCCCAAGGAGAACCATTTGGTCCAGGACTCACCAAAGAGCCTCAAATTTGAATTCTTGATCTAAGTGAGATATACTTAGTCTCAGAAGTATACTATCAGGTTTGAAGAAACAACATTCCTCATACTGTTTAAAATAGATCATGCTTTTATTTCCAATATTCTGGGAGGTGGGTCATAGAGGATCCTGCTGTGATTTATGTCAGAGAGTGTTTTGCCTATGTTCTCTTCTAGGAGTTTTATAGTTTCTGGTCTTACGTTTAGATCTTTAATCCATTTTGAGTTTATTTTTCTGTATGGTGGGACCTAATTAAAATTAAAAGCTTCTGCACAACAAAGGAAACTATAAGCAAGGTGAAAAGACAGCCTTTGAAATGAGAGAAAATAATAGCAAATGAAGCAACTGACAAAGAATTAATCTCAAAAATATACAAGCAACTCCTGCAGCTCAATTCCAAAAAAATAAACAACTCAATCAAAAAATGGGCCAAAGAACTAAACAGGCATTTTCTCCAAAGAAGACACACAGATGGCTAACAAACACATGAAAAGATGCTCAACATCACTCATTATCAGAGACATGCAAATCAAACCCACAGTGAGGTACCATTTCACGCCAGTCAGAATGGCTGCAATCCAAAAGTCTACAAGCAATAAATGCTGGAGAGGGTGTGGAGAAACCCTCTTACACTGTTGGTGGGAATGCAAACTAGTATAGCCACTATGGAGAACAGTGTGGAGATTCCTTAAAAAACTGGAAATAGAACTGCCTTATGACCCAGCAATCCCACTGCTGGGCATACACACTGAGGAAACCAGAATTGAAAGAGACACGTGTACCCCAATGTTCATCACAGCAGCATTTCTAATAGCTAGGACACGGAAGCGACCTAGATGTCCATCGGCAGAGGAATGCATAAGAAAGCTGTGGTACATATACACAATGGAATATTACGCAGCCATTAAAAAGAATACATTTGAATCAGTTCTAATGAGGTGGATGAAACTGGAGCCTATTATACAGAGTGAAGTAAGCCAGAAACAAAAACACCAATACAGTGTAATAATGCATATATATGGAATTTGGAAAGATGGTAATGATAACCCTGTATGTGAGACAGCAAAAGAGACACAGATGTGTAGAACAGTCTTTTGGTTTCTGTGGGAGAGGGCAAGAGTGGGATGATTTGGGAGAATGGCATTGAAACATGTATAATATCATATGTGAAATGAGTCGCCAGTCCAGGTTCAATGCATGATACAGGATGCTCGGAGCTGGTGCACTGGGATGACCCAGAGGGATTGGATGGGGAGGGAGGTGGGAGGGGGGTTCAGGATGGGGACACACATGTATACCCATGGCCGATTCATGTCAATGTATGGCAAAACCAATACAATACTGTAAAGTAATTAGCCTCCAATTGAAATAAATAAACTTATATTTAAAAAATAAAAATAAAATAGATCATGATGCTTGAGATGCCATATGAATAATTAAATTTTTATTAAAATTAAAGAATTGATTTTCTTGTGAAAAGCCTAACTATATTGCCTGATGTTTTAGAATATGTTGAAAGCACTATTTTATTATTTATAAACATTTAAAATATACCCCAAGTTTTGTAAACATTGTTTTGTCATTTTTTAAATACTTAGAATACCAGAAACCTCAAAAAATGTAAGTGATCTAAGGTTCCTCTCAATTTCTGAGAGACTCTGACAACACATAATACTTTGGAAACACTTAAAACATCATATAACTGACTCTCCAACCACATTATTAAATACTTGAGACGAGACCATGTTTGTGTATCAGTACACCAAGTGTTTAGATAGTGCTTAATACAGAGTGAAAGTGAAAGTGAAGTCGCTCAGTTGTGTCCGACTCTTTGGGACCCCATGGACTGTAGCCTATCAGGCTCCTCTGTCCATGGGATTCTCCAGGCAAGAGTACTGGAGTGGGGTGCCATTTCCTTCTCCAGATCTTCTCAACCCAGGGATTGAGCCTGGGTCTCCCGCATTGTAGGCAGACGCTTTACCATCTAAGCCACCAGGGAAGTCTAATACAGAGTGGATACCTTATAAACATTTATGGATCTATGATATAACATATGTAACAAGCAAAAAGGGTTCCTCTCTTTCTAACTACTGAACCATTTGCCTTAGTCTCATTTAGATAGAAGTGATGAACACGGGGGGTGCAGACGCTTTACCATCTAAGCCACCAGGGAAGTCTAATACAGAGTGGATACCTTATAAACATTTATGGATCTATGATATAACATATGTAACAAGCAAAAAGGGTTCCTCTCTTTCTAACTACTGAACCATTTGCCTTAGTCTCATTTAGATAGAAGTGATGAACACGGGGGGTGCAGTCCCCAGTAAGTTCTTGCTGTTGCCAGTTCCAATTTTGGTCTTACTTTTGCCTTTTATTTCTTAAAAAACACTTGTAATGCTTTTTGAGAATGTTTCATTTCAGTCAGTTCAGTTCAGTCACTCAGTCGTGTCCGACTCTTAGCGACCCCATGAATCACAGCACGCCAGGCCTCCCTGTCCATCACCAACTCCTGGAGTTCACTCAGACTCACGTCCATTGAGTCCATGATGCCATCCAGCCATCTCATCCTCTGTCATCCCCTTCTCCTGCCCCCAATCCCTCCCAGCATCAGAGTCTTTTCCAATGAGTCAGCTCTTCTCATGAGGTGGCCAAAGTACTGGAGCTTCAGCTTTAGCATCATTCCTTCCAAAGAAATCCCAGGGCTGATCTCCTTCAGAATGGACTAGTTGGATCTCCTTGCAGTCCAAGGGACTCTCAAGGGTCTTCTCCAACACCACAGTTCAAAAGCATCAATTCTTTGGCACTCAGCCTTCTTCATAGTCCAACTCTCACAAAAAAAAAAAAAGAAAAGAAAATAAATTTGTAGAGCCTTTTCCTATTTGATTACAATGGAAGTAAAATCCATGTATTCAATGTAAATAATATATTTATATGTGTATGAATAATATGAAATCATATATGTATTATACAAATAATATAAAATTGCTTTTCAGTCATATATGACTCTTTGAGACCCCATGGACTGTAGCCCGCCAGGCTCCTCTGGCCATGCAATTCTCCAGGCAAGAATACTGGAGTGGGTAAACATTCTCTTCTCCAGGGATTTTCCCAACCAAGGATGAAACCTGGGTCTCCCACATTGCAGGCAGATTTTTTACCATGTGAGCCACCAAAGAAGCTCCCATAAATAATATAAAATTATATATGTAATATACAAATAATATAAAATTACTTTTTTAATGCATATGTGTAGCTTTCCAAATATATATATTGTTAAAAGTAATCTTTTCACTTTAATAAAAGCATGGGGAAATTTATTGGAAAAGCATAGATTTCTCACCAGCTATAGTCCATGGGGTCGCAAAGAGTTGGACACAACTGAGTGACTAACACTTTCACTTTTCACTTTCATAGAAACAACATATATTTGCTCTTTTTTTTAATATTTACTCTTTATGATGTATTTTTCTTGGCTTCAAGCTAGTAGGGCCTTAAATGACTAACCAAAAGTTTTGCCTGGGGCTTCCCCGGTGGCCCAGTGGTTAAGAATCCACTTACAAAGCGAGGGACACCGGTTCAATCCCTGGTCTGAGAAGACTTCATAGGACACAGAGTAACTAAGCACCTGTGCCGCAGCTACTGAGCTCCTGTCCTAGAGCCTGGGAACTGCAACTACTGAGCCCACATGCTGCAGTTACTGAAATCCATCTGAATGCCTAGACCCTATGATCAGCAACAAGAGAAACCACCACAATGAGAAGCCTGCTGCACTGCAATGAAGAATAGCTCCTGCACACCAGAATAAGAAATGATGAATATCTACCCAATAATTTAATAAATTCTGTTTATATACCCTAGCAATGAACTACCCAAAAATGAAGTTAGGAAAATGAACTATCTATAAATGAAGTTAAGAAAGACCATTTAATAGGAGAAAGAAGAGTCTTTATAACAAATGATGTTGCAACAACTGGATATTCACAGGCAAAAGAATCGAAGAGAAGTTAGATTCTACTTCACACTATCTGCAAACATTTAACTCCATATGAATCAATGATGTGATTATAAAATATGAATCAAAGTGGAAACTAGAAAACTCTTAGAAACATAGGAGTAAATCATAATTTCTTAGATATGATACCAAAGCATGAACAACAGAAGAAAAAAAATAAATTGTTTGTCAAAATTAAAAACTTTTGTGTTTCAAAGGATAGTCAAGAAAATGAAAAAACAACCACAAAATAGGAGAAAATATTTTTAAATCATATATCTGAAAAGGTTCCAGTGTCCACAACATAAAGAACTCTTACAGTTCAACACTAAAAATAGAATCCATTTTCATTTTCAAAAGTCCACCCTCCCTGCTCTGGTCCCTTACCCTCATTTCTATGGTTTACTACACCTGCTCCCTACCATTTCTGAGGTCCTCCCTGGCTGCAATGCTCTGCTCATTTCTGAGGTCTGCTCTCCCCACTTTCTCTTCCTCTCTCTTTCCTAAGGTCCTTTCTCCTGGCTCTTCCCATTGTTTTTTTCTCCCCCCTCCCCCCTCAGCTTTTTTTCGCTCCGCTTCTAATGATTGCCCTTACTATTGCTCCCTGTTTCATATTTTAGGTCTGAACCCCTGCCCCTTCCTCCTCAATTCTGATGTCTGTCCTTCCTCTCTCTCTTCACTTATAAGATCAGCCCTCCTTGCTCTGTGCCTTTCTATTTAAAAGTTCTGCCCTCCCTGCTTTGCTCTCCCACTCTCATTTCTGAGGTGAAATCTCTTCCTACTCTTCTTCCCATCCCCAGGTTCATTCCTCCTTGCTCCTCACCTCCACATCCAGTCAGACCTCGCTGCCATGTTCCTCTACTTCTCTTTTCTAAAGTCGCGGATGCTTTGTTGCTCCTTCTGCCCCCCGCTATGACTAAGGTTTCCCTTCCTCTGCTCTGTGCTGCCACACCGCCACCTCTTGCCCCGCTTCCCCCACTTCATTTATGCAGTCCGTCCTCCCTCCCTCCCCCTCTCACTGCCAATTTTTAAATGGCTGTGAGACAGTAGAGGTTTGAGGTGAGAGACTGGAAAAGTGAAAGTGAAAGTCACTCAGTCGTTTCCGACTCTTTGCGACTCCAGGATTATACAGTCCATGGAATTCTCCAGGTCAGAATACTGGAGTGGGTAGCCTTCCCCGTCTCCAGGGGATCTTCCTGACCCAGGAATCGAACCGTCGTCTCCTGCATTACAGGAGGATTCTTTACCAAATGAGCTACTAGGGAAGCCGCGAGAGACTGGAGAGCACCAACAGAAGTGAAGGGCGGTCTAGACTGAACAGGTATCAATAAAAAAACAAGCAACCGAATAAACGATCCCTTTGCCCAGTCTGGCTGCTGGACCACCACTCCTCAAAAACTAGCCTTAGGCTTGTTCCTTCACCCCTGGAATCCAGTCCTTTGTGACATATGCTGGGACTGTGAAGAGGAAGGGCGACTAACTGCCTGTGAACATGAAAAGGGTAACTTGCTACCATTCCTTTGAATGATAACATGCATGGATACAGCCTGCTTTTTATTTCCCACATCAGACCCCTTCCAGCAATCCCTATGCAATTTCTGTCAGCTTTGGCCAGTTTTCCATCTAAGAGGCCAGGGCTGGAGAAGTGGGAAAATGGGAACAGGGCAGGGGCCTGAGGGGTTGGGGTGGGGGTTCAGATAGCTCTTTTTTCACACTGGTGGGCACTAGCTAAGGGAAAGCCTCCCTGCCTGAGGGCATGCCTCACAGCCCGGCTTCCAGCCTGCCCTTCACCACCTCGATCTATTGATACATACCTAGAGACATATATAGAAAGTCCATCTTTCCCTCTTTGTTGGTGTCTGTCATCTCCTTTCAGAAAATATTCGTTTGGAAATAGAAGCCCTCTCCTCAGTGTGACTACACCACACTCGGAACTAGTGTGGAGCCCCCAACACTGTTCATTAGGGTTCTGACAAAACTCATCCTCCAATCACAGTCTGTCGCTGTGCTGTCCCTGAGACCCGGGGGGTGGAGCTTGACCTTCCCAGGTCTCCAATCAGAAATTTGGCTCACCAAGAAAAAAAATAAGAGGAAGACTGGCCCATTTCTTTCCCGCTCTTTCTAAAGATTGTTTCTTCTCCTGTACATACACTACTCAGTCGGCTACTTTGTATGTGTGTGTGTGTGAGACAGAGACTGCTTGATCCTTGCTTTTTATAGCTCTCAGAAGAACCCCATTTCTCCTCTTTGCAGCTGGCATCTCTGGCGAATACAATGTTATATTCTTAATGTGATGGACTGGTTCTGTTTCTTTCAAATTCAAAGAACTATCATAAATCTAGCAGTTAAGACTCATCCAGTGGGCTTCCCTGGTGGCTCAGCAGGTAAATCCACCCACAATGCAAGAGACCTGGGTTCTGTCTCTGGGTTGGGAATATCCCCCAGAGAAGGGAAAGTATTATGGCCTGGAGAATTCCATGGATATAGTCCATGGGGTTGCAAAGAGGCGGACACAACTGAGCAACTTTCACTTTCAGAAGTTTATAGTGACACAGACTTTTTCGTGATTTCCCTAAATGTTTGTCCATGACTTTTCTTAAAAAAAATGGAATTGTCGCACTTATTGCCTAATAAAGCTCTATATACGCCACTTCTAAATGTTAGTGGAATCCCATGTAACTGGTTCATCAGGGGAAACAAAAATGAAATTAATAATTTTCAAGAGCTGAAAACTTGTTCAAGTTGTTACAGAAATCACAACATAAATGTCTAAAGAGATTTTAAAATGTAATTGAGTGCTTATGGCCAGAGTCCTGAAGACTGAAAATCAATCTCTTTTTTTTATTTCTTTTGCAACACTTTGTGGCATTGAGGAACTCCTGACTGAGGAGAGGGAATCGAACTGCAAGTGCAAGTGCAGAGTCTTAACTGCTGGACAACCAGGGACTTCCCAATAAGCTAATCTTTTTCTAAAGACATATACAGTTGCCTGTGAAAAATAAATACACGCAAAATATTAATTTAAGTGTTATAATTCAGTTCATACAACAAATATTGAGCTCCTTACAGCATTGTGCTCTGGGGATACTGGTAGCAACAAAACATATATATATATATATATATATATATATATATATATATATATGACTTAAAGGAGAAAAATCACTTACTGTATCAAGAAAAAATTAAGACTTGAAAATTAAGGAATAATTGTAGGGGTGGGAAGCATATTTCTTGGCAGAGGAATCAGCAAGGCCAGCACATTCTGGAAAGTTCAAGCCATTCATTGTGATGAGGTACTGAAAGATGAATCTGAAGAAATTAGCAGAGATTAGATTATGGAGGTTTTTTTTTTTAATTATGTGAAAGACTTGAAACAATTTTTTCCTATCATATTTGAATTATAGAGCAATAAGGGAAGAGGATTAAAGACAGAACCCCATGGAAATTACAAAAGAAATTGAATAGAAAGTATAAGAGAGTTATAGGAAAAACCAGGAAAGTGGTGTCCAGGAAATAAAGGAAGAATTCCAAGAAGAATTCAGTACTCCACTGGGTCAAGTGTTCTATCTTTTTTTGCCTTTTCATACTGTTCATGGGGTCCTCAAGGCAAGAATACTGAAGTGGTTTGCCATTCCCTTCTCCAGTGGACCATGTTTGGTCAGAACTCTTTACCATAATCTGTCCATCTTGGGTGGTCCTACACGGCATGGCTCATAGTTTCATTGAGTTAGACAAGGCTGTGGTCCATGTGATCAGATTGGTTAGTTTCCTATGATTGTGGTTTTCAGTATTTCTGCCCTCTGATAAGAAGGATAAGAGACTTATGGAAGCTTCCTGATGGAAGAGACTGACTGAGGGGGAAATTGGGTCTTATTCTGATGGCACAGGTGGCGGCCGGCGCACTAAGCGTGGCCGAGAGCTACCCTGCATCCGAGGCAAGGGGCAGCGGCCAAGAGGAGCTACCCCACGTTCGAGGCCAGGGGTGAAGGCCGAGAGGAGATACCCCACGTCCGAGGCCAGGGGCGAAGGCCGAGAGGAGATACCCCACCACCGAGGCCAGGAACTGCAGCCAGGAGGAGCTACCCTGCGTCTGAGGTCAGGGGCAACAGCCAAGAGGAGCCACCCCGTGTCCAAGGCCAGGGTGGGTGGCCAGGAGGAGCAACCCCATACCCAAGAGTGGTGGCTGTGCGGGCGCAGGAGGGCCTATAGGAGCCATCCCACGTTGAAGGTCAGGAAGGGTGGCAAGGAGAGATACCCCTCATCCAAGGTAAGGAGCAGTGGCTGTGCTTTGCTGGAGCAGCCGTGAAGAGATATCCCACGGCCAAGGTAAGAGAAACCCAAGTAAGATGGTAGGTGTTGCAAGAGGGCATCAGAGGGCAGACACACTGAAACCATACTCACAAAAAACTTGTCAATCTAATCACATTAGGACCACAGCCTTGTCTAACTCAATGAAACTAAGCCATGCCCGTGGTGCAACCCAAGATGGGCAGGTCATGGTGGAGAGAGCTGACAGAATGTGGTCCACTGGAGAAGGAAATGGCAAACCACTTCAGTATTCTTGCCTTGAGAACCCCATGAACAGTATGAAAAGGCAGAAAGGTAGGATACTGAAAGAGGTACTCCCCAGGTCAGTAGGTGCCCAATATGCTACTGGAGGTCAGTGGAGAAATAACTCCAGAAAGAATGAAGGGATGGAGCCAATGCAAAAACAATACCCAGTTGTGGATGTAACTGGTGAGAGAAGTAAGGTCCAATGCTATAAAGAGCAATATTGCATAGGAATCTGGAATGTCAGGTCCATGAATCAAGGCAAATTGGAAGTGGTCGAACAGGAGATGGCAAGAGTGAACATCGACATTCTAGGAATCAGTGAACTAAAATGGACTGGAATGGGTGAATTTAACTCAGATGACCATTATATCTACTACTGCAGGCAGGAATCCCTCAGAAGAAATGGAGTAGCCATTATGGTCAACAAAAGAATCTGAAATGCAGTACTTGGATGCAATCTCAAAAACAACAGAATGACCTCTGTTCGTTTCCAAGGCAAACCATTCAATATCACAGTAATCCAAGTCTATGCCCCAACCAGTAATGCTGAAGAAGCTGAAGTTGAGCAATTCTATGAAGACCTACAAGACCTTTTAGAACTAACACCCAAAAAAGATATCCTTTTCATTATAGGGGACTGGAATCCAAAGTAGGAAGTCGAGAAAGACCTGGAGTAACAGGCAAATTTGGCCTTGGAATGCGGAATGAAGCAGGGCAAAGACTAATAGAGTTTTACCAAGAAAATGCACTGGTCATAGCAAACACCCTCTTCCAACAACACAAGACAAGACTCTACACATGGACATCACCAGATGGTCAACACTGAAATAAGACTGAGTATATTCTCTGCAGCAAACGATGGAGAAGCTCTATACAGTCAACAAAAACAAGACCAGGAGCTGACTGTGCCTCAGATCATGAACTCCTTATTATCAAATTCAGACTGAAATTGAAGAAAACAGGGAAAACTGCTACACCATTCAGGTATGACCTAATTAAATCCCTGATGATTATACAGTGGAAGTGAGAAATAGATTTAAGGGCCTAGATCTGATAGATAGAGTGCCTGATGAACTATGGAATAAGGTTCATGACATTGTACAGGAGACAGGGATTAAGACCATCTCCATGGAAAAGAATGCAAAAAAGCAAAATGGCTGTCTGGGGAAGCCTTACAAATAGCTGGGAAAAGAAGAGAAGTGAAAAGCAAAGGAGAAAAGGAAAGATAAAAGCATCTGAATGCAGAGTTCCAAAGAATAGCAAGAAGAGATAAGAAAGCCTTCTTCAGTGATCAATGCAAAGAAATAGAGGAAAACAACAGAATGGGAAAGACTAGAGATCTCTTCAAGAAAATTAGAGATACCAGGGAACATTTCATGCAACGATGGGCTCAATAAAGGACAGAAATGGTATGGACCTAACAGAAGCAGAAGATGTGAAGAAGAGGTGGCAAGAATACATGGAAGAACTGTACAAAAAAGATCTTCACGACCCAGATAATCATGATGATGTGATCACTCATCTAGAACCACACATCTTGGAATGTGAAGTCAAGTGGGCCTTAGAAAGCATCACTACGAACAAAGCTAGTGGAGGTGATGGAATTCCAGTAGAGCTATTTCAAATCCTGAAAGATGATGCTGTGAAAGTGCTGCACTCAATATGCCAACAAATTTGGAAAACTCAGCAGTGGCAACAAGACTGCAAAAGGTCAGTTTTCATTCCAATTCCAAAGAAAGGCAATGCCAAAGAATGCTCAAACTACCGCACAATTGCACTCATCTCACATGCTACTAAGGTAAGGCTCAAAATTCTCCAAGCCAGGCTTCAGCAATATGTGAACCATGAACTCCCTGATGTTCAAGCTGGTTTTAGAAAAGGCAGAGGAACCAGAGATCAAATTGCCAACATCCACTAGATCATGGAAAAAGCAAGAGACTTCCAGAAAAACATCTATTTCTGCTTTATTAACTATGCCAAACTCTTTGACTGTGTGGATCACAATAAACCGTGAAAAATTCTGAAAGAGATGGGAGTACCAGACCACCTAACCTCCCTCTTGAGAAATCTGTATGCAGGTCAAGAAGCAACAGTTAGAAGTGGACATGGAACAACAGACTGGTTACAAATAGGAAAAGGAGTACGTCAAGGCTGTATATTGTCACCCTGCTTATTTAACTTCTATGCAGAGTACATCATGAGAAACGCTGGACTGGAAGAAACACAGGCTGGAATCAAGATTGCCGGGAGAAATATCAATAACCTCAGATATGCAGATGACACCACCCTTATGACAGAAAGCGAAGAGGAGCTAAAAAGCCTCTTGATGAAAGTGAAAGAGGAGAGCGAGAAAGTTGGCTTAAAGCTCAACATTCAGAAAATGAAGATCATGGCATCTGGTCCCATGACTTCATGGGAAATAGATGGGGAAACAGTGGAAACAGTGTCAGACTTTATCTTTTTGGGCTCCAAAATTACTGCAGATGGTGACTGCAGCCATGAAATTAATAGACGCTTACTCCTTGGAAGAAAAGTTATGACCAACCTAGATAGCATATTCAAAAGCAGAGACATTACTTTGCTGACTAAGGTCCGTCTAGTCAAGGCTATGGTTTTTCCAGTAGTCATGTATGGATGTGAGAGTTGGACTGTGAAGAAGGGTGAGTGCCAAAGAATTGATGCTTTTGAACTGTGGTGTTGGAGAAGACTCTTGAGAGTCTCTTGGACTGCAAGGAGATCCAACCAGTCCATTCTGAAGGAGATCAACCCTGGGATTTCTTTGGAAGGAATAATACTAAAGCTGAAACTCCAGTACTTTGGCCACCTCATGTGAAGAGTTGACTCATTGGAAAAGACTCTGATGCTGGGAGGGATTGGGGGAAGGAGGAGACAGGAACAACTGAAGTGAGTTGGCTGAATGGCATCACTGACTCGATGGACGTGAGTCTGAGTGAACTCTGGGAGATGATGATGGACAGGGAGGCCTTGCGTGCTGCGATTCATGGGGTCGCAAAGAGTCGGAAACAACTGAGCTACTGAACTGTACTGAAACTATGGTGGAGGTAATGAAGATAATGGTGAACTCCCTCAAAAGGTCACATGCATGCACTGCTACACTCAGTGTCCCCAGCCCTGCAGCAGGCCACCACCAACCCATGCCTCTGCTGGAGACTCCTCCACACTCCCAGGCAAATCTGGGTCGGTCTCTTGTGGGGTCACTGTTCCTTTATCTTGAGTCCTGGTTTACACAGTGTTACATTTGTGCCCGCCAAGAGTATGTTTCCCAGTCCTGTGTAAGTTCTGGCGGCTCTATGGTGGAGTTAATGGTACCCTCCTCCAAGAGGGCTTATGCCATACCCAGATCTGCTGCACCTGGAGCCCGTGCCCATGAAACAGTCCACTGCTGACCCGCACCTCCACAGGAGACACTCAAACACGCTTCTGTCTGTCTCTGTGGGGTCTCTGGGTCCTGGTGCACACAAGGTTTGTTTGAGCCCTCTGAGTGTTTCTGGTAGGTATGAGGTTTGATTCTAAATGTGATTTAACCCCTCCTACCAACTTGCTGGGGCTTCTCTGCCCTTGGACGTGGGGTATCTTTCACAAACAGT
This sequence comes from Ovis canadensis, assembly GCF_042477335.2. Classification (NCBI taxonomy): domain Eukaryota; kingdom Metazoa; phylum Chordata; class Mammalia; order Artiodactyla; family Bovidae; genus Ovis; species Ovis canadensis. Next base: position 121,512,748 of record NC_091727.1, read on the forward strand.
GACGGACTTTATTTTCTTGGGCTCCAAAATCACTGTGGATGGTAATTGCAGCCGTGAAATTAAAAGACGCTTACTCTTTGGAAACAAGTTATGACCAACCTAGACAACATATTAAAAAGCAGAGACATTACTATACTGACAAAGGTCTATCTAGTCAAAGCTATGGTTTTTCCAGTAGTCATCTATGGATGTGAGAGTTGGAGTATAAAGAAAACTGAGTCCTGAAGAATTGATGCTTTTGCACTATGGTGTTGGAAAAGACTCTTGAGAGTGCCTTGGGCTGCAAGGAGTTACAACCAGTCAATCCTAAAGGAAATCAGTCCTGAGCAGTCATTGGAAAGACTGATGCTGAAGCTGAAACTCCAATACTTTCGCCACCTGATGCAAAGAACTGACTCGTTGGAAAAGACCCTGATGCTGGGAAAGATTGAAGGCAGGAGGAGAAGGGGACAACAGAGGATGAGATGGTTGGATGGCATCACTGACTCAATGGACATGAGTTTGAGTAAACTCCAGGAGTTGGTGATGGACAGGGAGGCCTGACATGCTGCAGTCCATGGGGCTGCAAAGAATTGGAAACAACTGAGAGACTGAACTTACCTGAACTGGGTCAAGTATTGCTGAAAGGTCAAATTAGTGAAGTAAATAATGCATTAAATTTAGAAATTAAGTTTTTTCTTTTTTTTAACCTTAAGCAGAGTTCTGTTTGTGTGTGTTAGTAGCTCAGTTGTGTCTGACTTTTTGCTACCCTATGGACTGTAGCTCACCAGGCTCCTCTGTCCATGGGATTCTCCAGGCAAGAATACTAGAGTGGGTTGCCATTTCCTTATGCAGTGTCAGCAGAGTTCTAACAAACCATAAATCAAGGATTGATTAATTAATCAATTAATTTTTATTTAGCAAACACATATAGCATTTACTTTCTGTCAAGCACTCTTCTAAGAGCTTTATTAGTCACCCTTTAACTCTCATAATAACCTCATAAAGTAAGAACTAGTATTATTTCATTTTTACAGGTAAGGAAATGGCACAGAGGAATTTAAAATTTTGCCCAAGGACACAAAGCTAGTAAATACTGGTGCTAAACTCCAACCCATTGTTTTAACAACTACTTCCACAAGGTAAGATAGAGTGTTTCTTTTTAATGGAAAAAAATTAGTTAAACATGTTTATAGGCTCTGGGAAAGGTGTTAGGGAAAAGAAAGGCATTAAAAATAGGGAAGACAATAGGAAATAATCATTAGAGAGGTTTTCTATCTTAGAGGAGACAGAAAAAATGGAATTAAGCATATGATTGGCATAATAAATCTTGAATAAGATAAGAAATAAATGTATAAGGCAAAATCTTAATGAATGAAAAATTTCCTATGTATTACACAAACTTTCTTAGACTTCACCTTCAGCCTGTGGGTATTAATAAGAGTTAACAATAACAATAACTCAAATTTCAATGGTTTCTATTTCCATATATTTAGAAAATATATCCAGCTTCTTGAAAAAATTTTCCTTTAATATTTCCAGGAGAGGGGTTCTTTCATAATGTAATCACAAACAACCCAGTTAACCACCATATGTAATCATAATATTTCTTTCCATTTCCTCTGGACTCATTTTCTTGATATTGCCAACTTAAGAAACTGCAGAATGTAAGAGTTTCAAGTTAAGTTTTATTTGGGGCAAATGAGGACTATAGCCTGGGAGACAGCATCTCAGATTACTCTGAGATATTGATCCAAAGAAGTAAGAGGGAAAGATCACTATACATGTGATTTTGGTGAAGGCAGAGTACATGCAACCAAGCACATATTTTTGCAGAATATTTCTGCTAGTCATGAGAAGCAGATGTCACCATGAAGGAATTTAGCACTTTTCTAAATATGAGAGGATGCAAGAATTGGTCTCATCAAATCAGCTCCTGAAAATATCTAACTATCTGAAGACCTGTTCTGCCAGTTTTTCCAGACCACATAGTGCCTCATTTTTGCTCTCCACCTGAACTCCCTTCAGTGGGTGTTGAAGATCAACAGCTGTAGCAGCACATGATTTAATCATTGTAGAAGTAGATGGCAAGTGCCCAAGGTAAGTGCCAATTTGTAGCTGACATCAAAAACCCGGGCAAGAAATGATGATGGCTTGACTTAAGATGGTAGTAGTAGAGGTGGTGAGAAGTGGTGATGAAGATTCTGGATGTAATTTAAAAGTAGATCTCACAGGATTTGCAGATGGACTGCATATAGAGTGTGATAGAAGGCACATTGTCAAGAATGACTTCAAAACTTTTGTGTTGAACAAAATAGAAGAATGGAGTTGCCATTTACTGAAATGGGGCCAAACAGGGGAGGAGCAGGGTTTGTGAGTTAATGTTACCAAACGTAAGTTTGTATGCCAGTCAAAACAAAACATCAGAATTTGGAACAGAAAAAGGCTTATTAAAGAGCCAAGCAAGGAGAATGGGGATTGTTCATGCTCAAAAACCCCAAACTCTTGGATGGTTTTCAGGGAAAATTCTTATAGGCAAAATTTGGGATGAGGGTTGCAGAGTGTGTGACTTTCTTCTGATTGGTTAATGGAGAGATACCAGGGCAGTGTTGTGGGAATGCTGTGCTCAGCCTAAAGTTACCATCCTCCAACAGGGTGGGGGGCCTTAGTTCCCCTCCCACCCAGAAAAACCACAAAGATAATATTAGGAATATCACTTGAGAAGGAAAAAGGACACTGCTTTAATTGCTCCATTCTGAAGGAGATCAGCCCTGGGATTTCTTTGGAAGGAATGATGCTAAAGCTGAAACTCCAGTACTTTGGCCACCTCATGAGAAGAGTTGACTCATTGGAAAAGACTGATGCTGGGAGGGATTGGGGTCAGGAGAAGAAGGGGGCGACAGAGGATGAGATGGCTCAATGGACATGAGTCTGAGTGAAATCCGGGAGTTGGTGATGGACAGGGAGGCCTGGCGTGCTGCAATTCATGGGGTCACAAAGAGTGGGACACGACTGAGTGACTGAACTGAACTGAATTGTTTCTTGATTGTTCCTCCATTGTTTCTTCATTCCCTTATTTTCCTGGTTAGCAACTGTTTGAATCTTCCCTTTGATATTCAGGAAGGTCCAGGAGGCTGAAGTCTTTTTCCCGCCTATAAGAACTGGGAAGCAGAAAGGCTTTCATGCCCAAGAAGGCCCCCGCAGGGTGCTGCCTGGTTTCAGTAAGATTAAGATTTAGTCTTGGGTTGGGGGTTGGGGTGCAGGAAGGAAGGATTGGGAGTTTGGAATTAGCAGGTGCAGACTGGTATATATAGAATGGATAAATAACACTTCCTACTCTATAGAACTGTGGAAAATTCTTCAAGAGATGGGAATACCAGAGCACCTGACCTGCCTCTTGAGAAATCTGTATGCAGGTCAGGAAGCAACAGTTAGAACTGGACATGGAACAACAGACTGGTTACAAATAGGAAAAGGAGTACATCAAGGCTGTATATTGTCACCCTGCTTATGTAACTTATATGCAGTGTACATCATGAGAAACGCTGGACTGGAAGAAACACAAGCTGGAATCAAGATTGCCAGGAGAAATATCAATAACCTCAGATATGCAGATGAAACCACCCTTATGGCAGAAAGTGAAGAACAACTAAAAAGCCTCTTGATGAAAGTGAAAGAGGAGAGTGAAAAAGTTGGCTTAAAGCTCAACATTCATAAAACGAAGATCATGGTATCAGTTCCATGACTTCATGGGAAATAGATGGGGAAACAGTGGAAACAGTGTCAGACTTTATTTTTGGGGGCTCCAAAATCACTGCAGATGGTGACTGCAGCCATGAAATTAAAAGACGCTTACTCCTTGGAAGACAAGTTATGACCAACCTAGATAGTATATTAAAAAGCAGAGACATTACTTTGCCAAATAAGGTCCGTCTAGTCAAGGCTATGGTTTTTCCAGTAGTCATGTATGGATGTGACAGTTGGACTGTGAAGAAGGCTGAGCGCCAAAGAATTGATGCTTTTGAACTGTGGTGTTGGAGAAGATTCTTGAGAGTCTCTTGGACTGCAAGGAGATCCAACCAGTCCATTCTGAAGGAGATCAGCCCTGGGATTTCTTTGGAAGGAATGATGCTAAAGCTGAAACTCCAGTACTTTGGCCACCTCATGTGAAGAGTTGACTCATTGGAAAAGACTTTGATGCTGGGAGGAATTGGGGGCTGGAGAAGAAGGGGACGACCTAGGATGAGATGGCTGAATGACGTCACTGACTCAATGGACGCGAGTCTGAGTGAACTCCAGGAGTTGGTGATGGACAGGGAGGCCTGGCATGCTGCAATTCATGGGGTCACAAAGAATCGGACATGACTGAGCGACTGAACTGAACTGAACTGACTCTATAGCACAGGGAATTATTCAATATCCTGAGATAAAACATAATGGGAAAGAAAAAGAAAAAGAATGTATATATATCTGAGTCACTTTCTGTTCAGCAGTACCTAATATAACATCATAAATCTGTTACAGGAAGGTGGACCCCTTCCAGACCTGAGAATGGGCTCCTGTGAACACTCAGAAATTAATTTTTCTTTTTTTAAATTTAAATGTATTTATTTTAATTGGAGGCTAATTACTGCTGGAGTCCAGCTCCAGCAGCCAGGGATTCAACCTGAAAAGATGGACAGTGTCGGCGATGATGTAGCTTCTGGCTCATAGTATGGGACTACATGTTTATTTCAAGCTTCAGGTTCTCTTTTATACTTTGACAAGAGCATTACATCAGAGGTTTGACACTCCCAGTTTCCCCCACCCAGATTTATCATTGTTGCCCTACAAACAGAGTTCCTGCTTCAGCTGATTCTCTCAGAATCAACTATCTATTATCTTCTTTCTCTTATGTGTCCTGTACTTAACTTGTGATTACATTGTAACTCATGCCACATTCCTCAGTTTATTTCTTATCTTTCTAGATCCTGTTTGTCCCTAGCATCTTAAGATCATTATCTCCTAAAAAGGCTTCTAGCTATTCTTAGTTAATCCTAAACCCTAAACTCAGAAAACTTATTTTGCCATAAACATTCTCCTCACAAACAGGTCTCAGATAATAATCCTTCCCATGGCCTCAAGCTGCGGCCTACATGCTCATCCTGCGACATTCTTTGTAAAAATCCTTGAACAAATGTCAATGGTTATTTTATAGACTATTTTCTGAGCACAACTGTAAAAGACTTTGTGCCTTCTCATGCTCCTCTCAAAAACAATAAGCACCTTAATACTCCTTTTCAGTCAATTTAGCCAAGGAGAGGAAAAGACAAGTCGGAATTACAAGGCCTAACTCCTTCATCCGGGGGCTGTGCCTGCGGAATGAGGAGAGGGGTCTGGGGCTGTGCCTCCATTTTGTCAGTAATGCCTAACGTGGCTCCCAACAAATTACTTTACAATATTTTATTGGTTCTGCCATACATCAACATGAATCTGCCATGGGTGTACACGTGTTCCCTATCCTAAAACCCCCTCCCTCCCCCCTCCCTGCACCATCCCTCCGGGTCATCCCAGTGCACCAGCTCCAAGCATCCTGTATCCTGCATCAAACCTGGACTGGCGATTAGTTTCTTATATGATATTATACCTGTTTCAATGCCATTCTCCCAAATCATCCCACCCTCTCCCTCTCCCACAGAGTCCAAAAGACTGTTCTATACATCTGTGTCTCTTTTGCTGTCTTGCATACAGGGTTATCATCACCATCTTTCTAAATTCCATATATATGTGTTAGTATACTGAGAAATTAATTTTTCAAGGAAAGACATGTGCTGACAAAGCTAGAGACTTTATTAGGAAGGGGTACTAAGTGGAGAGCAGCAAGGTTAGGAACCCCGGGAGAACTGCTCTGCTACGTGGCTTGCTGTTTCAGATTGTATGGTAATGGGATTAGTTTCCTGGTTGTCTCTGGCCAATCACTCTAACTCCAGGGTCCTTCCTTACCAGGAAGGACTCACTCAGCTAGAGTGAGTCCTCATGCACCACTCAGCCAAGATGGATTCCGATAAGGAGGATCCTGGGAGATTGATAGGACATGTAGGCCTCTTTTTGACCTTTCCCAAATTCTTCCAGTTGGTGGTGGCTTGTTAGTTCTGTGTTCCTTACCAGGACCTCCTGTCATAAAATAACTCACGCAAATGATTACTATGGTACCTTGTTCAGTGTAGGCTGTTACAGTCAGTGTTTCCTTAACTAATCAACTATACTTCAATAAAACATTTTTTAAAGAATTTGGCCTTGAAAAATTAAGTTTCTGATTACCATTGTGTATTTGAGTAGAGATCTCAAGTAGTCAATTATACAAACTTTTAGTGAAGTCTGAGCTAGAGATTCAAATTTGGAAGACATCAGTGTATATCTACTTTTGAAAATCATGAGGCTAGATGAAATTAGAACAGGAAGGAAGGGGCAGGGTACAGCCTTTAAAAGAATGACATAGCCATAGGATATGATGAAAACTGGCTAGAACCAACTAGGTACAAGATGGTAGAATATTTGCCTTCCAGTGGACTTGAGCCTCATCATACACTCATTGGAATACATTAGCATAAACTAAGTGACACATCTACCAGCACTATGACAGTTCCAAAGGTGACCATCAAAGACTAATAAGTGGGCAGTAACTCAATTCCTGGAAATCTTCACCTCTTCCCCAGAATATTTTGTTAGAATAATCCTCCCACTCAACCTATCAAATTACTCAGCCCATAAAAACAAACCACGCAGTATTTTGAGGCCACTCTTGCCTTCTGACATGGCCCACACTCTGTCCAGCTGCTCTCCACTCAAAAGCCAATAAACAGGTCAGATTGGTGGAAAGGTGTTTCTCTCTAAATAAATCCACTTCTTACTTATTGCTTTGTCTCTCACTGAATTCCTCCTGCAATAAGACATCAAGACCCTGAGTTTCATTAAGTCCAGAGACCAAGTGTGATCTCAGTTAAAAGATCATAAGTTCATGCCCCAATCTGGGTTTTGACTGGGTTTGAGACCTGGCCGAGTGGTCTCAAGTCCCAGTCTGAGTCACATGATTTAAGTATCACTGAATCAGTGTATATAAATAGAAAAATTGTCTGAGAACTAGGTTCCGTCTCCAACATTCAAAGCAGTTGTTCTCATAGTGTAGTTCCTAGACCCACAACATCAGTAACACCTGGGAACTTATTCAGTTCAGTCGCTCAGCCGTGCCCAACTCTTTGTGACCCCATGAATCGCAGCACGCTAGGCCTCCCTGTCCATCAGCAACTCCCAGAGTTCACTCAGACTCACATCCATTGACTCAGTGATGCCAACCAACCATCTCATCCTCTGTCGTCCCCTTCTCCTCCTGCCCCCAATCCCTCCCAGCATCAAAGTCTTTTCCAATGAGTCAACTCTTCTCATGAGGTGGCCAAAGTACTGGAGTTTCAGCTTCAGCATCATTCCCTCCAAAGAAATCCCAGGACTGATCTCCTTCAGAATGGACTGGTTGGATCTCCTTGCAGTCCAAGGGACTCTCAAGAGTCTTCTCCAACACCACAGATCAAAAGCATCAATTCCTCAGTGCTCAGCCTTCTTCACAGTCCAACTCTCACATCCATATATGACCACAGGAAAAACCATAGCCTTGACTAGACAGACCTTATTCGGCAAAGTAATGTCTCTGCTTTTGAATATACTATCTAGGTTGGTCATAACTTGTCTTCCAAGGAGCAAACGTCTTTTAATTTCATGGCTGCAGTCACCATCTGCAGTGATTTTGGAGCCCCCAAAAATAAAGTCTGACACTGTTTCCACTGTTTCCCCATCTATTTCCCATGAAGTCATGGGACTGGATGCCATGATCTTCATTTTCTGAATGTTGAGCTTTAAGCCAACTTTTTCACTCTCCTCTTTCGCTTTCATCAAGAGACTTTTTAGTTGTTCTTCACTTTCTGCCATAAGGGTGGTGTCATCTGCATATCTGAGGTTATTGATATTTCTCCTGGAAATTATGATTCCAGCTTGTGTTTCTTCCAGTCCAGCGTTTCTCATGATGTACTCTGCATAGAAGTTAAATAAGCAGGGTGACAATATACAGCCTTGACGTACTCCTTTTCCTATTTGTAACCAGTCTGTTGTTCCATGTCCAGTTCTAACTGTTGCTTCCTGACCTGCATACAGATTTCTCAAGAGGCAGGTCAGGTTGTCTGGTATTCCCATCTCTTTCAGAATTTTTCACGGTTTATTGTGATCCACACACTCAAAGGCTTTGGCATAGTTAATAAAGCAGAAATAGATGTTTTTCTGGAACTCTCTTGCTTTTTCCATGATCCAGCGGATGTTGGCAATTTGATCTCTGGTTCCTCTGCCTTTTCTAAAACCAGACTGAACATCAGGGAGTTCACGGTTCACATATTGCTGAAGCCTGGCTTGGAGAATTTTGAGCCTTACTTTAGTAGCATGTGAGATGAGTGCAATTGTGTGGTAGTTTGAGCATTCTTTGGCATTGCCTTTCTTTGGCAATGAAATGAAAGCTGACCTTTTCCAGTCCTGTGGCCACTGCTGAGTTTTCCAAATTTGCTGGCATATTGAGTGCAGCACTTTCAAAGCATCATCTTTCAGGATTTGAAATAGCTCGACTGGAATTCCATCACCTCCACTAGCTTTGTTCGTAGTGATGCTTTCTAAGGCCCACTTGACTTCACTTTCCAATTTGAAGAAACATTTGAAACTGTGGATTAGACCTTATATATTAATAGCAGGGAACTCAGTTTGAACCTACGCTCATTTGAATGGAAGCAGATAAAAGTTATGCAAAGCCAGACTTATTAAATAGCTTCCTTGTTTGCCACATGAGAGAAGCAATTTTTATGCACAGTAATTTATGAGGAGTCTCTCTCAAGTTGTCTTCTAGCCCAATTTTTACTAGATTCAATCTAAAACCTAAAGAAAGGGGGAACTGGAATTTTAAAAAGAAAAACAAAACCAAGGCACTGTGAGCACCATCATCAAAGAAAAATTAAAAAAAAAAAGTTCCAGTAAGTCTTTAAGACATTGGAGACATTGGGGTTCTAGAAGTATCACACTGGTATCCCTCTAATAGATGTGACCCAAAAAAGGAGACAGACAGTCTATATTTTAACAGTTTTAAAAATTTCTTAATGCTTCCAAATTCCTTATTTGTAGCAAGAGATAATGGAGCCTTTAAGACATGGTAGTGTTGCCAACTTTTAAAAAAATACACAGTGTGAAAGTTTCAAGTTAAGCTTTACATGAGGCAAAATGAAAACTATAGCCCAGGAAACAGCATCTCAGATAGCTCTGAGGAACTGCTCCAAGTGTAGGGAGAAGGTCAGTACATATGTGATATTGGTAAAGGTGGAGTACTTGCAATTAAGCACTATTCTTGCAGAAGGTTTCTGCTAGTTATGAGGAGCAAATGTCACCATGAAGGAACTTAGTGCTTTTCTAAATATGAGGAGATGCAAGAATTGGGCTCATCAAATCAGCTCTTGAAAATATCTCACTATCTCAAGACCTGTTCTGCCAGTTTTTCCAGAGCATAGAGTGCTTCATTTCTGCTCTCCACCTTGAAATCCTTTTGGGGTTGTTGAAGATCAGCAAGTGCAGCTGCAGCAGCACATGATATAATCCTTGTAGAGGTGTTACTGAAGGAGTGTGGTGGGTCCTTCTGTTCTCCACTCAAAAGCCAATAAACAGGCCAGGTTGGTGGAAGGGAAAATCTGCTTTATTTCATATGCTGGCAACTGGAGGGGAGACAGTGGTGGATATCTGTCCAATGGTGGACTCTACCCCCAACAAGCAGAGGGTGAGAGCTTTTATAGACAGAGTCGGAGGGGTGGATTACATGCAGAAACAGCATAGTAATCTTAAATTGGTAATCAATGGCCCACCTAGCATCATCTTGGTTGTTTTAGGTACAGTTAATCTTCAGTTCCAGGGTGTACTTATTCCCATTTCTTTGGGGTCTGTTTTCAAATTGTGGCAGCTCATGTCCTGGGTACAGTCTAGCCATCATGTAGTTAACTTCTCTCCCTGGTGTTTTGGTATTTATAAGACATTTCACAGGATATGATTCAGAATATTATCTATAGCCCTTGAGAAAGAACTAAAGGTCCTTGACCATGCTTAATAACTATATTATTATTATTTAGTCTCCTTTGATTGTTTTCCTTTGTTTCAGCATTTCTCACTTCTCTGATTAAACTTATTCTTTGATTAAAGTTTTGCAAAGGCAAAGGGCAGGCAGAAGACATGGTTGGAGGGTGAGGTTGGCAAGGACCACATGGTCCTGCTCTGTTTCAGAGGTAGATGACAAAACACCGATGGCAAGTGCCAATTTGTAGTTTACATTGAAAAAGCTTCCTAACTGATCTTCTTTCTTCTAGCCTGGTTTATTATGTCTATTCTCCACATGAAAGCTAAGCCACAATAGCCAGTTTCTGGGGGCAGTAATAGCAGTGGTGCAAATTTCAGTATCAGTGTATGGCAGTGGTGGGCTCATTAGATTAACTTTCAAGAATAATTTTAGTCACAATTCTAATTGTCTAACCTCTGTTGTGTTGACTGGAAAAAAATGCACAACCTAAATGTTGAGAATTATATTTTATTCAGGACATTACTGAGGACTATAGCTCAGGAAGGTAGCCCCTCATATAGTTCTGAAGGAATATTTCAAAGAGGTAAGGGAGGAGCCAGACTATATAAGAGTATTTGCTGGAAAAAAAAAAACACATGTAGTTGAAAATAAAAAGATTACAGCTGGGAATTCCCTGGTGGTCCAGTGGTTAGGGATCAGTGCTTTCACTGCCATGATCCTGGATTCAAGCCCTAGTTGGGCAACTAAGATCCTGCAAACTGTACAACATGGACCAAAAAAAGAGATTGCCAAGACCAAAAATTAAAAGAGAGACATTACTACTACCTATAAAAATGTTAAGGATTATAAGGCAATGTTTTGAACAACTTTATACCAACAACTTAGACAATTCAGATGAAATGGACAAACTCCTGGACACAAAATATTGCAATTGACTTTAAAAGAAATAGAAAACCTGAATAGATCATATGACATGGCCATAAAACAGACAATATCTGAGGTTAAAGCATTTTGGACATCCATCTATACTTATGAAAAAAAGATTATTGCTAATCACAAAAAAACAAATTTCTCAAGTTAATGATTCTCTGTGTATGGGAAAATGCAAGAGTCTTGGCTCACTGAAATTATCCCTTTGATATACATCTTAACTATCTATGGTGAGTATCCTGTTTTTCTCCATTCTAGATTCCCTTCAAGGTGTACCATTGAGTTAGGGGGCGGCTGCAACAGCTGATGGCTTTATGGCTGAAACATTCTTTGTTGACTGAAATGGCAGGTGACATTCTTTGGTCTACACTTGATTCCTGCCGTTTTTCTTGAGTCTGGTTCTTTAGAGTCCCTGGCTAGTCCATCAACTACCCAGTCAGTCAGTTCAGTTGCTCAGTCATGTCTGACTTTTTGTGACCCCATGGACTGCAGCATGCCAGGCCTCCCTGTCCATTACCAACTCCCGGAGTTTACTTAAAGTGATGCCAGCCAACCATCTCATCCTCTGTCGTCCCCTTCTCCTCCTGCCTTCAATCTTTCGCAACATCAGGTTTTCCAGTGAGTCAGTTCTTTGCATCAGGTGGGCAAAGTATTGGAGTTTCAGCTTTAGCATCAGACCTCCCAATGAATATTCAGGACTGATTTCCTTTAAGATGGACTGGTTGGATCTCCTTGCAATCCAAGGGACCCTCAGGAGTCTTCTCCAACATCACAGTTCAAAAACATCTTTGGTGCTCAGCTTTCTATATAGGCCAACTCTCACTGTTGCAGAAACCAGTACTCAAGAAACCAAGCACCACACTTGGAGAGTTGGAGAACTTAGGTTTATTACATCGGCACACCCAGAGGAGTCAACACTCCAAGCTCTGAGCCCGAAACAAAGGGATTACAGAGTTTTTATAGACAGACTGTGGTGGGCAACACTAGCTGTTAATAGGCTGGTTTAAACTAAGGGGTTTTGTGCATGTTGGAACAGCAGTCAAGATGGGGAGAGGGATGCCTGGCAGGTTTGCAGGGGCTGGGCGAATGCTAAGAGCAGGACAAGGGTGAGTGAGATAAACTCCAATTCCTAGTATTGCAAGTCCCCACTTTCTGAGAATATGTGACCTACATGATATAGACTTTGCAAGTGGCAAGCTGAGCTACAGAGGGAGAAGGAGAAGGAGGTTATGTAAAATTTTAACTTTTCCTCTTCATCACATCTGTACATGACTACTGGAAAAACTATAGCTTTGACTAGATGGACCTTTGTTGGCAAAGTAATGTCTCTGCTTTTTAATATACTGTTTAGGTCATAGCTTTTCTTTCAAGGAGCAAGCATCTTAATTTCATGGCTGCAATCACCATCTGCAGTGATTTTGGAGCCCAAATCAGCCAACAGCTCCCTAACATATGTGTTTATATCTATATCTATATCCATCCATCCATCCATCCATCCATCTATCTATCTATCTAGTGTAATTTCTCACTTCCCTCAGCCCAAGATTTATAAGTGGTTTCTTGTGTAACTAAAAAAATATCTCTACATGCATAGTTTTAAATATCTGCCTAGATTATTGCTACTTAACCTCAGGAATACATCCTTAATTTTGTACTTACCACTACAGCCCTAGTATTTGATAGTTTGCAGGGTCATTTTACCTATATTTTTCAAAACCATTTTATGAGAGGTTTGTATGTATCATCTTCTGATATGATCATGTTATTTTTCTTCCATAGCATGTTGATGTGGTGGATTACATTAATTGATTTTTAAATCGTGTGCTTTAATAGAACATAATTCAAATGTTACTGAACGTAAGTTTGTGTGTGTTGTTGCACAGTGAGGCCAAACAAACAGAAATGTCAAAGTTTTAGAGCAGAGAAAAGTTTATTGTAAAACCAAGCAACATCAGGTGGACCCTGCTCAAAAACCCCAAACTCCCTGATAGTTTTCAGGGAGAAGTTTTATATGCAAAATTGGGGTGGGGGAAGCTGCAAGGTATGTGATTTGGTGGTGAGGCAATAGGGAAGCGCTCTAGGACTCGCACTCTCACCCAGCACTTGCCATCCTCCACCTGAACTGGGGCCTTAGTTTCTGTTCAAAGATATTGTTATGCTTACTCCTTGAGGAAGAACCACCACCTACCCCTAAGGCTGCATTATTATTTCCCCTCTTTGTTATGCATCCCCCTTCCTTCCCTGATTAGCAAGTGTTTGAATCTGCCCTTTGGAACTCAAGGAAGGTCAAGGAGGCTGAATGAAGCCTGTTTCCTACAAATAAGAAATGGGGGACATGAAAAGGATTTGTACCAGGGAGGGCTCCACAGGGTCCTTCTCAGTGTCACAAACATCTTGCTTTGTTGGGATGATTTCTTTGAACTTAGCTGCTGAATTTTCTGCAAGAAAATATATAGACTATGATCTTGTAGAAGCTATGTTTGTACATATGTTTCAAATAGAAGGTTTCTGAGGAGACTTTTGAGCCCTGTGGGGCTCCTGGGCACAAAGATTTTCTGTGACCCTATTTTTTGATTATAGGAAATGGCCTTCATTCAGACTTCATGACCTTCCCTGAGTTCCAATGGACAAATTCAAGAAGCTGTTAATTAGGGAAGGGAGTAGATGTGATGCCTGGGAGAAACAGTTAAGAGTAGCCTTGGGGCAAGGTCCTGTTTACCCATTAGTGGATATACACAATATCTGACCTATTTGGCAGATACTGAAACCCCTCCAGGTAGGAAAAGTTAATGATTAACAATGGTATGCTGCATGCAAGCATGTAGACCCTAGACCTGTTGGATCTGAAGGTTGAGGATGCTGATTTCCTACTTACCTCACCACCAACCCATCAGAAGAATGCAAGCATATCACTGCTGAGATCTTTATCACCTACCTCCCACCAGGAGTGAATAGACCTCTCCCTATTCTCCAAAGCTTCCCTGACTCAGGTAGTAAAGAATCTGCCCACAGTACCTGGAGACCTGGGTTTGATCCCTGGGTTTGGGTTCAATCCTTGGGTTGGAAAGATACCCTGGAGAAAAGAATGGCAACTCATTCCAGTATTCTTGCCTGGAGAATCCTGTGAACAGAGGAGCCTGATGGGCTACAGTGTATGGGGTGGCAAAGCAAAGAGTCTGACATGACTCAATGACTAACACTATTCCCCAGGGAGAGGGGCCCAGTTCTCAAAGGCACTAGCCTGCTATGTTGCCTTTTTGCCTGGCAAAGAATTGTCACTCTTTCTCCTCCATAACTCTGTCTCCATCTTTCTGTTCATCATCAGTACACAGAAAGCCAAGATTTGGGCGTCATTTTTATTTAAAGGCTAGTATTTCTGGGACTTTCCTGGCAGTCCAGTAGTTAAGACCCTGCATATTTCTGCTGCAGCTGGCACCAAATCAATCCCTGGTTGGTAAACTAAGATCCTGCAAGCCATGCAGTTGTGGCCAAAACATAAATAAATAAATAAAGAGGTTTATGTTTCTAACAATTACTAATTATACTGTTAGATTAAAAAAAACATTTTCTCATAAGTACTCTTTTTTTGCTACATAGCAGGTAAACTAGCAGGTTTTCAAATATTTAGGTATGTGAGTATACAATCACATAAAGAGAGGATTGCTTTTAAAGAGAATAATATAGTTCTTACAGTAAATCCTTTAAGCTTTTATTAAAGTTCATGTTCACATTTTTCAAAATTGCACAATGAATGTTTTCCTAGAAAGTAAATCATCTGTTATTTCCTGTTATGTTACAATTCTAGGTTACAAACCTGGATTAATGGTAGATAGCAAATAGAATAGAAATAAATGGGGCAAACATTTACTACTCCTATAGGATTTTTTTTTCTATTCCTGTTTCTAACTTCTGGCATTCCACTGAGGTCAATCAGTATCAGTTCAGTCACCCAGTCATGTCCGATTCTTTGCAACTCCATGGACTGCAGCACACCAGGCTTCCCTGTCCATAACCAATCCCCGGAGCTTACTCAAACTCATGTCCATAAAGTCAGTGATGCCATTCAACCATCTCATCCTCTGTTGTCCCTTTCTCTTCTCACCTTCAATCTTTCCCAGCATCAGGGTCTTTTCCAGTGAGTCAGTTATTTGCATCAGGTGGCCAAAGTATTGGAGTTTCAGCTTTAGCATCAGTCCTTCCAATGAATATTCAGGAATGATTTCCTTTAGGATGGACTAGTTGGATCTCCAAGGGACTCTCAAGAATCTTCTCCAACATCACAGTTCAAAAGCATCAATTCTTTGGTGCTCAGCTTTCTTAATAGTCCAACGCTCACATTCATACATGACTACTGAAAAAACTGTATGGGCAATAGCGGTGGGAATATTTAAACTCAAAAAAACAAGAGAAATGACATAATTTATGTAAACATATAGAAGTTACGAAAAAATAGAACCCAACCTTTATAGTTATGCTAACTTTTTCCCACACAATTGAATTGCACATTACATATACTGAAATGTATAAGGAAATTTGAGGAAGGAATTTTAACCAAATTCAATTTGGCATTTTCAAGTGTCAGTTGCATTTTTTGGAGTTGGATTTGATCACTATCTTTAACTCAAAATGCTAAGCACAGCAAGAATAGCTTTGAGGCTAAGTACAAAACAAGGGGATTAGGTCATTCATTCATTCACTACTTATTTTCTCTCTTGTACTTTACTAGATTCTACCGTGCAGATAGCTGAGACACAGTAGAGAGACAAGTACAAAAATAATAAAAAAGACAGTGAATTGTGAAAAGTGATAGACCAATGAGCAATGTGCTGTGGAATCACAGAGGATGGAATAACTACTCTCTCTTAAGCTATGAAAGTGTAGAGAAAAAATTACACACACATATGCACCTAACAACAGAGACCCAAAAACATGAAATAAAAACCAACAGAACTGAAGTGACAAATAGTTCAACAAATAATAGTTGGAAATTTCAATGTCATCCTTTCAGTAATCAATATACTTTAAATGGGTGAATTTTATGATATGTGAATTATATCTCAACATATCTGTTTTTGGCCACCTGATGCAAGCAGTCAGCTCATTAGAAGAAACCCTGATGCTAGGAAAGATTGAAGGCAGGAGGAGAAGAGGGTGACAGAGAACAAGATGGTTGGATGGCATCGCTGATGCAATGGACATAAACTTGGGCAAACTCCAGGGAGTCTTGGCATGCTACAGTCCATGGGGTTGCAAAGAGTTGAACATGACTTGATGACTAAACAAGAATATTTGTTTTTTAAGGCATAGACAGGCTTTGGTAGGGAAGACTTAATAGGGCAAATGTATATCTAAAAATAACTCGGTGTTTCTGATTTTATAAAGGAACATTATCATGTACATTCTATTTTTCTAAATTTTTAAATTCATTTTTTGGGACTTCCCTGGCAATACAGGGATTAAGATGCTACACGACTGATGCAGGGGACAAGGGATTGATTCCAGGTCAAGGAAATAAGATCCCACAGGCCAGGTGATGTGGCTCCAAAAAATCACTTTTTATTGAAGTATAGTTGATTTACAATGTTGTGTTAGTTTTAGGTGTACAGTAAATATATTGTTTCAGATTTTTTCCCATATAGGTCATTACAAAATACTGAGTATAGTTCCCTGTGCTAAATAGTAGGTCTATGTTGTTTATCTACTTTATATATAGTAGTGTGTATATGTTAATCCCAAATTCCTAAAGTGTCCTCCTCCATTATAAACATTTTAAAACTGACAAAAGTAATATATGTATATATTTATATGAGAAGAATATATTACTCATAATTTTTAAAAACAATCCTTTCTACCACCTAATGGTATCTACTTTTAAAAACACTTGCTAGCATTTAATATTCTTATGTTTTTTGATGCATATATATTATCTTTTTGCTGTAAAATAGGTAGTATTTTTAAGGTAGCATTAAATATATAGTTTATTTCCTTTCTGAATCTAAACACCTTAGTAATTTCTTAAGCCATTAAGTAGTCTTTTAAAGCTATATAGTATTTCCTTGCCTTTGTGTATCATAATTTATTTAACCATTCCATTTTTGTTGGTCATTTAGCCTCATTCCAATTTTACGCTGCACAAGATAATGGTGTGATAGAGACACAAAATTTTTGTGCATGTCTCTAATTATTTAATTAAAATAAATCCACCCAACTAGAATAACTAACTGGAACGATATCCAATATTTATAAAGTCCTTCAGAAAATTTTCACCAAAATGTACTTAAAAGTGTGAATTTCCCAACAAATTTCTGTCAACATGACAAAGCTAAGAACCATTTTGCATACAAAAATTTTTTTAATTGCTACTGAGGCTGACTTTTTGATTCATCTCTATTGGCTATTTGCTACTTTTCCTTTTGCAAAGTATGTTTATATACCATACTTGGTTTTTGACTGGAATATTTAGATTTTCTTGACTTTAGGAGCTCTCTAAATGTTATGGATGTTAACAGGTGATCTATCACATTACTGGGAGTCCTTTTATATTCATTTAATTGTCTGTTGGAAGAAGGCAATGGCAACCCTCTCCAGTACTGTTGCCTGGCAAATCCCATGGATGGAGGAGCCTGGTAGGTTGCAGTCCATGGGGTCGCTAGGAGTCGGACACGACTGAGCGAGTTCACTTTCACTTTTCACTTTCATGCATTGGAGAAGGAAATGGCAACCCACTCCAGTGTTCTTGCCTGGAGAATCCCAGCGATGGGGGGAGCCTGGTGGGCTGCCGTCTCTGGGGTCACACAGAGTCGGACACGACTGAAGCGACTTAGCAGCAGCAGCAGCAGCAGCAATTATCTATAGAATGATGGAAACCAATACTATGTTCCCCGTTTCTTACCCACTTCCTTCAGTATCATCTTCTCACATGTACATCACTTATGAGAAGTGATAAGATTTCGATCTAGTCTGTGATTTTTTGATACACGTTAGAAACTATTTGGATTTGAACTAATCTTTACCTTTATTACATAGACTTTATACAATATTCAGACTGAAAATCACAATTATCTTCTTATCAGATTACCAGATCTTTATCATTTTCAACTAGTTTGCTTTGTAAAAAGGCAGCCTTACTTTATTTCCATGCTTTTAGAGGAATATATATGAATTAATTTAAATGTGCAATGTTTTCTTTTTTTAGCCAGGATAACTGTTCAAAGATTTGCACAATGACATATCCTTTCTAAAAGAACATTTTAAAATTTTTATCTATTTATTTAGCCACATCAGGTCTTAGTTGTGGCATATGGGATCCAGTTCCCTGACCTGGGATCAAACCTTGGCCCTCTTCTTTGGGAGCATGTGTCTTAGCCACTGGACCACCAGGGAAGTCCTAGTGTATCCTTTTTTTAAAAAGTTGAAATATAGTTGATTTACTGGCATATACCTTATATGGAAAAGCAAAAATAAGATGTTAGAGATAACTCTATATTTAATTGTCTAATAAAAGAGATTATAAAAACATTGATTTAGAAATGTAAACTATTTCATTATTATAGTAAAATATTTAACATAAAATTTACCATCTTAAGCATTTTTAAGTACACAGATCAATAGTGTTAAAAGTATTCACATTGTTATGCAATAGATTTTCAGACTTTTTTCACCCTGCAAATCCAAACCACTATGTCCATTAAGCAACTCTTTTTTTCCCTTTCTCCCCTCCTTGGTTATCACCTTTCTACTTTCTGTTTCTATGAATTTGACTACTCTAAGTACCTCATATAAGTGGAGTTATACAATACTCATCATTTTGTGACTGGCTTATTTCCCTTAGAAAATATTCTCAAGGTTCATCCATGTTGCAGCATGTGACAGGATTTCCTCCCTTTTTTAAGGCAGAATGATAATCCATTGTATGTTTTGGGTTGGCCAAAAAGTTCCTTTGGGTTTTTCATAAGATGTTACCACATTTTGTTTATCCATTTAACTGTTGACGGACATTTGGGTTGCTTCCACTTCTTGGCTCTTATGAAAAGTGCTATGATGCATGGGTATGCAAATATTTCATTGAGACTCTGCTTTTAATTCTTTTGGATATATACCTAGAGGAAGGATTGCTGGATTATATGGTAGTTCTATTTTTAATTTTTTGGGAAAACTTCATAAAGTTTTCCTAGTAGATGCACCATTTTACAATCCTGCCATCAGTGCATAAAGGTTCCAATTTCTCCACAACCTCACCAATACTTGTTATTTTCTGTTTGCTTGCTTTTGACGGTAACATCCTACTGAGTGAGAGGTAATATCTCACTGTAGTTTTGATTTGCATTCCCCTGATGACTGAGCATTTGCCTGCAACACGGGAGACATGGGTTTGACCCCTGGTTCGGGAAGATCCCCTGGAGAAGGCAATGGCATCCCACTCCAGTATTCTTGCCTGGAAAATCCCATGGACGGAGGAGCCTGGAAGGCTGCAGTCCATGGGGTTGCTGAGGGTCGGGCACGACTGAGCAACTTCACTTTCACTTTTCACTTTTGTGCATTGGAGAAGGAAATGTCACCCCACTCCAGTACTCTTGCCTGGAGAATCCCAGGGACGGGGGAGGCTGGTGGGCTGCCGTCTATGGGGTTGCACAGAGTCGGACACAACTGAAGTGACTTAGCAGCAGCAGATGACTGAGCATCTCCTGTGCCTTTTGGCCATTTGTAAAAAAGCTCCTTTATTTTATAAGTAACCATTTTCCAACTCAATAGAATTATTTAAAAATAATGTCTGATAATACAGTTGATGATATTGTTTTTCTCCTGGTATGCAGTGAAAGTGCAAAGTTTTTTCTACTAGTATGCAGTAATGCAGATTTCAGTTATTTGTAGGTGGAAAATGTTTTGCATATCTAGTTTTAAAATTATTTTATTTAAAATGTAAAATATCTATTGTACATAACATAAACCCTTAGCAAGTAAACCATCTTTCACATTAGAAAATATATGTAAAATACATGGCGCAGTGTCTAGCATACAAAAAATACAATAATATTATTTTTCTACTAATTAGTATACAATTTTTAATTGTTCTTGTATATTTTTACAAAATATACCTAATTTTCCACAAAATATACAAATATTTTCCATAGTTTAATATTTAAAATAGGGTTTGAAAAAGAAAAATTCTTGTCATAAATAAATACATAGAAAATTATAAAATGAAGAAAATAAAGTTGCACGGGTCAGGAAAAAGTTTTCTATGACCCTCTTAGTATCCCTGGTTGAGTCCAAAAATTAAACTGACAAAGACAAATAAACAGAAGTAAAGCATACCAATTTATTTAATATAAGTTTTATGTGACATGGGAGCTTCCATAAGGAAATAAAGACCTAAATAAACATTTAGACCTGAGAGTTTTATGCCAGTTTCAATGAAGACTGGACAGTCATGGAGAGATATGATAGATTAAGAAGCATTAGGAGTTAAAAGAGAAACTGAGGCATATTAAATATGTTAAGAGTTTTTTGAGCATTTACCCATTCAAATCTGGCAACACTGAACCTGAAGTGGTTAGGGGCACTCCAGCAACATGCACTAAGGAAAAGATTTATAAGAGAGAATGAAAAGAAGTTTTTTGATTTGCTGTAGCTTAAAACTTGACTGGCTATTTGTGGTTGTTTTTAGTATTTTTATTTTGTAACCTTGAGGCATTCAGAGGCTTAGGTTTTAATTTTCTTATGTAGAATGCCATGGCACTAGAGACACCTCAGTCTAATGGCCTCTGTTTAATTAATTCAAGAGCAGATAATTGCAGTAAATTAGGGGAAGGCAGTGGCACTCCACTTCAGTACTCTTGCCTGGAAAACCCCATGGACAGAGGAACCTGGTAGGCTGCAGTCCATGGGGTCGCTAAGAGTCAGACACGACTGAGCGACTTCACTTTCACTTTTCACTTTCATGCATTGGAGAAGAAGGTGGCAACCCACTCCAATGTTCTTGCTTGGAGAATCCCAGGGACGGGCGAGCCTGGTGGGCTGCCGTCCATGGGGTCACAGAGTCAGACACTACTGAAGGGACTTAGCAGCAGCAGCAGCAGCAGGGGAAGCTTAGCAAGGTGTTCTTGTTAAGATTCTTGTTGGCATCCCTTTGTCTTTGGAGAAAAGAATGGTCCTTTCCTCTCGATATAGGGATGACACAATCTTGTGTGAGGGTTTTATGACTTGTTTCAGGAGAGGAGTCATAACAGGGAGGAGTGGGGGAGAATTCAGTGACCTTCCTGCTTTTGCTGTTTTCTCTTTCAGTTTAAAATACTCAATATGCCAAGGTGCCATATTTTAGGGTGGTGTGTCCTGAATCCCACTGGTTACAAATACAAACTTTAAAAATGGTCATTTTGTAAATTAGTTCTAACATTGAGGTGTAGCACATTTACGATCAGTACTATTTCTGAAATATAATTTTCTTGGTCAACATGCCCCACTAATCACTGTAGATGATGATTGCAGCCATTAAATTAAAAGACACTTACTCCTTGGGGAGGAAAGTTATGACTAACCTAGATAGCATATTAAAAAGCAGAGACATTTCTTTGTCAACAAAGGTCCATCTAGTCAAGGCTATGGTTTTTCCAGTGGTCATGTATTTATGTGAGAGTTGGACTATAAAAAAAAACTGAGTGCTGAAGAATTGATGCTTTTGAACTGTGGTGCTGGAGAAGACTCTTGAGAGTCCCTTGGACTGCAAGGAGATTCAACCAGTCCATCCTAAAGGAGATCAGTCCTGGGTGTTCATTGGAAGGACTGATGTTGAAGCTGAAACTCCAATACTTTGGCTACCTGATGCAAAGAGCTGACTCATTTGAAAAGACCCTGATGCTAGGAAAGCTTGAGGGCAGGAGGAGAAAGGGATGACAGAGGATAAGATAGTTGGATGAATCACCGACTCAATGGACATGGGTTTGGGTGGACTCCAGGAGTTGGTGAAGGACAGGGAGACCTGGTGTGCTGTGGTTCATGTGGTCACAAAGAGTTGGACATGACTGAGCGACTGAACTGAACTGAGGATTATTTTCCTAATTGACATAATGGTATATTTCAGGTGCAGAACAGCAAAAACAAGATTTCAGAGGATATGCTATTTTTAAATTGAAATAGAGTTTATTTATGTTGTGTGAGGTTATGCAAGATTTCATTTTGTTTAATCTGAATTGTATTGAAAAACTATAGATTTTAAAATTTAATTTGTAGAAAATAACATTCCCTAGGAAGATATTTATTTTTCTCTATTCTTAAAAAGAGAAAATTATTAAACTCTCAAAGACAATTTAATGTGGTTACTATTGTTTCAATCAGATGTTTTACTTTTATGATCTTCAGTCTGAATCTTCAGAAGAAAATAATTTATTTAATTTATCTTTTTTGGCATTACCCATTTTCATGATAGCAAAAAAAAAACAGGGTATTTTTATACCCTGGAATTCAAGTCAAGTAAAACATCAACTTGTCTTTAGATGTCATAATTTCTTTTATACCAAAATACCAGAAAAATGTATCCCATAGTGATAACTAAATATCACAACTGCAGAGTATGGATGTATCATCACAGGTATGACTTTGAAAACGCCTTTTTGCTAGGAACACAATTATGCCTCAAATGGTGCTACTGATAAATATCACATTTGCTATTTAAATGTTTTTTTAACAATGTTTTATACTTATAAAAGAAGTGAACTTTTAGTAAAAGATTTAAAATTAGTCTTCCTCAAAATGGAGGCATTCTGAATATTATTAATTGCATTACATAATAATACAATTATATGCTATAAACAGAAGTTCAAGAAATTATTTATCTCTTATGTGCACTTGGATAATTCAAGCCTACAGTTTTTTTTTTTCCTTGCCTGAATTGATTTTCATTTTCTACTTCCTTTTCTTCCAAGTCTCTCTTTTGTTCTATACCAGATAGGCCCAGCTTAGGAATAGGAATAATAATCTTATAAAGGTACAGGATTATTAAAACGGAAAAGAGGGAATTCCCTAGCTGTCCCAGTGGTTAGAATTAGGTTAGGCAGTATGTTCACTGCTGAGGGCCTGAGTTCAATCCCTGGGTGAGGAACTAAGATCCCACAAGCTGCATGGTGCAGCCAACAGCAACAACAACAGCAAAAAAGAAATAGAGCCCTGAAGACAGTCCAACGTAACTCTGTCATTTTAAAGACAAAGAAACCTAGCTTCAGGGGGGTTAGCGCTTTGTCTCACAGCACACAGCTAAGAGGGAATTAGCAGAATAAGACTAGAGAACTAGTTTCCAGAGTCACACTACACGGCCTGTCAAGGTAACCTTGTGAGAATAAGGTGGTGGGATATTTTACTTTTATTTTTTAGTTTTAAAAACATACCTATATCATTGAACACTTTGAAAAGTTAGCCAAGAAGTTTCAATTTAGTGTGATAATCTTGCTTCAGTTCAGTTCAGTTGCTTAGTCATATCTGACTCTTTGTGATCCCATGGACTGCAGCATGCCAGGCCTCCCTGTCCACCACCAACTCCCAGAGTTTACTCAAACTCATGTCCATTGAGTCAGTGATTCATCCAACCATCTCATCTTCTGTCATCCCCTTCTCCTCCTGCCTTCAATCTGTCCCAGCATCAGGGTCTTTTCAAATGAGTCAGTTCTTCGCATCAGGTGGCCAAAGTATTGGAGTTTCAGCTTCAACATCAGTCCTTCCAATGAGTATTCAGGACTGATTTCCTTTAGCATGGACTGGTTGGATCTCCTTGCAGTCCAAGGGACTCTCAAGAGTATTCTCCAACACCACACTTCAGAAGCATCAGTTCTTTGACACTTAGCTTTCTTTATAGTCCAACTCTTCCATCCATAGTTGGCAAAGTAATGTCGCTGTTTTTCAATATGCTATCTAGATTGGTCATAACTTTTCTTCCAAGGAGCAAGCGTCTTTTAATTTCATAGCTGCAGTCACCATGTGCAGTGATTTTGGAGGCCAAAAAAATAAAATCTGTCACTGTTTCCACTGTTTCCCCATCTATTTGCCATGAAGTGATGGGACTGGATGCCTTCATCTTAGTTTCTGAATGTTGAGTTTTAAGCCAACTTTTTCACTCTCCTCTTTCACTTTCATCAAGCAACTCTTTAGTTCTTCTTCATTTTCTGCCATAAGGGTAGTGTCATCTGCCTATCTGAGGTTATTGATATTTCTCCTGGCAATCTTGATTCCAGCTTGTGCTTCTTTCAGTCCAGCATTTCTCATGATGTACTCTGCATATGTTAAATAAGCAGGGTGACAATATATAGCCTTGACCTACTCCTTTCCCTATTTGGAACCAGTCAGTTGTTCCATGTCCAGTTCTAACTGTTGCTTCTTGACCTGCATACAGATTTCTCAAGAGGCAAGTCAGGTGGTCTGGTATTCTCATCTCTTTCAGGATTTTCCATAGTTTGTTGTGATCTACACAGTCAAAGGCTTTGGCATAGTCAATAAAACAGAAGTATATGCTTGTCTGGAACTCTCTTGATTTTCCAATGATCCAATGGATCTTGGCAATTGGATCTCTGTTTCCTCTGCCTTTTCTAAATCCAGCTTGAACATCTGGAAGTTCATGGTTCACGTACTGTTGAAGCCTGGCTTGGAGAATTTTGAGTATCACTTTATTAGCGTGTGAGATGAAAGCAATTGTGTGGTAGTTTGAGCATTCTTTGACATTGCCTTTCTTTGGGATTGGAATGAAAACTGACCTTTTCCAGTCCTGTGGCCACTGCTGAGTTTTCCAAATTGATGGCATATTGAGTGCAACACTTTCACAGCATCATCTTGCTACCATTTTGAAATATCTACCCTTAAATAAATGGGAGGTGAAAGTAAATGCATCCAAAAAATGAAATTGGGCTAATAATCAGTTAAGCTTGTTCCTTTTCTTATATCTTGTATTTTATTCTGTGGCATTAAAAATATTCATTCATTTCACAATTATATTTGCTAGATTAATTGACAAATCTTCACAAAGTAGTGGTAAGTTTTTTCATAAGCAACATGCTTCACATGTTCTCATCTGTTTAAAGCTATTGTCTTTGCTTCTTTTCTCTTTCCACTACATTGAACACAGTGCCTCTCCTCCCCCACTCCTAGCCTTTTTTTTCTCATTAAGATCGCAGGTTCATGAGTTCCATGATTTAAGCTCAGACATAGAGAAAAGATGTAATTGAGGTCCTTCCTAAAAAAGTAGAGCTCAGAAAAATATGTTTCTTTTCTTTCTTTTTTTGGGGGGCATTCTCTCATCTTTCCCATGGACTGAATAGGAGTAGTTTGTGGCAGATCCCCCTGTGCTCACACTCTGATACACAGCTGGTGAATTGTTTAGCACTGGGCTTGTAGCCTGATCTGCACCAACACCTAGAGCTGGGGCCAGGGCACATAGCTTCTGTCATAGCTGCATGCAGAAAACACACAAAGCTGAATTTGGAAAGTGAGAGAAAGGATAAAAATATCTAAGTAGCAAATATTCAAATTTCTATCAAACTGCTTTCTGTATATATGCAAAATCTTACATTTCCATTATCTATTTAACTATAATTTCCAATTGATTAAGTTATTTTGCATTTTCATAAAAAAGAAACATCACAATATATTTCCTGTCTGAGGACTTTTTTTCTCTATTTGTTGACAACACAAGTAAACAAACACTCAAATGCACGTTCTGTATCTAGACTACTGGAGAGTGATTATTTCTTCAAATGATAATCCAAAAATGCACCACATGTTCAAGCATCAAAAAAAGTTTGTTTTGGTTTTCATTAATCTAATTCAATTGACTTTTGTTTTATTAATATTCTTTAGAATATTCTTATTCAACAAAAAATTGAACAAAAATGAATTTATCATAAGAAAATCAGTTTGATCAAGACATCCTTATTCCCTGATCATTTGGTTCAGGTTTTATAATTTAGTATCTATCTCTGAAGCCATCTTTTAGACATGATATTTTAAAAGTTTCATTCCCATAAAATTCAAAGAAACGTTTTTTTTTAGTAGAAAAACTCTATTTTTCAGTTCTGCCATAGTTTCAACTGTAATATTAAATAGCTTATATTTTGAGAGGGAAAAGAATGCATTCAGTGAGAGATCTACACTTCTCATTAATGTTACTGCTTTATTTTCTGGGCTGAATCCTATCTATTACTCTCCTGCATTCAGATATTCAGATAAATTATCTACTTTCACAAGCCCAGTGAAGCATTATTTGTTGTATACTTTTGCGTATTTGGCAACTCTGAAATATTCTTAGGAATATATGGGTTTCTTGTTAAGAACTTTCCGCAAATGAAAAGGAGGGAACATTTTTTGGTTTCTCTACTATTGTAGAAAATATCATATAATAATAATCACAATTATCATTTGTCTTCTTCCTTTCAATTATTTCTTCTTTAAACATTACACTTAAAATACATTCACATTCAAGTGCTTTAAGTAGCATTCACCATTTTTTTTCTGATTTTTAATACAAATGTCATAATTGCTGCCTTGTATACCAAACTGATATCTTAAAATAGATTCAGCAACTTCCAGTGTTCGTTTTTCAAAACACAGAAACAAGCACGAAATAAAGGAAATGCAGTATCTTCAAAGGATATCAAATCAATACATTCACCTTTAGCTTTTCAATTTAGCTGTAAGGACGCTTGGGCTTATGTTTTGCTTTTGATAAGAGTCAATGCTTGCTTTCCAAATGTCGCTATTGCTTTACTTTCATGACTCATAATTCTGCAGTAGCACGTGTAATGCTCTTTGTGCACATATTTTGGTGATAGTGCTACCTAACTAATAAATGAGGATACTGTCACTAGGACACATCAAGCTACTACTAACTCCCCTTACCTGCAAAGGTTTCCTACAGGCTTCTCTTTCCCCTAAAAACTGGTGGATTGTTTACAGCTACTGTTGTGTTATTGTTTAGTGGCTAAGTGGTGTCTGACTCTTTTGTGACCTCATGGACTGTAGTCCACCAGGCTCTTCTGTCCATGGGATTTTCCAAACAAGAATATTGGAGTGGGTTGCCATCTCCTATATACTATAGGGGAGGGAAAAATAATGTTCCCTCTACCTTTCCTAGTTCTTGGATGAGAACCCTAAGTGGCTCAGTCTATAAAGAATCGGCCTTCAATGCAGGAAACCACCTCCAATGCAGGAGACTCAGGTTCCATCCCTGGGTCAGGAAGATTCCCTGGAGTAGGGAATGGCAACCCACTCCAGTATTCTTGCCTGGGAAATCCCATGGACAGAGGAGCCTGTCCAAGCACAGGGGAGACTTCATGGGGTCATAAAGAGTTGGATATGACTTTGCGACTAAACTACTTCCCCCCACACACGTAACAAAAGACAGATTAACAAAAGAAAAACAGACAGAACTTTATTAACATGTATACTTCATGTATACATGGGAGATACCCAGGAAAACTAACTCCCCAAGATGGCCCAAGCTATCACCTTAAGTAAATTCCATCCTTAGTTAAAAACAGAATAAAGATATTGCAAGTTGGGAACCAGTCCTGGGAGGTGGCCAGGAAAAGCACAGTAGACAAGGGTAAGGTTTGTTATGCAGATTTAAGTAAGCATCTCGTCCATTGATAATGTTCTCTTCTGATTCAGAGTTTTTCTTCTCTTCCTGGTACAGAAAGGGAACCACATACAAGTGGACATTTACTCTATAAATGTAAATTTCCCTTATGAAAGAGTAACTTCTCTGTTTTCAGAGCTTCTTCTGTATCTGCTGCCTCTCAAAATAATCCATATGCTAAAGAGGCATATTTTGGAGTGGCATGTTCTGCTACATCTCACTACCTTAGTTTAGTTCATGTGGGAGGATTTGGAGTCTATTTAACTCAACATGTAGAATTTGACTAGTCTCTGAACTGAATACTCATTTTAAAATATGTGACAAAATGAAAAGCCTGTATACACATACACAGCCACGTATACCAGGGTTTTTAGTGATATAAGAAAAAAAATTAATCTGTGATAGAACTGTACCCCATGAACAGAAATTCAGGTCTTAGTACCTCTCTATTGCTCTGTATTGAAAAATAATAGAGAGTAAGTTCTCTGGGTATATACACTTAGGGATAAGGGAATCATTGGCACAGATTCCCTTGGATGACAGAGTTGTAAAGCTACAATTGCACATTTATCTAATTTGTTATTATTAATATAGGAAGGCAAAATACAGGACCACTTAGTTCCATAAAGGCAGAAGTCAGCATTTTGGATTGTTATCACAAGCAAGTATGTGAACTGAGTTCATTACAGTTCACAGTTTTTAGATGTTCCACATGGTCAATGGCTAAAAGCAATCAAGTTGCTATGTCTGGTGTTCCTGAAGACTTTTGGATATTTTCAGGAATATGTAGAGGAAAAGAAGAGTCCAGAGAATGTTATTTCCATATTAATATATATGGAAAGGAATGCTCCTAGAAAGAAGCATCATCTCATATGCTTCATTCATTCATTCACTTATTCAATAAATATATATTGAACCAGATACTGTTCTACATTGTGTGGATACAACAGTGAATAAAGAACACAAAAAAATCCCTGTCTTCATAGAACTTACATTCTAGTGAGGGAAGATGGATCATATACAAAATAAGTAAGTAAAATGAATAGTGTAAGTGATAAGTCTATGGAGAAAAAAATACTGAGTTAAGAAGTTGTGTGTTGCAGGAAGTTGTAATATTAAATAGAATGGTCATGAAATGCCTTGATGAGAAGACATTTTGAAACCTTTAGGTGGCATTTGGGGGGACTCCAAAAAGCTCCAGTCCTTTATGTCTCAGCACAGGAAAAATTCAGTGAGAGACAAAGTAATAGACAAGAAGTGATTTATTAGAATAGGAAGCTTGTGAGGCTTACAAGCAGGCAGGGGAGAGGGTGCCATGCTGATAACTTAGTGGACTACAGTTTTATAATCAAAGGAAAAGTGTGGAGGGAGAAAAGACCATTTTCTTCCCCATTCTTGAACAGGAGGTCAGAGTATTAAATGTTGGGGAAGGGAAGGAGGGAAAGTTGTGCATGACTAGGAAGGAGCCATCATAACATTTTTGGCTCTTTATGTGACTAAGGTGGGAAGCCATTTGCAAAGTTTTGAACAGAAGAGTGAAGTGGTGATTTGACTTACATTTTAAATATGAATCATTCCAGTTGCTGTTTTGAGAAAAGACTGTAGAGGGCAAGAGTGGAAGCGGTAAATAGGGAGACCCATTATGCAGGTGATAGTTGATGGCCATTTGGTACATTACAGTGTAAAGTGGTTGGATTTGGAGTATATTTTGAAGGAGCAAAATTGGATGTGGAGTGTGAGAGAAATGAAGATAACGAGATTGTCAAATGTTCTACATATTTTTAAGTTATCCCTCATTTTAAATATTAGAAATATTTCTAAAAAGTTGTGTTGATAACTGATTCACATTTGAAAGCTATCAGAGTAATTTATTATCAACAATAAATAAACTATGAATTTATAAGAAAAATATTTTAAAAATAATTTATTGATTCTTTAATTTCTGATTTTGGTGCCATTGTTTATATATATTATTGATTTTTGTAAAAGCAGTATATAAAATGTAAGTAAATGTAAAATGTAAGCAAAATATAAGATCCATTCATTTAATTTTTATAACCTTATTAAACTATGATTGACAAATAAAATGGTATATATTTAGGTTATATATGTGATTTTTTAAAATATGTGGAACATAATGATTTAATATACATATACATCATGAAATGATTACTAAAATGACATTAACACATCCATCACTTCACTTAAGATCTACTGTCTTAGCAAATTTTTGGTATGCAGTAGAGTATTATTAACTATAATCACCATACTCTGCATTAAATCTCCAGAAATTATTCATCTTATAACTGGAAGTTTGTACTCTTTGACTAACATCTACTTATAACTCCCACACTCTTCATAATTCCGACATTCTAGCCACTGGTAACTACTGTTCTACTCACTGATTCTCTGAGTTCAACTTTTTCACATTCCACATATAAGTGACATCATACAGTATTTGTCTTTCTGTGTCTGACTTATCCACTTAGCATAATGTCCTCCAGGCCCATCCATGTTGTTGTGTTAGAATTTCTTTCATTTTTATGGCTGAATAATATTCCATTGGGTTTGTATAACATATATGTTTATATACATATGTATGTGTGTGTGTGTGTGAATTGCTCAGTCATGTCCAACTCTTTACAGCCTCAATGACTGTAGTCTCTGTCCATGGAATTTTCCAGGCAAGAATACTGGAGTGGGTTGCCATTTCCTTCTCCAGGGGATCTTCCTAACCCAGAGGTCGAACCCGGCTTTCCTCCATTGGCAGGTGAATTCTTTACCATCTGAGCCATCGGGGAAGCCCATGTTCTACATAAGATGGCATAGAAAGAGTCTCAGTTCAGTTCAGTCGTTCAGTCGTGTCCAACTCTTTGCAACCCCATGAATCGCAGCATGCCAGGCCTCCCTGCCCATCACCATCTCCCGGAGTTCACTCAGACTCACGTCCATTGAGTCTGTGATGCCATCCAGCCATCTCATCCTCTGTTGTCCCCTTCTCCTCCTGCCCCCAATCCCTCCCAGCATCAGAGTCTTTTCCAATGAGTCAACTCTTCTCATGAGGTGGCCAAAGTACAGGAGTTTCAGCTTTAGCATCATTCCTTCCAAAGAAATCCCAGGACTGATCTCCTTCAGAATGGACTGGTTGGATCTCCTTGCAGTCCAAGGGACTCTCAAGAGTCTTCTCCAACACCACACTTCAAAAGCATCAATTCTTCGGCGCTCAGCCTTCTTTACAGTCCAACTCTCACATCCATACATGACTACTGGAAAAACCATAGCCTTGACTAGACGGAGCTTAGTTGGCAAAGTAATGTCTCTGCTTTTGAATATGCTATATAGGTTGGTCATAACTTTTCTTCCAAGGAGTAAGCGTCTTTTAATTTCATGGCTGCAGTCACCATCTGCTGTGATTTTGGAGCCCAAAAAACAAAGTCTGACACTGTTTCCCCATCTATTTCCCATGAAGTGATGGGACTGGATGCCATGATCTTCATTTTCTGAATGTTGAGCTTTAAGCCAACTTTTTCACTCTCTTCTTTTACTTTCATGAAGAGGCTTTTTAGCTGCTCTTCACTTTCTGCCATAAGGGTGGTGTCATCTGCATATCTGAGGTTATTGATATTTCTCCCGGCAATCTTGATTCCAGCTTGTGTTTCTTCCAGTCCAGCATTTCTCATGATGTACTCTGCATAGAAGTTAAATAAGCAGGGTGACAATATACAGCCTTGACGTACTCCTTTTCCTATCTGGAACCAGTCTGTTGTTCCATGTCCAGTTTTAACTGTTTCTTCCTGGCCTGCATACAGATTTCTCAAGAGGCAGGTCAGGTGGTCTGGTATTCCCATCTCTTTCAGAACTTTTCACAGTTTATTGTGATCCACACAGTGAAAGGCTTTGGCATAGTCAATAAAGCAGAAATAAATGTTTTTCTGGAACTCTCTTGCTTTTCCCATGATCTAGTGGATGTTGGCAATTTGATCTCTGGTTCCTCTGCCTTTTCTAAAACCAGCTTGAACATCAGGGAGTTCACGGTTCACGTATTGCTGAAGCCTGGCTTGGAGAATTTTGAGCCTTACTTTAGTAGCATGTGAGATGAGTGCAATTGTGCGGTAGTTTGAGCATTCTTTGGCATTGCCTTTCTTTGGGATTGGAATGAAAACTGACCTTTTCCAGTCCTGTGGCCACTGCTGAGTTTTCCAAATTTGCTGGCATATTGAGTGCAGCACTTTCACAGTATCATCTTTCAGGATTTGAAGTAGCTCAACTGGAATTCCATCACCTCCACTAGCTTGCTGGCTGCTAAGGCTGTATCTTTCAGGATTCTATACATGATAGTGGGGTAGAGAGTCATAGTGCACACAGAGTCTACTTATCAGGGACTTGAGTGGGAATGTTCACAATGAAAAACATGGTAGATAAAAGTCTCCTTTGGTATAAAAGAATACGAGGGACCGAATTATCTTAATAGGTTACTGTAATCCAATTATGATAATTAGATACATCCACTCTTTCTGTAGGGATGAAGCTGTCAAAAAGAACAGAATCTTTCTTTAGTCCTCGCAATTGCATGGTACTGAGGAAATGGACAAATTGTTATACTTCACGTACCTTACTTTGAAGGGTGTGCATGCTGTCACGTCAGACTTTTTGAGACTCCAGGGACTGTAACCAACCAGGCTCCTCTGTCCATGGGATTCTTCAGGAAAGAATACTGGGGTGTGTTGTCATGCCCTACTCCAGGATCTTCCTGACAGGAGACCATGTCTCCTGCTGCTCCTGCATTGGCAAGCAGATTCTTTCCACTGAGCCTCCTGGGAAGCCCACTTTAATATATCTCTTTATCAATCATCAAGATGTCTCTTCTATTCAAATTTCATCATGAAAGAAATGTTTAAAAAGCCTTAATTATAGTTGATTGTTATGTTTAAAGCTGACACCTTCTTTTAAAGGGGGTGTTTCTGACTTAGGAAACTTCTAGTCCAATGTCAAAATGCTTATGAGTCATTTCATACGTGGGCTATTTTCCTGAGACTATTTTCTCAGGTGATTAATCTTATCACTTAGTTTTATTTTAATTTCCCCATCAGACCACAACATTCCTGACCTTATCCAAAAATATTGGGGGTATATTGTATTTGGAGCCTATAGTTCTTTTAATTGAGTACAGTTCACTTGGAGAGTTTTTTTTAATGTATATAATGCATTTCAAACCACTGAAGGGTTAAGACTTTCAAGTTCTTAATTTTAGCTAAATACACACTGAGTTTCCGCCAGGTGTTACCCACACTAAGGTATATTCAAAAGCTCTTCCTCTGGGATTATTCATGTCTCACTGACTTCACTTACTGATTAACAGGCTGAGTAAAGGTCAGTTGCTTTCAAGCAGGCCAATGAAGTATTTCCATGCATTTAACCAATTTCTCAATTTGTACTATGAAACCTGCCGAGGAAGGACTTTAAGTAGGAACCAAGAGATTTCTTTAGTTTCAATTCACTATATTAAATCCTGTCTTGCCTCAGTTTAGTTAGCTTTTTAATGCTGAAAGGATAACCAAAAAAATGTTAGAAGTTTTGAAGTTAAAAATACAACTATTTTATATTCCTCTAAAACAAAGAATGCAAAACAAAATGGCCATTTAAGGACATCAATAGAAGTACTTTCCTATATTCCTTAATTAATATTTCTATGATTATAATTTATATATGCTATTTATATTTTGTGAGACTATTTTAGATTTCCAAAGCCTGTCATGTTTTTATCTTTGCTGTACTATAATCACTAGCTATACTTTGTAGTACTTGAAAAATTATATTGATGTGGATTTTAAAAAGTAGGTAATTTTTTAATATATCAATTGCATTGATAACATGTTCCTAAAGGTATAGAATGGTTTAAACTTGTTTTGAAGTTCAGAAACTGAGCATTACCTAAGTACTATGGCTGATCCATTATATTTTAATGTGTAAGCCTTTTGATGATGAATTTCCAAACCACTCTGTGGGAGTTACCATGGACACTAAGAGGCACTCCACTGCCAAATCAGATGGATAGAAAAACGGCTCTTTTAATATATTTCAGGTATCTTCAGCCTTCCAGAACTGGTTCTCTCACAAATAAATGGGACTTAGCCTTAATTTTTTGGAGATTTCCTGACAGCATTTCAGCTACACATTTTTGTTTCATTCTCCTCTGCATTCTGTCTCAGTTCATATGTTAACTTTGTGAAAGGCCTTACAGTGAAGACACATGATTTCCTAAATGTTAGTTAACTGAGACAATAAGGCCTGTATTCAACATTGGACTGGCAGATAAAGGAGAGATCTGCTCCTCCACAGGGAGACCTATTAAATCTTGGAGAGAAAGACTTATCTCTGCCTATACCCTTTCATTTGGTAAGTGTAAACCTGCATGCGTTCTACTTGTTGTAATTTTGTGACTGTTGCTATGTATACTCTAAAATCATGAATTTAAAATCTATTTATGTTCTTCACAGGATCTTCTTTGATAGGGATTCATAATATAATCCACTAGATAGACTTATGAAGCCTAATCTCTGAAGACTTTTGACATATTGAGGATAGAATATCTTTATGCTATTATTTTTAGTATAACAAGTATTTCGCTTTCTAAAAATTTCTTTAAATGTAATGGAATAAGTTAGGACAAAATAGGATTGGCTCTTTACTTACTATACAATAACTGAACATTTTCATATATTATCAACTACTTTTGAAGCATTTAAGTAAATTTATATTATGTATTACAGTTTTGTTTCTATAATAGTGTTCTAAAGCTGATCAGTGATGTTGAGCTAACCAAGGTACTAACACAAATTTATGTCTTTTCCTCATTCTAGTCATTTAATTATTTTTATCTTTGGATGAACTAAAATTTTTATTACTATCAGACCTGAGTGCGTGTGTGCTCAGTTGCTTCAGTCCTTTTGGACTCTGTGACCCTGTGACACTCTGTGACTGAGTGTTAGTTGCTCAGTCGTGACTCTTTGTGATCCCATGGACTGTAGCCTGCCAGGCTCCT
Source organism: Ovis canadensis (assembly GCF_042477335.2). NCBI lineage: Eukaryota > Metazoa > Chordata > Mammalia > Artiodactyla > Bovidae > Ovis > Ovis canadensis. The sequence goes on from NC_091727.1 coordinate 121,547,431, forward strand.
TTGTCCATGGGATTCTCCAGGCAAGAATACTGAAGTGGGTTGCCATGCCCTCCTCCAGGGGATCTTCCCGACCCAGGGATCCCATCCACATCTCCTGCGTCTCCTGTATTGCAGGCAGATTCTTTATCCACTGAGCCACCTGGGAAGCCCGATTATTAGACCTACAAAAATTTAAATCTAATCTCTATGAATCACTCTAGTTTTAGAGATTAAGGCCTTTAAAATATAAAATTCAGCAAAGTGTTATGTAGCATTATTCTTTCTTTTACTATATTAGTTACCTTTATTTAGGTCACTTGTTCAGAATTTCACCTATATTGGCAAGACTACTGTTTATTTTCATTTCTATGGCATTAATGTACCAGCAGATACATTAGGAAGACAGGCAGACAGCTGGTAAACAGACTCATTCCCTGCCTCAGGGCTGACAGAACAATTTACCAAATTTATCTTTTCCTAGTTCATTTCACATCATCGCTATTTCCAAATCAACTGCTTTTTCCCTCTAAGAATTTGAGGGTGTCTAATATATAAAATATATAAAAGCAGCTGAAAACAAAGTTGTTCTGCATCAGTTTTCATATTAGTTGATAGGGTTTTCTTTTATGAAATTATGTACTATGCTCCCTTTTTTTAAACTCATTTTCCTTCTATTTTTAATTATATCATACAGCTCAAATTTCAGAGATTATTATTATGAAGGTTGTAAATGATATATTTTTAATACTCTGAATTATACATTTTCAGCATTAATTTCAATGCATTATAATTTTTAAATGACTTTTTTTATGGTTCCCTTTACATAAAATGTCTAGACTAGACAAACCGATAGCAATAGAAAGTAGATTAGAGATTGGGGAAAAAAGAGAGTGACTACTAATGGATGCAGGTATCTTTTCTTCTTTATTTAAACTTTTTATTTTGTATTGGGGCATAGCCGATTAACAAACAATGCTGTGATAGTTTCAGGTGAACACTGAAGGGACTCATACATTAAATGACACTTTTATTAATCATTCTGGTTTGGGTGAAATCAGAATCACAATTACAGAAATAGAGAGAATGTAGAAATTATTACCAAGTATTGAGGCAACTGGCAATCTCATGTAAAGGAGGTGAAGAGTCAGGGTCACTGGAATCCAGCCACAGCTGTAAATTATAATAGAAAAGGGAGATAAAGTGGTGCTCTAGAGCCAAGAGCAACAAGGCATCATCATAATCATCATAATAATGACAGCTCTATTTGTGGACCGTCAATGGCACCCCACTCCAGTACTCTTGCCTGGAAAATCCCATGGACGGAGGAGCCTGGTAGGCTGCAGTCCATGGGGTCACTAAGAGTCGGACACGACTGAACAACTTCACTTTCACACTTTTCACTTTCATGCATCAGAGAAGGAAATGGCAACCCACTCCAGTGTTCTTGCCTGGAGAATCCCAGGGACAGGGGAGCTTGGTGGGCTGCCGTCTCTGGGGTCGCACAGAGTCAGACACGACTGAAGCAACTTAGCAGCAGCAGCAGCAGCACTATGTTCTAGGCATTACACTCATTATGTAGCTATAACTTTTAATACTAACCACAACAGTGGGGTAAGTATGCACCAGAGTCCCCATTTTGTGGATTCATTGTTCAGTAAACAAATACTAACTAAGTAATAAAGATGTCCCAGGTTCTAAGGATAGCATAGTGAACCAGACTTTTGTCCTCATGGAGCTTGTGATCTTGTAGTGATGAACCACTTACCGAGTCTTAGAAAGGTTGTATTACCTAGCTTAAGATCAGTTAGTGTGGATCCACAACCACATGTTTACTTTCTACTTTATATTATGATGGCTGTGAAGTAGCACTCAGAAAGCAGGCAGTAGTCACAGGAAACTGTATGCAAGAGATCAAAGCTAGTTGGACTCTAGATAAGTGGGTAAGTTTCCAGAACACTGGTACTGAAAGACAGGGCAAGAGGCTATTCTGTGTACTAAGGAATGGGTTTTTTGTATACTGAATATTTGTTCATATTATTTCTTGTATTAGAAACCTTCAGTGGTTCCACATTGCCTTTGGGGTAAAAGCCAAACTTATGATAATCTATGTGGCCCAGAGAGTGTGAACCCTGTATGTACCATTTCAGTCATTTTGTATCTTGTGGCACTTCTGCTCTGAAGTGCAAGTCACTCAGTCGTGTCTGACTCTTTGTGATACTATGGACTATATAGTCCATGGAATTCTCTAGGCCAGACTACTGGAGTGAGTAGCTTTTCCCTTCTCCAGGGGATCTTCCCAACCCAGGGATCAAACCCAGGTCTCTTGCATGGCAGGTGGATTCTTTACCAACTGAGCCACAAGGGAAGCCCTACTCTAGCCATTCTGAATTACCTTCATTTTCTTGATTGAGCATGCTGTCTCTTACCTCCTGCCCTTTGCACAAGCTCTTCCCTCCCTTGCTTTGCTAAGTATTGCTAATGGCTGAATTCTCAGCTTAGGTAGTATTTCCTCCAGAAAGTTTTCCCTGACTCCCAAGTTCAGTTAGGTGCCCTTTCTCTATGTCCCCTTAGTACCTTACATTTCCTCCACCACACCACTTATTCTATAACTGTGAGTGTGTGCTCAGTTGTTTCAGTCATGTCTGACTCTTTATGAACCCATGGACTGTAACCCACCAAGTTTCTCTGTCCATGGAATTTTCCAGGCAAGAATACTGGAACATATTGCCATTTTCTCCTCCAGGGGATCTTCCCTACCCAGGGATCAAACCCATGTCTCCTGCATCTCTGGCATTGGCAGGCAGGTTCTTTACCACTGAGTCACTCTATAACTTTTAAGGGTACTTTTGCCCTTTACTGAGGACACTATAAATTCCACAAAGACAGGAATGCTGCTGCCTGTTGACCATTGTATCTCTACAATGTAACACAATGTTCAGCACATAGTAGTTGCTTATAAATGAATGCTAAATGAAGGAAAGATCAAAGAGACCAGGAATATTAGCTTTGGAGGCCCTGACATAATTTTAATGATTCAAAGCATTTTGTATAAATTTATCAAACATGTAAGCTAGAAGAGATGCAAGAAGTCAGTTTACTAAACTTCCTACTCAATGTAAGAATTTCTACTACATCGTCCCTTAAAGAGAACTCTCTATCCTCTATATATGAACACTTCTGGGGTAAAAGTTCAATACTTTGCAAGACAGTTGCTACTTCTTTTGATGGCTATGCCTAATTGCTTTAAAAATATCTTCCTCATATTTGAACTTTCCTGCTATAGCCTTCATCCGTAGTTTAAGTTCTACCTTCTTAAACAACACAAAACTATCCTTTCTTGAGCAATTCAGATTTAATCTTTTCCTTTTTCCATATAAGAACCCTTACAAACAGTTGAAAGCCATTATGATATACTTTGCAAATCATTAGTTGTCAAGCTTTAATATGCAAAATAATTGTCTAGAGGGCATGTTAAGAAATCTAGATCACCTAGTCCATTTCCCAGAGATACCAATTGGGCAGGTCTGGGATGGATCTTAAGAATCTAAAAATTTAACAAGCATCCCAGATAATTTTGATGCAGATAAACTACTCATCAAGAAACACTGCCGAGGAAAATAAATTTAAAATTTTTCACAATAAATGATATTTGTAACACTTGATCTTCAAAATCCCTAGATATTTATGTTTATTTTCTTTAATTGTAGCTGTCATGCTGGAACCAAATATCCAGTTGTATTTTGATGAACAAAAAGTAAAGGGAAGATAGTATCTCCTTTAACCTGATTCATGTACTTCTATTGAAATTGTACACAATTGTGTCACCAATTTTCAGTAGAGGTGTCACATTATTGACTGTGATTCTGTTATTAACTAAAACCTGAAAGAGCTGGAATGAATTACAGGGAATGGATTACCCAAAGTCACAGAAAAGAGGAAAGAGGGAATGGGATGAGATGACAGTAGACAGAAGTATATCCTGAAGAGGGGTAGCAATGTATAGTATTTCTGCCAAAGGGGGCACATAGACTCCTCAAAGACTGAAGTTTCCTTCTCCCACTGCCCATTAGATTTCCTACTGCTAGTGAGCTGGTGCTCACTATTATCTACTGATTCTTTCTCTGAAGTCAGCAGATAAGCAATCTGTTTAGCTCCTTGTTAGAAAGCTAGGAGAAGGTAATGGCACCCCACTCCAGTACTCTTGCCTGGAAAATCCCATGGACGGAGGAGCCTGGTAGGCTGCAGTCCATGGGGTCACTAAGAGTCGGACACGACTGAACAACTTCACTTTCACTTTTCACTTTCATGCATTGGAGGAGGAAATGGCAACCTACTCCGGTGTCCTTGCCTGGAGAATCCCAGGGACAGGGGAGCCTGGTGGGCTGCCATCTATGGGGTCGCACAGAGTCAGACATGACTGAAGCAACTTAGCAGCAGCAGCAGCGGACCTACTTAACCTACAGTAAGAATCAGCATCCTGTAATCAGTCCTGCCACATCAGAAGTTGGACCTTGGCACACATCTTTGGAAATATTTTTGATCTCTAGTAGACTACTGAGGATACCTTGGCATATTTGTGGAAGATGATCTAAAACTCTAAAAATAGCTATGAGCACAATTCTCCCACATGTATACAATTTGAATAGGTCTGGCAAGATGCTTTTAACCTCATAAAAATGTCATAGACTGTTGCAAATTGGCTTTACATGCTTCGATACACCTCATGTACAGATTAGCACTTTCTTTTATGACACCCAGGCTCTGTGCCCTCTACTCCAAACAGCAGGAAAAATTTATGAGCCAGAAAACCTTTCTTAGATATGACCTTAAGGCAGTAAGCAGTGGAATTTAGTTGCTCACAAGGCTGGAGTCTGAGGCTTCCAGAAATTGCCAGGGACAGGGGGCAGTCATATTGAGGAAAATTGGGTTTTAGTGCCTTATAAATCTAACAAGGGAGCCAGGCTTGCAAATAACAAAACTTTGGAAAATGGCAACTTTGTGCCAAATACAAGAATAGAGAGTGGATTACAACTATGATGTGGAGAGAGGCAAGCTTTGAACATGATTTTGAGAAAAAAAAATATCATTCTATTGTGGATGTTAGGATTAAATGACTTTAATTCTCATACAAATATATGTGTGCCTCAAAAGGCGTTGGGAGCAAAATATAAGGTGTTTATCCTAAGACTTATTTTGCATTTTTCTATTCTGGAACAAATATTTTTGAGTTATACTATGTTCTAGAACACAAATACAAATTTGACACAGTCCCTGCCTTTTAGGAGTTCACATCTGAGAGAAGGGAAACAAGACCAAAAGTGATATGTGTAATAACTAATGTGATACAGATACACGCAGAATGTTTCGAGAATGCAGTGAACTGGAGGGAAATCAACTGATGAGAAGTTGAAGAAAGGCATTTTGGAAAAGTGATGTCAAACTGAATCTTGAAGGATGAGTAGGTTTTACTCAGTGGAAATAGTTTGAGGAGGTCATTTATATCCAGAGGAAGAGCATGGTGTGTGGCAAGAAACATAAGTGATTTAGTATGGCTAGACTAGAGCATAAAGTAAAAAGCATCTGAATGGTGAGGTGAGACTGGAGAAATAGGCAGGAACCAAATCATGAAAGGCCCTGTATACAATACTAAAGGAATTGGACCTTCTTTTGTAGGAAATAAGGAAGGTGGCAAGTGACCATTTTTGATAAGTCACTCTGGCAGCAATGTGGAAATAGGTAGAACCAACCAGAGGAGAAACATCTATTTCTGCTTTATTGACTATGCCAAAGCCTTTGACTGTGTGGATCATGACAAACTGTGGAAAATTCTGAAAGAGATGGGAATACCAGATCACCTGACCTGCCTCTTCAGAAATCTGTATGCAGGTCAGGAAGCAACAGTTAGAACTGGACATGGAACAACAGACTGGTTCCAAACAGGAATAGGAGTATGTCAAGGCTTTATATTGTCACCCTGCTTATTTAACTTATATGCAGAGTACATCATGAGAAACGCTGGGCTGGATGAAGCACAAGCTGAAATCAAGATTGCCAGGAGAAATATCAATAACCTCAGATATGCAGATGACACCACCCTTATGGCAGAAAGCGAAGAAGAACGAAAGAGCCTCTTGATGAATGTGAAAGAGGAGAGTGAAAAAGTTGGCTTAAAGCTCAACATTCATAAAACGAAGATCATGGCATCCAGTCCCATCACTTCATGGGAATAGATGGGGAAACGGTGGAAACAGTGGCTGACTATTTTTTGGGGCTCCAAAATCACTGCAGATGGTGACTGCAGCCATGAAATTAAAAGACGCTTGCTCCTTGGAAAGAAAGTTATGATCAACCTAGATAGCATATTCAAAAGCAGAGACATTACTTAGTCAACAAAGGTTCGTCTAGTTAAAGCTATGGTTTTTCCAGCAGTCACGTATGGATGTGAGAGTTGGACTATGAAGAAAGCTGAGTGCCGAAGAATTGATGCTTTTGAAGTGTGGTGTTGGAGAAGACTCTTGAGAATCTCTTGGACTGCAAGGAAATCCAACCAGTCCATCCTAAAGGAGATCAGTCCTGGGTGTTCATTGGAAGTACTGATGTTGAAGCTGAAACTTCCATACTTTGGCCACCTAATGGGAAGAGCTGACTCATTTGAAAAGACCCTGATGCTGGGAAAGCTTGAAGGCAGGAGAAGAAGGGGACAACAGAGGATGAGATGGTTGGATGGCGTCACCGACTCAATGGAGATGAGTTTGGGTGAACTGTGGAGCTGTTGATGGACAGGGAGGCCTGGCGTGCTGCAGTCCATTGGTTGCAGTCAGACACGACTGAGCGACTGAACTGAACTGAGAGGCAAGACCAGAAGCAGGGACACTAGTTAGGAAGCTGGTGTAATAATTCAAGGGAGAGACAACTAGGGTCTATTTCAGATGGCAGAAAGGGGACGGATTTGAGTTTGAGACTATTTAGTAAGAGTTTTGTTGTTGTTGCTCTTTTGTTTTGATCCAAGACTGAATTTGATCTTGAGGTCAAAGGGGTTAATGTGGTGGCAATAGGAAAAGAGTAATGGGATGGCGTGATGCAGCGTCAAAAAAGATTATTTCAGAGAAGATATTTGTTGAAAATTTCTTCTGAAAGTGTTATTTTCAAAAAATATTCTGCTCAGCTTTCGAGGTAACCATTTACTGGAGATTGTTGCTTAGACTGTTGAGGGTTAATAACTCACATGTTTTAGCCTGCTCTATGGCATCTGGTCCCATCACTTCATGGGAAATAGATGGGGAAACAGTGTCAGACTTTATTTTGGGGGGCTCCAAAATCACTGCAGATGGTGACTGCAGCCATGAAATTAAAAGACACATACTCCTTGGAAGAAAAGTTATGACCAACCTAGATAGCATATTCAAAAGCAGAGACATTACTTTGCCGACTAAGGTCTGTCTAGTCAAGGCTATGGTTTTTCCTGTGGTCATGTATGGATGTGAGAGTTGGACTATGAAGAAGGCTGAGTGCCGAAGAATTGATGCTTTTGAACTGTGGTGTTGGAGAAGACTCTTGAGAGTCTCTTGGACTGCAAGGAGATCCAACCAGTCCATTCTGAAGGAGATCAACCCTGGGATTTCTTTGGAAGGAATGATGCTAAAGCTGAAGCTCCAATACTTTGGCCACCTCATGTGAAGAGTTGACTCATTGGAAAAGACTCTGATGCTGGGAGGGATTGGGGGCAGGAGGAGAAGGGGACGACCTAGGATGAGATGGCTGGATGGCATCACGGACTCGATGGAAGTGAGTCTGAGTGAACTCCAGGAGTTGGTGATGGACAGGGAGGCACACGACTGAGCGACTGAACTAACTGAACTGAGGCTAAATTATACAGTGGGAATAAAGAAAGTTAGGGTTAGTATGAGGGAGCCAGGCTCTGCTAGCTGTCTCCTTTCCCTTTCTCGCAAGGCACAAATATCCTGTAAGCAATCTCATACACACACAAAAAGGAGCTTTCTGTGCCAGAAATGTTTATTTTGCAAAGGAAGAGTCTAGAAGACCATATGGAATCCAATTGATAATATATCACTTCAGAATGTACAAGAACAGTAAGAAGTAACTAGAATAAAAGGTAAATTGTTAGTGATTTACACTGAGTCACAGAGAATTAAGTTTAAAATATTAACTTTTTTGAGATACAGGTTGATTATACATTGGAAAATGAATCTTGTGTAAGAAAAAAGTCAGAATAAACAGTGTATCAGATTATGAGATAAGGTTATAGTAGAATGTAATTATACAAAGCACATCAATGAAAATGAACTCAGAATTCTTAATACTGAATAAATTAATCAGGAAGAATTAGATGATATATTATGCTTGGAAAAGAAGAGAAAAAATCCCAGGCTTAGATTACATAAATGTGACTATGCAATTATTATTGAATATAGATGTGAAAGGAGATGTAAATGTTAAATTAACACTAAATATCTATTAATGTCAAGGAAACAAGGAATAGAACTAGGGAATAAATGTTTAATCCATCTCCAAATCCTGTTAAGTCTTCCTGTAAAACCTCTCTTAAATTTGTCTCCTAAACATTTCTCTAACACCACTACCTTAGTCTAACATCACAATTAATTTCCCCCACTCCAGTTTCCTTCTGCCTAAACTCATTGAGCATAATCATGCCAGATCCTCTGAGAAATTTATCTAATGAATCCAACCTAATCACCTCTTTCTGACTTCAAGACCAACCATAATCCAGTTCTATCTTACTTATGTAAGCTTATTTTCCATTCTCCCCAATATGTGCCCTTTGCTCTGGTCAGGCCATGTTGAATACTGTTCCTAAAACACCACACGCTTATTTCTGTGTTTGCCCTTTCCTGAGGTGTCATATCCCTTCTGCTCTGTCTAGGCCATCACTCTTCAAGATTCAGATCAAGTTCCTCCATAAATATTTCCTTAACTCTATTCTCTGATTTCCCAGTACCATTATAAATGGAATCAATTATTACATGCAAGTCTTGCTTCCACAACTACATTGCAAACTCATCAAAGGGATATAATTGATGATTGCTTCAATAATCTCAATTGGAGCTAAACCATTTTTATTCAAATATTTTAGGCCATTTTGATACAGTAGATAGTTGGACTCTAAGGACATATTTATTTCCTAATTATATACAGACATTTAATTCAGAGTTATATTTCATTATTTTTGTCAAGAAAGCATACTGAGAGTAAATTCACATTGTTGTATGGCATAAACCAACACAGTACTATAAAGCAATTATCTTCCAATTAAAAATAAAAATTAAAAAAAGAATAAACTTAACTCACTCAATTTAATTCTTTGGTCAATTTATATTAAATGCCATTAAAACATTTAACTATTTTTTGTACTAACTTTGATTTTATTGAAATTTTATTCTTAAATCTTTTCCTTGTTTATTTTGCAATGAATAATTTGTCAATTTTAACATTTTTCTAGAGGTATAATTGACATCAAATAAATTGTACATATGGAAAGTATAAATTTGATAATTTTTGGCATATATACACACCCATGAAACCATTATCATGATTAAGATGTGAATATTCTTATTACCCCCAAGAATTTTTTAATGCTCCTTTGTGATTTCTCTGCCCATGATCCCAAGCTCTATATGCCTCCAGAAAACCACTAGTCTGCTTTCTGTCCGTAGAGATTAGTTGGCATTTTTTGAGTTTTATGTAAAGGGAATCATACATTATGTACTTTTTTTTCTGGCTTTTTTATTCAGCATATTTATTTTGAAATCCATTCACTTTGTTATATTGTATCAATAGTTCATTCCTGTCTATTACTGAAAGGTACTCCACTGTATGGAAATAATCCAATTTTTTTGTCCATTCTTCTATTGATATACATTTACGCTGTCATCAGTTTTTGACTATTTGACTAACAGTTTTTGACTATTCCAGACAAATACTCTGTTAACATTCATATGCAAATCTTTGTATGTCTGTGAGCTTTCATTTCTCTTGAGTAAATATCTAGGAGTGGACCAACTAAACCGTACAGTGGATGTTTGTTAAACATTTTAAGAAATTGCCATACTGTTTCCAAAGTGGTTTTACCCTTCTACATTTCCAACAGCAGAGTATGAGGGTTCCAGTTTCTCCATATCCTTGTTAACATTTGATATGGTCAATGTTTTTAATATTAGTAATTCTAATAGAGGTATGGTAGTATCTCATAGTTTTATTTTTCATTCAGTAATGAGTAATGATGTTGACCACTTTTTCATGAGCTTGTTTGCCATCCAGAGATTTTCTTTGGTGAAATGTTCAAATCTTTGGCTCATTTTTTTATTGGGTTGTTTTCTTAATATTACTTATGATTCTCATTACTCTGGAGAGTTAGGTACATAGTGTAATTACGAGTCTTTATCTTATGTATGGTTTGAAAATATTTTCTCTCATTCTGTGTGTTTTTTTTATTCTTTGAACAATGTCTTTCAAAGAGCAGAGGTTTATAATGTTGATGAAGTCCAATTTATCAATCGTTTCTTTTATGGATTGTGCTATTTGTGTTATATTTGAGAAGTCTTTGTCTAAATCAAGGTCAGAAATATTTTCTCCTTTGTTTTAACTTTTCAATTTTACGTAAGTCTATGATGGATTACCGGTAAATTTTTAGATGTAATGTGAAGTATGGATCCAACTTTGTCTGTTTTTTGCATATGGATATTCAATTGTGCTAGCACTATTTGCTAAAACTGTCTTTTTCCTACTGACTTGTCTTTACACCTTTGTCAAAAGTCATTTGCCAATAAACAAGAGATTATTTTTGGGCTTTCTATTCTGTGCAATTGACTTATGTATCTATATTTATACCAGTACAACACTATCTTAGTGTAGCTTTGTAGTAAGTCTTGCATTTTGATAGTCTTAGTCTTCCAACTTTGTTTTCTTTTTCCAAGTTGTTTCCACTATTCTAGAGTATTTGCATTTTCATATGAATTTTAAAATTAGCTTGTCAGCTTCTCCTAAAAAAAGGCCTGCTGAGACTTTGGAGAGAACTGGCACCATAGCAATATTGTCTTCTAATCCATGAAGATGATATATCTATTTATTTATTTATGTTTTATTTAATTTCCTTTAGCGATGGTCTGTAGTATTCAGTGTGCAGGTCTTTCACATCTTTGTCAGAGTTTCTATCCTTTACCTTTGCCAAACTCACTTATTTGTTCTTATAGCTTTATTATAGATTCCATTTATTTTCTAAATAGATGATCATATTATCTGTGAATAAAGACTCCTTTCCAATCTGGATGCCAGCCTCCTTCCCTTCCTTTTTTCCTTTCCCATTTCCCTTCTATCCTCTTACCCTTATTTCCTCTTTTCTCTACCTTCTTTCTCTCTTGCTTTCTTACTCCATCTGGAAACTTTAGTACAATATTCATGAATTGGACACTCTTGAACACCCTTGTCTTGTTCCTGATCTTAGAGAGAAAGGATTCAGTCTTTCGCAATCACAGCTCAGTGGTCAAGAATCTGCCTGCAAATGCTGGAGACATAAGAGAGGCAGGTTGATCCCTGGGTTGGGAAGATCCCTCGGAGAAAGGAATGGCAACCCACTCCAGTATTCTTGCCTGGAGAATCTCATGGATTGCAAAGCACAATGGGCTACAGTCCAGGGGGTTGCAAAGAGTCTGACACAACTGAGCATACACTCATGCACATTTCCACCATTAGGTTTATTTTTAGCTGTAGGTTTTTCATAGATCCCCTTTTTTCCAGCTGAAGAAGTTTCTGGAAACTCACTCAAAACAATAAGATTGGGCAGTTGCAGGCCTTACTTCTTTTGTGTCTCATACCAGTATTACTGTTTTTGTTGACTGATAGTATTTTGAAAGTCATCATTCTATATACATTGTCCAAATTTTTGATGGTCTCAGGTGAGAGGCTAAGTTTTGTCTTTAAAGCAGAAGAACTAACATTTTTTTTTCTGTGTCATATATAATATAGTAAAGATATTTAAAAACTGAACATTCCCAGTACTGGCAAAGGTATTTTTACTTAGAAAATTCCCTGGTGGTCTAGTGGTTAGGACTCTGTACTTTTACTAATGAGGGCATAAATTCAGTCCTCAGTCTGGGAACTAAGATCCCACAAGCCATGTGGTACAGCCAAAAAATTTTTTTCTTGCTTATATTGCTATTGACAATGTAAACTGGTACAAGACTTTTGGAAATAACTTGACAATGTTTATTAAGAGGATTAAAGTACTTCTACTCTATGATTGAATAACTGAATTTCTTAGGATCTAACATAAAGGAATAGTAAGAAAAATTCTTTATTAATAAGAATGTTAGTAGAAAGCTTATATATAATAAAGGAATATTGGTAAGAACCCAGCTATCCCATAGCAGATATACATATCAAGTGGTATGTGGTTATATAATTGGCCATCATCAAAAAGTCTACAAATAGTAAATGCTGGAGAAGGTGTCGAGAAAAGGGAAACTTTCTACACTGTTTGGTGGGAATGTAAATTGGTATAGCCACTATAAAAAACAGTATGGAAGTTCCCTAAAAAACTAAAATAGAGTTAGTTACCATATGATCTAGTAATCCCACTCCTGGGCAAAACTATAATTCAAAAAGATACATGTACCCCAATGTTCGTAGCAGCACTATTTACTATAGCCAAGACATGGAAGCAATGTAAATATCCACTGACAGATAAATGAGTAAAGAAGATGTGGTGTGTGTGTTTGTGTGTATGTATGTGTATGTATATATATATATATATATATATATATGCATGTGTGTGTATAATGGAATATTAGTCTTCTAAAAGTATGAAATAATGACATGTGCAGCAACATGGATGGACCTAGAGATTATCATACTAAGTGAAGTAAGTTAGAGAAAGACAAATATCATATGATATCACTTGTATATGGAAGCTAAAAAAATGATGCAAATGAACTTATTTTAAAAACAGAAATAGACTCACAGAAAAAACACTTTATGGTTACCAAAGGGGAGAAGTGGGGGGAGGGATAAGTTAGGAGTTTGGAATTAACAAATACACACACACACACACACACACACACACACACACACACACATATATATATATATATATATATAATTGTTAAACAATATGGACCTACTGTATAGCACAAGGAACTATATTCAGTATTTTGTAATAACCCATAGTGGAAAATAATCTGACAGAGGAGCCTAATGGGCTATAGTCCATATGGTTGCAAAGAATTGGACACGACTGAAGAGACTTAGCATGTGTGTGTGTGTGTATATATATATATACATATATTGTGTATATATTTATATGGTGTATATATACATATATACATAAAAGTCAGTCACTTTGTTGTACACTTGAAACATAAATTATATTTCAATTAAAAAAAGGGTTGATGTGAAACTTGATGAAAGTTGTTAATGAATAAACTTAATGATTTTATATAAGTTAACCAGGCAGCACTTAGCAACTGTTTTATGGAGATAGTTTGGAAGGAGTTAAACAGCTAAGAATTTTTGGACTGAGAAAAGATACAAGGCAAATATCAATAGATTACTGCCAGAAGTTACAGTGGTTAAGAGCCTCAGTTTAGCAGTCAGGTATATTTCTATTCAAATTTTTGCTGTGCCACTTCTCAACTGAGACCTTGAACTAGTTACTTAATTTCTCTGGAGTGTAGTATCCTCACATGTAAAATGGGGATAATACTGTCCACTGCATAAGACTCTTGTGCAATTAAGAGAGATAATTTACCTTTCACTGCTAGATATTATTAGCTAGTAGAAAATTTTAATGATAACAATAATGACAATGATACTAGCTAAAGTTCTTACCATATGCTAGACTTGTATTAATTTTAATCCTCATAATATCCCTATAAGGTAGGTAGTATTATCATTCCTATTTTTCAGATGAAAATGAAGTCATGAAGAAACTAAGGTTCTTGCCCAAGGCCACATAATTATTAAGTGGTAGAAGGGTAGAAGTAGAAAAGTCAATTAGGAGACAACTGTAGTAGTCCAGAGAAAATAGTGACTTGAGTTAAGGTTGTGGCAGTGGAGATAATGCTAGTAGTCAAACAGTATGGTGTATTTTTATCTTTGGTTTTGTCAGCTTCTCAGAAGTTTATTGTCTATGACCAGTAGGAGAAATCTCAACCAGCTCAGGAAATTTTAAAGTCCTCTGAAACTTTAAGTATGTATCTTGGAAAAAAAGAATTTATTCTAAGTAGAGGTATTTAAGATGAAGATTTTATTAAGGAGAGTTTAAGAAATACAAAATGGAAGAAGGGGATGAAGTCATCAAGGATAACCTAACACTTTACTAATTAGTACCTTAGAATTGGAGAAGGAAATGGCAACCCACTCCAGTATTCTTGCCTGGAGAATCCTATGGACAGAGGAACCTTGCGGGCTGCAGTCCATGGGGTCGCAAGAGTCGGACACGACTGGGTGACTTTGACTACTACTTGACTACCTTAGAATTATTTACTCCATTATTTAATGACTATGGCTAGCTGTTTTAAGAAAGAGATTTTTAAAACCACAAAAGAGTGGCAAAGTATGTTAGTTTCCTACATCAATACACCTATTAAAGCCTGGAAGTGTGAAACATGAGGTCATCAGAACCAATATATTTTCTCCTACTTTGTAGAATCATACCATAATTGTAGACAAAGTACTTAAGCAGAAGTAAGTGTCTTCTTAAGGGTCAGCATTGCCAACCTATACTTATAAGTGAAGGCTGAAATTTCTGACTGCCACACCAAAAAAAACCACATCTAAAATATTCTGCAATACTTCATAACACACTCTCTTATTGAGGGAACAGAGCTTTGACCCTTCTTCTGACAACCCACCAATAGGCTAACTGGGGTCATGATCATGACCATGGTTCAGAAGAAATAGTCTTATTGCTACATAGAGAGAAGCACTGGATTTTAAGGTCACGTGTGACCCAGTTATCGCTTGAGAGCTTCAGGTTAACAGATTCAGCCTTTTAAAGAAATTGCATCAAAA
The DNA here is from genome assembly GCF_042477335.2 of Ovis canadensis. Classification (NCBI taxonomy): domain Eukaryota; kingdom Metazoa; phylum Chordata; class Mammalia; order Artiodactyla; family Bovidae; genus Ovis; species Ovis canadensis. The sequence continues at coordinate 121,562,455 of NC_091727.1, forward strand.
ATTTAAAAAAAACAAACATAATTTAGGCACACTGCCACCAGGCCTGAAGTCACTTCAGTCACAGTCCCACAGAGATTTATTTCATATGTTTATTTGATTTAGAGAAAGAAACAAAACCCCATAAACCTCTAACAGACACACTTTGCCATATATAGTGATGAAGATTTGAAGCAAAATTTAAGGTAAACAAATATAATTAGACTTTGGTAGATGCCCAACTTGATTCTTCATCATTTCATTCCAACCTTCATTTTATACACAGATTTTGGTCCAGTATTTCTATTTCATTCTGTTTAAGGAAATACAGAATCTAAACCTTTTTGGGATTCATCTTTTCTCCTGGGGTTTTAATCTATCTTATATTGTAATTCTTTTAACATTGTTGTTCATAAGCTAAGTTGTGTACAACTCTTTGCAACCTCCTCTGTTTCTGGGGTTCTTCAGGCAAGAATATTGGAATGAGTTGCCATTTCCTTCTCCAGGGTATCTTCCCGAACTAGGGGTCAAACCTAAGTCTTCTGCATTGGCAGGTGGATTCTTTACCATTTGAGCCACCTGGGAAGCCCAATTCCTTTAACAGGTTTTACTGAAATGTCATTAACATCTTTTATTTTTTTCCCTTACACATGTATAGCCTGCCATGACAGTTGCCTAGGTCTTCCTTTTAGGAATTTAGATTTTACTTGAAAAGGCCCAATTTCATCATTTTCTCTCACATACTGCCAGCAGAGGAAGATAATTATACAAGATTGCCCAAAAGGCATATGGCTTGTTTCCATGTTTACCTATAAAAAGGAGACTTATAAAAAGGAAATAGGATTACTTTCCAATGTAATACCAAAGAAAATGAAAAAATCTTTCTCAGCCTTATATTTTCTAATTGGACATAAGAGTAGTCTGAATAATTTAATGTGATATTTTATTTACTTTCTTTTGGCCAAGCTAAACTAAGCAAAAATTCAGCAATCTGTATTTTACACACTAATAAGAAATTCTTCAGGATTTTTTAATAGACCTTTGTTGCTTCAGTTCAGTTCATTCACTCAGTCATGTCCGACTCTGTGACCCCATGGACTGTGGCACGCCAGGCTTCCCTGTCCATTACTAACTCCCAGAGCTTACTCAAAATCATGTCCATCAAGTCGGTGATGCCATCCAACCATCTGATTCTCTGTTGTCCCATTCTCCTATCTTCAATCTTTCCCGGCATCAGGGTCTTTTCTAATGAGTCAGTTCTTCATTACCTCCACCATAGTTTGGCCTCAGGTCAAATAACAGGGAGGGAACATAGCCCCACCCATCAACAGAAAATTAGATTAAAGATTTATGGAGCCCTGCCCATCAAAACAAGACCCAGTTCCCCCGACAGTCAGTCTCTCCAATCAGGAAGCTTCCATAAGCCTTTATCCTTATTCATCAGAGGGCAGACAGAATGAAAACCCACAATATCAGAAAACTAATCAAACTGATTACATAGACCACAGCCTTGTCTAACTCAATGAAACTATGAGCCATGCCATAGTTGTATGGCTCATAACAAATCCATTAATCCCAAAGTTAATATTTCTTAGCTCAAAAGGGATTTGGAGAAATATAGAACGATTACTATTACTTAAAAGAGACTATTATATAACTAATCTTTAATGGTGATGTCAGTAAAGCACTATTATGTTCTGTCTTGGTGAGAATCCCTGCTATGATGCATGTATGGCCACCCAAGACGGACAGGTCATGGTGGAGAGTTCTGACAAAACGTGGTCCACTGGAGAAGGGAATGGCAAACCACTTCAGTATTCTTGCCTTGAGAACCTCTGTGTTGTTTACATAAAGCAAAAACATTTAAGATATATTTTAAAGGAGGATTTGGAACAGATATTTAAATTGATTTCATGATATCAGGAGCCCCTTTTTTTGGGGGGCGGGGGCAAGAATACTGGAGTGGGTTGCTATTTCCTTCTCCAGGAGATCTTCCCGACCCAGAAATTGAACCCGGGTCTCATACTAGGAACACAGAGGTCAAAAACCTGGGATTGCATTAGAGACAGTAAGCAAGAATTGGAATCAAGTTACTGAATCACATAGTGAAAACACAAACGTTAGGAGAGGCAGAAACCTGGGGTGAATCAGTAAGGATGTAACTTCAAGAGCAACACAGAGGAAAAGGTCTATTAATACTGGTAGCACAGTAGTACAGAGGAATTTAAGAACTGCTGTGCTGATAATTCATCATTCACTTTGCTCAGTGTTCTACAGGCAAAGTAAACATAAAAAGGGTAACAATCATTATAATATATGTGCTTTGTGTAAATATCTCATGTAATCCTCACTAAAGTCTTCTGAGATAGCTAATAATGTTATGATCCTTGTTTTATAGACAAGAAATCTGAGACTTTGAGAGCTTAAATGACTTGTTTATCTTGCATCTTGTAAGCATCATACCAGGGATTCTAACCAAGACAGAACATAATAGTGCTTACTGACATCACCATTAAAGATTAGTTATATAATAGTCTCTTTTTAGTAATAGTAATCATTCTATATTTCTCCAAATCCCTTTTGAGTTAAGAAATATTAACTTTGGGATTAATGGATTTGTTAGGATTGGTTAAAGCAGTGCAAAGGGGGAATTACCTGGTGGTCCAGTAGTTTGGACTCAGTGCTTTCACTGCCAGGGAACCTGGGTTTAACCCCTGATGGGGGAAGATCCCATCCAGAAAGCTGTGTTTAGTTCAGTCGAGACTATACTCACTCCTCCGATGGTTCCATGCTAGAACAGGGATTTTGGAAGGGACTGAAGATCAGGTTACCACAGAGAGGAAGGCCAAGTAAATTTCTCCTTCTCTCATTTCTCTGATTATTTTAGGTGTACTTCTTAGGGCTTTGTCTAATTCAGGAACTTCAGAACTTCATATCACATTCCAGCAGCAGCTGTGGAATAGTTCAGTATGATATAAATAATATTTTCAGGGTTTCTAATATATGTCTTTTTAAAAATTTTTTAAAAATCTTAAGTGGAGTAGGTTGCCATGCCCTCCTCCAGGCGATCTTCCCGACCCAGGGATAGAAACCACGTCTCCTGCATTGCAGGGAGATTCTTTACTGCTGAGACACCAGGGAAGCACCCCTGATATGTCTTGACGATACTCAACATTTCACTGTTTCTTCTCTCCTGAGTTTAGTATTTCAATTCAGTTCAGTTCAGTTCAGTCGCTCAGTCCTGTCTGACTCATTGCAACCCCATGAATCGCAGCATGCCAGGCCTCCCTGCCCATCACCAACTCCCGGAGTTCACTCAAACTCATATCCATCCAGTCGGTGATGCCATCCAGCCATCTCATCCTAGGTCGTCCCCTTCTCCTCCTGCCCACAATCCCTCCCAGCATCAGAGTCTTTTCCAATGAGTCAGCTCTTTACATGAGGTGGCCAAAGTACTGGAGTTTCAGCTTTAGCATCATTCCTTCCAAAGAAATCCCAGGGCTGATCTCCTTCAGAATGGACTGGTTGGATCTCCTTGCAGTCCAAGGGACTCTCAAGAGTCTTCTCCAACACCACAGTTTAAAAGCATCAATTCTTTGGCACTCAGCCTTCTTCGCAGTCCAACTCTCACATCCATACATGACCACAGGAAAAACCATAGCCTTGACTAGACGGACCTTAGTTGGCAAAGTAATGTCTTGACTGCAGTCACCATCTGCAGTGTTCAGTACTTAACCAATGTTAAATACTAATATTTTCAGGAAACAAACTGCAGAGACTCCCTTGGCTTTTTCCTGCATCCTGATCAGAATTTTAACCTAAATTAATATTATAGTTCTGTCTAGTTCATCCCCAAGTTCACTGCCTTCTTCTAGATTCCAAGATAAAACATCTCACTTTTAATTTATTTATATGCTGATAAGAACATCCTGTAGTCTATCCCAATAATCTTGATCTCTAATAGAAGAATTTGGAGCTTTGGACTCTGCCTCTTCTTCTCTATATTATTTATAAATGTTGGGTAACTACCAATTTGCTTGGTTCTCTTGAATACAAATCACATTTGTAGTTTTCCAGTGCTTTATTCAATAAAGACTGCATATTTTGTTCAAAATTCTTTGTCAAAGAGCTTCAGAATGTGTTATTTTGCCTGATTTTCATGTATATCTAGCCTACCTTGAAGGCTTCTTGTTTTTTCTACTTAGACTATCTTTTAAATTCTTTGAAAGATTACTTTTCTTCTTAAATTGGTTGTATGAGGCCTTCATCTCTTGACAGGTATTCTGAGGACATACTTTTCCTGGAGTCCAATACATTGTTTTAAATAATCACTAATTTTTTTATTGCCTAGTTATTAAATGTTCCTTTCCTAATCTTATCTCTATCTAATGCATTTAGTTTCCCTTTCCATCCTTTTTGATTCTAGGAATTCTCAATTAATACCTAATTTGATTTGTGATGTAAGAAAGATGAGATATAAGGTAGAATGTTCTTTTTTGACACCAGTGAGTTTAAATAATTTGATTTCACTTCCTAATTCATTGTGGAGGTCTGATTTTCAGTCCTGGTCCTTCTGTGGGTCATGCATGTGGCAAATGTGATTTCTTGCACCATAGTTATCTTAGTTAACCTATATGGCCAGAAAGCAATTTAGACAAGTTGTAATTCTTTCCTGTATTTTTTTCCCCAAAGTAGTGATTTTTGTGGAGCTTTCTCCAAGAAAATGAGACTGTTGATAGATTGTTTAAACTGAAGTGGATGTAAAAGAGATGCACAAGATATTCTAATTAATGATAACTGAATATGATCAAGTATTCTGATAGTTTTATTGTGTAACTTTTCTACGAGGGAAAAAGATTTGAATAACTCTGAGTGGGAGTGGAGGGAAGGCAGTGACCTACCTAAATGGTTGGCTTCAGGTTCCAAGAATGAACTCCGAAAATCCAAGATTGATTAGCTTCCTATCCACAGCATTAAATCTTCAGAAAGGCTGTATATCAAAAATAAACTTTAAGGTTGTTTGATGATCAGAGTTTTCCATCAGCCATACTAACATGATAAGAAACTCGAGATATTTTGGAGACCTTGGCAGGACTTCAAAGAGTTATAGAACAGAATGCAGAGAACTTTTCCAAGTTTTGGAAGGCAGCAGTTTGGCTGAGACACACACACACACACTGAAACGAGAGGCTTCCTTGAAAACATTTTAAAAGGCTTTTCTTATTTTGGAATTCTAAATTATGGGAAAATTCATGCAGGCTTAAAAAACAATTCTGCACCCATATTCCTCCCCAAAGTTTCTCTCCGTGTTAACACTGCTAAAGGATTCCTGAGGCATTTGCAGTAAGCGTTTCAATCAGGTAGCTGATAGTCCTTCTAAATGCCGCTTCAAAATATTCTGAAACGAATCTCTTTCATCTCTAATATATTTACTTTTGTTTTGCAGATCTCAAAAGGTGAAGCAACTTAGAGATCTGGGGTCACATCCTTGACGACCTAGAGTTAAGCTGGTGTCGCTTCCCAAGATTTTGGTACCCAAAGCAGCGGAACCGGGGTTTAGCATCCTTCCTCTGATAGCACATTTCTTAAAGCAAGCATTCTGCACGTTTGAACAGCGTCTGTTCCATACCCAACACCTCCTCCCAGCCCGCCCCCTGGTTGCTTCCCACCCTCTACCTCGCACCCCCCACCTCCCGCCCCCAGCCTGCGCATGCGTCCTAAGAACCCCCTACACTCGCGGCACAGGCTCAGAGTATTGTCGGGGGCTATTCTCTCTCCCAGGAACATGGCGGCGAGTCAGGGAGGTGGTGGTAACAGTGGGGGCGGCAGTTGTGGTGGAGGTGGAAGTAGCGGTGGCGGTGGTGGGGCCGGAGGGGGAGGCGGCGGAACCGGAGTGGGAGGCGGCGGCTGCGGCGGGACCCTGGTGGTGCCCATCCCGGTACCGACTCTTTTCGGTCAGCCGTTCCCCAACGGGCCGCAGTGGAACCCGGGGAGCCTGCAGCCTCAACACACCGTGAGGAGCCTGGACCGGGCCCTGGAGGAGGCGGGCAACTCCGGCATCCTGAGCCTCAGCGGTAGGAAGCTCCGAGACTTCCCGGGCAGCGGCTACGACCTGACGGACACCACCCAAGCAGGTGACAGGGCGGGGAGGGGGAGGGGAAGCGGGGCGAGGAGGAGGTGGGGGCAGTGGGTTTCTGGGTGGCTGCGTGGCTGCGTTGTTAGACTCCGCTGGTCGGGGCGGGTGCGCGGGGGCGGCGAGACAGTCGCAGCAGCCAGCTCTGAATGTGAGGGGCAGAGCGGGGAAGTGGCGGCGGGGGGGTGGGCAGGAATGCTGACTGAAGGGTCTGTGGAAACCGGGTGGGATGTGAGGAGTGAAAGAGCATTATTGTTAAAGCGAGTTTCCCCCCTAAAGGGGTGGGGAGGGAGGCATTGACACCTTCCTGAATGCACTTCTTCCAACTCTCGTGAATGTTCCGGTCTTTCCTGGAGGAAAAAAAGACAATGCATAAGACCATAATCTATACATATTCTTTAAAGCCATGCGTGCCTGTAAGAATGGTATATCCCTTTTCCTAGTGCAGCAGCAATATTGCCACGGTTTTTTTCTGTGTTCTTATTTTGTGTGTGTTTTAATCATCCTAGAATAGTCTTGCCTTCTTGTCACGTATGGCTTTAAATACTGAGATTTGTCATTTTCCTGGTGTTGAGGTAGTGGCGCTTAAATTAGTATTTGCTGCAACGGCAAATTAAATCATCAATCACTTATGTGTCTGCTTTACTAAGGGAAAGAATCCTTGTTTTGAGTTGTGCTGGAGTCTTAATTTTCATTACAGATGTAACCAAAAATTGTAAGGGCATTTTTGAGAATCAAAATTAACTCCATTCTTTTTGGAGTTGTGGGTTAACAGTTTATCATTTTGGATGAGAAATTGGCTATTGTAATGTTCTTCATATACTCTCTGGTACTCTTTGTTGTGGATGGCATTTTTTTGTTATGAACAGTCTCCCCTCTGCCTTATAAGCCAAGGCTGATTATTTTAGGTGTGTTTTGATTTGATGAAGGACTTTTCACTTTTCATAATCTTCAAATTTGTTATTTATGTATCTGTTTTCATCTGCTTTGCTGAAAGAAATCGTAGACAAAATGATCTTAATAAATTTAGTGATTTTGAGGCAATGTAGTAAGTAAATTCACTCATAATGGGAGGTAATAAAAGATCTCTTATTTTCAGAATAACACTGTTTCATTGTATTGTGTTTCTAGGTATTAAATCAAGATGTGTGTTTGGATGAGGGTGGGGAGAGGAAGAGAACCTAAAATTGAAGCCTCCTATCCAGTTATTCTCTTAGGAGTTATCCTAAGAACCATCAATGATTTTGTATGTTGGAAAGCATATTTGAGTGTTTACTCTTTCACTCTGAACAGATTTCCTAAACAATATGTTCACATATTCAAGATATATTGGCAAGACATTGTACTACTAGGTATGTTCTTCAAAGGCTTCAAGAAAAATGGTTTCAGACTGCATCATTATAGGGATATGTTGTTTTGCTTGTTGTTAGCTATAAAAGATTTATCTATCTATAGCGCAGAGTTGAAGTATCCTAGGTTGGCATTCTGGCCTTTCACTGTCTGGCTCCAGTTTATTGTTTCAACCTTAAGTCCTCAAATGCTCCTACATAGAACCCTCTGTTCCAAGTAGGTCAGCTCCCAGTTCCTCAAACATAGTTTATGAATTTCGGCCTTATCTTTGTAGAAGATCCATATTCATGAGATTTCCTTTTCTCCACCTATTTAATTTTGTTCAAGCCCCAGCTTTTCCAAGATGCTGTCTCCAACTCCCTTAGTCCAGGGCAGTCTTCTGTTTCTTTGAATTCCCATGGTACTTAATGTCTTTACCACTTACGTGCTAGTGCTGGCTTTATTTTCTTTTTTATGTTTTGCTTTCCCTGGGAAGATGGAAAACTGCTTACAGTCAGGGAATAAGTAATGCACTTCCTTAGTTTTCTCATTATATACATCTTATATTATACTTAATATTTTTCATAAATATGAGTATCATCTTATGTGATTATAACCATTGGCTTTTAAGGCTTTAGTTTGTTTTCTGAGGCAAGTTTTAACACAAACCAGAACCGTATTTATTCTTGGTAATATTCATTCATCATAAATTTTATCAGTGTCTACAGTAACAGAGAACTTTTTAAAATAATTCCACCTCATTTTACTTTAAAAAAAAATTGAATTGGTGTTCCTTGTGGGAACAAGTGAGAATTTAAATTAGAGATCTGTGGGTGATTCATTTGCCATTCATTTTTGACCAAATTCAACCACAACTACTTAGGGGCAATAATCTTGTATGTAAAGAGACTAGTATCCATTATATATAAATGGAATTGAAGAAAAATAGAGCATGTTTGAGATTATACATACATACTTGTATATATACAAACATAAATATGTATATGCAATATAGTCTCTGCTCAATGAAAACAGTTCTGTTTGTTGTTATTGTTATATTTAAAATGACTCTCAGTGGAATAATGTTTCAGTACCAAATTGATTAGTTAGACAGCAATGGTTTATTGAGTTGGGAAGAGACTGGAAGAAGGGAAAATAGGTAGGAAACTATTTGTTAATCTAGGTGTGAGGTGGTGAGAATCTAGGTGTGAGGTGGTGAGAATCTAGGTTAAAACAAAATTGGATTAGAAGGGGAAATTGATACATTTAAAGGAAGGGAGATGGCTCTTCACATTGTTTGCTGTTCCTTTCCATGTACATAAAAGATGAAATAGACCTGTGGCTTTCCACCTTCCCTGCCAGTCTGTGTTTGATACAGGATATGGGATGCTTGGGGCTGGTGCATGGGGATGATCCAGAGAGATGATATGGGGTGGGAGGTGGGATGTGGCAGATTCATGTCAATGTATGGCAAAACCAATACAATATTGTAAAGTAAAGTTAAAAAAATTAAAAAAAAAGATAGCAAGGGAGTTTTTTTGTTTGCTTGTTTTTTAATCTATGCCCGGGCTCCACCCCAGACCAATTAAATCAGTCTCAGGGGCAAAGAGGTGTGTGTGTGTGTGTGTGTGTGTGTGTGTGTGTGTGTGTGTGTGTAAGTATTCCCAGGTGATTCTTCTGTGCAGTCAGGGTTGGGAAACTCTAGAATTTTTTAGACATTTAAGAAATATTTATTGTTTGAGTGAATGAGAACATTGATAAAAGTTTGGTGACTAACGCAAAGCTAATTGTCAAGAAGGTCAAAACCAAAGCTAGGAAGGAACTAAATGTTCAAGTTCTAGTTCAGTACTCTTTCTGATAGACTTGTGTAAAGCAGACTCATTTTTTTCATCATATTATGTCTTTAGTGACTAGGAACTTACAGGAAACTATAGTTTCTCCAGTTCCCTTGAATAACTGTTTTACATTTAACATTGTTGGATAAACTTGTGTTAAAATAATGACTGTAAAATATGTAGCAGCAAAATCTTAATTTCTCTATTAATAGTCTTCCTGTGAGGGAGTGTGGATTGTATGTAGCTAATGGCAAAGTTTATCTTTGGTATCTTTTTTATTTCTCTTTGCATTTCTGGTGTCTGTTCTTCTTCACCTGTCCCCTTCCTCCTGCTGCCCTCCTTATTTCTTTTTCCCTCTTCAGCCTCACTCCCTTTTCTTTGCTAGGATGGAGCTCAACTGCTAATAACTAATTATGGCAGCCTTTCTAGGCGATTAACATTTAAAAGGGAGAGTTTGCCAGTTTACTTGATTCTCCATTTGGTGGTTTGTGCTCATGACCTTTTTTGAATTGATATGCATTCCAGATACTTCTTAATTAAAATCCTCATGCATATAAAAACAGGAAATCAGGGATCTGAAAGTTTCAAGAAAATAGCTAACTCTGGTTGTAATGTCTTATCTTTGCTGGTCTGTGGGTAGACTTGGCAAGACAAAGGGAAACGGCCTAGAAAGTTTTAGTCTATTTGGATACTGTGATACTTGTTGACTTTAAGAGAGCTTAAAAATGATAATGGGTAATGGCTATGCAAACACATTTGGAAACTTTTCATATTTGACTGTCACCAGTACTACAGATAAGTCTCAGTCTATTTGCAGCTGCCCCCTCTGCTTCTTCATAGTTCTTTATGTCCATAAACAATAGGTCTGTGAAACAGATTTAGGAATTCTTTACATACATCAGATTGTGTTGTGTCCTGGTGAATCACATGTTTTCCTGTAAACCTGCAGTCAACTCTAGTATTTCCTACATGTGCTGGTTCACCTCTTCAACTGTGGAGCATGGTGTATTGTATCTGCTTGTAAAATGGAGCCAGTTAAACTTTGCAGCTTCTGATTTTGTTACATAGGTGAAGGCCATCTAAGTGCATTCGGTGGAATAAGCTTGTGATTTTGTGGCCGGAATCAAATATCTGCCTTGCTTTATGTAATAAATATCTTGCTGAAAAGTTGAATATTAAGGACATTTTTGTTAGTTGACTCATATTTTAATTGGTTCAGATTGAATTTGAGTTGCTAAACCTTGCAGTGTTTTATTCAGTGATGAATTCTTCTAGAGCATAAATACTTGCCCTTTAATTTCTTTCTTTTGCAAGTTCACATTTTAAAATGTTAAAAAAAAAATGAACCAACTCAAAACCCATGGTAAATAAGAAACACAAAATGAAAAAAAATGTTATCTTAAATCAGAGTGTATGGTTGTCATTAAACTCATACCATTTATACAGCTCCTTGTAAATTCTAAGCACTTTCATATATATTACCCTTTTGTATCCTAATAATAACCCTGTGGGCTTTGTAGAGTGCATAGTAATTACCCTTTGTTGTTGAGAGAGGTTAAGTGATTTGCCCGAAGTTAAATGGCTAGTATATGGCAGAGTGTGGGTCAGAGGCTAGATTTTCTAAATCTAACACTATTCCAGTGTTATTCCTGTTGCAACACTTTTTCTTCTTATAACAAAGCTATTAATAAACACTGTGCTAATAAATAGGTGATTTAATCTGAAAGATGAATGCTTATTTAGCTTCATAGACCATATAGTTTCTGTTTATGGTGCAGTGTGTTTTGTTTTGCACATGATATTTGCATAGCTTGTCTTCATGGTATTGGTTTTACAATAGGTACATTAAGCAAGCTTTTATTAAACTCTAACTATGGAAACATGATCCTATAAAGGTTTATAAAATAGGTGCATGTGTACAGTAATATATGTAATTATTAGAAAAGAGATGTAGCAATATTAAAAATATATATTTTAATAAATGATACAAATAAGTTATATGGAACTGTGGCATAAGGCTTAACTTTATTGGGAGTTAAGTTAGTTTGAGAAAATTTCCTATAAAGTTAACTCTTGCTGAATCTTGAGTTAAATGATCACTATGGGATCAGCTTCAGTTCAGTTCAGTTGCTAAATTGTGTCCGACTGTTTGCGACCCTATGCATGCCGGGTTGGTTAGGATTAAGCAGAAAGGGACAATTGCAGGCTTTCAGGGGAGAAATTACACCCATATGGCGTTGAGAATGGCATTGCATATTAAGGGCAGATGTTAACTGAAAGTTCACTCTGTATTTTCTCAAACATACTTGGAGGCTGAGAGGATGGAATTGGTGGAGAGTTCAGTGTTAAAGTACAAGAAGGGGAGGGAGGATCTTCATGGACTGGTCGTTAGCAATGGACATGGTCGTTAGCAGTGGACATGGTCGTTAGCAATGGAAGAGAGGGGTTACCTAGTTCTCTGACTTTTGCTAAGGTGGCGGGAATGTAGATCCCTGGGGGTAATGATGTCTTAAATTTTAGTGTTAATCAATGCAGTGTCATGGGAAAACAAGTTTATAAGCATAGGAATAGGTACTCAATAGAGCAAAATGCTTTAAGGAATCATTATGGAGAATAAGCCACAGTTTAAAATTAGGACTGTGTGATAAGCAGCTAGATTAATTGTATTTGAAAAATATGATCTTACCATGTTTTCTGGAAAAAATTACCATATATACTTCATGACAGGTAAAAGAACAGAAGTGGTTGATTGGAATATTTTGGAATTGGGATTAGAGACACTGGCTTAAAGTTTAAAATTTAATATTTTGATTTAGATTGTTTGTAACATAAACTCTGAAGTATTTATTTATCATCAAAAGCATAAAGATATACAAGATCCAGAACCTCATTGACAGCATGAGAAGTGATGTTCAGGACACTTTTCACAAATAAAAGTAATTGAAGACTTAGAGCATGTTGATTTCCTGGGAGGTGGTATTTAAGTTCCAAGGCATACAGTCACACTTTGCAAAAGGGTATATCATTCTCCTAGCCCATCCCAACAGTGCACTCTAAGGGATACTTAAACTGTGTGATGCCCACCCCCATGGTACAGAGACTGTTCATCATCATGAACAATTTAGAAGGGGAAACCTTTTACTTTTCTCTATACTTTGTGTATATTTAGGTAGTTCTTGAAGCATTGTAATACAATCAGTTCTCTGAAAAATTTCAGAAAGTTTTCTCTGCTTCCCTTTTTTTCCCCCATTTCCCTTTTATAGAAAAAAAAAAATACCTTATACTCCAGGGAACCATTTAATGTAATAAAAGAAAACCGTACAAGCGAGTTTTATAACAATAATTTAAGTTTGTGTTTAGTTTCATTTTAAACTAGTGTATTCAGTCTGCTAAAGGTCTAACTTTAAGTCTTTACATTTCTACTGTTTCAAATATATTATATATTGATAGCATTCCACTTATAGACTGCCAGTCAGGAGACTGTAATGGATAGTTAAACAATAGATATTGTCTAATATATGTTTTGATAAAAAATTTATTTTAAGTTTTTTTTTCCAAATAGGAAAATAAAGTCTTACCTATTTGTGGACATTGTTTATCTGTGTACTCTTATAATTTGAGGCATGGATTGGTGTTTAATTATGCTTCTTTCGGTGAAATTTTATGCATAATATTAGGGATTTAAGGGGACACGAGACAGAAATAAAATGATTGTGTATAAACTTTTATTTGAACTGTATGGAGACTAACCAATTCTAGAACATTTGTGAATTTGGATTTGATTCAAAAATGACTTCGTGAAATGCTTATGTCCCTAAGAGACTCCAGAATATGCAGCATAGAAATTTTCCCCTCTTAAAAAAATAATTCCAGTATATAAATCCTTAGTACTTTAGCTAATTGGTTAGAGATGCCTGTGTCAATGGGAAATCAATTACTTTTAAAGATATTTATAAATTTAAAAATAGTAAATCAAACATAGATAACTATCCCCTTAATCTACCTTGATGAGTATGTAAGAATACATTTGTCATATCTATTTTATATAAATGGGCAAAATGGTAAAGTTGCTGCCTTTAGGGAATTTATGATTTTAAGTGGTGGTATAAATTAAGTATTCATGTATCTATTATATAGGCTAGATCATGGTTTTAAGGAATGGGGAACTTGCCCCCAAGAGATATTTGGTAATGTTGGGGCTTCCCTGGTAGCTCAGACGGTAAAGCGTCTGCCTGCAATGCAGGAGATCTGGGTTCAATCCCTGAGTTGGGATGATCCCCTGGAGAAGGAAATGGCAGCCCACTCCAGTACTCTTGCCTGGCAAATTCCATGGATGGAGGAGCCTGGTAGGTTACAGTCCATGGGATCACAAAGAGTCGGACACGACTGAGCAACTTCATTGGTTTTTGGAAACAGTTTTGATTGTCATAACTTGGGGATGCTACTCACATCTAGTGGGTAGAAGCCAGGGATGCTGCTAAGCATCTTAAAATGAACAGGACTGCACACACAACAAAGACTTTCCAGGTCCAAAATGTCAGTGGTGCCAAGACTGAGCACTGCTTGGCTAAAGTAAGATGAATGTCATAAACAAAAACAAAGCAGTGTGCAGATTTGAAGAGGGAGTGGTGACATCGATTATAGGATAGGCTTTGAAGGGGAAAGGATCAGATTTTATACTTAATCATAAAAAGAGGATCCAATTCTCTGCGACCCCATGGACTATAGCTCACCAGTCTCCTCTGTCCATGGAATTTTCCAGGCAAGAATACTGGAGTGGGTTGCCATTTCCTCCTCCAGGGGATATTCCCAACCCAGGGATCGAACCCATGTCTCCAGCATCTCCTGCAGTGGCAGGTGGGTTCTTTACCACTGTGACACCTGGGAAGCCCATTAAAAAAAAAAAAAAAAGAGGATACTACATGAATATTGACATCCCAGAATCTCTTGAAACTCAAAATGTCCAAAAAAAAATCAACTTTTGTATTGACCCTAGGACCTCTGGTCTTGCAGACCGGAAACTTGGGAATTATTCTTGACTCGTCACCTTCCCTCACCATCTATATATGGTTGGAACTTAAGGGCTCTTGATCATAACTCTTTGAATAGCTTTCAATTCTGTTCCATTCCTGTCTAATCTCAGTGTCAGTTGTTGTTGTTTATGTCCTTCTCTCCTCACCTTTAACTGACCCTATCAGCGGTTTTTCCCAAATGATTTCTCTGCTTCACGTTCAGTTTGCTTCAAGTCCAATTCGTTCTTCATACTGTAGCCTGAGGACTCTTTCTCATGTGCAAATCTGCTTATCACTCATTGCTACTAAGACAGCTTCCAGCCAGTAAGCTTGCTCCTTAATAATACATTGCTTAGTTCTTGTTTTGAACTTTTAAAAAATGTAATACATAACTCTGCTTTATATAACTGGTAGTTTTAATATTATATTGCTTACTGCTAAGTTGCAAAGATACAAATTGTTGTATGAAACTATAGTTCATTCTTTTTGATGGCTGAATTATCTTTCATTGTGCAACTATAGCATACTTTATCCACTTTCTCACTGGTGGCCATAATATTGTTAACATATTTTTACTCTTGTGAACAGTACTACTATAAGCAGCATTATTCACGTGTCCTGTTGTAGATGTACAATAATTTCTTGTGTGTATACTTGTGAATGAAATAGCTGGGTTATATAATAATATTTGTTGTTGTTCATTTGCCAAGTTGTGTCTGACTTTTGACCCCATGCACTGCAGCATGCCAGGCTCCCTGTCCTTCACCATTTCCTGGAGTTTGCTCAAACTCATGTCCATTGAGTTGTTGATGTCATCCAACCATGCTGGATCATGGAAAAAGCAAGAGAGTTCCAGAAAAAACATCTATTTCTGCTTTATTGACTATGCCAGAGCCTTTGAGTGTGTGGATCACAATAAACTGTGGAAAATTCTGAAAGAGATGGGAATACCAGACCACCTGACCTGCCTCTTGAGAAATCTGTATGCAGGTCAGGAAGCAACAGTTAGAACTGGACATGGAACAACAGACTGGTTCCAAACAGGAAAAGGAGTACGTCAAGGCTGTATATTGTCACCCTGCTTATTTAACTTCTATGCAGAGTACATGATAAGAAACGCTGGACTGGAAGAAACACAAGCTGGAATCAAGATGGCCGGGAGAAATATCAATAACCTCAGATATGCAGATGACACCACCCTTATGGCAGAAAGTGAAGAGGAACTAAAAAGCCTCTTGATGAATGTGAAAGAGGAGAGTGAAAAAGTTGGCTTAAAGCTCAACATTCAGAAAACGAAGATCTTGGCATCCGGTCCCATCACTTCATGGGAAATAGATGGGGAAACAGTGTCAGACTTTATTTGGGGGGGCTCCAAAATCACTGCAGATGGTGACTGCAGCCATGAAGTTAAAAGACGCTTACTCCTTGGAAGGAAAGTTATGACCAACCTATATAGCATATTCAAAAGCAGAGACATTACTTTGCCAACAAAGGTCCGTCTAGTCAAGGCTATGATTTTTCCTGTGGTCATATATGGATGTGAGAGTTGGACTGTGAAGAAGGCTGAGCGCCAAAGAATTGATGCTTTTGAAGTGTGGTGTTGGAGAAGACTCTTGAGAGTCCCTTGGACTGCAAGGAGATCCAACCAGTCCATTCTGAAGGAGATCAGCCCTAGGATTTCTTTGGAAGGAATGATGCTGAAGCTGAAACTCCAATACTTTGGCCTGCTCATGCGAAGAGTTGACTCATTGGAAAAAACTCTGATGCTGGGAGGGATTGGGGGCAGGAGGAGAAGGGGACGACAGAGGATGAGATGGCTGGATGGCATCACTGACTCGATGGACGTGAGTCTGAGTGAACTCTGGGAGTTAGTGATGTACAGGGAGGCCTGGCATGCTGTGATTCATGGGGTCACAAAGAGTCGGACACGACTGAGCGACTGAATTGAACTGAACCATCTCATCCTCTGTTGTCCCCTTCTCCTCCTGGCTTCAGTCTTGCCCAGCATCAGGGTCTTTTCCAATGAGTCAGCTATCGCATCAGGTGGCCAAAGTATTCGAGCTTCAGCTTCAGCATCAGTCCTTCCAATGAATATTCAGGGTTGATTTCCTTTAGGATTGACTGGTTTCATCTTGCAGTTGAAGGTAGTCTCAAGAGTCTTCCCCAGCACCACAGTTCAAAAGCGTCAGTTCTTCACCACTCAGCCTTCTTTATGGTCCAGCTCTCACATCCGTACCTGACTACTGGAAAAACCGCAGCTATTACTATACAGACCTATTTTGGCAAAGTGATATCTCTGCTTCTTAAAAACACTGGCTAGGTTTGACATAGCTGTTCTTCCAAGGAGCAAGCATCTTTTAATTTCGCAGTCAACTTCTGCATTGATTTTGTAGCCCAAGAAAATGAAATCTGACACTGTTTCCACATTTTCCCCATCTATTTGCTATGAAGTGATTGGACCGGATGCCATGATCTTAGTTTTTCAAATGTTGAATTTTAATCCAGCTTTTTTCCTCTCTTCTTTCACCTTCGTCAAAAGGCTCTTAAGTTCCTCTTCACTTTCTGCCATTACAGTGGTGTCATATGCACAGCTAAGGTTATTGATATTTCTCCCAGCAATCTTGATACCAGCTTGTGCTTCATCCAGCCCAGCATTTCACATGATATACGCTGCATATAAGTTAAATAAGCAGGGTGACAATATATAGCCTTGACATACTCCTTTCTCAATTTTTTTCCATGTACAGTTCTAACTGTTGCTTCTTGACCTGCATACCTACCTCAGAAGGCAGGTAAGGTGCTTTGGTATTCCTTTCTCTTTAAGAATATTCCACAATTTGTTGTGATCCACATAGTCAAGGGGTTTAGCATAGTGAATGAAGCAGAAGTAGATTTTTTTTTAAATTTTTTTATTGGAGACTAATTACAATATTGTGGTTTTTGCCATACATTCACATGAATCAGCCTTGGGTGTACATATGTTCCCCATCCTGACTCTCCCCCTCCACCCTCCCCATCCCATCCCTCAGGGTCATCCCAGTTCACCAGCCCTGAGCACCCTGTCTCATGTATTGAACCTGGACTGGCGATCTATTTCACATATGATAATATACATGTTTCAATGCTATTCTCTCAAATCATCCCACCCTTACCTTCTCCCACAGAGTCCAACAGTCTGTTCTTTACATCTGTGTCTCTTTTGCTATCTGACATATAGGGTCATCATTACCATCTTTCTAAATTCCGTGTATATATGCTAATATACTGTATTGGGGTTTTTCTTTCTGACTTACTTCGCTCTGTATAATAGGCTCCAGTTTCATCCACCTCATTAGAACTGGTTCAAATGTATTCTTTTTAATGGCTGAGTAATATTCCATTGTGTATATGTACCACAGCTTTCTTATCCATTCATCTTCTGATGGACATCTAGGTTGCTTCCATGTCCTGGCTATTGTAAACGGTGCTGCGATGAACATTGGGGTACACGTGTCTTTTTCAATTCTGGTTTCCTCACTGTGTATGCCCAGCAGTGGGATTGCTGGGTGGTATGGCAGTTCTATTTCCAGTTTTTTAAGGAATCTCCACAGTATTCTCCATAGTGGCTGTACTAGTTTGCATTCCCACCAACAGTATAAGAGGGTTCCTTTTTCTCTGCACCCTCTCCAGCATATATTTTTTGTAGACTTTTTAATAGCAGCCGTTCTGACCGGCATGAGATGGTACCTCACTGTGGTTTTGATTTGCATTTCTCTGATAATGAGTATGCTGAGCATTTTTTCATGTGTTTATTAGGCATTTGTATGTCTTCTTTGGAGAAATGTCTGTTTAGTTCTTTGGCCCATTTTTTGATTGGGTTGTTTATTTTTCTGGAATTGAGCTGCAGGAGTTGCTTGTATATTTTTGAGATTAGTTCTTTGTCAGTTGCTTCATTTGCTATTATTTTCTCCCATTCTGAAGGCTTTTTCACCTTGCTTATAGTTTCCTTTATTGTGCAAAGTCTTTTATGTTTAATTAGGTCCCATTTGTTTTTAAGGAATTCACTCACTTTTTCTATGATCAGCGTATGGCAATTTGACCTCTGGTTCCTCTGCCTTTTCTAAATCCAGCTTGTACATCTGGACATTCTCTGTTTATGTACTGCTGAAACCTAGCTTGAAGGGTTTTGAGCATAATCTTGCTGGCATGTGAAATGAGTGCAATTGTACAGTACTTTTTACATTCTTTGGCATTGCCCTTCTTTGGGATTGGAATGAAAACTGATTTTTTGCAGTCCTGTGGCCACTGCTGAGTTTTCCAAATTTGTTGGCATAATGAATACAGCAATCTAACAGCATCATCTTTTAAGATTTGATATAGCTCAGCTGGAATTCCATCACCTTCTCTAGCTTTGTTTTTCAGTTCAGTTCAGTTGCTCAGTCGTGTCCGACTCTTTGGGACCCCATGGACTGCAGCATGCCAGGCTTCCCTGTCCATCACCAATTCCCAGAGTTTTCTCAAACTCATGTCCATTGAGTCAGTGATGGCATCTGACCATCTCATCCTCTGTTGTCCTCTTCTCCTCCTACCTTCAGTCTTTCCTAGTATTAGGGTCTTTTCCAGTGAGTCAGCTCTTCACATCAGATAGCCAAAGTATTGAAACTTCAGCTTCAGCATCAGTCCTTTGTAATGAATTGAATTACACCACTTTTGTTGTAATGCTTCTCAAGACCCACTTGACTTCACATTCCAGGACATCTGGCTGTAGGTGATTCACCACATCAATGTGGTTAACTGGGTGATTAAGAGCTGTTTTGTATAGTTCTGTGTATTCTTGCCACCTTTTCTTAATTTCTTCTGCTTCTGTTCCATCATTGCTATTTTATTCCTTTATTGTGCCTATCTTTGTATGAAATATTCCCTTGGTAACTCCAGTTTTCTTAAAGAGATCTCTAGTTTTTCCCATTCTCTGGGACTCTGCATTTAGTTGAATATACCTTTCCCTTTCTCCTTTGCCTTTCACTTCTCTTCCTTTCTCAGCTATTTGTAAGGCCTCCTCAGACAACCACTTTGCCTTCTTTCATTTCTTTTTCTTGGGGATGGTTTTGGTCATCACCTCCTGTGAAATGTTATGAACCTCCATCCATGGTCCTTCAGGCACTCTGTGTACCAGATCTAGTCCCTTGAATCTATTTGTCACCTCCACTTTATAATCATAAGGGATTTGATTTAGGTCATAATGAATGGCTTAATGGTTTTCCCTATATTCTTCAATCTGAGCCTGAATTTTACAATAAGAAGCTGATGATCTGAGTGACAGTCAGCTCCAGGTCTTGTTTTGGCTCACTGTATATGTCTTCTCCATCTTCGCTGCAAAGAATATAATTGGTCGATTTTGGTACTGACCATCTGGTGATGTCCCTGTGTAGAGTTGGCTCTTGTATTGTTGAAAAGGGGTGTTTGCTATGACCAGTGTGTTCTCTTGGCAAAACTCTGTTAGCCTTTGCCCTGCTTCATTTGGTACTCCAAGACCAAACTTACCTGTTATTCCAGGTGTCTCTTGACTTCCTGCTTTTGCATTCCAGTCCCCTATGATGAAAAGGGCATCTTTTTTTGGTGTTAGTTCTAGAAGATCTTGTAGGTCTTCATAGAACCATTCAACTTCAGCTTCTTCGGCATTAGTGGTTGGGGCATAGACTTGGATTACTGTGATATTGAATGGTTAGTCTTGGAAACGAACAGAGATCATTCTGTTGTTTTTGAGACTACACCCAAGTACTGCATTTCGGACTCTTGTTGACTATGAGGGCTACGCCATTTCTTCTAAGGTATTCTTTGACACAATAGTAGATATAATGGTCATCTGAGTTAAATTCACCCATTCCAGTGCATTTTAGTTCACTGATTGCTAAAATGTCCATGTTCACTCTTGCCACCTCCTGTTTGACCACTTCCAATTTACCTTGATTCATGGACCTAACATTCTAGGTTCCTATGCAGTATGTTCTTTCCAGTGTTGTTCTGGAAGTAAGTCGGACTTTACTTCCATCACTAGTCACATCCACAACTGGGTGGGTGTTGTTTTTGCTTTGACTCCATTTCTTCATTCTTTCTGGAGTTATTTCTCCACTCTTCTGCAGTGACATATTGGGCACCTACTGACCCGCGGAGTTCATCTTTCAGTGTCATATCTTTTTGCCTTTTCATACTGTTCATGGCATGAATACTGAAGTGATTTGCCATTCCGTTCTCCAGCATCCCATGTTTTGTCAGAACTCTCCACCATGACCTGTTTATTTTGGGTGGCCCTACATGGCATGGCTCATAGTTTCATTGAGTTAGACAAGGCTGTGGTCCATGTGATCAGTTTGATTAGTTTTTGTGATTGTGGTTTTCATTCTGTCAGCCCTCTGATGAATAAGGATAAGAGGCTTATGGAAGCTTCTTGATGGGAGAGACTAACTGTTGGGGAAGCTGGATCTTGTTCTGATGGGCAGGGCCATGCTCAGTAAATCTTTAATCTAATTTTCTGTTCATGGTTGGGGCTGTGTTCCCTCCCAGCTGTTTGGCCTGAGGCCAAACTGTTGAGCCATGCCTCCACTCCTGGACACTCACAGGCAAGTCTGATTCAGTCTCTTGTGGGGACACTGCTCCATTCTCCTGGCTCCTAGTGCACACAGGTTTGATTTGTGTCTTCCAAGAATCTGTTTCCCCAGTCCTGTGGAAGTTCTGTGATCAAATCCTACTGGCCTCCAAAGTCAAATTCCCTGAGGGTTCTCAGTCCCTTTGCCGGATCCCCAGGTTGGTAAATCTGTTGTCAGTCCTAGAACTTTCTTAACAGTGCAGGAATTTCTTTGATCTAATTGTTCTGCAGTTTGTGGGTCATCTGCCTGGTGGCTGTATGGTGCAGCTAACGGTGACCTCCTCTAAGAGGGCTTATGCCACATGCTGCGTGACCCAGTTCTGCTGCAGTTAGAGCCCCTATCCCCATGGCAGGCCACTGCTGACCAGTGCCTCTGCAGGAGACACTCAAACACTCAAAGGCAGGTCTGGCTGTCTCTGTGGTCCTGGTGTACATAAGGTTTTGTTTGAGCCCTCCAAGTGTCTCTGGTGGGTATAGGGTTTGATTCTAAACGTGATTTTCCCCCTCTTACTGTCTTTTTGGGGCTTCCCCTTTGCCTTTGGACATGAGGTATCTTTCTGGTGGGATCCAACATTCTCCTGTCAATGGTTGTTCAGCATCAAGTTGCAGTTTTGGAGTTTTCACAGAAGATGAGCGCACATCCTTCTCTTTGATTCCTGTGCTCATTTACACATCTGAAGGTTGTCAGGGGGCCAGCAGGTTCTAGACACTAGGGGGACCAGCAGCTTTTAGACACATTCCCTAAGGACGGGTCACACGCTTGTCATCAGTTACTTAAGCCAGACTGGTTCCTCCTCATCCTGCAGATCTTGGTGGCCACCACTTGGGATTCTGGCTGTGACAGCTATACCAACCCAGCTGGGGTTTGGAGTGGGTAGCCTATCCTTTCTCCAGGGGATGTTCCCGACCCAGGAATCGAACTGGGGTCTCCTGCATTTCAGGGAGATTCTTTAGCAGCTGAGCTACTAGGGAAGCCCCTGTAATATCTTTGAGAACCTTTAAAATGATGGGCAAATCATAGTGTCTTATTCTTTACTCTTCTTTTGATTAATAGTGAGGTTGAATGTATTTTCACATATATCTAGGTCATTAATAATTTTTATATTTGAATCTATTTATGTCCTTGGCCCAGGCTTTATATATGAACTGTTAGTATCATTTTGGTTAATTTTTTTTTTTTAATTTATTTCACTGCACTGGGTCTTACTTGCAGCACTCTGAATCTTCAATTTTCGTTGGTGGCATGGGGATCTTTAATTGCAGCATGTGAACTGTTAGTTTCAGCATGCAAGATTTTTGTTGTGGCTTGTGAACTCCCAGTTGGTGCATGTGGGATCTAGTTCCCTGACCGGGTATTGAACACAGGCCCCTGCATTGGAGCACAGAGTCTTAGCCACTGGACCACCAGAGAAGTCCCTCATTTTGCTCTTTGATAGACTGTAGTTTTCTTTATGTAAAACTTATGTAGCTAAATCTAGAAATCTTTTCATTTGTGAATTATTTCTTCATTCGATGCTTTGAAAGTCCATCCCCAATTCTAGAATTGAGTGACTGTTCACTAAAATGTTTTTCTAGTTTTCTATGATTCATTATTATATTTATCTTTTTCTTCCATCTGAAACTTATTTTAGTAAAAGTTATGTGATGAGGCTATAACATTTGTCTTTTGAAAATAAAAAGTTTTTGAGAACCACTTAATAATACAACATGAGTTCAAAATGCTAAATTTATAGTATAATAGATTTTATAGGGGTTGAAGTAGAGTGCCATTCTCAAACATCACTTTGATGTTTGAATGTCATTATACTGCATTATTTTTTTGTAAAATTGAAACAATATGTAGAATTTTCTACATACAGCTGTGCATAGAGCTTCCCCTTCCCCCCTTACAAAATAAAGTCTTGTCTTTCCACGTGGCTTAGGAATTGTATGACTCAAAGTCCTTTTCTCACTGAGCATGCATGTAATCTGTCCTTTGGTTAGCAGCTGTGCTTTCTCCTTGCAGCATCTGTTTTTGTTTGCACCCTTGTTTCTCAAAGCGCCTGTGCTCAAAAGGAGTCTTCCATTGTTGGTTGCTGCAGGTCACTGAGGTCTGCTTGTTATTGTTTCTCATAACTGTTGGCTTTAAAGCATTTTTCTTCACTTTTTTGAATATCTACATCACTTTTTTCTCTCCACTGTACTTATGGTTAATACTTTAACTCATGAAGTAGCTTAGAAATTCTTGAGCTGTGCATCTTATTCAATGAGGCTTCAGTGCTATAGCGGAGAAGGCAATGGCACCCCACTCCAGTACTCTTGTCTGGAAAATCCCATAGATGGAGGAGCCTGGTAAGCTGCAGTCCATGGCGTCACTAAGAGTCGGAGACGACTTGAGCGACTTCACTTTCACTTTTCACTTTCGTGCATTGGAGAAGGAAATGGCAACCCACTCCAGTGTTCTTGCCTGGAGAATCCCAGGGATGGGGGAGCCTGGTGGGCTGCCATCTATGGGGTCACACAGAATCGGGCACAACTGAACTGACTTAGCAGCAGCAGCAGCTATAGACTGATTTTTCATTATCTTGTTCTGAATGACAGCACAATACCTTTTTAGGGAATACTGAATCAAGAAATCACCTGTCTTTGCTGAGGACATCTGTTGAAAGCAGATGCCAGAGCCATGGGGTTGTCATTTCCCATCAAGTTCCAACATCAGAGTCTTAATACTTCAAAAATATTCTCCATTCTTTTATTGACAGACAGCTGTGGTGCCTCATGTTTTCTTGTTGCTTTTGTTTCTACGCCTAACATTTCTTTTAGATGAGAAAATAGATAATGAAGCATTAATATTTTAGAGCATATCACTCAGATTTTATGTACACCAATTACTGAAAAGCACAGAAAATTTATTTTTTTCATTTTCATGTTGGGAAATAAGTATTTAAGCTAGTTGATTTTATGCACTTTCCTGAAGACATATAATTCTAGCATATATTTTTAATGTAAATAAGAACTGAATATAATAGTCAGTTTTCAGCATTTTATTTTGTACCTTTATGAACATTATACATCATTGGCTGCAAATTGATAATTTTCCTTTTATTTCTTTTGTTTATTTCCTCTAGGGATTTAAGAATGTTTACTCATTTCCAGTAGCTCTGAGGTAGTGAGGAGCAGTAATTAAGTGATTTGGACAATCTTTTATAGGTAATCATGAGTAGAATTAGAATATAGTTCAGATACAGTCTAGTGCTCATCTACTAAATAACAGTTATACCGCATTTTTCAGTCTACAGGACTTCTGTAAACTGTGAGATAAACCCCAAGGATGATGAAGTATTGGTCCCATCACAGCATGTTTGTACAAATCACAATTTTAGTCAAACTAAGTGGGAGTAATTTTTTTTTTTTTTTTGCATAGTTCCTTTCACCGAAGTGTTAGGGAACACTAATTAGAATTTCTTAGAGGTGATATCTGATTTGCTTTTAACCTACCCTAACATGTAGTACCTGATTTGGTCCTTACGGAATTTTGAATGAATGACACAGGTTATGATTCAATTTAGGATGCTGCCTGGGAAATAAGAATGAGACTTGGAAGGTGAGAATGAGGATTTGCCTGCCTCTGTCTCAGACTCTGAGTGCAGAACTACAGAGAATTTGGTGCTCATAATATTTATTTTACCTTGTATATTTTCTGTGGTGAGGCTGCAACTTCCAATCTCTGGTCAATAAGGAATGTACATGGTAGAGCTGGGAGATAATATTCCATGGGTCTCATGTTTTTATACATCTTGCCAGTGAAGCACTAACAGCCCTTTGTTCAGGACCATCTTTGGGAAGAATGAGATAATTTCTGTCTCGAGAGCAAAGGACAATTATGCTTATTATCAAGAAAAACAATGTTTCCGTTTGAACACAGTGCAGGCATATGTACTGTCTATTATAAAAGATTTGAGTTCCCTTAATTCGAAGCTCCTCTTCTGTAATGTGGTGTATTGTATGTGCAAGTATCCATCTATACCCATATATGTTGCCCCTGTGAGATACTGGGAGAAAGACGAACTGCTACGGATATGCTGGTCATGCCACTTGCTGTGCTGTGAGTAATTAAGTCCTTTGACTCACACAGGGGTTTCATGCCTTCTGCCAGCACCCGTTAAACTGTTAGGTTAGCTTGTTGGCTGACAAGTAGGTTGAAGTCTCAGATCCTTTAGAATTCTTGACAAGTACTCAACAGAATGGTTTTGCCTATAAGATGTTACAAACCTTTTGAAGAAACTTGTTTAATTTTCTTTAATCCTTGTTAATTGAGTTGGTTAAAATATTGAAAAATTAATAAGGGTCCTCTCTTTTAAGGAGCCAAGAAAGCTGTGTGTTGGCTCAGACTAAGCAGTTCTGAAATGCTAAATTGGGAACAGCTGAAAGTTTTTTAATGTTCATTATTTTCTTAACTGAAAATTGGGGCTTGAAGTAAGATTTTTGTTCCGCTTCCTGTTGCAAGAAGAAACCTAGGATATGAATGTAGTTAGGAGATTTAGAATTTCTTTGACTCTACTTTGGGGTTCCAGTGGAACAGAATATTTGAAGTCTGGGACAGGAAGTCACAATGCATAATGTGTTGGAGGAATGGACAAGCACACATAAAACATGGACTTTGAAGTCACATCTGAGTTGGGAACCTCTGTGCTGTCAATTACTACTAGTTGTTTTTTAACATTAGACATGCCATTCAATATGTCTTTGATTCATGTGTATAATGAGGGGTAGTGGCTACCTCATAAGATTGTTTTGAAGATTAGAAATTGTGCAAAGCCTATAGCCTTCAGATCTAGCATATATGGAAGGTGCGTGTTTATGTTCACGCGCAAGTGTGTGTATAAGGTATTTGCTTTAGTTCCACTTAGCTTATTGTTGATGTGATTTTACAATTCTGATTTCAAATTATTTCTCTACTTAACTGTCATATTTCTTCAAGCAGAAAATTCTCTATCTCTGTTAATGATGAGCCTGTGTTCTAACAACACCCATCATTTGTTAGACATTTTTCCATAGGTGAAAATGTGACAGTTTTTCAGTTGATCTAGGATTTTTTTTTTTTAATAAGAGGAACTATAGCAGCCTGTACTATTAAATACCACCCAGAGAAGACTCATGTATCAGTTCATTTTAACAATATGTGACAAAAGTCATACAGCCTTTTGTACAGTGAATAAAACAAAACTGAAATTAGTATAGTATAATAGTATACGTTCTGAAAATAATTTGCTATACCTTGGCAGAAATGATAGCCAGTGGGCCAAGAATTGTACTTGGTGACAGATGGACCCATCTGTGGCTCTTGTGGCTGCAGCTTGGGAGGCAGCAAACAGATTTCCATTCCATCTGACTCCTTTTCTCCCTTCTCTAGCTTTTTTGACCTCTGAAACTTGAGTGATACAGAACATAATTTAGATCAGATTATTTAAAATGATCTGTTAACGTCTTTAACAGGCTCCCAGCAGTTTTACAAGGAGCAGTTTGAAGGAAGGCAAGAAACAGTACACAGTCTGTCTACTGTTGAGTTATTGCCAATACTACTTGATATGATTTATAATAAAAACTAAGATGAAACCTAGTTCACTGGTGATACAGGTTTTTATCCTCAAGGATACTAATTAATTGAGTTATCACCTTACTACTAAAGAAAAAAATGTACAACTATTAAAATATTTTTGCAGGCATTTTCTCATTAATTTTGATAAACTATTTTTGAGAAATGTGTTTGTTTCCTGTGGCTGCTGTAACAAATGACCCATAAACTTGGTGGTTTGAAACAACAGAAATTTACTCTCTTATAGTTCTTGAGACCAGAAGTCCAAAATAAGTCTTTTGGAGCTAAAATCAAGGTTTCAGCAGGGATATAAACCCTCTGGAGACTTGAGAGAATCCACTCCTCACCTCTTCCAGCATCTGGTAACTGCTGGCATTCTGTGACCTCATCACTCCAGTGTCTTCCTCCATCTTTCACATGGCCTTTTCCTCAATGTGCATCTTGTTTCCCTCTGTTGTCTTCCTGTAAAGATATGTGCGATGGCACTTAGCACCCACCTGGATGGTGCAGAATATTCTCCATTGCAAGACACTTAATTATATCTGCCAAAAAATTTTACCATATAAGCTAATTCCTTGACAGGTTCCAGGAATTATTAGGACCTGATATCTTTGAGGGCTACCATTCAGCTCACTACAGGAAGATAAAGAGCAGAATTTAATTTCTTTTCTTGTGTGTATGTGGGAAAGGTGAAACATTTTTACAATTGTCATTTCCCAAGTCTTACTTGTCCCCTAAGAAGGTAGACTTTAAAGCTGTTGTGAAATGAATCTCACCATCAGGAAGAAATTAAAAGTTTGTTTTCCATCTTTAGATGGAACCATATTAAATAAAATACCAATTTTGCATGTATTTCTTGAGTATAATGTGTTCTTTTTTAATATTATTCTAGTTGTCTTACTGCATGTGTTCATTAAAAGATTTTTAATGTTATAAAATCTATTTAATTGTACATCACAAGGTAAAAATATTAAAACAGAGTTTAAATTTTATCCATTATATCTATGTGAAAGTTAATTTTTACTTTTTTGAAGGAAAATACGAGATGCTGTTAGTGTGAGATAGATCAAGAAATTAAAATACAGATTGTTACGTGTTATTGGCCACCTTTGTCTCTATGGTTGTATTTTTCTTTTGGCACTGTTCTGTTTACCCCATTCTTAGAAAAGATGTTTATACAGATTTAAAATATTGGAAAAGCCAAACAAGTAAAGAAATAATGCAATGAGCCCCCTAAAATAAAAAACGAAAAAGAAAAAAAAATATCTGAAAAAGCTTAGAACAAGATTTTCTTAGAGGCTTTATAATGGCTTGAGTTTTAATTTTGACTTTATTATGCTTTATTTGCTTTACTCAATTATACCTGAAAAATAATTGTAATTTAAAGTGGTGTTTACTAAATAAATATATTAGCTCATTCAGAAAATAGTTTATGAATGAAAATTCATTTAGATTCCCTAAGGGAACTCATAATATTACTTTGTAATTTAACCAAGTCTTGTTTTTGGAGGGGAAGGAAGATAAAGCATCACACAATAATAAATCTATAAATTATTAAAATAATATTTTGATTTTATTTAAATTATTGAAACCATTGGTTATTAATACTGATACTTTTGCTTTTTCTCCAGTTGCTTCTTTGAATGTTCTCTTTTTTATGGTTCTTGTATTTTCTCTTGACTGTTAGTTTTAGTCTCCTCTGCTTGCTTTTTTTTTTCTATGCTTAACTTTTAAACATTGGTCTTCTGAATGGCCCAGTCTTGAATTTCTTTTTGACTTAGTACTCTGATTTTAGGTGATGTCTTCCATTTCTATGATTTTATAGTGCTAACCATATTCCCACAACTTTCAATTTTATGTATCCATCCCAGACCTCACGTATGAAATCCAGAATGATCTGATTAACTGGCCATTTCACAATCCCTTATCTTTCAGATATCTCAGTTTGTACAAATGTAAAATTGAACCCTTGATTCTATCCTCTTCAAAAAGCAAAAGAAAACTGTATAGCAAAAATAAGAATAAAAATCCTGTTCCACCTCTCACTTTTCTGTTAAGTAGCATCATTTAGTTGCCTAAGCCAGAATTCTGGATTCCATTCTTTTAAAAAAAAAATTATTTTTTAATTGAAGAATAATTACAGAATTTTGTTTTCTGTCAAATATCAACATGAGTCAGCAA
Organism: Ovis canadensis; assembly: GCF_042477335.2. Lineage (NCBI taxonomy): Eukaryota > Metazoa > Chordata > Mammalia > Artiodactyla > Bovidae > Ovis > Ovis canadensis. Next base: position 121,591,118 of record NC_091727.1, read on the forward strand.
TAGGTAAACATATGTCCCCTCCCCTTTGTACCCCTCTAGGTTAATACAGAGCCCCTGTTTGAGTTTCCTGAGACATACAGCATATTCCCATTGGCTATCTATTTTACATATGGTAATGTAAGTACTCTCTCTATACATCTCATCTTCTCCTCCCCTCTCCCCGTGTCCTTAAGTCCTTTCTCTATATCTGTTTCTCTATTGCTGCCGTGCAAATAAATTCTTCAGTACCATCTTTCTAGATTCCGTATATATGCATTAGTATATGATATTTATCTTTCTCTTTCTGACTTACTTCATTCACTCTGTATAACAGATCTACTTATTTTGAAAAATACTCCTTTATGTTGTGGTGAGTGCATATCATGAGATCTATCCTTTTAACATGAGATCTATCCTTTTAAGATAGATAGGTTCATCTACCTCATTAGAACTGACTCAAATGTGTTCCTTTTTATGGCTGAGTAATATTCCATTGTGTATATGTACCACAACTTCTTCATCCATTCATCTGTTGATGGACATCTAGGTTGCTTCCATGTTCTAGCTATTGTAAATGTTGTAAATAGTGCTGCAGTGAACATTGGGGTACATGTGTCTTTTTCAGTTTTGATTTTCTCAGGGTTTATGCCAAGGAGTGAGATTGCTGGGTCATATGGTGGGTTTCTTCTTAGTTTTTTAAGGAATCTTCATACCATCTTCCACAGTGGCTCTATCAATTTGCATTCCCACCAGCAGTGCAAGAGGGTTTCCTTTTATCCACACCCTCTCCAGCATTTATTGTTTATAAACTTTTTGATGATGGGCATTGTGACTGGTGTGAGGTGATACTTCATTGTAGTTTTGATTTGCATTTCTCTAATGATGAGCAATATTGAGCATCTTTTCATGTGTTTGTTAGCCATCTGTATGTCTTCTTTGGAGAAATGTCTGTTTAGGTCTTTTTCCCACTTTTTGACTGGCTTATTTGTTTTTCTGGTATTGAGTTGTATAAGCTGCTTGTATATTTTGGAAATTAATTCTTTGTCAGTTGTTTGATTTGCTGTTACTTTTTCCCATTCTGAGGGTTGTCTTTTCATCTGGCTTATAGTTTCCTTTGCTGTGCAAAAGCTTTTAAGTTTAATCAGATCCTACTTGTTTACTTTTGTTTTTATTTACATTCTTTAGGAGGTGGGTCATAGAGGGTCTTGCTTTGATTTATGTCATCAAGTGTTCTGCCTATGTTTTCCTCTAAGAATTTTATAGTTTCTGGTCTTGCATTTAGGTCTTTAATCCATTTTGAGTTTATCTTTGTGTATGATGTTAGTAGTTAGTGTTCTAATTTCATTCTTTTGCATGTAGCTGTCCAGTTTTCCCAGAACAACTTAAAGAAGAGGCTATCTTTGCCCCATTGTATATTCTTGCCTCCTCTGTCAAAAATAAGGTACCCATAGGTGTATAGGTTTATTTCTGGGCTTTTTAACTTATTCCATTGGTCTATATTTCTCTTTTTGTGCTAGTACCATATAGTCTTGATGACTGTAGCTTTGTAGTATAGTCTGAAGTCAAGAAGGTTGATTCCTCCAACTCCATTCTACTTTTGCAAGACTGCTTTGGCTATTCAAGTTCTTTTGTGTTTCCATATGAATTGTGAAATTTTTTGTTATAGTTCTTGGCAATTTGATAGGGATTGCATTGAATCTATAGATTGCATTTGGTAGTTATAGTCATTTTCACAATGTTAATTCTTCCTACCCAGGAACATGGAATATCTCTCCATCTGTTTATGTCATCTTTGATTTCTTTCATTAGTGTTTTATAATTTTTTGTATGGAGTTCTTTTGTCTCCTTAGGTAAGTTTATTCCTAGATATTTTATTAGTTTTGTTGCAGTGGTGAATGGGATTGATTCCTTAATTTCTTTTTCTGATTTTTCATTGTTAGTATATAGAAATGCAAGTGATTTCTGTGTATTGATTTTGTATCCTGTGACTTTGCTAAATTCACTGATCAGCTCTAGTAATTTTCTGATAGTTTCTTTAGGGTTTTCTATGTATAGTATCATGTCATCTGTGAACAGTGAGAACTTTACTTCTTTTTTTCTGATCTGGATTCCTTTTATTTCTTTTTCTTCTTGATTGCTGTAGCTAGGACATCCAAAATTATGTTGAATAATAGTGGTGAGAGTGGACACCTTTGTCTTGTTCCTGATCTTAGGGGGAATGCTTTCTGTTTTGCACCATTGAGAATAATGTTTGCTTTTGGCTTATATATGGCCTTCACTATGTTGAGGTAGGTTCCTTCTGTGACCATTCTTTTAAGAGTTTTAATCATAAGTGGGTGCTGGATTTCGTCAAAAGCTTTTTCTGCATCTATTGAGATTATTATATGCTTTTTATCTTTCAGTTTGTTAATTTGGTGTATCACATTGATTGATTTGCATATATCAAAGAATCCTTGCAACCCTGGGATAAACCCAACTTGATCATGATGTAGCTTTTTAATGGTGAGCTTTTTAATGTGTTGTTGAATTCTGTTTGCTAGAATTTTGTTGAGGATTTTTGCATCTATGTTCATCAGTGATATTGGCCTGTAGATTTCTTTTTCTGTGTTGTATTTGTCTGGTTTTGGAATCAGGGTGATGGTGGCTTTGTTGAATGAGTTTAATAGTGTTCCTTCTTCTACAATTTTTGAAAGAGTTTTAGAAGGATAGGCATTAGCTTTCCTCTAAATGTTTGATAGAATTCACCTATGAAGCCATTTGGTCCTGGGCTTTTGTTCTTTTGGGAGATTTTTGATCAAAATTTTGATTTCAGTGCTTGTAATTGGGTTGTTCATAATTTCGATTTCTTGCTGGTTCAGTCTAGGAAGAGGTCATGTATGGATGTGAGAGTTGGACTGTAAAGAAAGCTGAGCACCGAAGAATTGATGCTTTTGAACTGTGGTAGAGATCCAGCCAGTCCATCCTAAAGGAGATCAGTTCTGGGTGTTCATTGGAAGGACTGATGTTGAAGCTGAAACTCCAATACTTTGGCCAGCTGATGGGAAGAGCTGACTCATTTGAAAAGACCCTGATGCTGGGAAAGATTGAGGGCAGGAGGAGGAGGGGACAACAGAGGATGAGATGGTTGGATGGCATCACCAACTCGAGCGACATGGGTTTGGGTGGACTCTGGGAGTTGGTGATGGACAGGGAGGCCTGGTGTGCTGCGTTTCATGGGGTTGCAAACAGTTGGACACGACTGGGCGACTGAACTGAACTGAAGAATCTGTTTCTTCCAGGTTATCCATTTTGTTGCCATATAGTTGTTCATGATAGTCTCTTATAATCCTTTGTATTTCTGCATTGTCTGTTGTAACCTCTCCTTTTTCATTTCTAATTTTGCTGATTTGATTCTGCTCTCTTTTTTTCTTGATGAGTCTGGCTAAAGGTTTGTCAATTTTATCTTCTCAAAGAACCAGCTTTTAGTTTTATTAATCTTCACTAATTGTTAGTAAACCTTTACTAATTATTAAATTATTAATTATATAATTAATAATCTTTACTTATTTTTCCTTTATTTCTTTTTTCTTTTTCATTTATTTTTGCTCAGAAATTTATGATTTCTTTCCTTCTGCTAATCTTGTTTTTTTTTTTTTTTGTTCTTTTTCCAGTTGTTTTAGGTATAAAGTTAGGTTGTCTATTCGATGTTCTTCTTGTTTCTTGAGGTAGGGTTGTATGTCTACAAACTTCCCTCTTAACTGCTTTTGCTGCATACCATAGGTTTTGAACTGTCATGTTTTCATTGTCATTTGTTTCCAGGATATTTTTGATTTCCCTTTTTTATTTCCTCAGTAACCTGTTTGTTATTTAGAAATGTATTTTTTAATTTCCCTGCATTTGTGTTTTACAGTTTTTTTTTTCTTGTAATTGGTATCTAGTCTCATAGCATTTTGGTTGGAAAAGATGCTTGATACGATTTCAGTTTTCTTAAATTTACTGAGGTTTGATTTGTGACTCAAGATGTAGTCTATCCTGGAAAATGTTCCATGTGCACTTGAGAAGAAGGTGTATTCTTCTGCATTTGGATGCAATATCCTGAAGATATCAGTGAAATCTATCTCATCTAATGTATCATTTAAGACATGTTTCTTTATTAATTTTCTGTTTTGGTGAAGTGTCCGTTGGTAAGTGGGGTGTTAAAGTCTCCTACTATTATTGTGTTAATGCCCATTTCTCCTTTTATGTCTGTTACTGTGTGTCTTGTGTATTGAGGTACTCCTATGTTGGGTGCAGAGATATTCACAATTGTTATGTCTTCCTTTTCGATTGATCCCTTGATCATGATGTAGTGTCCTTCCTTATCTTTTGTAGTATTCTTTATTTTGAGGTCTACTTTTTCTGAAATGAGGTTTATTACTCCTTTATTACAGCTTTCTTTTGCTTTCCATTTGCATGGAATATATTTTTTCATCCTCTCACTTTCAGTCTATATGTGTCTTTAGGTCTGAAGTCAGTTTCTTGTAGACAGCATGTATATGGGTCTTGTTTTAGTATCCATTCAACCAATCTGTGTCTTTTGGTTGGAGCATTTAATCCATTTACTTTCAATGATATATTTGTTCCTATTTCCAGTTTCTTAATTGTTTGGGGTTTGTTTTTGTAGATCTTCAATTTCCTGACTACATAAGTCTCTTTATCATTTGTTGTAAAGTTGATTTGGTGGTACTGAATTCTCTTAACTTTTGCTTATCTGAAAAGCTTTTAATTTCTCCATCAGTCTTGCATGAGATCCTTGCTTGGTAGAGTAATCTTGGTTCTAGATTTTTCCCTTTCAGTACTTAAACTATATCCTGCCATTCCCTTCTGGGGTGCAGAGTTTCAGTAGAAAGATCAGTATAACCTGTTCAAAAATTTTGTCATACTCTTTCTTTTTCTCTTTTTTTTAATGGGACTCCTGTAATTCAAATTTTGGTGTGTTTAATATTGTCCCAGCAGTCTCTGAGTCTATCTTCAGTTCTTTTCTTTTTTTTTTTTTTTTACTTTATTCTCCTCTTTAGCAGTTATTTCCACCATTTTATCTTCTAGGTCTCTGATCTTTGCTTCTGCTTCAGATATTCTGCTATTGATTCCTGCTAGAGTATTTTTAATTTCAATTATTGTGTTCTTTGTCTCAGTACATTTTCTCTTTAATTCTTCTAGGTCTTTGTTAATTGATTCTTGCATTTTCTTCATTCTATTTTCTAGGTTTTTGATCATCTTTACTATCATTATTCTGAATTCTTTTTCAGATAATTTGCCTATTTCCTCTTCATTTATTTGGACTTTTTTGTTTCTAGTTTGATCCTTCATTTGTGCAGTATTTCCCTGCCTTTTCATTATTTTTTTAAAAACTTACTGTGTTTGAGGTCTCCTTTTCCCAGCCTTCAAGGTTGAATTCTTTCTTCTTTTTGGTTTCTGCCTGTCTAAGGTTTGTCCAGTGGTTTGTGTAGGCTTTGTGTAGCATGAGGTTTGTGCTGAGTTTATTTTTATGTTTTTGATGGGCAGGGCTGAATGAGGTGATAATCCTGTCTGCTGATGATTGGGTTTGTATTTTTGTCTTGTTTGTTATCTGGATGAGTAGTAGCACAGGGTGCTACTGGTAGTTCGGTGATATTGGGTCTTGTATTCAACTGGTTTTCTTTGTGGGAGTTCTCACTATTTGATATTCCCTTGGGTTAGGAGTTCTCTGGTAGTCTAGGGTCTTGGAATCAGTTCTTCCACTCTGAAGGCTCAGGGCTTGATCTCTGGCCAGGAACAGAGATTCCACAAGTGGTTTGTTATGGCATTAAGTGAGATTAAGACAAATACCCAAAAATGAGAAACCCAAGATGATCCCCAGACAAATGGCAGTTACAAAATCATGCAAATAATAATTAAAATAATGGAATATACACATATACACATAAACAAAATCAAAATAGTCCAACAAAAATAAAGTACAATAGATTGACCCCACAAACACTGGAAACCAAAAATGATATCCACCAGTGAAGAACAAAACTAACTGAAACACAAGCTGAAAAACAAAACTAAAGCAAGGTGCCAACTGGGGAATAAAGCAATGAAAACAAAACTAACAAATATGATGAGAAAAAAGAAAAGAAAGAAGGAGTAGATATGCAAAGTTAAATAGAGGTAGATAAAGAAAATTTATATATATTAAAAAGTAACTGCAAGGGGAAAGGAACAGTAGAAAAAGCAAACAAAGGAATAAATGTAGAAAAAATAATAGGTTTAAGAAATTTAAAAATTAAAATTAAAAAAAGAGGGAAAAAAAAAAAGCACCACAGAACTGCAAAAGGCCAATGTAGAGATAGAGGTTTATAACAGGAATAAAAAGTGTGATTAAAAAAAACTCAAAAGCTTAATTATATTTCATAGTGCTTATAAAATCAACAACTACAACAGAGGGGAAAAAAGGAAAGAAAAAAAAACCCAAAGAAACTACAGGATAAGTCAAAATATAAGAAAAATAAATGTTTTTTCTTGAGTCACTGCTGTCAGGGTTCTTTCCCTTGCTGGGAGTCACAGTCTAGCTCGCCTACCTAGGATGCCCTCCAGCACTGTTCTGGTCTCCAGATCTGCAGTGAGGGCAGCTCAGACTCTAATCTGGTCCTACTCCTTTGTGTTCTTGCCTCCAATGTCCACAGCTATCAGAACTAGTACGTTTTCTCTTGTGGGAATTCTCAATGTCCTTTTATATATTCCATAGACATAGGCTGCCTAGTTGATCATGTGGATTTAATCTGTAGCTTGTACAGCTGGTGGGAAGGTTTTGGGTCTTCTTCCTTAGCCACACTGCCTCTGGGTTTCAATTGTGGTTTTATTTCTACCTGTGTATGTGGGTCGTCCACTGGGGTTTGCTCCTGAGGCTGCCCTGGAAGACTTGTGTCTGCCCCAGTGAGGGTTAAGCATGAAGGTGGCACAGCTGCTTGGGTTGCAGGGACCCTGGCTGTGCCAAGTGTGCAGGGACCCAGACTGCCTCAGCCACAGGATTTATGGCCCTATCAGAGTCTTTTTTTTTTTTTTCAAGCCTCTGGTAGCTGGTGATCAGAAGGCCTCTTTGGCTAGTCTTTCTCCATAGCCCCACCTGTTCAGGCACTTAGAAGGCTCCGTTGTCTGGGGTCCTTCTCTGTTGTTGGGTGCATCAGGTGCTTGATGGGCCAGCCTCTCTGTTGTTCAGTTACCGGTGCTGGCCTGTGGGGAGAAAGATTGTGGTGATGGCTCCACCCCCTATGCATGACTCGCCTTGCTTCCATGGCTTTCCTCCACAGGCATTTCCCACCACAGTCTCCTCCCTCAGGTCCCCTTGGTCCATCTCTCTGCAGTCAACAGCATCCCTCATCCTGGGATTGCTCTACAATCCCTACGCTCCAGCTCCCAGCTGCTGCGCCTTCTAGGGGACCTGCATCCCTTTCTGGGGTACATATGGCTGTGGCAAGGACTGTCTGATTCTCATTCCATTTAGGCTACCACAGATCAGCTGCTTCACTTTCAGCCTTAAATGTTACTCTTGTGACCCAGACAATTGCCTTGATGTGGGAATTGGACCCCTGTTTCAGTTCCCCCACCCACCAAGGGCAGGTCCAGTCCTACTAAAACTCCTGTTTTCCCCCCTAGTTCCTTCATCCTACTGAGTTTTGCTTGGTTCTATATATTCTTTTCTGGTGGTCAGGTACTCCTGTCAGCTCTCAGCTGGTATTCTGCAAGCACTTCTATCCTACTTTCTGCCATCTTGTTCTCCTTCTAGTCTTCTCTGGATTCCATTCTTGATTACTGTCTTTTATTTATCCCACATAGACAATTACATACCCAATTCCTGTAAGTACTAATATCAAAATATATTTCAAATTCTATTTTTTATCTTTATTCTTGCCATCTCCACGCAAGCTACCATCATCTAATTCTAGGGCCACTAGAATTTACGTATTATATGTGAGTACTTACTAAATATTATACAGAATAACAAACTGGGCAGAATTTGTTTTTAGGATTTCAAATTAACTGTAAGCAGTAATTTTCAACTCCTAGAGTTCTGACGTTATAAGGATAAGAGATAAAAGTCAAATGTAAAAGAAATATTCTAAACTAAAAAAAAAGAAGTCTTCATTTTTCTCCCTCAATAGAGCTGCATGATGCCTGGGTATCTAGAGGAGGTGAGCCAGTAAATTGAAAACTTCTATTTCAGGTTCAGATTTTGATTTCTAATAATTCCATCTATCCTTTTATTTAGCTATTCAGAGTCTTCTGGTGAGAAGAAAAAGAATCCAAATTAACTTTTATATAATCATAACTAATATATTCTTCAGCCAGTTACAAAATTTTGCATTAGGTGAATGAATGTGTGCATGTATACACACATATGTAAAAACATACATGGATATTAATATTCTGATTAGCAAATTATTATGCTGCTAAATAAATAGGTGTCATCCCTCAGAGTGAGAAATTTTAATGTTGGTAGGAAGCTGTTCTTGTGTGGGCAGACCAGATGAGGTACAGTGGCCTAAGATACACCATAGATGTTCTTCTTTTAACTTTTTATTTTATATTGGAGTATAGCCAGTTAACAATGTTATGATAGTTTCAGGTGGACAGTAAAGGGACTCAGCTGTACATATACATGTATCCATTCTTCCCCAAACTCCTCTGCTATCCAGGCTGCTACATAACACTGAGCAAAGTTCTCTGTGCTATACAGTAGGTTCTTGGTGGTTAACCATTTTAAATATAGCAATGGAGAAGGAAATGGCAACCTACTCCAGTACTCTTGCCTGGAAAATCCCATGAATGGAGGAGCCTGGTAGGCTACAGTCTATGGGATCGAGAAGAGTTGGACACGACTGAGAGACTTCACTTTCACTTTTCACTTTCATGCATTGGAGAAGGAAATGGCAACCCACTCCAGTATTCTTGCCTGGAGAATCCCAGGGACAGAGGAGGCTGGTGGGCTGCTGTCTACGGGGTCACACAGGGTTGGACACAACTGAAGTGACTTAGCAGCAGCAGCATCAGTGTGTACATGTTGGTTCCAAACTCCTTAACTGCATAAATGTTTTTCTTGATAAAGGTAAATGATAGTCTTATGTTTTTAACCAAATAAGTATAATGAAGTAGTGTTAGCAAAGTATGTGTGTGTGCGTGCATGCTAAGTTGATTCAGTCAGGTCTGACTCTTTGTGACCCTGTGGACTGTAGCCCTCCAGGCTCCTCTGTCCATGGGATTCTCCAGGCAAGAGCACAGCAGTGGGTTGCCATTTCCTTCTCCGGGGAATCATTCCCACCCAGGGATTGAACTTGCATTTCTTAAGTCTCCTACATTGCCAGGTGGGTTCTTTACCACTAGCACCACCTGGGGAGCCCTTGCTGCTGCTGCTAAGTCGCTTCAGTTGTCTCCGACTCTGTGCGACCCCATAGACAGCAGCCTACCCGGCTCTCCCATCCCTGGGATTCTCCAGGCAAGAATACTGGAGTGGGTTGCCGTTTCCTTCTCCTATGCATGAAAGTGAAAAGTGAAAGTGAAGTCGTGTCCGACTCCTAGCGATCCCGTGGACTGCAGCCTACCAGGCTTCTCCATCCATGGGACCTTCCCGGCAAGAGTACTGGAGTGGGTTGCCATTGCCTTCTCCCTTAGCAAAGTATATTCTGATGGTAAGATAGCTAATTTGATAATTGTTCAGGCAGAAGTTCTCAACAGGGGTAGGAGGGTTTATATTCCATGGGATGTTTTTTGATTACTATGACCAGAGGGTGTTAACTGGCATCTAGTAGATAGATGTTAGGGATGCTGCTAAATATCCTACAGTGCCTATGATAGCCCTATACAACAAATAGCTATGCAGTGCAAAAAGTCAATAATACTTTGGTTGAGAAACTCTTTTAGGGTATTTTTTTCCTGCCACATGATATCGTAAGTATTTTTCAAAATTTCATTTAACAAAGTATCAATAGATGTATAATACTTATAATCTGTTTTTGTGTATGTATGTGTGTATGTCTGTGCGTGTGCATGTGAAAAGTGAATAGAATTATTTGTTTGTACTTGGAATAGTTTAGGAGAGGAAGAAATCAAGTGTAAATGCTAAGTTTCTGGCTTGAGCAGCTCATGAGGAGTATGTTGGTGACATTATATAAAGTGAAAGAAACAGATACGTGGAAGGAGATCTTCAGTTAAGATTTTGCACTTGCAGAATTTGAGGTACTTGAGAGTTACAAAGAGGAAGTCCTAAAGATTAGCACATAAGTGTTCAAACATATATTTAATTTGAAATTGTCAGTATATGAATAGTAACCCTAGTTTGGGACTAAATCATCTAATAGAGTATGTCTTAAGGAAAGAGTACCTTATATCAGAGTCCTTAGGAACAAAAACATTTACAGTATGGGTAGAGGAGAATCTAGCAAGAGACTTAGTAGCAGCCAGGGAGACAACAGGAAATGATCCAGAAGTGTAGTTTTCCAGGCCCAGGGAAGAGAAACATTTCCAAATGGATGAGTGGCGGTTGATATGGAGGCTTAGTGACCTTGGTAGACATAAAAATGAATAGAAGGCAAATTATAATGGGTTGAAAAGTCCATGGTAAGTATGAAATATAGTTATGTTGTAGATTTATTTAAGTTTTACTGTAAATGAGGAAGAGGTGGATGGAGTGGGATCAGGGAAGGTTTTATTCATATTTTTAAATATCAGAGAGAATTCTTCATTGGTATTTTAAAAAATAATATTTAAAGATATTGAAGTGCAGTTTGTTAATGAACAGACTTTCCATGAGTATATTTCTATATATTTTTTGCCTGGTGAAGGCAAAAGGTCAAGGTCAGTATTTTGAATAGTTGGTTGGATTCTCAGTGATTTAGCAAGTATGTAAATAGTTCTGTTAATTACCACAAATGTAGGTATATGTTTGACATGCAGATGTTACTTTTATTTTTCAGATCTTTCAAGAAATCGTTTTACAGAAATTCCTTCTGAGGTCTGGTTATTTGCACCTCTTGAAACATTAAATTTATATCATAATTGCATCAAAATCATTCCTGAAGCCATTAAAAACCTGCAGATGTTAACATACCTTAACATTAGGTAAGGAAACAATTTTGGGGGGAATAAATCTTGTTTTTTAATACAGTTCTAATTCTTTAGTTGCAAAGGAATGTAATTGGTTTGGCTATGTAACCTATGTCTCAACAGCATCTTATTTGTATTTTCTATATGTCCACATTACTTTATAGGTTTTTGGTCTTGTTCTTGAGAGCAGTGCTTCTCAAACTTCAATGCCCAAAGGAACCAGATGCAGATTCTGATTTCATAGGCCAGCATTTCTAACAACTCTCTGGTAATGCCCATGCCTGCTGGTCCTTAGGTCAGTTTGAGTACCAAGGCTTTAGACCAGAAATATTTTGTTGAAATCATAGTACCACAACACAGGTTTATTTATTAGCACCCCCAATTAAAGTGGAACATTATAAAGAAATAGTTCTTGAGTTTTATTTTTCACTCTTGGGACTTCTTGTTGCTACTTCAAGGATGGATAGATTGGGATGGGATTATTGGAAGGTTAGGAAGTGGATAATAGTTGATGTTAATAATAAGTTCTTACTGTGTGCCAAGCAGTGTCAGAAATACTTTACCCATATTACCTCATCTCATCTTCACAACATTTTCAGATATATAGTTATTATCCCTGCGTTGCAAATGAGGAAATTGAAGCACGTAGGTTAACTATTTGCTCAAAATTACACACACTGCAACTGGTAGAGACAAGATTCGAATCAAAGCAGCCGTATGGCTGTAGAACTCTCATTCTTAGCTTTATGCTGTTTTTATAATAGACTGAACATTGAATAAGTATAAGAAAATAATTGCCCTACCGAATGAGTGACAGTGAATGGAAACTGGTATATTGTGACTTAATTTTAGAAGCTTGTTCTTATTTTTGTTTTATGTTTTGAATTATAAGGGAAAACTTCTTCCTTAATGAAATTACTTGTCTAAATTCTCAAATAGGGAAGTAGTAAATATAATTAATATATGTAAATGATAGTGTTCCTTTTTGTGATATTTATTATGTATATCTCCCTCAGTGGAATCACCTGGCAGTACAAATCACTTTAACTGAAACCATTTTAACCTAAAATGTGAGAGTATTTTAATTTCCTTCCATAGATATTGGTCATTTGGGTTGCTCCTTTCTTTAACTGGGTACATAATCTCCTTGGCCTGGCTTGGGAAAGGTTTGAGGGAAGTGAGGTATTTTTAAGTTTTTTGTCTTTATTATCATTTTATTTTGTTCTTTTATGGAAAAACAATTTGTCAAAAATTGTTGCATTTATATATTAACCTTTATGGTACATCTTAGAATAGTTTTACTAAAACTATGTGTCATTCTTTCCCATTTTGATCTCTAAAAGTTGACTTGTAATTTTTGTTTACAGACACAATATTAACGTAACACTTGTTCTAATGACTGGCTTCCTTAGGCTATCTCTAAAGCATGTGGAAAAAGTGAAGATTTATGATTATTATCTATGTATAAAGAAATAGAGAGCTGACTGCTAACTCAATAAACTTGCTTCTTAAGGGAAGAAGAGAAACCAATTTTTAAACTTTCCTGGTATGAGGGAGATTAGATTGAATTTGTATGTGCCATTCTTTTTCCTATTTATTTATTTTTTATTTTGGTGAAAAGATTTTGAGAAACTTGTAAGATAATTTTTAGCTTATTCTTTCTTCCTGTATACTATGCTTCTTTTCAGTAGAATCCTCAGGAAGACCCTTTGTGCTCCAGACAGACCACTTTCTCAAGGATTGTACTTGATCCTTAAAGTGCAAGAGTTTTGACAAACACCTAGCATATTTGACATTCCAACAGTCTGGCTAGGATTTTTGGTCTTGGGGCATTAGCCTTTTTTATTAAAGTCTGTGCCATGTGATTAAACCAGTCTAGTGTTTCTGAACATCCTCTGCAGGCATAAAATGGGGCAGAAGGGCTTGAAGTCCCTCTCTTGGGGTAACACTGGAGTTTTATTACTGTGTATGTTATATAAAATGCTATGTACAAGACTATAAATATCACTTTGAAAAGCAGGGAAAATAACAGCAAATTGCTAATGAATGCTTGATAGTATCTAAATGTAGTGGTACACTTTATATATATTTTGGTAGTAGAATTGTCTTAGCCCATTCATGGCACTATAACAATACCATAGACTGGGTGGTTATAAACAATAGAAATTTATTTTTCATAGTTTTGAGGGCTGGAAATTTGAAGATCAAAGTGCAAGCTGATTTAGTGTCTGGTGAAGACCAGTTTCCTGATTTATATAGATAGATGACTCTCTTCTAGCTGAGTCCTTACATGGAGTAAAGAGCAAAGGAGCACTCTGAGGTCTCTTTTTAAGGCCACTAATCACCTCCCAAAAGCCCTACCTCCATGTACCATCACACTGGGGATTAGGCTTCAGCATTATAGTTTTGAGTGGGGAGAACACAAACATTTAGTCTACAGCAGGGATAGTTTGGGTCAGTCTACAATGGCATGCAAATTTGGCCAAAATTAGTTTGAGGGTAAGGGACCCAAAGCCAAATCGCCTGGATTTGAATCCTGGTTCTCTCACTTACCAGCTCTGTGACTTTGAGCAGTTTACTTAATCTCTTTTAGACTTTTTCTTCGAATGTAAAATGGGCATTATGATAGTATCTATCTTCCTAAAGTAGGTTGTTGTGGGGATTAGTCAAGTTAATTCATGTGAGGTGCTGTGAACATGGCCTGCTGCTGCTGCTGCTAAGTCGCTTCAGTCATGTCCAACTCTGTGCGACCCCAGAGATGGCAGCCCACCAGGCTCCCCAGTCCCTGGGATTCTCCAGGCAAGAACACTGGAGTGTGTTGCCATTTCCTTCTCCAATGCATGAAAGTGAAAAGTGAAAGTGAAGTCGCTCAGTCGTGTCTGACTCTTAGCGACCCCATGGACTGTGGCCCACCAGGCTTCTCTGTCCATGGGACTTTCCAGGCAAGAGTGCTGGAGTGGGGTGCCATTGCCTTCTCCGGAACATGGCCTGCTCCATAGTAACAAATGTTAGGTGTCCTTATATTTTAATATATCTGCAGAGACAGGAATGATGTATCAACTGTGAGCTGAAAAGAAAGTGCTAGTAGACTGTTCCACCATAAACCTGCAACAAAAGAGAATGGGTTAAATACAATATTGTAAAGTTAAATAATAATAATAATAATAAATAAATTTTTTAAAAAAGAGAGAATGGGTTACGGTTACTACATTTTAAAGGTATAATTCTATTCATTCTTTCATAAATTTGAACACACTGCATGCAAATTTATCCTTGGAGCCTTCCCCTAGTGAGAGGTGTAGAGGTATTGAATATAGTGAAATTATACCAAAGAGCAAGGTTCTGGCAGTTCTTTAGCTTGGAAGAATTTTGAGAATTCTGAGTTAGAATTTTCTCTAGCTCAGAGAAATTTTGAGTTTTGAGAGCTGGTGATGTGTAGGACAATATTACAGATCACAGTGCAGGCTTGTGCCTGGGCAAGTGAGTTAACCAAATTTAACCTTTAATTTTATTTGTATAATGCAAGTAATACCACCTGCCTTGTTAGGTTAATATGAGGATTTAATGAGACAGTGCATGTAAAAATATTAGCCTGTTACAAAGTAAGCATTAATTAAATAATAGTTGTTATTTAGTGAAAAATTCTTAATTTTGAAGTGATTTGTTCTTTTTCAACATACTTCATTTCAGACTTATTTCTCATAATGAGACTTTCTTATTCTTTTCAGTCGAAATCTTTTATCAACATTGCCAAAATACCTATTCGATCTTCCCCTTAAAGTTTTGGTCCTCAGTAATAATAAACTGGTATCCATTCCAGAAGAAATCGGAAAGTTAAAAGATTTAATGGAATTGGTGAGTAAAATAGTTGTATCGATTGTGTGTAATGTGTATAACACATATGTTTATATTTTGGGAGATTAATTCCTTAATGGAATTTCACTCTAATTAAAAAAAAAATCTTGGTATTTGCCTAAGTTCTCTTTAGTGATATTTCGAGATACCCTTGCTTATGTCTGATTTTAGCTCACAACTACAATAAAAACCTTGGTTGTTCCTTACTCTTAGTGAGACCAGAAGACTTGCTTACAAATCTTAAAAAATACTTTTGGACAAATAACCAATTGTCTATCCTTTTCGTGGACAGTAAAGTTCTTAGATCAGGAAAAGGTAAGTTTTTTTTTTTTTTTTTTTTTTTTTTAAGGTTTTACAGGACTTCAATGAAGGCTTCAGAGAGAGGAGATAAGAAAGAGAGTACAATGCCTACGTGCAGTAGAATTAATAAAATGAGCTTCTTCTATATCCCCATGTAATTTTATAACACTTTGGAAATGAAGATAAATGGAAAGAGGCTTTTATATATAATTGATTGTAGAAATAGAAGAATAATTTAAAGTCATTACTTTGAACATATCATTTTAGGTATTATAGGACAGTGAACTTAGAGAAACATAATCAAATCTTCAAAACTGAGCTATTTTCACATCTTTCTGTTACTTCTACCTTACACAATATACTATGCTGTTTATTTTTTTATTTTCTATTTTATCTTGAGTAATGCTTTTCTAATCATAGATTTTTTTCAAGTGTTCATAAATATGATTTTTTATGTGTGGAGGGTGAAAAGTTTTCTTGAGGAACTTATGTACTAGTTTATAATGGGAAATTAATGTACAAATAGAATGTAATGAACAGAAATTTCAGAAATACCTTTTTTAAAATTCATAAGCATATGTAGTTGTAATGCAAGGAAACTTCCTTGAGCTTAGTCTTGTTATGTTGTAGAACCACATAATTTTATTATTGTAAGAAATCTTGTAAGTAGTCAGATAAAACCACTTCCTAATGCAGGAATCCCTGACACATCTAGTTGTATATTTTCAATGGTGGACAAATCTTTGTGTTTGTGCATCTGAGGCAGCCCTAATTCTCTTTTGTAAAATTTTGTTAACTTTGTTATTTTAAACTAAGATACATGCCCCACCACTTTTATGCATTGGTCTAGAGACTATCATGTGAAGAAGTATAGATAATGATAACTTTTCTTCCCTTCAGATATTTATAAATTGTTGTGTGTGTATTCTCCATTTTACCAAACTCTTAAGACCTGTTTTTCTGTGGCTTAAATATTTTTATTACCTTTGTTCCTTTTTTTAGTTTCTATATTTCTATTCTTTATTGCCTTTTATTTTTAGCTATTTCTATCCTGAAAATGCTCCCTTTTATTATAGTCTCTTTTAACGTAACACTCAGAAATGAACAGAAGATGCCAGATGTGATCTAACAAATTCATAATACAAGGGGCTCATTGCTTTCTTTGACATGCACACTGTTAATGTTTTTAAAGATTTTATGCATATTCTCCTTTAAGATTCTATGAGTCTGGGACTTCCCTGATGGTCCAGTGGTTAAGAATTCACCTTGCAATGCAAGAGATGGAGGTTCCATCCTTGATCAGGAGACTAGGATCCCATATACCATCAAGCAACTAAGCCCACTTGCCACTAGAGAGCCAGAGTGCTGCAAGGGAAGATCCTGCATGATGCAACAAAGATCTTGTGTCTGCAAATAAGATTGGATGCAACCAAATAAATATTTTTTTAAAAAGATTCCGTGGCTCTGTAATTTCTTTTTTCTTTCTTTTTCATTCAGTTTTTGACCTATGTTTTAAATTATATTACATGAGATAGTTTTTGGATAAATGAAATTTCAAAAATATTTAGAATTTTGAGATTTAGTGTAGTATTTTTATTTAAACAGAATATTAAAACATATTAATCATTATTTTACTAGCACTGTAAAATTATTGCACTTTCAACTTTCAAAATCAGTAACTGGATAGGTTGCATTAGCGTGGCTAATTGATAATCTTATTTTTTATTTTTTTAATTGACAATTTACATCACAGAATTAATTTGTGGATATTACCTGTCATTGGAATGTTTTCCCAGGACAGTATATCCTAGGAATGTCATAGCCAGCTATAGTGAAGTCTGTCATTAGATCTAGGAAATACTCTCAGGTCTTCAAATCCCAGCTGAGTATTTTGTAGAGTACCCATTGGTGAGTAGTTCAGTATCCTGTGCCGGGTTTGTTTCTTCTATGAAGTGGCAGCTTCCTGTCAAATTTTTATTAATTTTTTGTACGGACATCTTCAGTATTAGGCACCTTTGGGAGGGAGCCATAGTATCTACTTTAATGGATGTTTTTCCGAAGTTTTTTTATCCATCATTTGGACTGTCCTCAACACAATAGCTAAGATGATGTTTGTCAAAACGTAAGTTAGATTGTGTCATACCTGTGTTTAAAAGTTTCTGGTACCTGACCACATTTCTGAGTAAAAGCCAAAACTTTTCCCTCCATACTAGTCTTCCCCTTGCCCACTTTTCTCTAGCTACACTGGATTCATTGCTGTTCTTAGTACATGTTACATATGCTTTGCTTAAGAGCCTTTACATTTATTGGGCCTTCTGTCTGGAATATTCCTTTCTTATGTATTGGCATGGCTCATACTCTCACTTCTGATAATAGTGCTCAAATATTAACTACTTTATGAAACAATCTAAATCCTATCCTTCCCCAATATTACTAACACTACCATTTTCCTTTACCCTGCTCTGTTTTTTGCCTCCATAGCACTTCTAGTATATTGTGTAATCTGCTCCCTTTGCTATAATGCAGTATCCATAAGGAGCTACGAGGGCAGGACTTTTTGTTTGTTTTATTCATTGATACGTCCCCAGCACCTAGAACAGTGCCCAGCAAATAGTTTGTATTTGATAAATAGTTGTTAAATGAAGATGGCATGTAGATACATTTTAAAATCTATACATGATTAGATATTATTTAATGTTCTTTAGGGGCTTCCCCGATGACTCAGTGGTAAATCCACTTGCCAGTGCAGGAGATGAGGGTTTGATCTCTGGGTTGGAAAGATCCCCTGAAGAAGGGGATGGCTACCCATTCCAGTATTCTTGCCTGGGAAATCCCATGGACAGGAGAACCTGGCAGGCTACAGTCCATGGAGTTGCAAAAATGTTGGACACGACTCAGTGACTAAACAACAATATTCTTCTTTTGAATTTACCCTCCTGCCTTTTTTACTTTTGATAAAACAATACATGTATGTGCCACACCTTTCGTTCCAAGCTAAATGTCGTTTCCAGTCAAAGTTGGAAATTGGGGACAGTTGCAGTAGAGTATGAATTTCATTTGCAGTTTGTCTAGAATGACTACTGCCTGAGATCTTGCAGATTCTTCTTCCCTTTCTGTTGATGTGATAAGAAAGGGGGAGAGGACTGCACAGTTTAATAACAAGCTATTCCTTTCTTCTGTTATTATGGAAATGTGGTATTGTTTACCTTTAAATTGAGGTTTGCATTTTAACATAACCATGAGGCAGTTCTGATCAGATCCCTTAGAATGTCCTTGGGTTATGATGTGAGCCACCAAATTTTGAGCCTGTAATCCCTCATAGAAACAGGTTTTGTTAAATTGATTCTGACCATGGGCTTTGATTCTCCAGCTCACATCTGTAAATCCTTGACCTTCTCACCTCCTGCCCAACCAGGTATCTCAAAACAACTACTTTTTGTGCTTAGTCACTCAGTCATGTCTGACTCTTTTGAGACCTCATGGACTGTAGCCCACCAGGCTCCTCTGTCCATGGGGATTTTCCAGGCAAGAATACTGGAGTGGGTTGCCATGTGCTCCTCCAGGGGGTCTTCCCAACCTAGGGATCAAACCCAGATCGCCTGCATTGCAGGCAGATTCTTTATCATCTGAGTCACCAGGGAAGCCCAAACAGCTACTATAATTGACAAATTATCCCAGTGATTGATAGTTATCTTTCATTTTACCTATGAATGAAGAGCACCTTCTGGTTTTAGTTGATAAGAGTGGTCTTTAGTTGAGATTTTCAAAATGCTGACTTGTGTATTACTAAGTTATAACCTCACACTTTTACACACAAAAAAGTTAATGTTAATTGTGCTGGATTGATTTCATGATGTAATATAAATATAAATCTGCCTGATAATCCATATTTAGAGAAATGACATTGAAGGTGACTTGCTAGCTATTAGCCATGTGCTTTAATTAAAATTAGAAATATATCTCTATTTCTCCATTAGTTTGTTATAATTTTATTTTCTTTTTTCCTTAGGATATTAGCTGCAATGAGATTCAGGTTCTTCCCCAACAAATGGGAAAATTACAATCACTTAGAGAGCTAAATATAAGAAGGAATAATCTTCAGGCATTACCAGATGGTAAGATGCTCACTGTTCTTACTCACATGAATAAGAGAATAACTATATAGAATTTAATTAAATTATTTTTGTTTCTGAACAGAATTAGGAGATCTTCCCTTAGTCAAGCTGGATTTCTCTTGTAATAAAGTGACTGAAATTCCAGTTTGTTACAGGAAGCTGCATCATTTACAAGTAATAATTTTGGATAACAATCCTTTGCAAGTACCACCAGCACAGGTTTGTAATTTAAAACAATGATACTTGCTTCTTTCATTTTTATTCAAAATTACATGTTTCTGGTAAATACAAAAGCATCAGAATTAGCAGTCAGTTTGCTTTTGAGGTATTACTCTCAAAAGTGTTTTTTTTTTTTTTTTTCTGGGAAGTGGCTGTTTCACTTTGGTAGGAGGTTTAGCTTTGTTTTTAGACAATAGGATTTGGATAACCCAGATACCAACTTTCTGCTTGTGAACTGATAATTCTGGTCGTTTGTGTTATTTTAAAAGGATCGACTAAGGATTCTGTCTACCTCTGTCCTACTCAGGTATATATTTACTTAAGATTTGTTGTATGATTGATTGAAATATATTTTTAGCACCAATAGGTGGAATCATAACAGAAAGATTCAAGTTAAAAATATTAATTCCTACTGTTTTGTTCAGTCACTCAGTCATGTCTGACTCTTTGCAACCCCATGGTCTGAAGCATGCCAGGCTTCCCTGTCCCTTATTGTCTCCCAGAGTTTGCTCACTCGTGTCCATTGAATCAGTGATGCCATCCAATCATCTTATCCTCTGTTGCCCTCTTCTCCTCCTGCCTTCAATCTTTCCCAGCATCAGGGTCTTTTCCAATGAGTTGGCTCTTCGCATCAGGTGGCCAGAGTTTTGGAGCTTCAGCTTCAGTATCAGTCCTTCCAATGAATATTCAGGGTTGATTTCCTTTGAGACTGACTGGTTTGACTTTAAGTTTGAGAATTAATTCATGTGGAATCCACTAAAATGATAGTAAAGGAGTACACTAAACTTTAAACCCATGAAGACAAAGATTGAGAGAGAAGAGGACAGCAGGGGAGAGATGGCAACAGAATTTTGGAAAATGGAAAATAGGTGAAATAGTGGTAACTAGGATCTCCACTTACATTGCACAAGAGTATCTGATTGAGGAGGCACATGGTAGTGAAGTGCCAGCCTGTACTCTATTTCCAAGCTATGTGCCCTGGCACTGGGTTTTTATACATCCGGAAGAGTTGCCTTTTTTCTCTCTTTTCCTACTAAGGTGCATTCCACTCATTGCAAACGAGTGCCTTTTTTCTAAATTCAAATACTAAAAGCTGACTGCAGTCCTGGCCTGGTAGTAGCTACCATAGCAGGATGTGGAAACCCAAAACCTGTGTCTGCTATGGGAGAAGGCAACAAGAAGCGAGTTGATTTTTACTGTGTTAAATCTGGGAATGGCTTGGGTGTTTCTTTGGTGATTATTGAATGAAACATGTAACTAAATAGAGGGATGAAAGACTGAAAACATGGAGGTCTGTAGAGCATCTCAGGGTCTGCTATTTAATAGGACTCTCTAAATAATGGAAATGTATAATCTGTGATGTCCAGTATTATTGTTCATTCGCTCAGTCATGTCAGACTCTTTGTGACCCCATGGACTGTAGCATGCCAGACTTCACTGTCTTTCACCATCTCCCAGAGCTTGCTCAAACTCATGTCCATTGAATCGGTGATGCCATCCAAACATCTCATCCTCTGTTGTCCACTTCTCCTCTTGCCTTTAGTCTTTCCAAACATCAGAGTCTTTTCCAATGAGTTCACTCTTCACATCAGGTAGCCATATATAGGAGCTTTAGCTTCAGCATCAGTCCTTCCAATGAATATTCAGGATTGATTTAATTTAGGATTGACTGCTTTGGTCTTTTTGCTATCCAAGGGACTCTCAAGAGTCTTCTCCAACACCACAGTTCAAAAGCATCAATTCTTTGGCACTCAGCCTTCTTTATGCCATGAACTTACAGATGTTCAAGCTGGATTTAGAAAAAGTAGAGAAACCAGAGATCAAATTGCCAGCATCCGTTGGATCATCGAACAAGCAAGAGAGTTCCAGAAAAACGTCTACTTCTGCTTTATTGACTCTGCCAAAGCCTTTGACTGTGTGGATCACAACAAATTGTGGAAAATTCTGAAAGAGATGGGAATACCAGACCACCTGACCTGTCTCTTGAGAAATCTGCATGCAGGTCAGGAAGCAACAGTTAGAACTGGACATGGAACAACAGACTGGTTCCAAATCGGGAAAGGAGTACGTCAAGGCTGTATATTGTCACCGTGCTTATTTAACTTATATGCAGAGTACATAATGAGGAACGCTGGTCTGGATGAAGCACAAGCTAGAATCAAGATTTCTGGGAGAAATATCAATAACCTCATATATGCAGATGACACCACCCATATGGCAGAAAGTGAAGAACTAAGGAGCCTCTTGATGAAGGTGAAAGAGAAGAGTGAAAAAGTTGGCTTAAAGCTCAACATTCAGAAAACTAAGATCATGGCATCTGACCCCACTTCATGGCAAATAGATGGGGAAAGAGTGGAAACAGTGGCTGACTTTATTTTTGGGGGCTCTAGAATCCCTGCAGTTGGTGATAGCAGCCATGAAATTAAAAGATTCTTGCTCTTTGGAAGGAAAGTTATGACCAACCTAGACAGCATATTAAAAAGCAGTGACATTACTTTACCCACAAAGGTCTGTCTAGTCAAGGTTATGGTTTTTCCAGTAGTCATGTGTGAATGTGAGAGTTGGACTGTGAAGAAAGCTGAGCGTCGAAGAATTGATGCTTTTGCACTGTAGTGTTGGAGAAGACTCTTGAGAGTCCCTTCAAGGAGATCCAACCAGTCAATCCTAAAGGAAATCATTGCTGAATATACATTGGAAGGACTGATGTTGAAGCTGAAACTCCAATACTTTGGCCACCTGATGCGAAGAGCTAATTCATTTGAAAAGACCGTGATGCTGGGAAAGATTGAAGGCAGGAGGAGAAGGGGACAGCAGACGATGAGATGGTTAGATGGCATCTCCGACTCAATGGACATGAGTTTGAGCAAACTCTGGGAGTCAGTGATGGGCAGGGAAGCCTGGCATGTTGCAGTCCATGGGGTCGCAAAGAGTTGGACACAACTGACTGAACTGAACTGAACTTCTTTATGGTCCAACCCTCAGATTTACACATGATTACTAGAAAAACCATAGGTTTGACTAGATGGACCTTTGTCACTGAAATAATGTCTTCCCTTTTCAATATGCTGTCTGCTGCTGCTGCTGCTAAGTCACTTCAGTCGCGTCCGACTCTGTGTGACCCCAGACGGCAGCCCACCAGGCTCCCTCATCCCTGGGATTCTCCAGGCAAGGACACTAGAGTGGGTTGCCATGTCCTTCTCCAGTGCATGAAAGTGAAGTCACTCAGTCATATCCAACTCGTAGTGACCCCATGGACTGCAGCCCACCAGGCTCCTCCATCCATGGGATTTTCCAGGCAAGACTACTGGAGTGGGGTGCCATTGCCTTCTCTGCAATATGTCTAGGTTTGTCATAGCTTTTCTTCCAAGGAGCAAGTGTCTTAATTTCATGGCTGCAGTCATCATCTGCACAGATTTTGGAGTCCAAGAAAATAAAGTCTGTCACTGTTTCCACTGTTTCCCCATCTATTTGCCATGAAGTGATGGGACTGGATGCCATGATTTTAGTTTTTTGAATGTTGAGTTTGAAGCTAGCTATTTCACTCCCCTCTTTCACTTTCATCAAGAGGCTCTTCAGTTCCTTTCTGCTTTCTGCCATAACGGTGGTGTCTTCTGCATGTCTGAGGCTATTGAGATTTCTCCCGGCAATCTTGGTTTCAGCTTGTGCTTCATCCAGCCCAGCATTTTGCATGATGTACTCTATATATAAGTGAAATATGCAGGGTGACAGTATACAGCCTTGATGTATTCCTTTCTCAATTTGGAACCAGTTCACTCTTTCATTTCCGTTTCTAACTGTTGCTTCTTGACCTGCATAGAAGTTTGTCAGGAGGCAGGTCAGGTGGTCTGATATTCCCATCTCTTTAATGTTCCACAGTTTGTTGTGATCCACACAGTCAAAGGCTTTAGCATAGTCAATGAAGCAGAAGTAGATGTTTTTCTGGAATTCTCTTGCTTTGTCTATGATCCAACAGATGTTGGCAATTTGATCTCTGGTTCCTCTGCCTTTTCTAATTCCAGCTTTGAACATCTGGAAGTTCATGGTTCATGTACTGTTGCAGCCTGGCTTGGAGAGTTTTGAGAATTAATTTGCTAGCATGTGAGATGCTTGCAGTTGTGCCATAGTTTGAGCATTCTTTGGCATTGCTTTTCTTTGGGATTGGAATGAAAACCGACCTTTTCCAATCCTGTGGCCACTGCTGAGTTTTCCAAATTTGCTGGCATATTGAGTGCAGCACTTTCACAGTGTCATCTTTTAGGATTTGAAATGGCTTAGCTGGAATCCCATCACCTTCACTAGCTTTGTTTGTAGTGATGCTTCCTAAGGCCCACTTGACTTTGCACTGCAGGATGTCTGGCTGTAGGTGAGTGATCACACCATTGTGGTTATCTGGGTCACTAAGATCTTTTATGTATAGTTCTTTTGTGTATTCTTGCCATCTTTTCTTAATATCTTCTGCTTCTGTTAGGTCCTTAACATTTCTGTCCTTTTTGTGCCCATCATTGTATGAAATGTTCCCTGGTATCTCTCATTTTCTTGAGGAGCTCTCTAGTCTTTCCCATTCTGTTGTTTTCCTCGATTGCTATTGAGTACTTGATATATGACTAGTGTGACTAAGGAATAACATTTTCCATTTAATTTCATTTTGATTAATTGAAATTTCAATAGTTTTACATGACTAGTTGTTAATATATTCAACAATACAGATCTAAATTTGCACTGATTTTGCCCTTAGTTCCGCAGCTACATGACTTCCACTTCTTGCCTTAGCAGAAACCTAGGGTTTACTCTGAGGAGTAGGTGGATTCTCTTAGATTCTCTTCCTCAGCTCATCAGCCAAATGAGTATCATTCCTTCCCTCAACATAAGCCTGGAGTTTACTCTTTAGAGCAGTGCTGTCTATTAGAACTTTCTGTAATGATGGAAATGTTCTATATTTGTACTGTCCTGTATTGTAGCCACAAGTGGCTATTGAGCACTTGAAAGTATATAGTGTGATTGAAGAATTGCAGTTTTAGTTTTATTTAGATTAAATAGCCACATGTGGCTAGTGACTACTATATTGGATAGCATAGCTGTAGAGAGACTCAACCAGAGTTAGGGGCTGCAGGTACAGCTATAGGTACTAATGAGATCCCATACTGACAACAGTGAATGCATATGTACTGAATATTGGGAGTGTCAGTAGACCTCTCTTGCTTGGCTCCCAGAATGCTGGCAGCCTCTCTTATGTGACTTAGGATGGATGATTTCTCTCTTGGTAGACTGATGGAACTAGGAGAAAAGACCTATAGGTATACTGATCATTGGCAGTCCCCTGAAGCACAAGTCACAATCTGTTCTCTAGACATGGGCTGGCCATTGATAAACTTCTCCCTCTTACATAGAGCTTCCATTTGACTTATCATTTTTCTTTTGAAAATGAACAGACAGCCATGGATCACTAGACATTGTAGAAATAATTTCTAACATGAAAGAGACTGAAAGGCTTCCATGAAGACAAAATGGGTCATATTCATAGCAATGGTAGTCAGAATGACTTCTCAGCAGCACCATGGGGAACTAGAAGATGTTAGAATGATGCCTTCAGTGACTGAAGGAATATTCCAAAATTTGTAAAGTCAAACTATCAGTCAATTGTAAGATAGAAAAAAAAAAAAAAACCAGTTTCAAACATGCAAGATCTCAGAAATTTTAGCTGTCCTGCACACTTTACTAGAAAGCCAGTAGAGGGTGTACTATATCAAGATGAAGGAATAAATTAAGAAGAATTCTTCATGTCTAAGATAGACTGGTATGCATGGACCTAGAGTCTAGCAACCAATCAGTTTGGTGGGGGGAGGGTTGTCTCCCAAAAGAAAACAGAAAAATAATAAAGAAGTTAACAGTTGACTTGATGTACTTGTCAGTATGGAGAGACGTTTTACAGTTCTGTCAGAGTCAGGAATGAATTAGTAGCAGGCACACAGAAAATTATCAGTTCAGTTCAGTTGCTCAGTCATGTCCGACTCTTTGTGACCCCATGGGCTGCAGCACACCAGGCTTCCCTGTCCATCACCAACTCCTGGAGCTTACTCAAAGTCATGTCCATTGAGTTGGTGATGCTATTCAACCATCTCATCCTCTGTCGTCCCCTTCTCCTCCTGCCTTCAATCTTTCCCAGCATCAGGGTCTTCTCCAGTGAGTCAGTTCTTTGCATCAGAAAATTAAACAAAGGAGGAAAATGGGGCAAGTAGTCACTTTAGGAAAAACAAAAACTTACAAGAGAAAGGAAATGAATCTAACTAACCTCTGTGACTACTTTCTTGGTCATATTGTTGTAAATACTAGATTTTGATTTAATGAAAAATTGTGACATAGATGTAATAATAACAAAGATTTATATGGCATTTACCATGCTCCAAGCATTGTATTGAACATGCTTTACATACATTCACTCATTTCTTATAGCAACCCTATAAAATAAGTACTGTCATTATACTTCATTTTATAAAAGAGAAAACAGAGCTGTAGCTGTTTCCTGTCTTTTCCAAGGTCACATGACTAGCATGTGGTGGAGCCTGGTTTCAAACCAAGGCAATCTTAACTCCAGAGTTCATGTTCCAACCACTATGTTATGCTTCTGAAGAGGGAGCAAGTATGTTTATATGAGTTGATATAAATTGGTGAGTTGATATGGATTGGTGATGGGAGAATGGTGGTTTTATGATATGTGATAGTGGCGGTGATCTCATGCAGATGGCAGTGAGCAGTGGCTTGAAGCAAGATCTTAGTTCCCTGTCTAGAAATTG
Source organism: Ovis canadensis (assembly GCF_042477335.2). Classification (NCBI taxonomy): domain Eukaryota; kingdom Metazoa; phylum Chordata; class Mammalia; order Artiodactyla; family Bovidae; genus Ovis; species Ovis canadensis. The sequence goes on from NC_091727.1 coordinate 121,617,459, forward strand.
AACCTCTGCCTAGAGGCTAGAAGCAAAATTTAGCTAACTCTTGCCCCTGTTTGAAAGTAAGAATGTTTCAAGGAGGCAAAAACTGGAAAAACAGGTACATAGTATATTATAGAGACACAGCACTTCACTGGTAGCTCAGACGATAAAGAATCTGCCTAAAATGCAGGAGACCCAGGATCGATTCCTGGGTCAGGAAGATCCCCTGGAGAAGGGTATGGCAACCCACTCCAGTATTCTTGCCTGGACAAGTCCATAGACAGATGAGCCCAGTGGGGTACAGTCCATGGAGTTGCAAAGAGTTGGACGCAACTTAGCGACTAACACAAGTCGGAGAGCACTCAGAGAAACAGTTTGTTTAAGAGAGAAGCAAGGCAGAGATACATACCTGGAGAGAAAGTGTGTGTGGTCGACCCTTAGCACCACCCCCCCACACCCCCTTCCCCAGCCAGTGAGGAGGAGCACACCAGCCCTAAATCATTCATAGAGGGCACTTTTTCCGAGTCTCGTTTGGCCAGTCATCTGGCTTTTACCTGGCTCTGAATCCCTATTTGGTTTAACTCAGGGTCCTCCCCTGTGTGTGTGTGCATCTCTTAGCCAAGATGGATTCCAAGGCAAGGGCTTCTGGGAAGAAGAGCATATTATGGTCTGGTGCCCCCTTCCTTCTCTGACCTACTGAGGAACCTTTCTGCACATGTGTAGTTAGAGAGGCCTCTTTGACCTTAAGAATGAGAAATATGTGGTCTCTTTATCTTCTATCCAAGTTCAAGCAGGACTCGGCTCCTCCTTTTTCCTGCCATTATCTTTATCTTGAAGTATCTGTCCACAGGGGACAGATTTCAGCTGCTCAGCCTGGGGCCCATCTATCTGGTACGTCAGTGGTGTTGATAACACAAGAAATCTAAGTCCTCATCCTCCTTAGTAAGATCTTGATAAATAAAATCTATAATTGAAAAATAAAAAATACCACTAGAGCCATGTTATTTATAAATATGAAGATAAAAAGCAGAAACCAACTGAAAGAGTTAAATGTGGGGACTGGGTCTCAGTTGTGTCTGACTCTTTGTGACCCCATGGACTGTAGGCCACCAGGCTCCTCCCTCCATGGGTTTCTCCAGGCAAGAGTACTGGAGTGGGTTGCCATTTCCTTCTCCAGTGGATCTTCCCGACCCAGGGATTGAACCCCGGTCTCCTGCATTCCAGGCAGATGCTTTAACCTCTGAGCCACCAGGGAAGCCCAAAGAGGTGGAACAGGGGATTAATTTTTTGTTAACTGTTTGATAATTCTCTTTGATTTTAAAACTATATGTGAATTATGATGATATAAATTAAATTTACCAAAGTAATTTTTCAGCATTTAACTTGGAAATAGATAATTTTTACAAATTTGGATAGATAATAGGATATATTTTAATTGGTAATATATTTATGTTCTAAAGCACAAATGGTTTACATTTTCCTTTTAAACGAAATTTTTCAGTGGTTAGGTCAGATCTGGTAACCATTAGATTTACCTAAGAACCATTTTTCCTTTCTACCTGAAATGATAATTATGTTTTAATGTGCTATTTCTATTGTTTTCTTTATTGATTGTTTTTCTGTGTTGCTATGTGCTTCCATAAAACAATGTTTTCTCTTCTAAATTTTGAGAAATACTTATTTGATAACATTTATGGTGACTGCAGTTATCCTTTGTAAAGCAAAATTATTGTTTCCCTAATGCTCATTGTCCATCTTTTTTATATAAAATACTTTCTTTCACACAGTATTTTCCCCCTCATTATTCTTTTTCTTTATTGCCAATGAAAATAATTTTCCTGGATATTATATTAGTTGAATTGACCATTTAAAAATTTGTTTTGTTTTATTTTAAGTGGCTTACCATTACACCTTTCAACAAATTTATCCTGTATTTGCATTCTTTTGATTAACTTTCTTCCAGTGTTTAAACTTAGTGGTTCTGATGAGGTTACTTTAAAGAATTACGTGGGTTATTTTTTTTTTCTTCTGTTCTTACCACTACAATGAATATATTTCTTTTCATTTTTTTCTGGAGAAGGCAGTGGCAACCCAATCCAGTACTCTTGCCTGGGAAATCCCATGGACGGAGAAGCCTAGTGGGCTACAGTCCATAGGGTTGTGAGGAGTCGGACATAACTGAGTGACTTCACTTTCACTTATCACTTTCATGCATTGGAGAAGGAAATGGCAACCCACTCCAGTGTTCTTGCCTGGAGAATCCCAGGGATGGAAGAGCCTGGTGGGCTGCCGTCTATGGGGTCGCACAGAGTTGGACATGACTGACGCGACTTAGCAGCAGCAGCAGCATTTTTTCTAGTGAAGGCAACTTTTATGAATTATAAATTTTATATTGCTTAGTGGTTTGTACTTTGTGCTTTTAACGAAATAGTTCAGGGAAATACAGAAAAATTAACTTAGTTTTTTCTAATAAGAACAGAGACCACAATCAGTTCAGTTCAGTTCAGTTCAGTTGCTCAGTCGTGTCCGACTCTTTGCGACCCCATGACTCGCAGCACACCAGAATAGTTTTAGTTATTGTCAGTGCTGTCAGATTTTTTCACCTAGTGTCAGAAGTACAAAGTATTTAAATATGTAAAGTATCTATCATGATATCATGATTATTATATCTCAGAGTAATTTGAAGTTATTAAAATTTATTAATAATTTGGTAAATGACTTTATATTTGGAACTATAATCTTACTGTATTATTTATTGACAGATATGTTTAAAAGGTAAAGTACACATATTTAAATACTTAAATATCCAAGCGTGTTGCAGAATGGATAAGAAACCAGATTCTCTGGATCTTCCATCATTGAGTAAAAGAATGCCATCCCAACCTCTCACAGACAGGTAATGTAATATTCTGTAATATTCTAATTTCATGACGATGGTGTCTTCTCTCTATATATAGATGATATTTGTTTATTTTGAGTGAACTGAATATACTTAGGATGATTGGTCTAGTGTTAAAATCAGTAATTAGCTGAAGTGAAATATCACCATCATAGAGTGAACCTCTGATGGTAGAATAAATTTGGAGTTTTCTCAAAAAATTTATTATTAAAGCTTTTAGTAGTAAAATGTAAAGTAAAATATATTTATGACATTCTAGTACAGAAGAACTAATTTCTCAGCACTTGACAACTATTAATGTTCTACTGTAATCACTGTGCTGTACATTTGGAATAAGTAGAATTTGACTTTGAACTGAGGTTAGTGGAAGAGTAAGATGTGTGGTTGGTTACCTTTCACCTCCATTTTCTTGATGCATTTCTATATGGATATTTTTTGATTCATTTCTGTATGGATCAGGGATGATTTATCATTGATATTGTTTGATATTGGTTTTTTTTTCCTTAAAAGATTTTGAAATGTTAGATTTGATATATTTTTTTAATTCATCCTTTTGAGACGTAGATTGGTCTGAAAGATTTTATGAAAACATAATTCCATCCAATAGTATGGAAACTAATTTGGAGAAGGATGAGACTATACAAAGGGAGACTGTCCCTGACTAAAATATTTAAAGATTTGTTATTGTATTTATGGCATAGTTTAGACTACATGGAATGCCAGCGTAGTAAGTATTATTGTTAACAGTGCAAGTTTTTGAATCCGAAATAGGATTTTTCTCAAATATTTTTGTTGCCTTAGAATGATTAAGAATCTGAGCATTAAATTTAGTTGCCAAAGGATTAGTTTGCTTAATATTATAAATGATAGTTCAGTTCAGTTCAGTTCAGTCGCTCAGTCGTGTCCGACTCTTTGCAACCCCATGAATCGCAGCATGCCAGGCCTCCCTGTCCATCACCAACTCCCGGAGTTCACTCAGACTCACGTCCATCGAGTCAGTGATGCCATCCAGCCATCTGATCCTCTGTCGTCCCCTTCTCCTCCTGCCCCCAATCCCTCCCAGCATCAGAGTCTTTTCCAATGATAGTAGACCAAACAATTCTACAAAAATTAAAATTAATTCATATACTAATCTCTATTAATATGTTTTTATATTTATTTCAAAATTACTTTAGTAATGACATACATTATATTAGTCATTTATTTATTTAAGTTGAGTGCCTACCACTAGATTCAGGGTTTGTTGAATTACATATTGGCCGCGGCCCTCATGGAGCTCACATTCTAGTGGACGAGTTGGTTGTTAAATAAAACAAGAACATAGACACACACACATAATTTCAAGTTTTGGTGAGTGCTTTGAAGGGAAGGAACATGTTTCAGGAGTGTGGTTGAGGAGTGTCTCTTTGGGAAGGTGAGATTTTAAGTCAAGACCTGAAAGGAGAAAAGCTAGCTGTGGAGCGAGTGAGGGAATGAGCATTTCAGGCAGAAATAATGGCATGTGCAACGGTCTTAAGTTAGGAAGAAACTTGGTATGCTAAAACAACCTGAGAGGAGGCCAGCATTGTGGTACAAGTTGACTTTGGAAAGTTAGTCAGGGCTCAAGTTATATGGGGGCTTTGGAGGCTGTGGTAAGAAGTTTGAATTTTATTTAAAGTACAGTAGGTAGTCATTGGACAATTATAAACAGGAGGATAACATGATTAAATTATTTTTAAAGAAACTATTGTGGCTCTTATAGAGAAAATACATTGGAAGCAAACAAGTAAAAACACGGGGACTAGTTAGGGTGTTGTGGTACTACCAAAAGATCAAGGGGTCTAGAATAGGGTTATTGCAGTAGAGATGAAAAGGAGTGGACAGAATTGAGATAGATTTTGAAGATGGTATCTAGCAATGCTGTCCAATTGAAAGGCAATATGAGCCACATTGGTAATTTTTAAATTTTCTTGTAACCCATTTAAAAAATAATAAATTAATTTTAATAATGCATATTACATTACCCAATATATTAAAAATGTCATTTCAGTATGTCAGTTCAGTTCAGTTGCTCAGTTGTGTCCAACTCTTTGTGACCCCATGGCCTGCAGCACGCCAGGTTTCCCTGTCCAGCACCAACACTTGGAGCTTGGTCAAACTCATGATCATCGAGTTGGTGATACCATCCAGCCATCTCATCCTCTGTCGTCCCCTTCTCCTCCTGCCTTCAATCTTTCCCAGCATCAGGGTCTTTTCAAATGAGTCAGTTCTTCTCATCAGGTTGCCAAAGTATTGGAGCTTCAGCTTCAGCATCAGTCCTTCCAATGAATATTCAGAACTGATTTCCTTTAGGATTGACTAGTTTGATCTCCTTGCAGTCCAAGGGACTCTCAAGAATCTTCTCGAACACCACAGTTGCAGAAGCATCAATTTTTTGGCACTCGGCTTTCTGGTCTAACGCATCCATACACGACTACTGGAAAAACCATAGCTTTGACTAGATGGACCTTTGTCAGCAAAGTAATGTCTATTTTTATATACCTTTTTAATATGCTGTCTAGGTTTCTCATAGCTTTTCTTCCAAGGAGCAAGCATCTTTTAATTTTGTGGCTGCAGTCACCATCTGCAAGGATTTTGGAGCCCAAGAAAATAAAGTCTGACACTGTTTCTATTGTTTCTCCATCTATTTGCCATGAAGTGATGGGACCGGATGCCATGATTTTAGTTTTTTGAATGTTAAGTTTTAAGCCAACTTTTTCACTCTCCTCTTTCACTTTCATTAAGAGGCTCTTCAATTTCTTTTCACTTTTTGCCATAACGGTGGTATCATCTGCATATCTGAGGCTATTGATATTTCTCCTGGCAATCTTGATTCCAGCTTGTGCTTCATCCAGCCTGGAATTTTGTGTGATGTACTCTATATGTAAGTGAAATATGCAGGATGTCAATATACAGCCTTGATGTACTCCTTTCTCGATTTGGAACCAGTCTGTTGTTCCATGTCCAGTTCTAAATGTTGCTTCTTGGCCTGCATAGAAGTTTGTCAGGAGGCAGGTCAGGTGGTCTGGTATTCCCATCTCTTTCAGAATTCTCCACAGTTTGTTGTGATCTACATAGTTAAAGGCTTTGGCATAGTCAGTAAAGCAGAAGTAGATGTTTTTCTGGAACTCTCTTGCTTTTTCTATTATACAATGGATGTTGGCAATTTGATCTTTGGTTCCTCTGCCTTTTCTAAATCCAGGTTTGAACATCTGGAAGTTCATGGTTCATACACTGTTGAAGCCTGGCTTGGAGAATTTTGAGCATTACTTTGCTAGCATGCGGAGAAGGCAATGGCACCCCACTCTAGTACTCTTGCCTGGAAAATCCCATGGATGGAGGAGCCTGGAAGGCTGCAGTCCATGGGGTCGCTGAGGGTCAGACACGACTGAGCGACTTCACTTTCACTTTTCACTTTCATGCATTGGAGAAGGGAATGGCAACCCACTTCAGTGTTCTTGCCTGGAGAATCCCAGGGACGGGGGAGCCTGGTGGGCTGCCGTCTATGGGGTCACACAGAGTTGGACACGACTGAAGTGACTTAGCAGCAGTAGCAGTTGCTAGAGTGTGAGATGCTTGCAGTTGTGCCATAGTTTGAACATTCTTTGTCATTGCCTTTCTTTGGGATTGGAATTGAAACTGACTTTTTCCAGTCCTGTGGCTACTGCGGAGTTTTCCAAATTTGCTGGCATATTGAGTGCAGCACTCTCACAGTGTCATCTTTTAGGATTTGAAATGGCTTAGCTGGAATCCCATCACCTTCACTAGCTTTGTTTGTAGTGATGCTTCCCAAGGCCCACTTGACTTTGTACTGCAGGATGTCTGACTGTAGGTGAGTGATCACACCATCGTGGTTATCTGGGTCACTAAGATCTTTTATGTATAGTTCTTTTGTGTATTCTTGCCACCTTTTCTTAATATCTTCTGCTTCTGTTAGGTCTTTAACATTTCTGTCCTTTACTGTGCCCATCTTTGCATGAAATGTTCCCTTGATATCTCTCATTTTCTTGAAGAGATCTCTAGTCTGTCCCATTCTGTTGTCTTCCTCTATTTCTTTGCATTGACCACTGAGGAAAGGTTTCTTACCTCTCCTTGCTATTCCTTGGAACTTTGCATTCAGATGTGTATATCTTTCCTTTTCTCCTTTGCCTTTAGCTTTTTTTCTTTTCTCGGCTATTTGTAAGGCTTCCTCAGACAACCATTTTGCCTTTTTGCATTTCTTTTCCTTGGGGATGGTCTTGAATACTGCCTCTTGTACAGTGTCTTGAACCTCCATCCATAGTTCTTCTGGCACTCTATCAGATCTAATCCCTTGGATCTATTTGTCACTTCCACTGCATAATCGAAAGGGATTTGATTTAGGTCATACCTGATGGTCTAGTGGTTTTCCTTACTTTCTTCAATTTAAATCTGAATTTGGCAATAAGCAGTTCATGATCTGAACCACAGTCAGCTCCCGGTCTTGTTTTTGCTGACTGTATAAAGCTCCTTCATAATTGAAATTTCAATGTATAATTACAAAAAAAAAAAAAACAAAACACTAGTGAGTTATTTCACTTTCTTTTAAATCTTTGAAATTTAGCGTGTATTTTACATTTGTAGCATGTCTCAATTTGGACTAGTTACATTTCAAATGCTCTGTTGCCAAGCATGACTAGTGGCTACTGTATTGGACAGGACAGATCAGTAGAGTTTATTTGTGGCTCTTGGGTGCACTTATCTCTCACACAGAGCTGGTATTGAATTACTCAATTCTTGTATGTACTTTCTAGTTTCTCACTCATGTTCTTGGCTATATGGTTCTTGCTACTTAGAATACCTTTCCTTGATATTTTGTAAACTCTTTATTCTATATAGGCATTGTAGTAGTTATACTTATCTTCAGCTTTTGGAGTCAGACATAATATCTTCGTGAAGCTCTTCTCCAACTCTTAATAACTGTATGTCCTTGTATCATATGATCTCTGGTTTTTAGCTTTTTTGTATGTAAAAAGGAAAATAATCATATGGATGTTGTCAGGATTGAATGAAATAATGCATATAGAGTATTTATCACAGTGTCTTATTAATTCCTCAACAAATAGCTTATTATTATCATTGTCATCTGTTTCAAACACGCCATTGTATGTTAGTATAGTATAGTATATGGATGTATTATTGGGCGGTGGAGTTAGATGGATTTCAGTTCTAATCATGGTTTAACCTCTTAATTCCTTCTTGGCCTATGTAAGTTATTTAATCTCTCTGAGCCTGTTCCTTTATTTAAAATGTTAACAATACATATTTCAAAAGCTTGTTGTGAGAATTAAATGTGTGCCTAGCAACTAGTTCAGTAAATGATACTCTGTAAATGTAATAATATTTCCCTTTGGGAAGTTAACTTTTATTAGCTTTATTTCTTCGTTTGTAAGAAGAAATAATAATTCATAAATCATACAATTTCATTATAAATAAAATATGAGGTGCACCTGGCATAGTATCTAACACAATGTAGACACTCAGCAAATGCTAGCAATTGTTGTTTTTCATCCTTCAAGATTAATCTCAAATGCTTCTTTCTTGGGTGAAGCCTTTCCTCACCTTCCCAAGGAGAAATTTATATTTACCTTTGTTCTTGTTGTTTATTTGGTAAGTTGTGTCTAACTCTTTTGCGACCCCATGGACTATAGCCTGCCAGGCTCCTCTGACTATGATTTCTCAGGCAAGAATACTGGAGTGGGTTACCATTTCCTTCTCTGGGGATCTTCCCAACCCAGGGATCAAACCCCCGTCTCCTCCTTGGCAGGTGGATTCTTTACCACTGAACCATCTGGGAAGCCATATTTACCTTTGTCATATCTTTCAGAACAGATAAGCATATTCCCCCTCTGGGCTGAGAAAGCTTTGAAAGCAAACATTAAAATTCATCTCATCTCAGGTGTTCAGCATAGTGCCTTAACCCTTGGTAATTGCTTCCCTAAGTTTGTTGATATACTCCTGAAAAGTATAAAATCAGTATTTGGGGAAGAAATATAGCAGATCAGGGACTTCAGTGTTAGATAATCTTGGGATAAAACTTAGACTGCCATTTGCAAGTTATATGTCATTGGGTCATTTTTTCAGCCCCTTCTGGCCTCAGTTTCCTTTTCTGTAAAACGAGAAAGCACCAATAACCTGCTAGAATTTTCACAAGGAATGTGAAGTATTATCTTTAAAATACTTAAAAAAAAACTTAGCCCAGTTCTTGGCATATAATCAGTGGTCAATGTACAGTATATGGTAAATTTGCAAATTAATGTGAAAACTATTTTGCAACTTGGGTGGCATACTGTAATTCAGAAATTTACAAGGACAGCTCTTTCCTCACACCAAAACAATTGCTTATTCAATGTTTTACACGTGTTTTTTTGGCCTTTTTTCTCTTAATTACTTAATGGTCCTTATTTATGAAGCTAAATATATTTTTAGAGATAATGAAGAAGAAATGATTGTATTAAGGTTAAAAGACATTTCAGCATTGTATGGTGAAATTTGACAAACTCATAAGAAAAATAGGTCTTTATCAAGATGATTTTCTAGCAGGACTCTCTGCTTTTCTGAATCTCTCAGAAGAAATAATAGGCTATTGTTAAGGCTATTGTAACCTATTTTACAACAAAGCACGTGAAACTATTACATGAGGGACATGAATAAAGTGTTTTATATGATCCAGTATTTTTTCCTCATGTTTTTAAGGATCTTACATATCAAAAGTATATATTTTATATTATCTAGTGAAATTTTAGGTCAATTATGTATTATCTATTTAAGAAGAAAACCTTAACTGCCCTTAGAATTTGTATTTCCATAGTATGGAAGATTTTTATCCAAATAAAAATCATGGTCCTGACTCTGGAATTGGAAGTGATAATGGAGAGAAACGATTGTCTACAACAGAAGTGAGTCTTTTCTATTACTGAACTATTTTAAGATTTTAATAGAAAAACAAAAAAAAAATTTACTAGAGCTTTGAAGTAGATAGGCACTTGCACACATTTCATTTATTTTGCTTAAAAATGTGATCAGCATTGCATTTTATGACCTCAAGTTAAACAAAAGACGTGCAGTTTTAAAAGCAAAACAGTAAACCTCATATTAATTTTTGGTTTTAAAACTGGAGATTTGAATCAGGTATTCTGTACTTCATATATGTAATTAAAGTAACTAATCCTTATCATATGTTTAAAATGCTTAATTTTTACTTTTTACTTATTGCATTCAGCCATCAGATGATGACACAATCAGCCTTCATTCTCAAGTCTCAGAATCAAATAGAGAGCAGACATCAAGAAATGACAGTCACTCAATAGGAAGTAAACCTGATTCTCAGAAAGGTAATTCATAAGGTGTCTGCTGTTTTTATGTCATGTATTATATCCCTTTTTAAAATGAATATATTTTTTAAAGTGGGCTTTAAAAATAATAGTATGTGCATGCTTGCTAAGTTGCTTCAATCATGTCCAACTCTATGCAACCTATGGACGATAGGCTGTAAAGCTCCTCTCTCTGTGAGATTCTCCAGACAAGAGTACTGGAGTGGGTTGCTGTGCACTCCTCCAGGGGACCTTCCTAACCAAGGGATTGAACCAATATCTCTTGCATCTCCTGCATGGGCAGATGGGTTTTTTATCACTAGCGCCACCTGGGAAGCCCCCAAATTATAGTATCTTTGATAAACTCATTTATTGAGAAAAATATACTTTTTTCTAAGCACTGCAGTGTCAGAGCACACTGTTTACTATTTGTGTTTTCTAATAAGTATTAATCTATACTTAGACCAGGAGGTGTATGATTTTACTGATGCCAACACAGATGATGTAGTAGTTCCTGAACAAGGAGATGCACATATTGGATCATTTGTTGCTTTCCTTAAGGTAAAGAAAACTTTGTACAAATATCAATAGCATGTTCTCCTTAATCTCACAAAAGTGAACCATACAATTTAAAATGATAACTTTCTTTTATGTAAGGGAAAAGAGAAAGGTCCTGAAAAATCTCAGAAAAATGAAGAATTGGGAGATGATAAAAGGTAAGCACACCTGAATTTGCAAATTGAAGTATTGCTTATTAATCCTTGAAATATCATTAGATATTTCTGCTTGAATGAATAATTTTTTGTTCATTTACCTGTTAATTTCAGATAGTTAATTTGTGAATATTTCATCTGTCTGCTTTCCTCAATGAAGCTGAAAATTATAGTAAACATATAAGCTGAATGTAGTATACACACTGTTTTTCTCCATAAGTGTGATTATAATGTCTCCTATTACTATTATTGAAGAAAATTATACTTTCCCATACATTGCCTCATTTAAGCTATTTAGCTGTTCTTTAAAACAGATAGTATTGGTATAATTTGACTGATTAGGAAACTAAGACCTGGAGTTTCAAATGTCTCAAACTGAGGTGTTCTGACTCTTGGCTTAATAAACTTTACATTACATGAGACTGGTTATGGTAATTTTAAGGGTATTTACCTCTCTATTTTATTAACATGATTTGCTTTGGATCTTCCCTGTATCCTTTATCTTATGAAATGATAGAAATTGACCTACCATATTTTTTCAGAAAAGAAAGAGTATTTGTTGAATACCTACCATCTACCAGGATCTCTGCTACATGCTTTCCTGTTTCTTAAGTTCAGTTCAGTCGCTCAGTCGTGTCTGACTCTTTGAGACCCCATGAATCGCAGCACGCCAGGCCTCCCTGTCCATCACCATCTCCCGGAGTTCACTCAGACTCACGTCCATCGAGTCTGTGATGCCATCCAGCCATCTCATCCTCTGTTGTCCCCTTCTCCTCCTGCCCCCAATCCCTCCCAGCATCAGAGTCTTTTCCAGTGAGTCAACTCTTCTCATGAGGTGGCCAAAGTACTGGAGTTTCAGCTTTAGCATCATTCCTTCCAAAGAAATCCCAGGGCTGATCTCCTTCAGAATGGACTGGTTGGATCTCCTTGCAGTCCAAGGGACTCTCAAGAGTCTTCTCTGACACCACAGTTAAAACGCATCAATTCTTTGGCACTCAGCCTTCTTCACAGTCCAACTCTCACATCCATACATGACCACAGGAAAAACCATACCTTGACTAGACGGTCCCCAGTCGGCAAAGTAATATCTCTGCTTTTGAATATGCTATCTAGGTTGGTCATAACTTTTCTTCCAAGGAGCAAGCGTCTTTTAATTTCATGGCTGCAGTCACCATCTGCAGTGATTTTGGAGCCCCCCAAAATGAAGTCTGGCACTGTTTCCACTGTTTCCCTATCTATTTCCCATGAAGCGATGGGACCGGATGCCATGATCTTCATTTTCTGAATGTTGAGCTTTAAGCCAACTTTTTTGCTCTCCTCTTTCACTTTCATCAAGAGGCTTTTTAGTTCCTCTTCATTTTCTGCCATAAGGGTGGTGTCATCTGCCTATCTGAGGTTATTGATATTTCTCCTGGCAATCTTGATTCCAGCTTGTGTTTCTTCCAGTCCAGCGTTTCTCATGATGTACTCTGCATAGAAGTTAAATAAGCAGGGTGACAATATACAGCCTTGACATACTCCTTTTCCTATTTGGATCCAGTCTGTTGTTCCATGTCCACTTCTAACTGTTGCTTCCTGGCCTGCATACAGATTTCTGAAGAGGCAGGTCGGGTGTTCTGGTATTCCCATCTCTTTCAGAATTTTCCACAGTTTATTGTGATCCACATAGTCAAAGGCTTTGGCATAGTCAGGAAAGCAGAAATAGATGTTTTTCTGGAACTCTCTTGCTTTTTCCATGATCCAGCGGATGTTGGCAATTTGATCTCTGGTTCCTCTGCCTTTTCTAAAACCAGCTTGAACATCAGGGAGTTCACGGTTCACGTATTGCTGAAGCCTGGCTTGGAGAATTTTGAGCATTACTTTACTAGCATGTGAGATGAGTGCAATTGTGTGGTAGTTTGAGCATTCTTTGGCATTGCCTTTCTTAGGAATTGGAATGAAAACTGACCTTTTCCAGTCCTGTGGCCACTGCTGAGTTTTCCAAATTTGCTGGCATATTGAGTGCAGCACTTTCACAGCATCATCTTTCAGGATTTGAAACAGCTCAACTGGAATTCCATCACCTCCACTAGCTTTGTTCATAGTGATGCTTTCTGAGGCCCACTTGACTTCATATTCCAAGATGTCTGGCTCTAGATTAGTGATCACATCATCATGATTATCTGAGTCGTGAAGATCTTTTTTGTACAGTTCTTCCGTGTATTCTTGCCACCTCTTCTTAATATCTTCTGCTTGTGTTAGGTCCATACCATTTCTGTCCTTTATCGAGCCCATCTTTGCATGAAATGTTCCCTTGGTATCTCTAATTTTCTTGAAGAGATCTCTAGTCTTTCCTATTCTGTTCTTTTCCTCTATTTCTTTGCATTGTTCGCTGAAGAAGGCTTTCTTATCTCTTCTTGCTATTCTTTGGAACTCTGCATCCAGATGCTTATATCTTTCCTTTTCTCCTTTGCTTTTTGCTTCCTTTCTTTTCACAGCTATTTGTAAGGCCTCCCGAGACAGCCATTTTGCTTTTTTGCATTTCTTCTCCATGGGGATGTTCTCGATCCCTGTCTCCTGTACAATGTCACGAACCTCATTCCATGGTTCATCAGGCATTCTATCTATCAGATCTAGGCCCTTAAATCTATTTCTCACTTCCACTGTATAATCATAAGGGATTTGATTTAGGTCATACCTGAATGGTCTAGCAGTTGTGCCTACTTTCTTCAATTTGAGTCTGAATTTGATAATAAGGAGTTCATGATCTGAGGCACAGTCAGCTCCTGGTCTTGTTTTTGTTGACTGTATAGAGCTTCTCCATCTTTGGCTGCAAAGAATATAATAAATCTGATTTTGGTGTTGACCATCTGGTGATGTCCATGTGTAGAGTCTTCTCTTGTGTTGTTGGAAGAGGGTGTTTGCTATGACCAGTGCATTGTCTTGTCAAAACTCTATTAGTCTTTGCCCTGCTTCATTCCGCATTCCAAGGCCAAATTTGCCTGTTACTCCAGGTGTTTCTTGACTTCCTACTTTGCATTCCAGTCCCCTATAATGAAAAAGACATCTGTTTTGAGTGTTAGTTCTAAAAGGTCTTGTAGGTCTTCATAGAACTGTTCAACTTCAGCTTCTTCAGCGTTACTGGTTGGGGCATAGGCTTGGATAACTGTGATGTTGAATAATTTGCCTTGGAGATGAACAGAGATCATTCTTTTGTTTTTGAGATTGCATCCAAGTACTGGATTTCGGACTCTTTTGTTGACCATGATGGCTATTCCATTTCTTCTGAGGGATTCCTGCCTGCAGTAGTAGATATAATGGTCATCTGAGTTAAATTCACCCATTCCAGTCCATTTTAGTTCACTGATTCCTAGAATGTAGAGATTCACCCTTGTCATCTCTTGTTTGACCACTTCCAATTTGCCTTGATTCATGGACCTGACATTCCAGGTTCCTATGCAATATTGCTCTTTACAGCATCAGATCTTGCTTCTATCACCAGTCACATCCACAACTGGGTATTGTTTTTGCTTTGGCTCCATCCCTTCATTCTTTCTGGAGTTATTTCTACACTGATCTCCAGTAGCATATTGGGCACCTAATGACCTGGGGAGTTCCTCTTTTGGAGTTTCTTACTTAATCTTCACTAAATCCTGCTTCTGCTGCTGAATCGCGTCAGTCGTGTCCCACTCTGTGTGACCCCATAGACGGCAGCCCACCAGGCTCCTCCGTCCATGGGATTTTCCAGGCAAGAGTACTGATACGGGTTGTCATTGCCTTCTCTGTCACTAAATCCTACAGGGTGGATATTGTCCACATTTTTACAGATAAGGAAGGTGTTTCTTCTCTAAAACCACTTAGCTAGTGTCCACTAGAACCTTGGGTGTGTGTCTAGCTCTCTGATCCCCACGTTTTTCTCTTTTCTCTGTATTGTGCTTCCCTCAAATGACCTCATTGGTAACTTTTTAATAGACATTAATAAATCATCTCTGGTGCCCCGTAAGGAGATACAGTGCTTTGCTTTACTCTCTGTGTTTCATCTTTCTCTTACTTTCTCATGTTATTGCATGAAGACAGTTGTCTTACCTTGAGAGACTCCAGTAGCATGCACGATATGGTAAAGATACAGAGTCTTAGGTTTGATACCATTGTTTGTTTATTTACTTAATTACTTACCTTACCATGCAGCATGCATGATCTTAGTTTCCCCACCAAGGATTGAATCTGTGTCCTCTTCAGTGAAAGTGTAGAGTTTTAACCACTGGACTGCCAGGGAAGTCACTGACACCATTTTTTAAATGAAATGCCTTTGGGATAAAATTACTAGAGTTTAGAGAATAGTTTTAAAATTTCTTTGTTCTTTTTAAATGACAAAAAAGATACATATATTTTAATGAATTTTTTGGGCAGATTTTCCAATCTTATCTGAATCTATTTGCGTTTCTACTACTTAAACATTTTATACAGAGATTTTAAAAATCAAAATAAATGAACTGATAAAAGCAGAGTGGTGATAAAATAAAAAATTTTCATAACATTTTCTATTTTTTCCTAAAGATAGGCCAAATAGAGCTCTGTGGTCCTTATTATACTCAAGATGGAGAATATGCATTGTTTTACTGTGGCCATTTCACATTTCAGAAATTACAAAATGGTAATGCAGTTTACTTTGTTAGCCATTAATTATATTAATATAACCAGAATGTGACATTTCCTATTGAGTAGAGAGGATAGATATTAATATGTTTTTATATTCCTTCAATATTCTTTATTTCTTATTTTAACATTTTAAATAAAAGAACATTTCACATGCTAGTAAAAACAAAAAATGGTTTCTCCATCTGAAAGCTGGCATAAAATATCATCTGCCTTACTTTTTGGATAATCACGTTTATGTTACCTTTCAGACTTGGGAAAGAACAACTACTTGCTGAGGAAGAGGATGATGGTTTGAAGGAAGTAACTGATTTGAGGAAAATAGCTGTTCAGTTATTGCAGCAAGAGCAGAAGAACAGGTATTTTTTTCAGTAATGAGATTTATATGGGAAAATTTTATAATCATTAAATTTTATATTTAAAGATTGTCAAATAAACAGTAAACAAGAAGACCATCTAGTAAAAGACAATAGGAAATACTTAGGAAAGAAATATAAAATTACATATATAATTAACAGAATAATTTATACTCATATAGTCATTCTATTTATTGCTTAAGTATCTTTTTTATTCCTTTGTACTAAATAATAATAATTGATATTCATCTTAGCTAACAATAGCATTATATGTTATAAGCATTTTTTCTAAGTACATGTCACAAGTATATAGTGTGCTTTTTATCTGATTTTGAGTTACTCAGGATATGTGTAAACTCCTTAAAATTGAATTACATAATCACTGATTAAATCAGTGTGACAGTTTGAGAATCACAGGTTCACTTTAGTCTGTGTCTTGGTCAAGGAGCATTTCTCCCTCTGGCTAGGCATGTTATTGGCAATGAGCAGGACCTTGTGTTAATGAGTATAAAATCAGTGCAAGTCCATTTTTTATACAGAGAAGGTTCTGCGTGCTGCTGAGGGTTGGCTGTTATTGCCATCTTCATGTACTGAGAGTGCTACATTTATGTTAATAATTTTGAAATCATAAAGCAGAATTGAGATTTTGTTTGTTTGTTTTGAGAAAATTAAAAGAATAATTTTGGTGCCTTTAACTTGGATAACTGTTATATTTTTTACATATTCAAAGCAATAAATGTTTATGGATCACAGGACCATGTTTTAGGATGTTTAAAAAAGTATGTTGGCATTTGCTTAAAGATGTTTTGAAAAATAATTACTATTAAAACTTATTCAATGACTGATGTGTGGTATTAGGGGCCACTATAATAGTTTTTAAAATGACCACTATGTATCTCTTTTTGCACTGCTACTACATGTATAGAATTAAAAACCATACTAGAAAATATCTTTATCCCTTCTATATCTAATGGACCCTCATTCCCAATTGACATTGTTCTTCTGTCATAACTTTCTGTCATGCTTTTCTGTCATCCTTTTTGAAGCTTATCTTTTAATCTTTCCTGTGTTTCATTTCTAATGGGCCTTTTTAAAAATTGACTACTTATGAGGTTGTATGTATTTTCCTCCCTTAAGTAAAATTAAAGTATTGATGGTCCCGTTGGTTTAAGAGGTATGATGAAGCAAGCCACCACCTGCTCTATGTAGCTTATAAAGTAGTTAAATTTTCTACCTCCCCTACTTGGCAGGTGAAAAAATTGCATTTATCATTATGAACAGAGAATATTGATTTTATAAGAACCCACAACAATATGTATTTCCCTCATGTCCAGAATTGCATTTGCGTGTATAATTTTAGATTTTAATATAGCCATATATATCATTTCTATATTTTCAGTTTTCTCCTATTGTATAGTTTTACATCTATCCCTCTGACTTAAATTACTCTTTCAACCTAAATATATCAAATGATGTTTCATAGGTCTTGGTTTTTGATAGTTTGTAATAAGTACAAAGCAGTACCTAGCTCTGCCTTGTACATAGTAGGTATTTGTTAATACTGTTACTGGTTAATTACTTGAAAATGAGATCAAATTTAAAGCTAGTATGAACCATTAACTTAGTTAATATGTTCTCTGTACATAATTTTTGTTATTTTTGAAATTTATGCAAAATTAATTTCTTTCTCTGAACTGTTTCTCCATTCCTTTTCAGATGTTAGTGCATATAAATATAAGAGCTTTTTGGATTAATAATCAGTGACATTAATATTATAATAACTATGTCTAATTTTTGAAGGCATTAAAATTTTATGATATCTGGACATAAAGTAAGGAGTACATTTTACTTTTAAAATGTGTAATCTATAGACAATTTACATTCCTAACCAATTCTGTTCATGGCTAAACTTAAACTGGGCTCAGAATTATCTTATGCTGAATCTATTATTTTCTCCATTAAATCATATCATCCTTCCTTCTAAAATATCCTGCTATTGCTTATATCTCTTAGATTTAGATATTAAATTGTTGTTTACTGTTACAACACATAAATTTGAGTTAGTCTAAAAGACAAAAGTAATCTTTTAAAAGAATATATTCCTTAGAGGATTTGAGTTTTTATACCTTCTCTGGTTGTAGATTTCCCCTTTCACAAAGTATCATTTTAGATTCTAGCTTTATTAGATGAAGAATCTGAAATGCTATTTAAAATTGCAAATCAACCAGAAGTTTTAATATTTCTTTTTAAGTTTTAATATAATCATTGCAATATTTTTGTTTATTTATTGTTAGTATTGATTTAAAATAATTTATCTGGGGTAAGATTATTCTTGTATAGCAAGAAGTACCACTTAGGATTTCTACTTTGACTGTATGCTTACTGTTTAGCTGTTCTTAGCTAGCTATTAATGGAAAGTAAATGCAGTGTTAACTCTCAGCTAAATCTAAAAGAAGCCAGCCATTGTTTCAAAATTAGAGGGAATTTAAAAACAGCTTATGTTGAGTTCAGTGATGACTTTCTTAGAGCAGCTTTGCCACTTTAGTTTACACTTTTTTTTAAGAGATATATGTAATTCTTTTATAAGGTTTATACTAGTACTTGGTAGATGGAACTATCCTAGGAAAATAACAAGAGAATGTTGCATAGAATTAGTAATCAAAAAGGGTGGGAAAAGAGATCACCAAGTAAACCATCAAGTAGATAAATCCTAAGTGTTCAAAGTCTGAAGCCTAGTTATTTAGAAGACTGCCCTTCTTTGTCTAATTGAGATGCATATAGTAAACTACTTAATATTGACAGTTTATTGTTAAATTTTTAAAAGCTAATCTTTATCCTCTTTCTTAAAAGATTGGATTATTTTTACTTGTATTTGAGCGTGTTGAAGTCCCCTTGAGTCAGTGACCTTGTCTATATTAAAATAGTTGTTCCACAAATCAAAATTTTATTTTTACTATAATTTTGGAAGTTAAATAAAAAACTATTATCTTAAAATAATATTGCTCTGTAAATTATTTAACCAATTCTTCAAATTTCCACCAACTCTACTTATGTATCTTAGTATTAGAGAAGTGGGTATCTTAGTATTAGAGAAGTGGCTGCTGCTCTTTCTTATACTGATTTTCTTACTGTGTGGCTTATTAAGTAAATGTTTAGCTGGCTTCTTAAAATTTAATTTTCATGCTAAAGAAACGATTATATGAAGACTTTTGCAATGAATAGCTTCAGTTGATTGGTTCCCCATAGCATGTTCATTCCTGTTAGCTTATTCTGTAGTATTTTCTAATACATATTTACTTTTAATAAGTATTTGATTTGCTTTTATGTGTGTCCTGAGAGTTTTTACTTACTGTGGAAAGATGTACTTCTGAGTACTATGTAATACAGTTCAATTTTAAAAAGTAATTATGAAAAGTTATATTGAAGTATAATTAATTATGGATCATGTAAAGCAAAATCAGATTTTGAGCAGTTTAGTATTTTAGTTTTGAATTATAGAAATTATGTACATTACTTTTTCATGTGATTTTTTTTCTTTTTCTGATCATATGAACTCTTAATTTGAGGAGCATCATGTTAACTTCTAGCTTGTTATAACTAATTAGGTAGTTCTCTCAACCCTTAAAATCTATCCATTCTTTCTTTTCTGCTTGCTTTACTAATGACTTCCCTATCCTCTCCCAAAACATCTTACTTCTTCCATCTTTTGGTTTGGTTGATGTACGTGAAATATGAATACAGACGGAGGCCTTTATGTTATAGAGCATCATTCAGTGAAAAATTCTTCCAGAGGACCAGAGCAGCAGGACGTGCATCAAGGTATCTAGAGTTTGTGGACACCTTAAGTATTAAGTGGCCAGGTTGATGCAGCTGAATTATATATATACTCTTTTACCTAAAATTCAGTATTGGTACCTGGATTATGGAAGTGTTTTAATAATCTAGAATAGATATTTAGATAAAACGAACATTTCTTTTGACTCTGAGTATCACACAGTAAAACATTAAATATCAATGTACAGAGTAAAATTTTTCAGAGAATTTTCAATATAAAATATATTTTATCAGTAAGTAGAGCTCAACATTTTTCTTTCTCCTCTAATGTGACTCATGCACATCAGTAGTCACACACTACTAGTGTGTGTGGTGTGGGGAGAATTCCAAATTTACTGCAGTGGAGGGCATTGTAGTTTGACGCCCCCTTCCAAGGGAATAATTCTGACCCTCACCCTCTCCAAGGATACTTTGCAGTGCTAAAAAGGATACATTTCCTTTTTAAATCAATTTTTTACTCTTTCAGTTTTATCGAGATATAATGAACATGCAGCCTTGTATAAGGTGTTTGGTATAATGATTTGACTTCCATAAATCATGAAATCATTATCATAAGCAGTTTAGTGAACATCCATCATTTCATACACAGAACTAAAGAAACAGAAAAAATATTTTTCCATGTGAAGAGAATTCTTAGGATTCACTTCCTCTTTAAAAAATTACTCTTTAATGATGTATTTTTTTCCTGATGTTCTTAGATATTTTATTATCTAAATTCCTCTGCATTTGGGGATTCAATACAATTTTAGTGCCTGTCCACACAAAGAAGGATAAAGGTGTCAGTAATCTAGAAATTACTTGGTGCAAAGCTACACTGCTTTGTGTGTGATACTGGTCATTTGCCTCTCGCTGTAGCTTCCTCCTGTTGAGGCTCTACTAGATCTTAGCTAGTGAGAAAAAACTGGGGTGATGGAAATTGGTTTCTTTATGAAACCATCTTTCTGGAGTTATGAACATATTTATTTCATTATATATTTTAATAGTCAATATGCGTCTTTAATTTGAAATTCTCTTCTTCTCTGTATTCCTTTGATAGTTGACATCCGATTATATTATTTTGAATAAAAGGCAGATATTCTACTCCTTATAAAACTAAACTTTAAAATTGAAAATTAACATTTATATCCATAGTAAATAGATAAATATTAACTCAAATATATTAGTTACTTATATTAAAGATAGATCATTGTTCATTGCTTTTGACTTTGAGATCAATACTTAGAATTATATAAAATTATGAACAAATGGTTCTCTTATGTAATGGTTTATCACTCTTTATTTTTCTTTCTTTTTTTGATTTTCTTCAAATATATTGTTTCATTCTGTTATTAAAAGTTTTATAGACTTGTGGATTTTTTTAAAGAATTGAACTTTAGCACTGGCTTTGCATTTGGAATTAAGGTTTATTATTTGGCAAAATGATTGTTTATTATATCTACATGGCCGTATCATTTGCTATGCTGGGAAAAATGAAATCAGTTATGATGATACTTAAACAATCTGCATCTCTTTATTTTCTATCTCAGCCAAAAGTTAGATATGCACAGGAAAATAACATGGCTGGAAAATATCCAAGCCTCGAAAAAGGTTTTATAAAAGAAAATGCATGGAAGAATTGGTGAGCTTCATTCCTTCATAATAGCCAGTGAACTTATGGGCATCTGATCTAAATAATATTTAAATATTGTTTTCTAGCAAAGATCTTCATGGACCAGATGCAGTTTATTATCAACATTTTTATATCATGTATATATACTATTCTCTTTAATATATTATGAAATTAATGTGCTGATTTATTTCTAGGATTCTTAATCATTCAACTTATGTCATAAGAAACAAGCCAAAACAAACTATGGAATGCGAAAAGAGGTATAAAAATATCTTAGTTCTTATGGTTAATATTATATAATGAGAGTTGATCATTTGACAGTAATGTTCCTATATGTAGGCTTTAATAGAATAATTGATATCAATTTAATATAATGAGATAATTTAAAGAAGAAATGGCTTTTAAAATGTTTTTTTAATGTATTATACAACACAAGTTAAATTGACTTTTGATGTAAACAAATGCAAGAATGCCAACTTAAACTTTTTGTGCGCATACCTGCATTTTGTTTTGATGACAGAATCATTTATCCATTTATTGTTGTTGTTCAGTCGCTATGTCCTACTCTTTGAAATGCTATGAACTGCACTACACCAGGCTTTCCTGTCCTTCACTATCTTCCTGAGTTTGCTCAGACTTGTGTCCATTGTGTTGATGACACTATCCAACCATCTCATTCTCTTACCTCCTTCTCCTCTTGTTCTCAATATTTATCCATTTAGCAGACATTTATTGTATTACTGTTATGGTCAGGAATAATGTATTATCATTGATTGTATTTGTTCTCTATGTTATAGTTCACTTTTTAACTTATTTTTAATTAGGTTTTATTTACTTCTTCTGTATGAATACATGGTCTAAATCCAGGTATATGAATTCCAGAGAACTAGAAGACCTTGAAAGTTTCTATTTATTCTTTTTGTTGGTTTGAAAATTTGCACCAACCTCAACTTCTGAGTTATTCCTGTGGGAATATAAAAGTTGAAGGCTAGGGTATGGGTACAGAATAACACAGAGAGAGAATTAACATTTGTTAAATGGTTGTTGTATGTATACTCTTCTTAGTGCTTTAGCTGTATGATCTCATTTAATCCTCATAATAACTTATGAAGTTGTTGCTATTGTCATCCCCATTTTATAGGTGAGAAACTGAGGCTCAGAAATTGCCATAGCTTTTCAGGGTCACACAGCTAGTAAATGGTATAGTGAGAATTTAAACCCAGGATGTCTGGCTTCAGAACCCCAACTTTTAATGTTTGGAAACAAGAACAGCTTGCTTTCTCCAGATGCATACATTTCACTGATGTCTTTTCCAAACTACCTTACAATCCAAACTAGACTTACTTTTCCCAAATCTATTTCTTCTCCTGTATAGTGCACCTTGAGTGAATGTGCCACTGTTTATATAGTCAACTTTGGAATCATTGGAAATTGCTTTCTCTTACACATTCTTCCCAATCCAGTCAGTCACAGAAGACTTTAGCTTCTTAACGTTATTTGCATCTTAGCTTCTTAACATTATTTGCATCTGTCTCAACCTCTCCATTCCTGTTGCAGTTATGTTGGCTCAGGCCCTGTCTTTTCTGCCTGGACTACTGCAACAGTTCGCAGCCAAACCTTGTTTCTCAAGTTTGGCCTACCTTTAAATTTGTTTTCTGTGCTAATGGTGTAAGAGTGATGGTTCTAAAGTACAGGCCTGACTATGTGTTTCCAAGTTATTAATCTTCTTTTTCTAACTTTTAGGATAAAGCTTAAAATGTTTGGCTTAACCCATAAGATTGAAGTGAGTTTCTGCCTAGCTTGAAAGCCTCAGCCTGTGTACTCTTGCACTGGCACCTTTTACAGCTAGGAACCGTAGTGCTCCTTCCTTTATTCCAACATGATTTCACATCTCTGTGTTCTGTGTCCTGGTGTTTCTGCTGGAATTTCCCCTTCTTCTTCCATTTTTCACTTAGGCTTTTAGAATTCAGTTCAGGCATAAGATAACTTTTTATACCCAAATCGAGAAACATTCAGCTGTCTCAAATTTCACTTGTGTGCATGTGTGTGCTCAGTCACTCAGTCATTTCCAACTCTTTGTGACCCCATGGATTGTAGCCCACCAGGCTCCTCTGTCCATGGGATTCTTCTGGCAAGAATGCTGGAATGGATTGCCATTTCTTCCTCCAGGAGATCTTCATGACCCAGGGATTGAGCCCTCATCTCCTATATCTTCTGCATTAAACTGGATTTAACCCACTCTCTCCCTTTTTGAATACTGATTCTTTATCTTACATGTTTTTGTCCTTGAAGTTTCTGTTATTACCTTCCTTCCCAGTTTCTTTCTTTTTTTAATTTAGTTTAATTGGAGGCTAATTACTTTACAGTATTGTAGTACTTTTTTCCATACATTGTCAGTTTCTTTCATTTCTATCTTAAGCTTTTTCACCAGGTTCCTAACATTCTCTTGAGAAAGCCCCAATTACCCAAACTTCAAAATGGTGATTTTCAATCTTGGCCTTTTCTTTACAGAACTCTTACTGTCACTTTTCTCATTTTCAGAACAGTCACCTAATTTCTTCTTTAAAAACAAAACAAAATTTTAGTTTTTTCCTGTTTATAAGAATAATGTAGCTTTATTGTTTAAAAATAGGAAAATTTTGTCATAAAGGAAAAAAAGAATCATCTGTTATCCTACTCCCCAGAGATGACAAGTCTTAATATTTTGGTATTTTCCCCTTAAACCAGTTTTCTATATATATGCATGAACATTTGCATGTGCATGTGTATTTCTGTGTGCATATGTATGTATATACATACACACACACAGCAGAGTTGCATTGCCTGTTACCTACTCAACAGCTCCGCTAGGATGTATGATGCATTTGAGACTTAACCTTCCCAAATAGCACTTTTAATCATTCACTTTGTCCCTCAAAACTTAACTCTTCTTGCATTTTTCCCCATTTCAGAAAATGTCAGCTCCATCCTTCTATTAATAGTTGCTCAGCTCAAAGACCTCAGAGTCATCTGTAACTTGTCACTTTCTTTCACATTCCATAACTAATCCTTTAGCACCTCCTGTTGACTCTACCTTCAAAATATGCCCAGAATCTTATCATGTCTTACCACTTCCACACGTATCACCCCAGCCCTAGAAATCTCTTACTTCAGTTCTAACAGCCTTCTATCAAGTCTCCTTTCCATCTTTGCTTTTCTCTAGTCTGTTTTCAATTGAAAAAAAAGAAGAATCAGTTTGATATTTTTAAAATGTAAGTTACATCATGTCGTTCTTCAGAATTTTCTAATGATCTCTCATTTCATTCAGAATGAAAACCAGGGTCCTTTAAGGACTTGTGAACCTCTGCATTATTTGGCTCCCTACTGTGTTCCTCTTGCCTTGTTCTTCCTGCTTGTTAATCCTTCTCTAGTTATGCTGGCCTCCTTGTTGACTCGCAATACACCAGGTTTCCCACCCTCTCAAAGCTTTTGCCTCTATTGAAATGATTTCCTCTCAGAAAATCATATGGCTTATTCCCTTGTCTTTACGTTTCTGCTCAACTTTCATTGCTTCAGCAAGAGATTCCCTGGACAACTTAGATAAAAGAGCATCCCTTCCCCATTCCTTCTTCCCTTTTTGCATGCCCTGCTTTACTTTTCTCCACAGAACTTAGTACTGTCTGACATTGTAAATATATACTTTTTTACCGTCTGACATTCTCAGTACTTTATTATTTATATCTCAGACTTCTTTATTTGTTCATTGTTTGTCTTCACCACCCCACCACCACCTGGGTGCATTACAGTGTTGTTTTTATCAATTACTAAGAGGAGACTATTTGAAATTTCCAACACTGTGGATTTGTCTTGCTCTTTAAAGTTCTTTCATTTTTCCTTCATATATTCTAAAGCTGTTATTAAATACATAAATGTTTAGGATTATAATGTCCTTTTGGTGAATTTACATCTTTGTCTTTATAAAATGACTTTTTAAATATTCCTGGTTAGGGTGGCGTTTTTGTGTGTGGTGTACAGGGTCTTAGTTCCTCAATCAGGGATTAAACCCATGCGTGCTTCAAAGGATGCACAGACTCTTAACCATTGGACCACCAGGGAAGTCCGCTGGTTATATTCTTTGCTCTGAAGTATACTTCCCTGATATTATATAGTCACCTCAGCTTTCTTCTAGTTTAATTTCTTTCTTAGTGTTTATATGATATATCTTTCTTCTTCCTTTTACATTTAACCTATTTGTGTCTTTATGGAGAAAGGCAGTTTCTTATTGTTAGCATATGGTAGTATCTTTTCTATCAAATCTGACAATCTGATTTTTAATTGCACTCTTAGGATTTTTAATATTTAATTGAAACTACTTATATTAATGGATTTAAGTCTACTGTATTATTAGGTGTTTAATTTTTGTCTTATGCATTATTTTTAGATATCTTCCATCTTTTTCTCCTGTCTTTTGAATTATATTTTGAAATTCCTATTTATCTCTGTTGTGGGCTTATTAGACATAACTAGTTGTTATGTTAGTGATTGTTTTAAGGTTTAAAGTATATGTAATTTATGACAGTCTACCTTTAAGTGCTATTATGCATATATATATTGGATAAGAAAAAGAGTATACTTCTATTTCTTCCCTCCTGGCCTTTGCAATATTGTTGCCATATGTTTTACATTTGTGTTAACATCAGTTCAGTTCAGTTCAGTTACTCAGTTGTGTCCGACTCTTTGTGAACCCATGAATCGCAGCATGCCAGGCCTCCCTGTTCATCATCAACTCCTGGACTTCACTCAAACTCACATCCATCGAGTCAGTGATGCCATCCAGCCATCTCATCCTCTGTCGTCCCCTTTTCCTCCTGCCCCCAAGCCCTCCCAGCATCAGAGTCTTTTCCAATGAGTCAACTCTTCACATGAGGTGGCCAAAGTACTGGAGTTTCAGCTTCAGCATCATTCCTTCCAAAACCACCTAGGACTGATCTCCTTTAGAACAGACTGGTTGGATCTCCTTGCAGCCCATGGGACTCTAGAGTCTTCTTCTCCAACACCACAGTTCAAAAGCATCAATTCTTCGGTGCTCAGCTTTCTTCACAGTCCAACTCTCACATCTATACATAACTACTGGAAAAACCATAGCCTTGACTAGACGGACCTTTGTTGCCAAAGTAATGTCTCTGCTTTTCAATAAGCTATCTAGGCTGGTCATAACTTTCCTTCCAAGGAGTAAGTGTCTTTTAATTTCATGGCTGCAATCACCATCCGCAGTGACCCTGGAGCCCAAAAAAATAAAGTCTGTCACTGTTTCCACTGTTTCCTCATCTATTTCCCATGAAGTGATGGGACCAGATGCAATGATCTTCGTTTTCTGAATGTTGAGCTTTAAGCCAACTTTTTCACTCTCCTCTTTCACTTTCATCAAGAGGCTTTTTAGTTCCTCTTCACTTTCTGCCATAAGGGTGGTGTCATCTGCATATCTGAGGTTATTGGTATTTCTCCCAGCCATCTTGATTCTAGCTTGTGCTTCTTCCAGCCCAGCGTTTCTCATGATGTACTCTGCATAGAAGTTAAATAAGCAGGGTGACAGTATACAGCCTTGACATACTCCTTTTCCTATTTGGAACCAGTTGGTTGTTCCATGTCCACTTCTAACTGTTGCTTCCTGACCTACATATAGGTTTCTCAAGAGGCAGGTCAGGTGGTCTGGTATTCCCATCTCTTTCAGAATTTTCCACAGTTTATTGTGATCCACACAGTCAAAGGCTTTGGCATAGTCAATAAAGCAGAAATAGATGTTTTTCTGGAACTCTCTTGCTTTTTCCATGATCCAGCGGATGTTGGCAATTTGATCTCTGGTTCCTCTGCCTTTTCTAAAACCAGCTTGAACATCAGGGAGTTCACGGTTCACGTATTGCTGAAGCCTGGCTTGGAGAATTTTGAGCATTACTTTACTAGCATGTGAGATGAGTGTAATTGTATGATAGTTTGAGCATTCTTTGGCATTGCCTTTCTTTGGGATTGGAATGAAAACTGACCTTTTCCAGTCCTGTGGCCACTGCTGAGTGTTCCAAATTTGCTGGCATATTGAGTGCAGCACTTTCACAGCATCATCTTTCAGGATTTGAAATAGCTCTACTAGAATTCCATCACCTCCACTAGCTTTGTTCGTAGCGATGCTTTCTAAGTCCCACCTTGACTTCTCATTCCAGGATGTTTGGCTCTAGGTGAGTGATCACACCATCATGATTATCCAGGTCATGAAGATATCTTTTGTACAGTTCTTCCGTGTATTCTTGCCACCTCTTCTTAATATCTTCTGCTTGTGTTAGGTGCATACCATTTCTGTCCTTTATCGAGCCCATCTTTGCATGAAATGTTCCCTTGGTATCTCTAATTTTCTTGAAGAGATCTCTAGTCTTTCCCATTCTGTTCTTTTCCTCTATTTCTTTGCATTGTTCGCTGAAGAAGGCTTTCTTATCTCTTCTTGCTATTCTTTGGAACTCTGCATTCAGATGCTTATATCTTTCCTTTTCTCCTTTGCTTTTCGCTTCTCTTCTTTTCACAGCCATTTGTAAGGCTTCCCCAGACAGCCATTTTGCTTTTTTGCATTTCTTTTCCATGGGGATGTTCTCGATCCCTGTCTCCTGTACAATGTCACGAACCTCATTCCGTACTTCATCAGGCACTCTATCAGATCTAGGCCCTTAAATCTATTTCTCACTTCCACTGTATAATCATAAGGAATTTGATTTAGGTCATACCTGAATGGTCTAGTGGTTTTCCCTACTTTCTTCAATTTAAGTCTGAATTTGGCAATAAGGAGTTCATGATCTGAGCCACAGTCAGTTCCCGGTCTTGTTTTTGTTGACTGTATAGAACTTCTCCATCTTTGGCTGCAAAGAATATAATCAATCAGATTTTGGTGTTGACCATCTGGTGATGTCCATGTGTAGAGTCTTCTCTTGTGTTGTTGGAAGAGGGTGTCTGCTATGACCAGTGCGTTCTCTTGGGAAAACTCTATTAGCCTTGCCCTGCTTCATTCCATATTCCAGGACCAAATTTGCCTGTTACTCCAGATGTTTCTTGAGTTCCTACTTTGCATTCCAGTCCCCTATAATGAAAAGGACATCTTTTTTGGGTGTTAGTTTTAAAAGGTCTTGTAGGTCTTCATAAAACCATTCAACTTCAGTTTCTTCAGCGTTACTGATTGGGGCATAGACTTGGATTACCATGACATTGAATGGTTTGCCTTGGAAATGAACAGAGATCATTCTGTTGTTTTTGAGATTGCATCCAAGTACTGCATTTCAGACTCTTTTGTTGACCATGATGGCTACTCCATTTCTTCTAAGGGATTCCTGCCCACAGTAGTAGATATAATGGTCATCTGAGTTAAATTCACCATTCCCGTCCATTTTAGTTCACTGATACCTAGAATGTCGATGTTTTCTCTTGCCATCTCCTGTTTGACCGCTTCCAATTTGCCTTGATTCCTGGACCTGACATTCCAGGTTCCTATGCAGTATTGCTCTTTACAGCATCAGACCTTGCTTCTCTCACCAGTCACATCCACAACTGGCTATTGTTTTTGTTTTGGCTCCATCCCTTCTTTCTTTCTGGAGTTATTTCTCCACTGATCTCCAGTAGCATATTGGACACCTACTGACCTGGGGAATTCCTCTTTCAGTATCCTATCATTTTGCCTTTTCATTCCGTTCATGGGGTTCTCAAGGCAAGAATACTGAAGTGGTTTGCCATTCCCTTCTCCAGTGGACCACATTCTGTCAGACCTCTCCACCATGACCCGCCCATCTTGAGTGGCCCCCCAGGGCATGGCTTAGTTTCATTGAGTTAGACAAGGCTGTGATCCTAGTGTGATCAGATTGACTAGTTTTCTGTGAGTATGGTTTCAGTGTGTCTGCCCTCTTGCAACACCTACCGTCTTACTTGGGTTTCTCTTAGCTTGGATGTGGGGTATCTCTTCACTGCTGCTCCAGCAAAGTGTAGCCACTGCTCCTTACCTTGGGCGAGGGGTATCTCCTCACCGCTGCCCCTCCTGACCTTGAACGTGGAGTAGCTCCTCTCGGCCCTCCTACGCCTGCGCAGCCACTGCTCCTTGGACGTAGGGTTGCTCCTCTCGGCCACCGCCCTGACTTTGGGCATGGTGTAGCTCCTCTTGGCTGCTGCCCCTGGCCTCGGGCAGGAGGTAGCTCTTCCTGGCCGCTACCCCTGACTTCAGACACGGCGTAGCTCCTCTTGGCCGCTCCTGTGCCATCGCAGCCTGGCACTCATGGCCGTCGCCCCTGACCTTGGACACAGGGTATCTCCTCTCGGCCACCACCCCTGACCTCGGATGTGGGATATTACGTGGTTATTATTCTTGCTTTAAATAGTCAATTGTTTCTTTAAAGAGATTTAATCAGAATAATGTCTTCTATCTTTACCCCTTTAGTTACCATCTCCAGTAGCCTTCGTTCCTTTGTGTAGCTCTGTATTTCCATGTATATCATTTTCCTTCTATCTGAAAGAACTATTATCACATTACTTTTCCTGCTGGTCTGCTGATGTTGAATCTTTCAGTTTCTGTAATGTTTTAAAAAGTCTTGGAAATTCCCTGGTGGTCCAGTGGTTAGAACTTGGTGCTTTCACTGCTGTGGTGCTGGGTTCAACCCCTGGTCAGGGAATTAAGATCCCATAAGCCACGTGGTGTGGCCAAAAAAAAATGTATTTCACTTTCATTTTTGAAATATCTTTGCTAGTATAAAATTCTCATTTGTTAATTTCATTTTCTTTTTGTACCTTAAAGAGGTTTTTCTCCTGTCTTCTGGATTGCGCTGTTTCCTGTGCGAACTCTCTTGTCAGTTCACTGAACCTAATGTGTATTTTTTTCTCTGGCTGCTTTTTAGATTTTATCTTTATCATTTGCTTTTAATTTAATTGTGATGTATCTTATTGTAGTATTCTTCATTTTCTTTTTTTTTGCTTGGAGTTCATAGTGCTTCTCAAATTTGTGTGTTCATTGTTTTCATGAAATTTGAAAATTTAAGTCTTTATTTATCTTCATCTTTCCTATCACATAGCATATATTATTTTGGAACTCCAGTTATATTAGGTCACTTGAAGTTTCATGCAGATCATCTAAAGAAATTGCTTTTTTTTTTTTAGTTTTTGGTAATGAATTAATATAATAAATATCCTATAATATTTTTTGACTATATGTCTCTAGATACTACATTTCTTTTGGGCTCAATTGGAGTTCTTTTGAACTCCAATTATATTAGGTCACTTGAAGTTTCATGCAGATCATCTAAAGAAATTGTATTATTATTATTTTTTTTTAGTTTTTGGTAATGAATTAATTGACGAGATTTGGGAGCTTCCTTGGTGGCTCAGATGGTAAAGCATCTGCCTGCAGTGTGGGAGACCTGGGTTCGATTCCTGGGTTGGGACGATCCCCTGGAGAAGGAAATGGCAATCCATTCCAGCACTTTTTCCTGGAAAATCCCATGGACGGAATAGCCTGATAGGCTACAGTCCATGTGGTCGGAAAGAGTCGGACATGAGTGAGCGACTTCACTTTCACTTTAATGAATTAGTATTATAAATATCCTATAATATATCTTGACTATATGTCTCTAGATATGGCATTATTTTTGAGCCCAAAAGAGCCGAAATGCTCTATGCATAGGGTGTGATTAAATAATAAATGCATTTTGATGTTTTTTAAAGGAGCATAAGTTATTCGGAATTGAATACATTTTGTGAAAGTTTTATGTTATTAGTTCAAAGTATAGGCATGGGTAAATTCTTTAGATTTCTGGTAAAAAGAAAAAACTGATAACTTTATAATGTTAATAATGTATACTTAAGGTATACATTCTAAATATTTTAAATATTAAGGCATTTTTAATTTTTCAGTGTCTCAGCAGATGAAGTTAATTCACCATTATCACCCCTCATATGGCAGGTAAGAAATTAAATTGCTGTTATATCTAATATTTTTTATCATTTATCTCATTAAAAGAAATTATCATTTTACAGCCCTTAGAAAATCAAAAGGATCAAACAGATGAGCAGCAATGGCCAGAATCTCACCCGATAATCTGGCAGAGTGAAGAAAGGAGGCGGAGCAAACAGATTAGAAAAGAATATTTTAAGGTACTTTATTCAGTTATAAAATGTACTTTGTAATTATTAGCTTTGATTTTATCCATTTTGTTTTACATTAATATGACAGAATATAACTCTCTAGTTAAATATAGTAAATGTGTTATCTTGATTTCCTACATGCATGTGGTATAATTATATGATCCAGTTATTTCCATAAAATTTCAGCAATTCAGAATAATTAAGAGTAGATCAGAGTGAATTGTGATTTGCCAGATACTTTACAAGAAATATGAATGTTTACTACACTGATTGTTGTAGCAATATCTAATAATGTTTTAAAAGAATTGCCTAAAAAAGGTCTTTCATTCAGTTTGTTTCAATAAAGAGTTGACACATTTTCACAATTAGCGTTTAACTGTTTCAGTGTAAATAAATGCTATTTATATTATCCTAAAAAGCCTCTCCCCCATTTTCTTATTACCTTAATATATTTCTTAGGATGATGTTTCGTCTTGGCTCAATTAAAGGCTCAGGCCATCTGCATTATCTCAAATTTCTAGTTAGCAGAATTTTAATGAAATTTCATTGCATACACCTTCGTAAACATTGTAATATTTTTTGTCTATTTGTGATTCAGGTCTGCTGTATTGTAGTGACCAGTCATTAGAATTGGAGTACTCTTGAATTTGTTATTGGGATTTCTGATTCAAATGAACAGTGAAAAGAAGTTCCTGCTCTATTCAGCAAATTTTGTTGTCTTTGTGAACTTTTTCTGTTTCCCCAAACCTAATTTTGTCTAATAATAAATACATATATAAGTACGTAGTTCTTATTTCATGCTGTTATCAGTTTGGTAAAAGTGAATCTCTATGCACATTGATCAGTTTTCTTTTTATGGATGTGTAACATATATTTGGAAGTAGTATCATATGCCCAAAACAAAAATGTTATATGTCTTAGTCTGTGTAAGTTTATGCTGTCAACAAATAACTGCTGGATCCTTTTAATGAGCCTCATGTTACCTGGTCAATATGAGAGATAGTGAAGAAATAAAAGACACAAGGAAAAAGGGAAAGACATTCTAGATAGAACCCTGGTCAATACCCTTTACAAATCTGTAGTTATATTTACATTCTGGCATTTATTAATTTAAAGTCCCCTCTTTTTGTTTATGGAACTTGAATAAAGGCACTAAAGGAAATTTGTTAACAGATAAGACTTGATGAATAACTGATGATGTGGTATAAATTTTAATATTTTTAACTAATAAAAGAGATTTGATATTTATTTGATCATTAGTATAGTAAAAGCATACAGATTCTGTTTGTCAAAATACTTATATATGGCAGTTAGTAAGTGCCAGGCACTGTTCTAAGTACTTACTTTACAAATATCAACTCATTTAATCTTTATAACAACCCTATGAGTAAGTACGTTTATTACCATGTTTACTTTATAGATGGGCAAATTAAGGCACAGAGAGGCTAAGTAATATCCTCCAGGTCACTTAGGATAACAAACGTCTGAGTTCATTGAACCCAGAGCCTATGCTGTGCTGCCTGTTGATCTACTGTGGATAGCCTAATACCAAATGAACACTTTTGTGTTTTTAATTTATTGTAACTCAAGTAAAACTCTCAATAAAAGTCTTAATGGAAGCCTCAATGAACCTTAAAAAATAGTTGTTTGATTTAATTAGAATAATTTTTGTTTAATATTTTGTTTTCTATGGCTTAAGTATACCTTCCACAATATTACCATTTTATAAGTTGCTAAGGGATCAAATAAGATAATATTTGAAGAGTCCATAATCATCATTCAACAAATGCGAATTTCTACTATAGTTAATAAAGTAGGTGCAAAGATAAGCTTCAATTACTGGGAAATGTTTTAAGCAATTATGTAGTTCTCCTCAATAGTCAGAAGATGTCAGTGTTAGGACAGTGTAAAAAATTGAATGTCAACAATTTTTTCCTAAGATGTTAAAAAAACTGTAAAATTGAGATACTACTAAGTGAAGTCAAAAGTGTTATTCAGATTTGCCAATGTTTTCATGATTAAAATATCGTCGATTTCTGTGAAGTTTCTTTCTTTCAAAAAGAAAATTTCTTTTAATCACTTATCCCTCAGGAATCAAAAGGCTTACTCATAAGATATAATATTGAACATAATTTTATAGAGATTAACTATATATCTAAATTAAGTTCAATATTATATCTTATGAGTAACCCTTTAATGTATACTACTATAGAGATGGCTTCCCTGGTGGCTCAGAGGTTAAAACGTCTGCCTCCAATGCGGGAGACCTGGGTGCGATCCCTGGGTCGGAAAGATCCCCTGGAGAAGGAAATGGCAACCCACTCCAGTATTCTTGCCTGGAGAATCCCATGGACAGAGGAGCCTGGTAGGCTACAGTCCACAGGGTTGCAAAGAGTCGGACATGACTGAGCGACTTCACCTTGACTATAGAGATACATATCAAATTTTCACTAAACTCACTCAGTGATGGCTCCTTTAACTTTGCTTTGTTGTGAAACATAGAGCTTTTGTGCACCTTTACCCCAGCACATATAAATGACTGAACCAGAGGATTTCTTTGTTTGTTTCCCATGATAAATTATTCATGATGCTGTTATTTAGGAAATTTATTGAAAATGTGTGTGTGTAAACTCTAGCTCTCCGGTTTCTTAGTTGCTGGGACTGGTTTGGGGAGGTATGTTTTTCAGGTAAGCCCCTGAAATGAAATTAAAAAATGTTTCAACATAATTGGCCAGATGATGTGATTAAGAAGATAATCTAGGTCAAACTATATGAGTAAGTAGATCATTGTAGGAGAGTTATATTAGCTCTTTTAGACTCTTGGCCACCCTTGTTCAGATTACAATTCTAGTAAATAAAATTTAACGTCATTGTTACTGAAATAAAATCACTGCATTTCTCAAAGTAAGGATATTCCAGAAAATACATTACCTTAAAAAAGAAAATCTTAGAGAAATGTGTTAGTATATAAACAAAGTATGAAAATTTAACCTTTTTTTGATAATGTTCAATGTAAATTAGTAGCTTTCATTTCGTGTAGGAATGACAATACAAATTTCTAAATGCGTTTGATGATTCTTTTCTAAATAAAGTTAAAAACACTAGATAACTATGCTAAATTAGTTTTTTAACATAATTTTATTTATTTTAATATAAATTTATTTATTTTAATTAGAGGCTAATTACTTTACAATATTGTATTGGTTTTGCCATACATCAACATGAAGGATTATTTGATTTATTTAAATGCCAAATATATTTGTCTTCAAATGTATCTCGTTACTTTTGTGATAAAGCATTATGACTCTTAGAATACCTATTTAATTTGTAAATATAGTATGATATTTTAATTAGGCTTAACATGAAGGAAAATATTTTCGTGTGTTTTCTCTGACCATATTTAACTGTATACCGGAATAGGGAAGCCACCTGGGCTTGTGAAGTGAATTGATTTGTTCTGAGTCAGTTTGTGCACAAGTACTGTCTTTCCTGTGAAGTTAATATGAGCTTCAGAGATGAACGAACTAATCTTTGTCTCCTAAATAGACCTTCATTGTATAGTATTTGAATTTAGAATTAATGAAACTTCAGTTTTTCAAACTAATATTAATTGAGGACAGCTGAGGTGAATTAGTAACAATTTGGACTTACAGAATATTTTAAATCTATGTATATATTCAAATTTGAGTTTTAGGATATTTAAATATGTACAGTAATGCAAAATAAGTATCTTTCTAAGTTTTTGTGTATAATGGATATTTTAAATTAGAATAGTACTTGAGTAACAATAATACAAGTCTCATCAAGTTTTTGACTGCATCATCCTCTGTTTCTTTCCTTTATCAATTATCTGCTCACTCTTCTATGTCCTGTCTCTTTACCTTCCATCTTATAAATGTGCTCAGACCTCTACCGTTATCCCTGATTCCCGAACAGCTGTTGCCTTGTTTCTTTGTTTTCTTCTGGGACCAAACTTACCTTTGCTAGATCTGCAGTTTTTAATCACTCCTTAACTCACTGTGGGCTTTCCTGGTAGCTCAGCTGGTAAAGAATCCACCTGCAATGCAGAAGGCCCTGGTTTGATCCCTGGGTTGCGAAGATCTCCTGGAGAAGGGATAGGCTACCCACTCCATTATTCTTGGACTTCCCTGGTGGCTCAGACGATAGAGAATCTGCCTGCCATTCAGGAGACCTGGGTTCAATCCCTAGGTTGGGAAGATCCCCTAGAGAAGGGAATGACAACCCACTCCAGTATTCTTGCCTGGAGAATTCCATGGACAGAGGACCCTGGCAGGCTACAGTCCATGGGGTTTCAAAGAGTCGGATACAACTGAGCGACTTTCACTTCACTTAACTCACTGCAGTGCAGCTTTTACTTCCATTTCTCCATTAAAATAGTCTCACTACTGCTGCTGCTGCTGCTGCTGCTAAGTTGCTTCAGTCGTGTCTGACTCTGTGCGACCCGATAGACGGCGGCCCACCAAGCTCCCCTCTCCCTGGGATTCTCCAGGCAAGAACACTGGAGTGGGTTGCCATTTCCTTCTCCAATGCATGAAAGTGAAAAGTGAAAGTGAAGTCGCTCAGTCGTGTCCTATCCGACTCTCAGCAACTCCATGGACTGCAGCCTACCAGGCTCCTCCGTCCATGGGATTTTCCAGGCAAGAGTACTGGAGTGGGGTGCCATTGCCTTCTCTGAAATAGCCTCACTGGAGCGTAACATACCTACTAATGGCAAAATTCAGTTTAGCGTTTGACAGTGATGAGACCTCTTTCTTCTCAAAACCCCTTGCTTGGTTTCTTCCTCATTTTCCTTCCCCAATTCTTCTTTTTTCTTTTTGATACTCCTGGCTAACTTTTCTTCTGATTTTTCTCCTACTTGATTTTAGGGTCTCATCCTCTTTCCTTACTCTCTCTGAAGCTTTTATGATTTCAGATGTCTCATACTCTCCTGGGTCTAAATTTACATCTCATAACTTTTTTTCACTTGTCTCTGTACCTGTGTTTCTAATTGTCTGGATACCATGTTTTTCATACTCATCGTGTCTCCCTGTCCCATCCCACCACCATGGAACTTGCTCCTCCTCTCTATTCTTTATTTTAGTTAATAGCAGTATTACCCACCCAGTTTTCTAAGCTCTGTACCTCAGTCTTCCTTGATCTTGCTCTCTTTCTTTCTCCTCACCTACTTGTTCACCAGAATGCTAACTATACATCTTTCTCCAGTTCATTACCTCTTCTCCATATCTACTGCCCTTGCTTGTGTCGGAACCCATATTCTTTCTTTTATTGGCAGTTGTGTTAATAATAACTTCTTAATGGTTCCACTTTCTCTAGTTTCACAGGTTGTAGAGAAATCCCTGGCTTAAAATTCTTTATTGGCTCCTCATTAGCAATAACAAAATATGGACTTTTTGAAAGCATCATGTCCATCTTTACCTAAGTTCTGTTACCTGACACAGTCTCAGTAGCAACTCTTTGACTTTTTCCTAGGCTGAACTTTTTGTCCTTTGTGCTCTCCTTCTTCTGAGCATGCTCATTTTCTTATTCCTGAAAAATCCCTACTAATCATTTAGGATTTAGGGATGAGAGTATAGCACAGTGGTTAAGAGCCTTGTCCTCAGAAATCAAACCACTTTGGTTCCAGTTCTCACTTAGATATCTAATTGAGTGATTTGGTAAATCTGGTAAATTACCTAATCTTTCTGAGCTTATTATTTTTATTTTTTCTTCAAATGACTCTTTTGGTATCTTCCTTCACAGGATTATTGTAGCTACTGAATTATTTAATGAATAATGAATTATTTAATGAATAATGTAAAGTGCTTAAAACAGTACTTGCCACAGAGTGTATACTTAATTAGTGTGTGTGTTATTCACTCAGTCGTGTCCAACTCTTTGCGACCCCACGGACTATAGCCTGCCAGACTCCTCTGTCCATGGGATTCTCCAGACAAGAACTGGAGTGGATTGCCATACCCTTCTCCAGACTTCAGTTCAGTTCAGCCCAGTCACTCAGTTGGGTCCAACTCTTTGCGACCCCATGGACTGCAGCTTGCCAGGCTTCCCTGTCCATCACCAAACTCCTGGAGCTTACTCAAACTCATTTCCATCGAGTCAGTGATGCCATCCAACTATCTCACCCTCTGGCGTCCCCTTCTCCTGCCTTCAATCTTTCTCAGCATCAGGGTCTTTTCCAATGAGTCACTTCTTCTCAGGAGATGGCCCAAGTATCAAGAGTTTCAGCTTCAGCATCAGTCCTTCCAATGAATATTCAGGACTGATTTCCTTTAGGATTGACTGGTTGGATCTCCTTGCAGTCCAAGGGACTCTCAAGAGTCTTCTCCAATACCCCAGTTCAAAAACATCAATTCTTCAGTGCTCAGCTTTATGATCCATCTCTCACATCCATACATGACTACTGGAAAAACCATAGCTTTAACTAGACGGACCTTTGTTGGCAAAGTAATGTTTCTGGTTTTTAATATGCTGTCTAGGTTGGTCATAGCTTTTCTTCCAAGGAACAAGCATCTTTTATTTTATTTTTTTTCTTAAATAGATTTTTATTTGCTCTTTTATTTAACAAATATTTTCAACATTGAACTTTCTCAAATTTATGAGCATCTACCTTATGCTGAGGAAAGGAAATATTTTCAGATATAATTTTCTTTTTTTTTAATTTTTAAATTTTTTATTTTTTTTTATATTTCTTTTTCTTTCTTTCTTTCTTTTTTCTTTTTTCTTTTTTTTTACTGTATTGGTTTTGCCACACATTGACATGAATCCACCACGGGTGTACATGCGTTTAATTTCATGGCAGCAGTCACCATCTGTAGTGATTTTGGAGCCCAAGAAAATAAAGTCTGTCACTGTTTCCATTGTTTCCCCATTTATTTGCCATGAAGTGATGGGACCAGATGCCATTCTTAGTTTTCTGAATGTTGAGCTTTAAGCCAACTTTTTCACTCTTCTCTTACACTTTCATCAAGAGACTCTTTAGTTCTTCGCTTTCTGCCATAAGGGTGGTGTCATCTCCATATTTGAGGTTATTGATATTTCTCCTGGCAATCTTGATTCCAGCTTGTGCTTCATGCAGCCTGACATTTCACATGATGTACTCTGCATATAAGTTAAATAAACAGGGTGACAATATACAGCCTTGACGTACTCTTTTCCTGATTTGGAACCAGTCTGTTGTTCCATGTCCAGTTCTAACTGTTGCTTCTTGACCTGCATACAAATTTCTGTATGTATTTCTCCAGACTTAATTAGCTTATTATTTACTAAAATGTCATTCTTTTGTGTTTGGTTTGTTTTTCTACTAGTCATCTTTTATCAGGTGTTAATTCTCAAATAAAATATGAAAGGATTCAGTAAAGATCAGGGCTTTTGGGCAAAGGTAGTCACAGTCAGGAATGCAGATTGTGTCCTCTTCAGTGGGTACTTGTATAACTGCTCATGTTTGAGTTCCTTGTAAGAAAGGCAGCAGTTGAAAAGCATGTAAGCATAGAAACTCCAGTGACATGCTTGTAATACCTTTTTGAAAACCTTTTTGTAATACCTTTTTGAAAACCTTTTTGAAACTCTTCAACAGTGCCTTTAGAGGTGAAATCTTGCAGCAGTAACAAGCTTGGGCAGTGCCCTTGTTTTGACATCCATGAATTTCTTCTCCTTCAATATTATGACTGATGCTTTCTTGGGGTCCTGGTGTTCACTCTCCAGGTGTCACTCTATTATTGAAATAGAACAAGTACCATCAGTGACATCATGCTTAAGGGTGGAAAATAGGTTTATTCACACATGCCAGCTCTGTTTGATGGCTATCTGGAACACTGGGTTGAAAGTGTATTGAGGCTTTGTCTGGGATTGGCTGCCAAGAACACCTTGGTAGATTACTGATAGTTTTTGTAAGCCACAGGAGAGACAGTAGAGGAATTTAGGTCTTATATTTATAATCCCTGATACTGTTCATCCTCCAGTGTGTGGATGAGTTACCAGGTAGGTTAGCTGTTTTTTGAACAGTTTTGGAAGATAATTCTGCATAAGTAAAGGGGGCATTAAATAGAACCTTGAATGCCAGCAGAGAAATCTGGACATAATTGGAAAGTTAGTTTTTTTTTTTCAGTAGAAGAGTTAGTGTTTTGAAAAAGGTCAATCTACCACTGATTTGCAGGAAAATTTCTGTGATGGCAGAATCAGAAGAACTTTCAGTTCAGTTCAGTTCAGTTCAGTCGCTCAGTCGTGTCCAACTCTTTGCAACCCCATGAATTGCAGCACGCGAGGCCTCCCTGTCCATCACCATCTCCCGGAATTCACTCAAACTCACGTCCATCGGGTCAGTGATGCCATCCAGCCATCTCATTCTCTGTTGTCACCTTCTCCTCCTGCCCTCAATCCCTCCCAGCATCAGAGTCTTTTCCAACGAGTCAACTCTTCGCATGAAGTGGTCAAAGTATTAGAGTTTCAGCTTCAGCATCAGTCCTTCCAATGAACACCCAGGACTAATTTCCTTTAGAATGGACTGGTTGGATCTCCTTGCAGTCCACGGGACTCTCAAGAGTCTTCTCCAACACCACAGTTCAAAAGCATCAATTCTTTGGTGCTCAGCTTTCTTCACAGTCCAACTTTCACATCCATACATGACCACTGGAAAAACCATAGCCTTGACTAGATTGACCTTTGTTGGCAAAGTAATGTCTCTGCTTTTCAGTATGCTCTCTTTTTATAACTTTTCTTCCAAGGAGTAAGCGTCTTTTAATTTCATGGCTGCAATCACCATCTGCAGTGATTTTGGAGCCCCCAAAAAAGAGGTCTGACACTGTTTCCACTGTTTCCCCATCTATTTCCCATGAAGTGATGAGACCAGATTCCATGTGTCAAAACTGTATTTCCTTGATTATTGATCCTAGTAAAAGCACTTTTTACATTCTAGCATTTGTGATATTAAGCATATTACCTCTGTTCCTTGTATAAAATGGAGATAACAGTATTTACCTCAGAGTTGTTAAGATTAAGTGGGTCCATACATACAAGACACTTCAGTCAGTGCAAAGTGTATATTAATAGTAAGCACTAGTATAAGTGTTAGCTATTATCACTGTTACTATTATTGTATAGTCAATATATACATGTAATATAGTATTTCTTAACCTAAAATCAATAGGTTTCTTAAAAATGAATGACATTTTGAATGGTAAGATTGCAGACTAAGCATGAGGTAATAAGGCCTAGAATAGACTAATAGTTTAATAGTTGAGAGAATTCAGAAGTCTGAGAGACTTTTCAGAAAGAACTGACCTGATGTTTTGTATATAGTGGATTAAGAAAAAGGAGGATTTAAGACAAGACTCAGCAAACCTGAATGAATGGGAAATAGATTGGTTTAGGAAATAAATGTTACTTGATGTATGTACTTAGAACAATGCCTTGCATGTAGAAAGTATTACTTGTGTTAGCTATTATAGTAGTAGGACTGTTTAAAATGGTTATGAAATTAAACAG
Organism: Ovis canadensis; assembly: GCF_042477335.2. Lineage (NCBI taxonomy): Eukaryota > Metazoa > Chordata > Mammalia > Artiodactyla > Bovidae > Ovis > Ovis canadensis. The sequence goes on from NC_091727.1 coordinate 121,658,462, forward strand.
TTTAAAGATATTTACATACAATTTACATTTTACATGTAATATAGATAATTTAAAAGTATCAAAATGTAAATAAACCTTATATATATAAAATTTACTAGTTAGAAAATTCACATCTAAGGAAAAATAAAGTATGTGTTTTAAATATTTTTCAGTATAAATCATCAAGGAAGAGTTCAAGTGGCAATGAAAACAATGAGGTGAGAAAAGAGGGTAATATTAACAATTATTTAAAACATTTATTTTCATATGTAGTTGGCTCAATCAGGGTAAAATATAATCCATCTTGTTATTGATTTAATGTGTGGATTTTCTCCAATAATAAAAAAATTAGCATGATTAGACTGGTATTAATTTGATTATATAATTTCCACATGTTGTTAGTAGTTTGGTCTTAGAATTTTATTAACATTCATATTAAAACTGTAACTAAAATTCTTGCATATTTTATCTTCTTAAATCAGCATGGTGGTCAATTGAGATTTTTCCTTTGAAACTTACTAATCTCGTTTCACAACTCTGTATACTATTTTAACATTTAAAATTAGATTTCTACAGTTTGAGCATTACTATAAATTTTTCTACCTCATCATTTTAACTTGTACATCAGCCTGGCATTTTTGAAATGATACAGTCTCATCACCATAAATACTTAAGTAACTCTATGTACTTTAGTTTGGACAGATTGGTAATTAATTTGATGTTGAATACTTGGGAGGACTTCTGAAAACTCTTTTAAATTTAAGATATGGAATCACCCAAAAAGTGTGTGTTGTACTGTAGGTTTGAGGTTCAGCTTGGATGATTTCTTTGTTCCTTTTTATGTTTAATCCACTTTGGTTCTGCATGCTTCAATATCTAATCAGTTACCAAAACCTACTCTCTTTTTTTCTGGATACAGAAATATTTTGAATACATTCCCCACCTGCATTTCTGCTCTGGCACAAGCCCTTATCATTTCTGGCCTGCACTACTGCAGTAGCATACTTAATCTTCTCCCTTTCTCCAATCCATTTTCCTCTCTGCTGCCAATGATTGTTTCAAAGAACGCAAATATGATCAGGCCATTCCCTTGCTTAGAAACCTTCTCTGTCTCCTCATCACTTAAAAGGTAAATTTAGGGTTCTTCTTGATCAAGCTTCGGCTGCCCACATCAGCCTCAATTCACGATTTACCTTCCTTTCACCATACTCTTCAAAAATACAGAACTACAAGATTTTCTACTAAACACAGCACAGCACAAGGTTTTCTGCACTCATCCTTACATTTATTGTTTCTGTGCCTTTGTCCTTGTTGTCCTCTCATCTTGGAATATTGTTAAACATCTACTCAGTTTTTAGTTTCTCAGGAAACTTGCCTTTACTTATCAGCCCCACCATTTCCCCAAGTATCCCTTATCTGTGCCTAATAATATGTCATGCATAGCTCTATTATTGTTCTGAGAAGTTTGTATTACTTCTGTAAATGAATCTATTTTCCCCCCTAGACTGAGAGATCCTTGAGTGAATGATATTTTACTAAGTTTCAATATTCCCAGGGTCTAGCACCAGTGTCTGACATATAGTAGACAGTCAGTAATCATTTGTTGATGATGAATGTATACTTTATCTTGTATGTATATTCAAGGTTAAAAGTTAAGATTTTCGTATTTGTTTAGTAGTAGTCATTGAGAAAAAAACATGAACCATTTAGTAGTAGTTTATGCAGTTCAGTTCTTTGTCATTATTTCTAAGCTTATATTAGATAAACGTAATTTTCCAGGTAAATGTTATTATTTGGGGTGATGGAATTTTTGCATGCGTCCATGTGTCTGTCTCACATTAGAATATATTGCTGCCATTTCTTATCAGGAATTAATCTTAAATTGTGGCTATTTTCTAAGAAATATAGAAAGATTTTTCATTAGTAATATTTAAAGGAAATAAACTTGTAAGAAAATATTTGATGTAAGTAGACACTAGTTATAAACTCTAAATTGCTTATGAATCACCTGGGGATTTTACTGAAATACAGATTCTGATTCAGTAGGTCTTGGGTGGGGCCTGAGATTCTGCATTTCTAACAAGCTTCCAGAAGATACTGATGCTACTGGTCTACAGACCACATTTTGGCAAGGTGGTGGATGGTATTTTCCAGATCCTTCTTTAGTAGTTTCAGTTTTCCTTTTACATGTCTGAATCATCATTCATATTTTAATTTCATGTTTCATGTTTTTATTTTTATATTTTAGCAAGACAGTGATAATGCTAATATGTCACCACAATCGCCAGTATCATCTGAGGTACAAGTTCTGTTTTTTAAATGTGTTTACATAGGTTTTCTTTGTCGCTTCTCTCTAACCTCATCTTTCTTTTGTAAATGTAGTTTATTCGCCCATATTTAAAAATCCATAGTAGGTTAATTTGTACAAAACTAGCTTACAAAAACTTCTAAGAACACCATGTTTTGGTACAAATATTCATAATGAATATCACTTAAATTACTTATTGAAAAATGCCTATAGATCACATGAAATAATTCACTTTATAAATTTTTATGTTTTATAATTCATCAATATTTTGAAATAAATGACAAGAGTAGCTTTCAGATTTTAAATTTGAAAAAAATACTTCAGCATTGTGCAATGGCCTTTGGTTTTTCTCATAACCAATTAGGTCTGAAAGCAATGCAAGAAAAACTTCCTTTTTCCACGAGAAACATCCCTGTAGTGGGTTGTTCCTATCGACAAGAGGGTACACTTTTCCTAGCATCTTAGACCTAAGGAGGGGCCATGGGGAAAAGGGGTAGATGAAAGTTAAGAGTTTCTGAGATCTCAACCAAATATTCTTTTGGTTTGAATGATTGACTCTTCTAATTTAGTTAAACTTGTTGCTTTTAATATGTTATGAGATAAATTTTAAAAATCCTAAACAATAGCTCTTTTACTTCAGATTACTTAGTATTCTAAAACTGTACTGGCATTAGTAAATAGATGATTTTTTATTTATTTGGTGAATTCAGGACTTTGTCTAAATATTTGGATAATCCAAAATCACAATATAGTTTTGGTTAATTAGACAATATTTCATTTTATATAGGTGGTATTAGTTTTTTTAAAGCCAGAATTGTTTGTGTATTGTTTTGGGTCAGTTGCATTATAAAACTTTAAGATGGACTTGGACATTAGTTTTCTAAACATGTTTCTAAATTACTTATATGGCAGGTAAACTGGTTTACATTCTTTTTTCAAAACAGTTTAGGATATGCTAAAATTCGTCTCTGTCACATGCTTTTGTAAATCCTTTCTTTTACTTTCAGTTATAACAAATGTAGGTGATAACTTATTTTCTTAGATTTTTTGTGATTTTATGATCTATGCTCAATGAGAAGAGGATCAGTGCCAATTTTCTCAAATTATATTGCTTTTGTAACACATTTTCCTTACATTTGGATAAATTAAATTTTTGTCTGGAAATTCATAGTACTTTAACTGAAATAATCAAGACAAACAGGCTTGTGGATAGATAGGTGGTCAGCATGTGTTTTGGTAGCTCAGCTGATGTTCAACTTGAATTGCTTATCCCATGTTAATCAGAAAATTAAGACAGTCACCAGAATGCTGATTGTTTCAGTTTCATCAGTGAAAGGAAAATGGTAAAAACAATTAGTTTAGTGCTTTACTATTACCAAAGTGCTTGCCTGTACATTTAAACCTAAGAGCAGTCCCACTAGCTGGGTATTATCCTCATCCTTTTACAGCTCAAGAGTGATAAGTTTTCCTAAAGACTTCAGTCAATAAATGGTAGAGGAGTGACTGAAGCCCAAACTCTTAACAACTTCATAGTTGTTGTACAGATTAAATAAGATGCTATTAAAATTGCATTAGCTTTCCATTTTATAATTTACAAAGTGCTTTCTTTTAGTTATCTCAGTTAATTTTTACAGCAGCCTATTTTAAAGGTGAAAGGATAGTTACAGAAAAATAAAATGTTTTGCTTAAAACTTAGTCTAAACTTTCTGACTCTACGTTCAGATTTTTTAAATATACCACGTTTCTTTTCACAGTACAGTACTGTTTGAAAGCACTTTGAAATAATGTGAATTCAGATAGAAGAAATAATGCTTTATTCTCTATCACTCTGCAGCCACTGTTAGTTTGAATGTGTATATTTGCCTCAGGTTATCCACTAAGGGTCAAGTCCATAGTAGATAGTAAGTAAACGTCACTAATTTCACTTATCTCTTCATTGAAACTTTTTTCCATTTTTCAGGAGACTTTAATCTGGTTCTTCATTAAAAAAAAAGAGTATATGTTTATTTGATTCACTTCAATAACTTTCATTTCCCTTATACTAAGAGAGAAGTTAATTAGCAAATATTTGTAGACCTTTTAAAAATGAAACATTATCTGTTTGAATTAAACTGCAGTTTACCTTTCTCTACTCCACTAATTATGGAAAAAAATACTTCTCAAAATTGGCATGAATATAACTACTTTATTTTGAAAGAAAAAAGATTTTATTTGTTTTTTTTGTTTTTAGGAGTATGATAGAACTGATGTTTTTTCACATGGTCCCTTTGGCTTGAAGCCTAGATCAGGTAAATATATATTCTGCAAATACAATCTATTGGTTATATACAAAACTAGAGTTTCTCAGCTTAAATGGGATTGATTCCTTAGTTTTAAGTACACGTAGATTCATTCTTTCCCCTCTCCTAAAAGTAATTTTCTCTTAACCTTATTTGTCTTTCCAATTCCCATTCCCCATTTCTTTCTTCCTCTTTACCTTCAAGCTCCTGAAACCTCAGCTTTTTGCCTTAGATATACTGCAGTCTTATTTCTACTCTACTGTGACTGCTATTAGAATGACCACTCTGCCAGCAGACCAAACACTGTTTGAAATTATAGCACTCCATTATATTGTGGTTTTAAAAAGGGATCTTTTCGCATTTGGCAAGCCCAAAAGAAAATGGATCCATGTTACTTGGCAAGGTATTGAATTATAGTTTTTATTCCTGAATAACTGTATTGACCTTCAAGAATAATTTCCTATTTCTTTAAAGATAATAAAGGCTGATTTCTTAACCTGGATCATGTTTCTAATATATGTTTAAGTAAGAACATCTATAGGTGGTAGCAGTTGTTACACTTGTCTTCCCTGTTGTTTTCAATTATGCAGATAAGTAAATTTCAATTATATTCTGTAAAAAAATATTAGAATTCATTAATAATGAAAGTGCTTTATGTCATTTTGTTCTAGTTCTTTGTATCATGCCTCTTTCCCTGCCAATGGTTGATCCTTCTGATTAGCTTTATAATAAGCTAGGAAATTTCTGTTTTTATAGCTTTCAGCCGCTCATCTCGCCAGGAATATGGGGCAGCAGATCCAGGTTTTACAATGAGAAGAAAGATGGAACATCTACGGGAAGAGCGAGAACAAATACGACAGCTTCGCAATGTAAGTCGCATTGACCTTTCAGGTCTGCTTTATAGAAATGGGTTTAACTTGGAAAATTAAAAAAGAATATATTATTTTCAGTACTCTTTAAAATTTTAGATTATGTAATGATTAGTTATATACATATATATTTAAATAGAATGTCTGTGATTTATACCCATTTCTTTTACAGAATCTTGAATCCAGGTTAAAAGTAATTTTGCCTGATGACATAGGAGCTGCACTGATGGATGGGGTTGTTCTTTGCCATTTAGCCAATCATATAAGGCCACGCTCTGTAGCTAGTATTCATGTGCCATCACCAGCAGTGGTAAGTTTTGGCTACAGTTTGTTAGTTCTCTAAAGGAAGATAAAGCTGCTTGAAACAATCTTTAAATAATATTCTTCAATAAATATAATTTTCGGTTTTTATAAGTTTTGTACAAATATACCTGAAAATATACTATTTTTCTTACTTTACAGCCTAAACTTAGCATGGCGAAATGTCGAAGAAATGTAGAAAATTTTCTTGATGCTTGTAAAAAGTTGGGTGTCTCGCAGGTAATTATTTTTCTAACAAAATGATCTTTTAAATATGAATTTATTACATACAAACTGGCTTCTTCACAGTAGGCAAGAATAATGCTTTTTGAACATGAAAATGAATACCTTCCTCTTCACCTTCTACTGAATTCCATATTTAAATGTAAAAGCTGCCTATTGAATGATTTTTAAGCTGCTTTTAAAGTAATTGTAAAATAGCTACATATGTAGAAAAATTTACTAACCATGCACATCATCGAATAAACATAACTTACTGGTCATATGACAGGTTGATTGTGATGCTGTTGCTACTCTTATTTTTCCTGATAGAGAATATTTGGATTCCTTTAATCTAAGAATAGACTCTGATTGGAAGATTTGCATTCAGTGTGAACAACATTTAAAACTTTATTTAAAATGTCAATTTGGAAATCTTAGTAACATTATGATAATACCTCACTGGATAAACTTTTTCTGACATTTGTAGAAATTAGCTTATGTTTTATGTAATAATTGTAATAGTATTAAATTAACAAAGCAATATTATAAATATATAATGAAAATGAAAAATCAAAATATTGCTTTTTTGATAACATTATAAACTTAACAACATGATGAACTGTTGAGAGGACTTGGAATTATTAGCAGATCACAATGTAGTTGTACTTTTTTCCTTTTATTTTTTAAAGTATATTTTATTGAGATATCATTGACATAACATTTTGTAAGTTTAAGGTGTACCATGTGTTGTTTTGATACACTTAAATATTGTAATTATTAAGTTCTCTTTTCAATAGTGTCATAATAATCTGGTTTACAAATTCTACTGTGACCTCTTCCTACAAATGAATAAATATAATTTATATAGAGAGAATCAGTTGATACTGTTTAATTTGGAAGCTATATGCAAGCTAGTTACTTCTTGTCTATGCTTGACATGATGTTTTGAAATTTTAATTCCTAAGCATCTTTATGTTAGTTCTTTCTTTATATACTCACTCTTAATCTCTTAGTGAGAAAGAAAAATTAGGATGGTTATTTTTCTAGTTTGTTATTGCGTTGTGTATATTTTCCTGTTTTGTCAGTTTTTAAGAGTTTTTTGATGAGGGGTTCTCAGTCAACATTTATTAAATGAATGACATTTTACAGATGAAGAAACTGAGGCACAGAGAGCTTAGAAAACTTATCCAAGTTTGCTAAACTTTACTTTTACTAAAACTTTAGTAAACGTGGAAGCAAACTATGAACCCCAGTGATCTAATTCCAGAACCCACCCTCTAACTTGGATATTCTCTATTTCTGTTCTTTTACATGAATTGAAAGACAATCTAACTTACTCCTGACACTTTCTTTATACATTAGGCAAGGAGAATGACAGGAAAGGTCTTATGAAAACCATTCTACTTAGCATGCTCTCATCTTCTTTCTCCTGTTTGTTCTATGACAGAGTTAGTGACTCACCTGTCCTCACCATAAAGGTGGCTCATCAGCTTTCATTTTCAAAACTCTCTAGGTATTGGTAACAAAAGGAGAGATTTTATTTTTAGCTTCAATTTGTTTTTCCCTGACTTGAAAATGATCATATATAGTCAGTTTTTAAATTTACCTTTTTAGGATATTTTTCTATTTTTAACAGTTTTATTGAAGTATAATTGACATACAATAAAGTTCATATAAGTATACAGTTTGATGAATTTTGACATATGCCTATACCATGAAATCATTACCATAGTCAGGATAATGAACATGTCCATTACCTTCAAAAGTTTCCTTTTATCCCTTTGCAATCCTCTAGTCAACCACTAAAAGCTGTTTTCTGTTATTATAGTTTAGTTTGCATTTTCCATCTGGAGTTATATATAACTGGAATGATAAAATATGTATGATTTTTTTTCTGGCTTCTTTTGCTCAGTGTAGCTATTCTAAGACTCATAATATTGCATGTATAAAAAGGTCATTCCATTTTATTATTGTGTAGTATTTTATTATATGAATATATCACAATTTGTCAGTCCATTGACCCATTTGTTGATGGCCATTTGGATTGTTTGCAGTTTTAGGGACTACTGTAAATAAGGCTGCTATGAATATTTATGTACCAGTCTTTGGATATATACATTCTTTAATTTTGAGTAGGTGCATGAAAGTGGAATGGCTAGAACATACAGGAGGTATATGCTTAACATTGAGTATAAAACTTTTCCAAAGTGGTTATATCATTTTACATTCCCATCAGCAGCGTAGGAGAGTTCCAGTTCCTCCACATCCTCAGTAATATTCAATATGGTCAGTGTCTTTTTAAATTTATTCATTTTAATAGGTATGTACAGTTTGTCAGTGTGGTTTTAGTTTCCATTTGTCTGAAGACTAATGATGTTGATCATTTTTTCAAGGTCTTATTTTCCATTTGTATGACTTTTATGAAGTGTTTGTTCCAATCTTTTGTCTATCTTTTGAGTTGTTTTCTTACTGAGTTTGAGATTCTTTATAAATTGTAGATAACGTCCTTTATTGGATGTGTGGATCAAGTCCTTTATCAGATACAATATATGATTTACAAATACTGTATCCCAGTCTTTGCCTTGTCTTTTCATTCTCATTATAGTATCTTTCAAAGAGCAGAAATTTTAAATTTTTTGTAATTTGTCATTTAAAAAAAGTGATTGTACTTTTGGTGTCAAACCAAAGAAATCTTTGCATAAATTAAGGTCACAAAGATTTTCTCCTATATTTATTTCTAGAATTTTTATGGTCTTAATTTTTACATTTAGGTCTATAATCAAATTTTAGTTAATTTTTATACATGTTGAAAGGTATGGATTGAAGTTATCTTTTTTTTAGGCCTGGGCACACACATTGTTTTTTATTTTAAAAAATATTTAATATATCATAAAATTCACCCATTTAAAGTGTATAATTCAATGGTTTTTAGTATAGTCACAGAGTTGGACAGCAAACTATTAATGAAGGTAGAATATTTTTATCACCCCAAAAGAAACCTCTTAGCTGTTAGCAGTCCCTCCTCTTTTTTATCTGTATGAATTTGCCTATTCCTTGACATTACATATTAATAATGTCATATGATATGGAGTCTTTTGTGTGTGGCTTCTTTCATTTAGCATAATGCTGTCAAGGTTTATCCATGTTGTAGCATAAAGCAGTACAGACATACTCAGGTTTATTGCACTTCACTTTATTGTGCACCACAAATACAGCATTTTTTATGAATTCAAGGTTTGTGACAGCCCCGCACTGTCAGATGATGATTAGTATTTTTTAGTAATATTTTTTAATTGTTTTTTTAAAAGATGTAATGTTATTGCACGCTAAGAGACTAGAGTATAATGTAAATATAACTTTTATATACATTGGGAAACAAAAATTCATGTGACTTACTTTATTGCAATATTTGCTTTATTTTGGTGGTCTAGAACTAGAGTCTCACTATCTCTGAGGCATGACTGTACTTCATTTTTTGGGGTTGAGTAATAGTCCATTGTATGTATGTACCACATTTTGTTCACCATTCGTCAGTTGATGGATATTTGGGCTGTTTCCACTCATTGTTTATTATGAATAATGTTACTGTGAACATTCATGAACATGTGTTTGTTTGAATGCTTGTTTTAATTCTCTTAGTTAACAAGGTTATGTGGTAGGTTAAATGGTTGCTCTGTGCTGGGTTATATCTGTTATATCTGCTCTCTGTTTATCTTTTTGAGGAACTACTAAATTATTTTCCAGTTTACATTCACAGAAGCAATGTATGTGGGTTCTAATTTCTCTGCATCCTCACCAATTATTCTTGTCTACCTTTTTGATTCTAGTCATCCTAGTAGGAGGTCTGAAGTGGTCTCATTGTGTGTGGTTTTTTAAATTATTTATTTATTTTTTTAATTTAAATGTTGATTAGCTTTTCCTTAATGGCTAATGATGTTGGTCATCTTTTTGTGTGCCTGTTAACTATTTGTATATATTCTTTGGAGAAATGTCTTTTCAAATCCTGTGCTCATTTGTTAATTGAATTAGTCACCTTTTATTATTTCTTTATATATTCCAGATACAAGTTCCTTGTGAGATACATGATTCTAGTTTGCTGAGAGTGCTTACCAGGAATGAATGTTGAATTTTGTCAAGTGCTTTTTCTACATCTACTGAGTTAACATTTTTTTCTTTCACAGCATTGTTAATTACATTGGTCGGTTTTCAGATATTAACTCAAACCTGGACTCCTGGGATCAACCCCACTTGGTCATGATGGATTTTGTTGTTGTTACTTTTTTTATGTTGTTGGATTCAATTTGTTAAAATTTTGTTTAGCCCTTTTGCATCTATATCAATAGGGTTATTGTTCGTTAGTTTTCTTTCTTTTAAAGTTTTTGTCTGGTTTTGGTGTCAAGATAATGCTGACCTTATGGAACATGTTAGGAAGTATTCCCCACTCTTCACTTTTATTGAATATTATGGATAGAATTAATATTATTTACTCATTAAATATTTAGTCACAGTCATTATTGAACTTTGAATCCATCTAGGCAGGGGGTTTTCTTTGTAGGAAATTTTTTAACTACAGTTTCAATTTCTTTAATGAATATAGGGCTATTCTAATTTTCTATTTCTTGTATGAGCTTTGATATATGGTGTCTTTCAAAGAATTTGTCCTTTTCATCTAGTTTGTCAAACGTGTTGCTATAATGTTGTTTATAATGTCCCCCTTTTTATCATTTTAGTATTTGTAGACTCTCCTGTGGCATCACTTCTTTTATTCCTGATATTGTTAATTCGTGTATTGTTCTATCTTTTTCCTGATTAATCTAGCTAGGGATTTTGTGAATTAAAAAAAAAATTCTCAGTGAACTAACGTTTGGTTTTATTGATTTTTTTCACTAATATTTTGTTTTTTAATTTTATTGGTTTCCTCTCTCAACTTGATTATTTCCTTCTTTCTGCTTACCATTGGTTTAATTTGCTCTTCTTTATCTAGTTTCTGAGGTGGGAGCTGATGCCATTGATTTGAAACCTTTTTTAGTTTCTGATATATGTTGGTGATTATTTGAATAAACAAGCGAAATATTAGGAGGGCAATAAATGTTGCAGTGAAATTGGAGTGAGAAGATAGTTTTTGAGAACTATGATAAATGAGATAGTATCAGTAGTATTCGATGACTGAGTCAGGGGAATAAGGAAGAAACACGATTATGATTCCCAGGTTTATGTTGAGAGAGACTGAATAGTGTATTACTGACTGAGGTATAGAACACAGACAGGAAAGTTAATTTAGTAAGGAAGTAGTTCTGTTGTGGACATAGTGATTTTGATATGTCTGTTGGACATCCATTTGGCTGTATCAAGTTGACGTTTGTATCTGGAGCTCAGTAGAGAGATCTTGGCAGGAAATAAAGATTTGAAAATTATCAGGATGGAAGATATAGTTGTTACTCATTGGGATTAGGGGCCCTATCTTGCCAAAGTTTCCAATGTTTCAAGAAACACTGGATTAAAAAAAGTAATGTTGTAAAACACTATGCTAGTCACCTAAACCAAATCATGGACCATATGGGACCTATAAATGGTCTGTTTGCCGTCTACTCTATCCACTACTAGCTTATTTTCCTGAGATTAGTGAGTGTTCCAACTGAAGCAGTAGACTGTATCATTTCTTCAAAAAATGCTACCGAATTTATTTGATGCTGTGCACATTCATGCATATCTTCAATTAAAATCCTTGTGATTTTGATGAGGCTTTGAGAATACCAAGGAGAGAATACAGTATAGAAAGAGAAGAGGGTGAAGACAGAACCCTTGGAAACATTAAGAATGTTAAAAGAGGATCACTGAAAGCTAATGAAACCTAATGCAAAGTTGTCTCTAAACCTTCTTTCTCATAGAATTGTGAAGAAATGACATATATAATGACTTAGAAGAGAAGACAGTTGTTATTTATCAAATTCTAGACTATTTGAACTAAGAAGCAACACAACATCACTAGAAGCTGGAGGGAAGTCATCTTATGACAAAAAAAGTACTGAAGTGCTATATACATCACAGACCATGGAACCTAAGAACTGGTAGAAGGAACCAGAGTGGCTAGTTTTGTATAGGACTGAGCAGGTTACAAGATGTTTAAAATGCTTCCATATATAGATTCTTCTATTTGTTTCTCATACAGTTCCATTTTCAGGATGAAAAAACAGTATCTCAGGGAATTTTAGTACCTTTAGTACTCCATATGACCCTTAGATCTCTTGGCTGGAAATATAGTGCTCTTTCTGCTCTAGCACAAGGGCTTAGGGAACATCTAGCACCGCCGTCTCACTTAAAAATATTTTCTTATTGTGTAGATCAGATCAACCTCAGATAAAAATACAGCCCATGAAATAGAATTCCATACCATAAAAATCTACTGAAGCAGACATCTTAAAAGTTTATTTCATTAGAATGGTATAATTTTTACCTGGAGTTTTATAAAAACTCAGTTCTGACTTACTGAGGTTTTGCTGTACTATTAAAAAGCACATGTTTAGATATCATTTTTTTTTTGTTTTTTTCAGGAAAGACTCTGTTTGCCTCATCATATTTTGGAAGAAAGAGGTCTTGTGAAAGTTGGTGTCACAGTTCAGGCTCTTCTTGAATTACCTACAACCAAGGCATCTCAGCTTTCTACGGCTTGACATAACATTAAAAAATCCTAAATGTCTAGTTTCATTTATTTGAAGTGATTTCAGATATCTCAAATTTATGAATAAGGATGTCTAGTCAAAAATACTTTTATTATTCAAGCTTTAGATTTAAGAAAAATCATGTTAAAACATCAAAATTCAATTTTGAATTGCCCAAACTTCTTTTGAGGGAAAACTAGATCCACTTAATAAGAGTTTTTGATAAATTCAAATTCTCTTTTTACTAAGTTAGCTAATAATCTTGATTATTTTTCAATAATCAGATTAATACTAAGTTTAAAATGTGATTTCAATATAATAATCACATTAGGTTTAATTTTTTATCATAGCATACTGGTAAACATCTGGATAAGGTAATCATTTTTTTACCAATTTAAAACTAATTCTATATTTGAGTTATTTAATATACTTGTGATTCTAGTTTATACATAATTTCTTCAGTCTTTGGTCTTAGTTTTATAGAAAAAGTGAGTAGAAATTACAGAACTCTGGCTTTATATTGAATTCTTTTAGTATTATAGGTTGGTGCCAAAATATTTTCAGTTGTACTGTAGATTGTTTACATGTGAAGTGCCTGTGTAATTCATGACTCTCCTATAGTCTTAAGCATTTTTGCAGTTTTTTAAATGTAATAATGGAATTTGAAAATATTTTAGTAGATTTTGTAACTTCAGTAATATGTGAGGATAAATGTGCCTCACATTGTGACATTTGTGTTTTTTATTTAGTCCATTGCAGTTTTCTTAAACTGGTTATTTCATGTTGTCAGAAAAACGATGTTAATATGCTTAATTTATACTATTTAATTTTGTAAAACTTAATCATCTTTTGAAATGTATTATTTGAAGAGTATTTTATTTCTGTATTGAAAATGTTACACAAAACAGTAAGGTTTTTGAGAACTAGCAGAGTATTTAATTATCAAGGAAATTTTGATAAAACTGCCAAAGTTTGGGTTTATGTCTTGACTTTCAGGAACGTTACTACATCAGTATGCTGCCTTTGGTTATATTCAGATTCAGAGCGCAGCAGCTGAGGAGTAGGTTTTTATTAGAAAATATGTCCATTTGTGGATCCTGTAAATCTTAACTGATCCTCAATTAACATGATGAAATAAATACAGACCACTCTATAAATCTTTTCATTAGCATACTATTATATAAAGCCCTTGTTTAATTTAAAGATGGATAAATTTACATTTTTAGTAGTGCAGGAATTTTTCAAAAACATTACTGTAATGAATAACTCAGTTTCCTATAGAAAAACTTAAGTATAATTACTTTTGTAGTAGTCAAGCAAGTATCATATCTTAAGTATGTGATTATTTGCACTTGTTACCTCTTAATATGGATGCAACTTACTAGAAATGTTGGCCTGGGTGTTTCAATGATATATAAAAAAGGTAAAAGCTATTGTGCCAAATGATATAATAAGGATTGGTTTAAGAGCAACTCTACTTTTTTTGATCTGTTGGCATGAAGCCATATAATTAAGTTTTGGCTTTAGGATACAGATGTGTTTTTCACATTCCCTGAGGGTCAAATCGGAGCTTTTAAAGAATTAAAGCTTTTTATGACTAAAAGTTTTAAAAATTAAATTATTGATAATTTATTACTTTAAATATTTGAGCTAATTAGTTATTTTTTAGTTGGATCTAAAAAAAGTCATTGACAAAAATCTCTCTTTAGTGAAAACTTGGGTAATAAAGTAAGAAATTACAAATATGTACCTTAGTTATTAGTTTTTAATGTAAAAATTTGACAGTGTTACAAATAAAGTGATCATTAAAAAGCTACAGCAATCATTCATACTGCTTTCATAGTTATCATGCTGTAGAATTCCTCTTGTTAATTAATCTAGATGTTAATTATTTTACAAGTATTTTCATGTTTTGTATCATTGAAATATTAGTGAAATTATAGGTCATTTCCTTATTGCATTTCACTTACTTGTCCATTAATTATTACTTTAAAGAAAAAATACACCAGAACCTCTGTAACATTCTTTATTGTAAAGCAAAGTTCCATTTAAGATGGGTCTATCTGAAGTCCACCATGGCAGTTTTATTTACTGAGTGACAAAAGGAACGCTTCTCTGGCAGTTTCACAGCATAGTCCCCAAGCAAACATTATACCAAGTCTCTGATGTATTCCTTTTAGTAGTTTTTGAGTAAGTATAAAATTTATTCAAAATAGTTTTTATGGTTATTATATATTTACTTCACCAGTTATTGAATAAGGAATGATTATCATTATTTGAATTGGATTTGTGTTTTGAAGAACGTTAAGTAATCAAACTAAAATATTTTATTAGGCCCTAAAACATACAGTAGATAGCTTACTTCCTGCTAAATTTTATTCCTATATGGCACAAGAAAGAAGTGATGTTGGATATGTTAGAACTGAAATAAGGAGTAAATATACGTTACCATTGTTTAATAATTATCTTTACAGAAGTGCTAGTTTATTGACTTTTCTAACTGAATTTTTTGAATTCAGAAATGTTTGTATTGGTCACAGATCTATCATGATTGATTTTCTGATGCATTTAAAAATAAATGGAACACTAAATGTATATTACCGATGCAAACTGTGTATAAAGTTGAGCACAAAAATTAAAGGCTGAGATTTCTTTTTTTCCCCTTTCTACCTCTTCTCCTAACATCACAGCATCCATTTTCTGTAGGTATTTGATAACTTGTGTCTATGTTCCCTAGTATGGAAAAATAGACTTTGAGAGGATATTCAAAGTAAGTTTAGTCCAGATTTTCTGTACATCATGATATTTTTAGTAGGCAATGTTTTCTTTAAAAAAAATGGTTTCTTTGGATATCTTTAGAAAATGATGTCATCTTAATCCTGTAAAGGACTCTCTGTGCTTCCTGTCATTCAAAGTTAGAAATAAATTTATTTTTACTGTGCTCCATTAGTATCCATCAAGTAGCTACCTAAATAAATAAGAAATGTATTATGTACATGTGTAAATACATGAAAAAAAAATAGATTTTTCAGTTAGCAAGTTGAATTTTCTGGAACTTTGTTTAGATACCTCAGTCACTTCTAATGCAGAGAAATACAAAGCAGTGTTGTATAATTTATAAAGTAGTAATTGAAATTATACCCTAGGGCTATTATTCTTTTTCATTATATAAGTTTCAGGTATACAGCATTATAATTCAACATGTATACATATACTACAGATTGGTCACCACCACAAAGCTGGTTATCATCCATCACTATACAGTTTACCCACTTCAGCTATATTGCCTTTCCCCTACCCCCTTACCCTCTGATAAACTGCTAATCTGATCTTGGAATCTATCAGTTTGTTTTTGTTTTATTTTCTTTTAGATTTCACTTGGCATAATACCTTCAAGGTCCATCCTTGTGTAAATGGCAGAATTTCATTCTTTTTTATGGCTGAGTAGATTTTATTGTGTATAAAACCATATTTTTAGTCATCCATCAATGGATGCTTAGTTTATTTCCATATCTTGATTATTGTAAATAATGCTGCAGTTAACATAGGGGTGCATATATTTTTTTTAAATTAGTGTTTTGTGTTCTTTAGATAAATACCCAGAAGTGGAATAGCTGGGTCATATGGTAGTTCTAGTCTTAATTTTTTGAGGAATTTCTCTGCTGTTTTCCATAGAGGCTCTATCAATTCACTACTCCACCAACAGTGTACAAGGGTTCCCTTTTCTCCACATCCTTGCCAACACTTATTATTTTTTGTCTTTTAAATAATAGCCATTCTTACAGGCAGGTGATATCTCATTTTGGTTATGATATGCAGTTCCCTAATAATTAGTGATGTTGAACATCTTTTCATGTACTTGTTGGTTATCTGTATGTCTTTGGAAAAATGTCTATTTAGATCCTCTTCACATTTTTAATCAGTTTTTTTTATTGTTGTTACTGTTGAGTTGTATGTGTTCTGTATTTATTTTGAATATTAACCCTTTATCAGATATGTGATTTACAAATATCTTCCCCAGTCAGGAGATTGCCATTTTATTTTGATTATGATTTCCTTTGTTGTGTGAAAGCTTTTTAGTTTGATGTAACTCATTTGTTTATTTTTGCTTTTGTTTCCCTTGAGTCAGATCTGCAAAAACATTGCTAAGACTGATGTCAATGAGGTTGCCACCTGTTAAAATTTAATTGTTTTTCATGCTCATATTTTGCAAGTTTAATTTTTGAAATTTACCTCTCAGTACTACGTTTGTCATTGACTATTCATTTCTGCTAGTTGGCTCTGACAGTCATATTTCTTTAAAAAATAATTATTTTGAATGATTGTATGCTATATTTTCATGGAGAAAATTGACATATCCCATAGATTCGTAAAATATTCTATGTAGAAAACAATCTATTTCATTAAGTTTTATATATTTTTTCAACTTTTCAACTATTTTTTTTCATATATGATATTATACATGTTTCAGTGCCATTCTCCTAAATCATCCCACCGTCTCCCTCTCCCACAGAGTCCAAAAGCCTGTTCTATACATCTGTGTCTCTTTTGCTTAAAACAGTTTATTTCTAAAGCAGTTAACTCTGAAATCTTTCTCTGTGTTTTAGAATATTTCACATTAGCTTAAATATAATGCTTTTATGTTTATGGTTCTGTTGCAGATAAATCATTAATATTACTCAGAAGCTCTGGTAATTTTGGCCTATGAAAATGTTAATCAAAAGTATTTTTTAAAACAAATTATAAAGTAGGAAAATTTTCACTTTTTTCTGTGCTTGTTTCTAGGTACTTTTGATATTATTTGAAAATTAGTTGGTAAGATTTATATCAGTTGTTTAGTTGCTAAGTCATGTCTGACACTTTGCAACCCCATGTACTATTACAGCCCACCAGGTTCCTCTGTCCATGGAATTGTCCAGGCAAAATTATCAAAGAACCCAGGATCAAGCCTGTGTCTCCTATGTTGCCAGGCAAATTTTTTACCACTGAACCACCAGGGAAGCCCCATGCATAGTTCATCGATGGCTCCAATCTATAAACTCACAGTCAAAAGTTTTTCATTATTTTCTGTAAAATTCTTATGTAGTTATTAAGTCTTCAATTTTATGAAAATAGAGAGTTAAGTAATAGTTAAAAGAAAGCCATTTCTATTTTTTAAAGAGCATTTTTGAGAGGTTGAGAGAGAAAAGAGAGAAGAAAGGACAATTTGGAGATATTTAGAAAATTGATAAATTGTAATCTTGGAGAGGTAAGGCTTTAAGAAATGGGATAAGTATTTGTTGCAAAAAGATCACTTTTTTAAAAAGTAAAAATGTTATTATGGCTCTTCATCTATCTTAAGGTTGGCATAACAATTTGTGGGCTTTTATTACACTGTGTACATTTTTCTTACATTTATTTACTTTCTTTAAGAATCAGCTGAAATTTTGGTTGAGATTACATTGAATTTAAATATTAATGTGGAGACAATTGATATATTTATAATAAGTCTTCCCATTCAAGAGCATGGAATATATCTCTATTCAGCTCAACTGTTTCCTATGTTCAGTTCAGTTCAGTTCAGTCGCTCAGTCGTGTCCGACTCTTTGTGACCCCATGAACCACAGCACGCCAGGCCTCCCTGTCCATCACCAACTCCTGGAGTCCACCCAAACCCATGTCCATCAAATCGGTGATGCCATCCAACCATCTCATCCTGTGTTGTCCCCTTCTTCTCCTGCCCTCAATCTTTCCCAGCATCAGGGTCTTTTCAAATGAGTCAGCTCTTCGCATCAGGTGGCCAAAGTACTGGAGTTTCAGCTTCAACGTCAGTCCTTCCAATGAACACTCAAAACTGATCTCCTTTAAAATGGACTGGTTGGATCTTCTTGGAGTCCAAGTGACTCTCAAAAGTCTTCTCCAATACCACCTATATTTCCTATATTAGAGTTAATAATTTTCTCCATAAAGGTATTAGGCCTTCCTGATTAATGTAATGCCTAAGATATTTTTAAATTTTGATACTATTGTGAATATTATATTTTAAATTCTATTAATTGGTTGTTGCTGGCATGGGAAAATGCTATTGATTTGTATCTGGAAGTCTTGCTTAACTGTTCATAGTTTTAATGATTTTCTAATTCTACACATTCTTCTATGCAAACGATCGTATAATTTTCAAATAATAGTTTTAAGGTCTTCCTTCTAATCTTTAAACTTCTTTATATTTTATGTATTTTTTATAACATTGTCCAGAACCTGCAATACTATGTTAAACTGCAGTGATAGCTGGCAGCTTTGTACTCATTTTGGTTTTAATGGAAATATAACTAATGTTGTTCTATTAAGTATAATATTTTCTATAAGTTTTTGAACATTTATCAAGTAACCAGCTTTCATGACTTTTAAAAATAATCATAAATAGATGTGGAACCTTACCAAATATATTTTTGCATCAATTGTAATTTAATCCAATAGTCTGTTATACAAAGATTTATATTAACAGATTTTCTGATGTTGACTCAACTTTGTATTCATAGGATAAATATTTCTTTATAATAATTTTTTTAAACCTCATATTTTATTTGGCTAGCTCTATGTCATGCGTATTTCAAGGAGATGCAGACTAGAGACAAAACCAGAACATAAACCTTTTCTTTTCCTAACCGTTCCCCTCATTGCTGCCTCCAGCTAACCTTTGCACCAGACTTCAGCCTCTTGTCACACCTTCACAAGGGGTTTTCAGGAATTTCTTAAAATTAGTTATTTGGGTCTATGTTTACCTGTATAGTTTCTTGAAAATTAATGGGGAAAAAAGCTAGTAATCTTGCTCGTTTTCCATCATTGACAGGACCTTTGGAAGTCTTGTTTAGGTATTTTATATATGAGCTACTATTAAACCAGAGTCTCCTCTTTTGTATTTGTACAGTTTAGTTTTTGAACCTTTACATTTCTTCTCAATACATTTTATCTTGTTATTTGTCAGACCTTTCCAAAATATTTTTTGAGTTTTGATTCTGCAGTTCAAAATTTTATAATCACACCATTTATGTCTTCATCTAAGTCTTTATATATTGTGATGTTCAGCATTTTATGAATGTGGTAGTCTGGTTGAGATCTTATTCACTGT
Source organism: Ovis canadensis (assembly GCF_042477335.2). Lineage (NCBI taxonomy): Eukaryota > Metazoa > Chordata > Mammalia > Artiodactyla > Bovidae > Ovis > Ovis canadensis. The sequence continues at coordinate 121,678,186 of NC_091727.1, forward strand.
TGATAGCAATCAACACTGTGAATGTCATTTGTCAACCAGTTACGAACCTACCAGAGTCACCTAGGTCAGTGCTTCTCAAACTTTAATGTGCACACAGATTACCTGGGAATCTTGTTAAAATGAACCGATCAAGTAGGTCTGGGGAAGAGTCTGAGATTTTGCATTTATAACAAGCTTTTATGTGAGGTTGTTGCTGATGGTCTGTGGAACAGACTTTGAGTAGCAAGGACCTAGGCACATTTCTTAATCACAAATAAAGTAATCATGAGCAGCTTTGTAAATAAAGCTTTGTAAATATTCCTTATTCTTCAGGAATAAGATACATTAAAAATAAGATTTTCCCTGACTTGCCTGCCAGGAAAAACCATAAAAAGAAATTAAATTTGCTCTATAAACTGCCACAGGAAGCTGCCTACTAATCTCTCTGTACATTGCCAGGATCCTGAAAACACTGAAGATGCAGTTTTTGGTTAATAGTATTATTAGTAATAAGCCCTATTTTGGACCAGCTTAGTTTCTGCCAAGTCTTCAACAAACTCAGACCGACTGACAAATTAGACCAAAATACTTAGAAATTCTCATTCGCTTGCTTCCATCTATTTGCCTGCATGTTTCTAGGCTCCTGGTTATGATGAAAATTTGGAGGAATGCTTGATATACAGATATGATTGATTTAAAAATCATCTAGATAATGGTAAGTAGGTGTTTCTAAAGTTTCAGGGTGTGTGTAATTAGTTTCTACATATTTTAGACATGCCATGAAAAGCTACTTTTGCTTACCTTAATTCATTTCAATTATTTATGAAAAATATTAAGCAAAAATAAGAGTTAAAATTTTGTCTGGAATTTTGATATCAGTGCAGTTCACATATTTTAATGAGATGTAGATGTTTAGAACAGTACTTCAAGATAGTCTGTTTCCTATGTTATTATAAGTGAAATAACATGAGAACCATCCACCTCCTTAAAAGTGCTTGATTTTATATATATATATATATATATATATAGTTATGAGGTCATACTACAAAAATAAAATATATTGCTGAAGACATTGCTGAGCTGATAATAAGGCACCATAGCTGCAGATTAGCCTGATGTTTTCTGAAAATATTGTGTTTTGACAGTTGCATGGGACTTGAGGATAGGAGATAAAATCTGAGATTTTTTCAAAGTTGGCATTCCAAAAGAGAATGTGGCATAAAGCTTAAACTTCAAAAGGTTGTGTAATAAGAAGAAAAAGGAAATTGCCTTGCTTGACTTTGACATTAAGTGGAAAAGAAAAAAAAAATCTCTCATAAGTATTTAAAACCTCAAATTAACCATCTCCAGCATGGCTTGTAACTTATTACACATTTTTTGTGTATATTCCAAAAGCCTCACGCATAGAGTTTAATTGAAGTGTACTCAGATTGGTAATGTTTTCAGGTAACGTACGTCAAGGCTGTATATTGTCACCCTGCTTATTTAACTTCTGTGCAGAGTACATCATGAGAAACGCTGGACTGGAAGAAACACAAGCTGGAATCAAGATTGCCGGGAGAAATATCAATAACCTCAGATATGCAGATGACACCACCCTTATGGCAGAAAGTGAAGAGCAGCTAAAAAGCCTCTTGATGAAAGTGAAAGAGGGGAGCGAAAAAGTTGGCTTAAAGCTCAACATTCAGAAAACGAAGATCATGGCATCTGGTCCCATGACTTCATGGGAAATAGATGGAGAAACAGTGGAAACAGTGTCAGACTTTATTTTTTGGGGCTCCAAAATCACTGCAGATGGTGACTGCAGCCATGAAATTAAAAGAGGCTTACTCCTTGGAAGAAAAGTTATGACCAACCTAGATAGCATATTCAAAAGCAGAGATATTACTTTGCCAACTAAGGTCCGTCTAGTCAAGGCTATGGTTTTTCCTGTGGTCATGTATGGATGTGAGAGTTGGACTGTGAAGAAGGCTGAGTGCCGAAGAATTGATGCTTTTGAACTGTGGTGTTGGAGAAGACTCTTGAGAGTCCTTGGACTGCAAGGAGATCCAACCAGTCCATTCTGAAGGAGATCAGCCCTGGGTGTTCTTTGGAAGGAATGATGCTAAAGCTGAAACTCCAGTACTTTGGCCACCTCATGCAAAGAGTTGACTCATTGGAAAAGACTCTGATGCTGGGAGGGATTGGGGTCAGGAGGAGAAGGGGATGACCAAGGATGAGATGGCTGGATGGCATCATGGACTCGATGGACGTGAGTCTGAGTGAACTCCGGGAGATGGTGATGGACAGGGAGGCCTGGCATGCTGCGATTCATGGGGTCGCAAAGAGTCGGACACGACTGAGCGACTGAACTGAACTGAACAAAGCAAAGGAGTGTCTGTTTTGGAGGAGTGAATCTTCAATGACAAATTCTCGGAGTTTTATAGAATATAAACTCACAGTCAAATTTCAAAAACAAACCACAAGAAAACAAGGGTTCAACAGAGATAGTAGAAAATAGACTAAGAAGTGAAAAGACTTTAGATGTTGAAATTACTGAGCACAGAATATAAAAGATTTTTGAAAGTGTTTGGAGATATTAAATATGGAAATTGATAGTATGAATAAAGGACCAAAGACTATAAAAAAGACCAAGCAGATGTTTTTAAAACTATCAAAATGATCCAGAAATAACGTTATAATCACTAAATTTAAAAAATTCAGTGAACAGATTTTGGAGCACAGAGGTAGCTGAAGAGAGAATGAAGAAGAAATTACCTGGAATTCATCAAAGTGAGGAAGAGAGAAATTTAGATATGGGAGATAAAAGGGGAAAGGTCTAATCTCTATAATGGGATTTCCAAAAGAAGAGGTGAAAGAAAACGGGCGAGAGAGAATATTCGAATAGAAGAAACCTGAAATTTACCAAAATGGAATAAAAAATAATTCTTAAAGAGACCAACCAATCTCAAGCAAAATAAAAAATATTCAAACTTAGAAACAAATATAGAATGCCAGAGGTAAAGCAAAAGACAAAGCACTAAGAGTGAAATGAGCTACAAACCATCAGTGATTATGCTGATTACTTATTTTTCTAAAACAATGAAAGCTAGAAGACGGTAGAATAATATCCTCAGTATCTATTAGAAAATCATTATCAACCTAGAATTGTATAGTCAGACTGGTTTTTCAAAACTAGGACAAAATATTTATAAAGGAAATCAACTCTGAATATTAACTGGAAGGACTGATGCTGAAGCTGAAGCTCCAATACTTTGGCCACCTGATGTGAAGAGCTGATTCATTGAAAAAAACCCTGATGCTGGGAAAGATTGAAAGCAGGAGGAGAAGGGGACAACAGAGGATGAGATGTTTGGATGTTATCACCAACTCAGTGAACATGAGTTTGAGCAAACTCCGGGAGATGGTGAAGGACAGGAAAGTCTGCATGCTGCAGTCCATGGGGTCCCAAAGAGTCAGAAACGACTGAGTGACTCAGCGACAACAACAACTAAGATTGTTTACCACTAATAGAATCACATTAATGAAAAATTTAGAAGAAGCACTTTAGGCAGAGGGAAAATGATGTGAGATCATCTGAGATTCAAGAACAAATGATAAATAAGAGTAAAGCTAAACATATAGGTAAATCAGAATAAACATTGACTATTAAATTATAACAGTGATGGCTAAAAAGACTATATATGATAAAATACCTGACCATATTTAGCATACCTTGAGAGGAAATTGTTATATTAATGTTCTATGATGCTTATCTTTTCAGGAGAAGGTAAGATTTTTTTTTTTAACTTTGGACTTTAAGCATGTATAAGAAAATACAGTAACAACTAAAAGATTAAAGAAAAATTATTCTAAAATAGGAGGAATGAATGGTTTGAGAAAAAGAGTCAATCAAAATAGAAATATGATGAGAGAAGCACTTCCACATTGGTAGTGTATGGACCTCTGGAAATCAGTTCCTTCATAGAAGAAATGAGAACAGCAAAATTTGTTGAAATTAACTCACAATTCTGAAAATTTACCAAAGCCTTGTGACAATACAAGGAGCACTTATTTAAGAGAAATGAATGAATCTCAGTAAAATAGTAAGCGTTATGAAATTTTGACTTGCCCTGTTTCCATTCTCCTTTTGTGAGCTCTTGGGTAGCCTTGAAAACCAACAGTCTCAGGACCATGTGAGCTGTGAATAACTACAGCCTCACATATATAAAAAGGAACAGAATGGATTTGGAGTTCCCCAAAGAGCCTCATTCCCAGAACATTTGACCTTTTGGTATTTCTCTGGGAAATCCTTGTTATCAGAACTGGCTTTTGTTTGACCTGACTCTGGGCTTGCTTGATGAGGAAAGTCTATCCTTAGAACACTTTTCATTAAAAAAAAAATTAGAGGCAGTTGTTTAACATCACAGTCTCTTCAGGGGGCATCAATGGATGGGACAAACAGGCAGCAAGCCAAAAACTTAAAAATCTGGGGAATGAAGTGTCCATAGGAATCTGAAAAGTTCTGATGTATCCCGGGGGATCTAGGTGGCCATGAACATGTGCACGTGTGAGCAAATACCCAAGAAAGAACTGAGAAGACCTAATCTCTTATCTGGCTGACCTTGAAGTTCTGCAAAAGCAGGAAATAAAGGCTAAGATGCGATTGTAAACTGCCAATATTGAAGGCATTTGTCAACAAACCACCTACCTCAGTAAAAGATAGGAGGCTTACTAGTTTGAGATGGTTGAGGTAACTGCTGTTCAGTCATTAGCTGACCACTCAGCTATCTGAACAGAGACTTCAGTAGCCACAAAAAGCTAAGAATATAATCTCTGAAGAATTGGTTAAGGGAAGACACTAAACAAATATCAACAACACACCCTGGGGAAGGAAAATCTGATTTCCAGAGTTGCCACATTATATTATTTAAAACATCCAATTTTCAACAACAAAAAATCACAAGACACAAAGAAATGGGAAACTATGGTGCATACACTTAAAAAATGTAGTCAGTAGAAACTGTCCCTGAGGAAGCCCTGAATTTTGATATACCAGTACTATTCAATGAATACAAATAAGCAATTATAAATGTGTTCAAAAAATTAAAGGAAGCCATGTATCAAGAGTTAAAAGAGGTATGAAAATGATGTTCACCAAATACAGAATATCAATAAAGAGTATTTATAAGGCAGAACCAAATAGAAATTTCACAGTTGAAAAGTGCAGTTCATTAGAGTCAGTCTCAAAAGCAGATTTGAGGTAACAGAAGAAATAATCAGACATGTTTAGGATAGGACAATTGAGATTATCCAGTGTGAGAACAGAAAAAAAAATGAAAAATATGAATAGAGACCTGTGGGACACCATCAAACATACTTACACATAAAACTTCTCAAATTTGATGAAAACATTATTCTATACATCCAAGAAGCTCAACAAATTCCAAGTAGGATAAACTCAGAGATACACTCCAAGACAAATCATGATCAAAGTGTTAAAAGAAAATGAGAGAAACTTGAAAACAGCAAGCAAAAAATGACTGATTATGTGCAAGGGAACCTTGATAAGATTCACAGCTGATTTCTCATCAGAAAGAATAGAAGCCAGAAGGCAGTGGGAGTCTGGTGCCACGAAACGTGAGAATTGAAGATAAGTGACAACAGAAGGTTGAAGTGTTAGAACATGAAATCTAAATTTTATGGGAAAGAAAAGCAAAGACAAAAGGTTTATATGGATTAAGTAGATGGGTCTGTGAGGTGGTTGAAGAACTGATGTCTCGATATTGGTAGGGTGAGAATCCTGAAAGTATTCTCAAATGGTATAGTGACAAATTTATTTCAGAAGTAATTAGTTCTGGGTGACTGACTGCAAGGTCCAGAGGGTTGTCGTGGAAGTGCACAACTGAAATGGGATAAAAGTTACGTAAGACAGAGATTAAGGTCCCATCACTTACCCAGAGGTAAATTGAATATGGCAGAAATAATAGCCTCTACTTGACAGTATAGCAGGAGAAATATCCAGAGATAAACCTGTTTAAATCAGAGTTAGAGAAGGAAATTGCAGTCAGTGAAGAAGCTTCAGTTGTAGCACAGTTAAAATATTCTGAAAGTTTTGAAGTAAGAGATAGAGATCAGTGGTAGATTCAGTCAGGTGAAAAGAATAGGTAGAAGGTGAATAGAGAGCTGAATGAACTTAGGTTCATACAGAAATGACAGATGTGTGAATTAAGCTGCTTGACAGTTATAAGAAATCCTGACTTCCTTTAGTGGATGTTGACAAATAGCTGTAGGTTCTTTGCACTTCTAAGAGGATTTGAGTCTTGGATTCAAGGGAGGGAGTTATTTTCTGGCTTGAATTTCTAAGGGGTCTGGCTCATAGCTCTAAAGATTCAGAGTAGATGTGAGGCTCCCATTACCTCTATTTCATTTCACTAATTCTTTTGAAGAGTCCAGATATTCTGGATGGAAGAGTCCAGTAGATGTTCTGTAGAATATCTTACATTCGGGATGTGTTTGAACTTTTTCTAATGATTACTTTCAGGTGAAACATCTCTAGCGAGAAGATGACATGTGTTAGTTGCTCAGTCGTGTCCGACTTTTTAATAATACTATGGACTATAGCCTGCCAGGCTCCTCTGTCCAAGGAATTCTCCAGGCAAGAATACTGGAGTAGGTAGCCATTCCCTTCTCCAGGAGATCTTCCTTTACTGTCTGAGCCACTGGTGACACATATCTAGTGAGAAGATAACATGAGCAGTGTGTATAATTCTCACAGCATCACATTAGGATGCATATCATGTCAAGCCATTCCATTATTATTGAGGTCAAGCTTTACCACCAGGGTAATGTGGTGACCACCAGATCTGTCTGTTGTAAAGCACTATTTCCCTTTTGGTCTAATCAGCCACAGCTTGAGGGTGAACAAGGTCATTTGGTATAGACTATGGTGATGTATACCCAGCAGGGATGTGAAAAACAGGCAATAAGCCATCACTGGTATATATAAATAATCCAAAGATGATAATCAATAGATAAGAACTGTAAGAGAATTGCTTATAGAAACATACACAAGGGAGCAATCATTTATGTGTGCCTAGAGTGGAGATGGAGGCTGTGGAGGAAATAAGGGAAAACTGTGGAGCAAAGGTGATATTTGAAAATTAAGTCTTTCAAGATAAGTTGGGGTTTATTAGTGGTTGAAAGTGATGGGGGGAAACAGCATGAGGGGAAAAAAGGTAGAGACCTGAAATTATATGGTTTAGCTGTGAGGAAAAAGTCCTGAGTGCTAGCATGTAAGATGCATGTAAATGAGTGACTGAGAGATAAGGTTGGAAAGGTAGACTAGGATAGGTAGTGAAAAACCCTGAACTCCACGCTAAGGAATTTAGCCATGATTCTGTAAGAAATGATGCTAAGGAACGGTTCTAAGCAAAGGAATATTCATATTGGGCTTTTGGAGACAAGATTGACAAGAAGTCTGAGACAGGTTTTTGTGAGAAATGTTGAGGACACAGATTAGGTCAGTGGCAGTGGGTAGGAGAGGAAATGACTAATATGAGAGAGATTTTAGGGTGAAATCAACAGAATTTGATGAGTGGTTACATATAGGCATTGGAGGGAAAGTCAAGTATATTTTAGGCTTTCTGACTTGAATCATATTAATGGAGATGCCCTTACCAATATAAGGAAGGGAATAGGAGAAGCAGATCTGGAACAGGACAGTTAAGTCCCACATATATTGAATTTGAGTTACTTACAGTTTTCTATTGTAATTTCTGTTGATTTTTTCTTCTTTCTAAGCTTTTTTCCTCTATTTTATTCCATATTCATATTTGGATCACAGGGAGTAAATTGGAGTGATGTGAACAACACAACTTTCAAGTAGGCCTGCAAGATATGTCCTTTGGGGCTGGTGCACTGAGATGACCCAGAGGGATGGTAAAGGGAGGGAGGAGGGAGGGGAGTTCAGGATGGGGAACATGTGTATACCTGTGGCAGATTCATGTTGATGTATGGCAATACAATATTATAAAGTAATTAACCTCTAATTAAAATGAATAAATTTATATTTAAAATAAATAAATAAATAAATAAAAGTCAAAAATATAACCAGGAAGGAATCAATCAATTGTTCCCTGGGGGTGTACATTGGCATATCTGAACAAACTTGAATTAAAATCTAGGAAAGACCTGTTCTTAAAAGATTTGTGTACCTACTCATTGATATGCTTTATGAAGTGACTAGAACCATTTAATTTTGCAGTCAAATGAGAAAATCAACCCACAGATCGAACCTTAAGTAGCAGATAAAATGTTTCTCATTCTTGAGAAGCCAAGGATTTGCTATATTAGCCCCAATTAAGACAAATCAAGTGTTTTCTTTTTCTTGAACTTCTTTGTTTTTCTGACAAGCTGTTTTTATTTATTATATCCAATTCCACTGAACTTTCTGATTTGAATAGATGCTAAAAATAAATTCCCTAGAGAAGAAAAAACTAATGAACAAAGAAAATAAGCCAACATTATGACATGGAACTGCATGCACAGCTGGTGCACACTAATAAACAACATCCAAAAAGACTTGTGTTCTGAAGAACATTTCCTTAATTATGGTCATGATCTGTGCCTTCCAAGAATAATATAGTGTATGTAGTATTTTAACAAGGGTAGAAAAGATGTTAGTAACAAGATCTCTATTTTTATTAGAATTTTTCAGGTCATGACATATATAAAAATGCCTATCATATATTTCTAGGAAAGTAGGATAAGAAATATTTAAGCTGTAAAATGTTGATAATTTTGAAAATATTTTAAAATGGGAATGGTAGATTTATGAAACTTTAAATAAAACCTCAAGATTTCTAGAATGCTCAGGAGTTTCAAGGCATGGGTGTCCCCCCCACCCCCCATTAAAGCAAGTTCCTTCTTTGGAAGTTTCACTGCCAATTTCCTTTTTGTTTAATTTCGGATATGTTGTGTAATGGGCAGGGTTTATAACTCAATTTTCCCAGATATATTTTAATTTAATGTTCTTTCTCTGGACTATGTCCTAGTTTTTTTCTAGTCTAACAATTGTCTAATATAACTTTGACTGTGAATGTCACTTGAAGTGTGAAAAGAAACTGAGATTAAAGCATTCTAATGGGAAAAAAGAGCCATAATACATGTTTGCCTGTACTCCATATTTTCTTGTTTATTATTTGGCTTTCATTTTTGTATACTTCCCCTATTTGTGCCCAGAAATTACACACTGATTCTATATCTTCTAATCTACTAGATCGATCTTGTCTGGATTAGAAATTAATGAACAGTGATTAGGAAATGAAGTATAGAATGAGAAATCTGCAGAACAAAGGGAAACTTTAAGATTTGGAGATAGACCTAATCAAACTTATGAAGCAGACAAACATGTTTCTTTTGCAGCTTCTGTTCTTGTTCAGCCTCTCTCCCCATCTCCATTATCTTACTTTTGCTCTTTCATCACCTTCCTGTCTTGCTTGATTTTACTTCCTATAGGGCCTTGCCCTTTGCTAGCTTGACAGCTGTGTCCTTGAAGATAATAATGGATGCATCTAAAAGTATCCTTTGTACAAGTATTTGCATTTTGCTAAAAAGAAGTCAGTCCTGAATATTCATTGGAAGACTGATGCTGAACCTGAAGCTCCAGTACTTTGGCCACCTGATGTGAAGAACTGACTCATTAGGAAAGACCCTGATGCTAGAAAAGACTGAAGACAGGAGGAGAAGGGGATGACAGAGGATGAATTGTTTGGATAGTATCACTGACTTGATGGACATGAGTTTGAGCAAGCTCTGGGAGTTGGTACTGGACAGGGAAGCCTGGTGTACTGCAGTCCCTAGGGTTGCAAAGAGTTGGACACTACTGAGCCACTGAACTGAACTGAACTGAACTGAAAAGTCTGTTACAGAGTGGAATTCTCTCTAGGTTCAGTAATGAGTTCCTATGTCTTAATGGAATTTGCTCCACCATTTGTATATGGGTGTACTTCGTGCTCCTAATTTTCATACTTCTCACTTTCATATCTGCTTCCCTCTCAAACTTCAGTCTTCTAGCTACCCCAGTCTGACAAGGCTTTGTACATGTTCAGTTCCCAGAAGATATTGCTACTCTTACCAGGAGAGTCAAAGTGAAGTGTGATGAATATGTGTATGAGGAGAGTGAACTATACCTAAATGTGTATACACAAACATGCAGGGACAGGTTTGCAGACTTTACTGAGAACTATAATTCCAGTCTGTAAGGAATGAAGACTCTTCCAATCAATATAAATAACAATATAAGAACCTCTTTCAATGGGGACATCTGCTTGACTACTGCATACAGGGAAAGGGGATTTTATCTATTTCAGGAAATCTTTTATCTGTCATTATTATTATTTTTGAATTTTCCAGTGAACTATGTCAGATCTGTGATACAGGCTTAAAAATGATCTTTTTTATTAGTTACTCTGAAACTACTTAATAAGTGTCTCTTTCTACATCTCTGTCTCTGTGTATTCCCTTTGAATTAGCTTTTCTCTCCTTTTCCATGGGAATAGTATGTATTTTCAGGGATCAAAACTATTCCCTGGTGCTCTAGGGAACATAAGACATAGCTAAGATGGCCTTGGGAAATATGGGATGGAAGAGAGAATACATAAAGGCTTTATTCTTTTGAAGGCCACTCTGGTCATAAAGACAGACTAGGGAAAAAAGAAAAAAAAAAGTCTAAACCTTGCCATGCCATGAAGAAATCATCTCTTTTAGTATGATGTTCTACAATTCCTGTGGAAAACAGTTTGAATGAACAAAGGTACAGATGGGACTATAGACATACCAGTTTTTTTGTGTTTTGCAGATACTGTGTGTGTGTGTTTTTTTAATTAATTCAGTTAGTTCAGTCATTCAGTCGTGTCCAACTCTCTGCGACCCCATGAACTGCAGAACGCCAGGCCTCCCTATCCATCACCAACTCCCTGAGTTCACCCAAACCCATGTCCATTGAGTTGGTGATGCCATCCAACCATCTCATGCTCTGTTGTCCCCTTCTCCTCCTGCCCTCAATCTTTCCCAGCATCAGGGTCTTTTAAAATGAGTCAGCTCTTCGCATCAGGTGGCCAAAGTATTTCAGCTTCAGCATCAGTCCTTCCAATAAATATTAAGGACTGATTTCCTTTCGGATGGACTGGTTGGATCTCCATGCAGTCCAAGGGACTCTCGAGTCTTCTCCAACACCACAGTTCAAAAGCATCAATTCTTCGGCACTCAGCTTTCTTTATAGTCCAACTCTCACATCCATACATGACCACTGGAAAAACCATAGCCTTGACTAGACGGACCTTGTTGACAAAGCAATATCTCTGCTTTTGAATATGCTGTCTAGGTTGGTCATAACTTTCCTTCCAAGGAGTAAGTGTCTTTTAATTTCATGTCTGCAATCACCATCTGCAGTGATTTTGGAGCCCAGAAAATCAACCATTGTCTCCACTGCTTCCCCATCTCTTTGCCATAAAGTGATGGGGTCAGATGCCATGATCTTAGTTTTCTGAATGTTGAGCTTTAAACCAACTTTTTCACTCTCCTCTTTCACCTTCATCTAGAGGCTCCTTAGTTCTTCACTTTCTGCCATAAGGGTGGTGTCATCTGCATATCTGAGGTTATTGATACTTCTCCCAGCAATCTTGATTCCAGCCTGTGATTCCTCCAGCCCAGCGTTTCTCATGATGTACTCTGCATATAAGTTAAATAAACAGGGTGAAAATATACAGCCTTGACGTACTCCCTTTCCTATTTGGAACCAGTCTGTTGTTCCATGTTCAGTTCTAACTGTTGCTTCCTGACCTGCATACAGGTTTCTCAAGAGTTAAGTCAGGTGGTCTGGGATTCCCATCTCTTTCAGAATTTTCCACAGTTTATTGTGATCCACACAGTCAACTGGTACTCTCTTGCTTTTTTGATGATTCATCAGATGTTGGCAATTTGATCTCTGGTTCCTTTGCCTTTTTTAAAACCAGCTTGAACATCTGGAAGTTCACAGTTCACGTACTGCTGAAGCCTGGCTTGGAGAATTTTGAGCATTACTTTACTAGTGTGTGAGATGAGTGCAGTTGTGTGGTAGTTCGAGCATTCTTTGGCATTGCCTTTCTTTGGGATTGGAATGAAAATTGACCTTTTCCAGTCCTGTGGCCACTGCTGAGTTTTCCAAATTTGCTGGCATATTGAGTGCAGCACTTTCACAGCATCATCTTTCAGGATTTGAAATAGCTCAACTGGAATTCCATCACTTCCACTAGCTTTGTTAGTAGTGATGCTTCCTAAGACCCATTTGACTTCACATTCCAGAATGTCTGGCTCTAGGTGAGTGATCACACCGTCGTGACTATCTGGGTCGTGAAGATCTTTTTTGTACAGTTCTTCTGTGTATTCTTGCCACCTCTTCTTAATATCTTCTGCTTCTGTTAGGTCCCTACAAATTCTGTCCTTTGTTGAGCCCATCTTTGCATGAAATGTTCCCTTGGTATCTCTAATTTTCTTGAAGAGATCGCTAGTCGTTCCCACTCTATTGTTTTCCTCTATTTCTTTGCATTGATCACTGAGGAAGGCTTTCTTATCTCTCCTTACTATTCTTTGGAACTCTGCATTAAAATGGGTATATCTTTCCTTTTCTTTTTTGCTTTTTGCTTCCTTTCTTTTCACAGCTATTTGTAAGGCTTCCTCAGACAGCCATTTTGCTTTTATGCATTTCTTTTCCGTGGGGATGGTCTTGCTCCTTGTACAATGTCACAAACCTCCGTCCATAGTTCTTCAGGTACTCTATCAGATCTAATCCCTTGAATCTATTTGTCACTTCCACTGTATAATCATAAGGGATTTGATTTAGGTCATACCTGAATGGTCGAGTGGTTTTCCCTACTTTCTTCAATTTGAGTCTGAATTTGGCAATAAGGAGTTCATGATCTGAGCCACAGTCAGCTCCCAGTCTTGTTTTTGCTAACTGTATAGCGCTTCTCCACCTTTGGCTGCAAAGAATATAATCAGTCTGATTTCAGTGTTGGCCATCTGGTGATGTCCATGTGTAGCATCTTCTCTTGTGTTGTTGGAAGATGGTGTTTGCTATGACCAGTCCGTTCTCTTGGCAGAACTCTATTAGCCTTTGCCCTGCTTCATTCCGTACTCCAAGGCCAAATTTACCTGTTACTCCAGGTGTTTCTTGACTTCCTACTTTTGCATTCCAGTCCCCTATAATGAAAAGAACATCTTTGGGGGGTATTAGTTCTAGAAGGTCTTGTAGGTCTTCATAGAACCGTTCAATTTCAGCTTCTGTGTTTCTGGTCAGGGCATAGACTTGGATTACCGTGATATTGAATGGTTTGCCTTGGAAACGAACAGAGATCAGTCTGTCGTTTTTGAGATTGCATCCAAGTACTGCATTTCGGACTCTTGTTGAAGATGATGGCTACTCCATTTCTTCTAAGGGATTCCTGCCCACAGTTGTAGCTATAATCAATTTGTTTTAATTGGAGGCTAATTATAATATTTTGGTGCTTTTTGCCGTACATTCACATGAATCAGCCATGGGTGTACATGTGTTCCCCATCCTGAATCCATCCCTCCTCCCTCCCCATCCCATCCCTCAGGATGTTTTCTTTACAAACTTTTTTTGTTTGTGACAACTCTGCTTCAAGCAAGTCAATTGGTGCCGTTTTTGAAACAGCATTTCCTCGCTTTGTGTTTCTGTCACATTTTTGTAATTCTCACAATATTTTAAACTTTTTCATCATTATTACATCTTTTATGGTGGTTTGTGATCAGTGATCTCTAATGTTACTATTGTAGTTGTTTTTGAGTGCCATGAACTGCACTCATATAAGATAGTGAACTTAAATTGATAATCATTGTGTGTGTGCTGAGTATTCCATTGGCCAGCCATGCCCATATTACTCCCCCTGTCCTCAGGCCTCACTATTCCTCCCTATAACAATATTGAAAATAGGCTAATTAATAATCTTACAGTGCCTCTGAGTGTTTAAGTGAAAGAATGAATCACATTTCTCTCACTTTATTTATTTAGTTATTTAGTTAGTTATTTCCCCTACCAGGAATGGAATCTAGGCCCTAGGCAGTGGAAGTTCAGAGTCCTAATCACTGGACCAAATTTCTCACACTTTAAATAAAAAGTTAGAAATCATTAAACTTAGGAAGATGTGTGTTGAAAGCTGAGACAAGGCTAAAAGCTAGGCCTCTTGTGCCAGTTAAGTTATGCATGCATATGAAAAATTTGTGAAAGAGATTGAAAGTACTACTCCAGTGAACACATGAGTGATAAGAAAGCAAAACAGCTGTGTTGCTATGCAGATGTTTTAATGACTGGATAGATGGTCAAACCAGCCACAATATTCCTTTAATCCAAAGCCTAATCCAGAGCAAGGCTCTAAATCTATTCAATCCATGATGGCTGAGAGAGTTGAGGAAGCTGCAAAAGAAAAGTTTGAAGTTAGCAGAGATTGGTTCATGAGGCTGAAGGAAAGAAACCATCTCTATAACAAGTGGTGCATCAAGTTATCCAGACCATCTAGCTAAGATGCTTAATGAAGTTGGCTCAACTAAACAATAGATTTTCAATGTAGATGAACCAGCCTTCCATTGGCAGATAATACCATCTTGGACTTTGATAGCTAGAGAGAAGTCAGTTCTTACCTTCAAAGGACAAGGTGACTGTCTCGTTAAGGGCTAATGCAGCTGGTGACTTTAAATTGAAGCCAATGTTCATTTACCATTCTGAAAATTCCATGTATGTTATATCTACTTTGCCTGTGCTCTGTAAATGGAATAGCAAAACCTGGCTGACAGCACATCATGTTTTCAACATGGTTTACTGAATATTTTAAGCCCACTGTTGAAACCTACTGCTCAGGAAAAAAGATTCTTTTCAAAATATTCCAGCTAACTGAAAATGCACTGGGTCACCCAGAAGCTCTGATGGAGATATACAATAAGATTAATGTGTTTTCATGCCTGCTAACATATCAATTCTGCAACCCATGGAGCACGGAGATAGACTTTCAAGTCTTATGATTTAAACATTTTGTAAATCTATAGTTAACCATAGTGATTCTTCTGTTGGATCTGGGCAAAGTCAACTTAAAACCTTCTTGAAAGAATTCACCATTCTAGGTACCATTAAGAACATTCCTGTCATGGGAATGGCAAAATATCAGCATAAACAGCAGTTTGGGTAAAGTTGATTCCAACCCTTATGGATGACTTTGAAGGGTTCAAGACTTCAGTAGAGGAAGTCACTACATATGTGGTGAAAATAGCAAGAGACCTAGGATTAGACATAGAACCTGAAGATGTGAGTCGATTGTTCTAATCTCATGATAAAACTTTAATAAATGAGGAGTTGTTTCTTATGGATGAGCAAAGAAAGTTGTTTCTTGAGATGGACTCTACTCCTGGTGAAGATGCTGTGAAGATTGTTGAAGTGACAGGAAAGAATTTAGAATATTACATAAAATTAGTTGATAGAGCATTGTCAGGGTTTGAGAGGACTGACTCCAATTTTGAAAGTTCTACTGTGGGTAAAATGCTATCAGGCAGCATCACATGTTACAGATAAATTGTTCATGAAAGGAAGAATCACTTGATGTGGTAAACTTCATTGTTGTCTTATTTTAAGAAATTGCCACAGCAGTCTTCAGCAAACACCACCCTGATCAGTCAGCAGCCATCAACATCAAGGCAAGACCCTTCACCAGCAAAAAATTGTGACTTGCTGAAGGTTCAATTGATGGCTAACATTTTAACAAATAAAATATTTAAAATTAAGATATATACAGATTCAATATATATTTTTCAGATGTAATGCTATCACACACTTGATAAACTACAATGTAAACATAACTTTTATATGCACTGGGAAATTTTTTAAAGTTTGTATGACTAGCTTTATAGCAATACTTGCTTTACTGTGGTGGTCTGGAACCAAACCTGCAATATCTCCAAGGTACGCTTATATAATAAATTGGAAGATATGTAAACACAGTGATTTGTTTGAGAATTTTTTCTCCAATAGCAGTAGTGTATGTTCCCCCAGCCTTTCTATAAACTCTGATTCCCTATACATACTGTACATTGTTGTCTTTTTTATGTTTGTTCAGAAATCAACTGCAAACTGGTAACTATCTACCAAAGTCTGTTCTACTCTCCTTCTTGGGCACCTAACTAGATTATATTTCCCAGCTTCCCTTGCAGTTAGGTTAGGCCATCTGACAAAGTTCTTTCCAGTGGAATGGGAGCAGAGGTTACAAACACCAGTTCCAGGACTTGCCCATAGAACCTTCATGTGTACACTTCCAAATTTTGTTTGCTTTTCCAAAATTGCCAAATTTTATTTCCAAATTTTATTTTATTACTTTCCATGGGAAGGAATGATGACAACCAAAGGAACCTTGGAAACAATATGTTGAAAAGTTTTTTTTTTGTTGTTATTTTTATTTTATTTTTTATAATTTTAAAATCTTTAATTCTTACATGCGTTGAAAGTATTAATAGAAGGATTTCTTGGTGACCTGAATACCCACTCTGGATTGTTTAGTGAACAAGAATTAAGCTTTTGTTACATTTGAGCAATTATATGTTTGTGTTTATTTGTTAATAGCAGCGTCACCTACAAATTTATGTTGTAGTTCTTCCCTGGTGTAGTTCTTCTCAGGAAGTTGTAGAGCTTCCATGATGACTCAGTTGGTAAAGAATCTGCCTGTAATGCAGGAGACCTGGGTTCAATCCCTGGGTTGGGAAGATACCTTGGAGGAGGGCATGGCAACCCACTCCAGTATTCTTGCCTGGAAAATCCCCATGGACAGAGGAGCCTAGCAGGCTGCAGGTCATGGGGTCGCAAAGAGTCAGACATGACTGAGCGACTAAGCACACACTATGTTGTAATAGAAGACTGTATTCCCCATAAAATGTGGCACAATGCTGAGCATGGAGTTAGTACTCAATAAGTATTAGTTGAATGAATGAGCCAGTTGTTGAGTCAGTGAGTTGTATCCAACTCTTTGTTACCCCATGGACTGCAGCACACCAGGCTTCCCTAAAGTGAAGTGAAGTGAAGTCAAAGTCACTCAGTCGTGTCCGACTCTTTGCGACCCCTTGGGCTGTACTATCCATGGAATTCTCTAGGCCAGAATACTGGAATAGGTTGCTGTTTCCTTCTCTAGGGGATCTTCCCGACCCAGGGATTGAACCTGGATCTCCTGCAATATCCATTCCAGTATTCTGGCCTGGAGAATTCCAGTATAATCCATGGAGTCTCAAAGAGTCAGATATGATGGAGCGACTTTAACTTTCTTTTTCTTTTTTTTTTTTTCGACTTTAACTTTCACACCTGCAATATTGGCAGGCGGATTGTTTACCACTGAGTCACTAGAGAAGCCCTAGACTGTTAATAGAACCATTTAATTAGTATGGGACCCAGTTTTTGACAATCTCTTACACTCATTCTTCCTAAATGAGCTTTAACATTATAGAGTAGATATAGTAAAAGCTCAGCTAGAAAGCATAGGGATTGAATTTGAGATACCATGACTAGACAGTTTTCTAGTTAGGGATCATAAAGCAACAGAAAACATTTTTTAGTGCTTTTTGGATAATATTTGAAAATTTTGAAATTCCTTTTCTGACTGTTGCATGGACCAGTACAGTGTTATCTCAAGTTAGAGAAATATACTCTAGGGGTTGTTTTAGGTGGACATTGGTGTTGAGTATACATATAAGAATGTCTATTTTAATCAAAAATAATGAATCTGTTTTATTATGTATAATAAAAAATACTATGTATAATTACTTATATATAATGTCATCACATGGTCTGTTTGATAACAGAGGGTCACATGTGATGTCATATAATCTCTGATGTATCCCAGAGTAAAAGTATAGAGGAATGCATCAAAACAGTTACTTAATGGTTTAATTTCACAATAGTACAAGATGTTGCACATTACATTTTCCCAGTTAGATTTCTTTATCATGTTATTTAAATTTTAAGCAAACTAACCCTCACAAAGAATATTGATGATATTGCTAATAATGTAAACATGATGAAGAAATTGACAGTATTCTTTGTCAACTGTATTATTAGTTTAAATACAAAAGAAATCCAAGAAACATGATGATCTAATAAGTCCTGCTGAAATGATGGCCTACAGCATTCAAAGTTAACAAGACTCTGATATATGAATGTATTAATATATCCTGTATAGTAATAGTGAACTTCACCTTCAAAATGTTTTTTGCCTTAAGAGATTAGCTAATTATGACACTATGTGTATAACTTATAATTGAACATATATACTGAGAGACTGTATTTAAATAAGAAAACGTAGTGGATTTTATTATCTATGAGCTTGGAGATCACCATCTTAATACAACTTCTTACCATATTAGCAATTTTTATTCACATGTCTGTTTTCCATTCAGTTCAGTTCAGTCGCCCAGTTGTGTCTGACTCTTTGCGACTCAATGCACTGCTGCACACTAGGCCTCCCTGTCCGTTAGCAACTCCCGGGGTCTACTCAAACTCATGTCCATTGAGTCGGTGATACCATCCAACCATCGCCTTCACCTCCCCACTTCAATCTTCCCCAGCATCAGGGTCTTTTAAAATGAGTCAGCTCTTCACATCAGGTGGCCAAAGTATTGGAGTTTCAACTTCAACATCAGTCCTTCCAATGTATATTCAGGACTGATTTCCTTTTGGGTGGACTGGTTGGATCTCCTTGCAGTCCAAGGGATTGTCAACAGTCTTCTCCAACACCACAGTTCCAAAAGCATCAATTCTTCGGTGCTCAGCTTTCTTTATAGTCCAACTCTCACATCCATACATGACCAATGGAAAAACCATAGCCTTGACTAGACGGACTTGTTGACAAAGTAATGTCTCTGCTTTTTAATATGCCATCTGGTTGGTCACAACTTTTATTCCAAGGAGTAAGCATCTGTTAATTTCATGGTTACAGTCAGCATCAGCAGTGATATTGAAGGCCCCCAAAATACATACAGTCTGTCACTGTTTCCACTGTTTCCCCAATTGTTTGCCATGAACTGATGGGACCAGATGCCATGATCTTAGTTTTCTGAATGTTGAACTTTAAGCCAACTTTTTCATTCTCCTCTTTCACTTTCATCAAGAGGCTCTTTAGTTCTTCTTTGCTTTCTGCCACAAAGGTGGTGTCATCTGCATATCTGAGGTTACTGATATTTCTCCCGGCCATCTTGATTCCAGCTTGTGCTTCATCCAATGCAGCGTTCCTCATTATGTACTCTGCATATAAGTTAAATAAGCAGGGTGACAATATACAGCCTTGACGTACTCCTTTTTCTATTTGGAACCAGTCTGTTGTTCCATGTCCAGTTCTAACTGTTGCTTCCTGACCTGCATACAGATTTCTCAAGAGCCAGGTCAGGTGGTCTGGTAGTCCCATCTCTTTAAGAATTTGTGATTCATACAGTCAAAGGCTTTGGCATAGTCAATAAAGCAGAAATAGATGTTTTTCTGGAACTCTCTTGCTTTTTCCATGATCCAGTGGATGCTGGTATTTAGATCTCTGGTTCCTCTGCCTTCTCTAAAACCAGCTTGAACATCTGGAAGTTCACAGTTCACATATTGTTGAAGCCTGGCCTGGAGAATTTTGAGCATTACTTTACTAGCGTTTGAGATGAGTGCAATTGTGCAGTAGTTTGAGCATTCTTTGCCATTGCCTTTCTTTGGGATAGGAGTGAAAACTGACCTTTTCCAGTCCTGTGGCCACTGCTGAGTGTTCCAAATTTGCTGGCATATTGAGTGTGGCACTTTCACAGCATCATCTTTCAGGATTTGAAACAGCTCCACTGGAATTCCATCACCTCCACTAGCTTTGTTCGTAGTGATGCTTCCTAAGGCCCATTTGACTTTGCACTGAAGTATATCTGGCTCTAGGTGAGTGATCACACCATCATGATTATCTGGGTCATGAAGATCTTTTTTGTACAGTTCTTCTGTGTATTCTTGCCACCTCTTCTTAATATCTTCTGCTTCTGTTAGGTCCCTACAAATTCTGTCCTTTGTTGAGCCCATCTTTGCATGAAATGTTCCCTTGGTATCTCTAATTTTCTTGAAGAGATCGCTAGTCGTTCCCACTCTATTGTTTTCCTCTATTTCTTTGCATTGATCACTGAGGAAGGCTTTCTTATCTCTCCTTACTATTCTTTGGAACTCTGCATTAAAATGGGTATATCTTTCCTTTTCTTTTTTGCTTTTTGCTTCCTTTCTTTTCACAGCTATTTGTAAGGCTTCCTCAGACAGCCATTTTGCTTTTATGCATTTCTTTTCCATGGGGATGGTCTTGCTCCCTGTCTCCTGTACAATGTCACAAACCCACCTCCATAGTTCTTCAGGCACTCTATCTATCAGATCTAATCCCTTGAATCTATTTGTCACTTCCACTGTATAATCATAAGGGATTTGATTTAGGTCATACATGAATGGTTGAGTGATTTTCCCTACTTTCTTCAATTTAAGTCTGAATTTGGCGTATCTGTTCATGATCTGAGCCACAGTCAGCTCCCGGTCTTGTTTTTGCTGACTGTATAGAGCTTCTCCATCTTTGGCTGCAAAGAATATAATCAATCTGATTTTGGTGTTAACCATTTGGTGATGTCCATGTGTAGAGTCTTCTCTTGTGTTGTTGAAGAGGGTGTTTGCTATCACCAGTCCGTTCTCTTGGCAGAGGTCTGTTAGCCTTTGTCCTGCTTCATTCTATACTCCAAGGCCAAATTTGCCTTTTACTCCAGATGTTTCTTAACTTCCTACTTTTGCTTTCCAGTCGCCTATGATGAAATGAACATCTTTACGGTGTTAGTTCTAGAAGATCTTGTAGGTATTCATAGAGCTGTTCAACTTCAGCTTCTTCAGCATTACTGGTCGGATTACTCTTATATTGAATGGTTTGCCTTGGAAATGAACAGAGAGCATTCTGTCGTTTTTGAGATTGCATCCAAGTACTGCATTTTGGACTCCTTTGTTGACTATGATGGCTACTCAATTTCTTCTAAGGGATTCTTGCCCACAGTAGTAGATATAATGGTCATCTGAGTTAAATTCACCCATTCCAGTCCATTTTAGTTCACTGATTCCTAGAATGTCGATGTTCACTCTTGCCATCTCCTGTTCGACCACTTCCAATTTGCCTAGATTCATGGACCTGACATTCCAGGTTCCTATGCAATATTGCTCTTTACAGCATTGGAGTTTGCTTCTATCACCAGTCACATCCACAACTGGGTGTTGTTTTTGCTTTGGCTCCATCTCTTCATTCTTTCTGGAGTTATTTCTCCACTGATCTCCAGTAGCATACTGGGTACCTACCGACCTGGGGAGTTCATCTTTCAGTGTCCTATCTTGTTGCCTTTTCATCCTGTTCATGGGGTTCTTAAGGCAAGAATACTTAAATGGTTTGCCTTTCCCTTCTCCAGTGGGCCACGTTTTGTCAGAACTCTCCACCGTGACCCGTCCATCTTGGGTGGCCCTACACAGCATGGCTCATAGTTTCATTGAGTTAGACAAGCTTGTGATCCATGTGATCAGATTGGTTAGTTTTCTGTGATTTTCAGTCTGTCTGCCCTCTAATGGAGAAGGAAAAGAGGCTTATGGAAGCTTCCTAATGGGAGAGAATGACTGAGTGGGAAACTGGATCTTGTTCTGATGGGCGGGTTCATGCTCAGTAAATCTTTAATCCAATTTTCTGTTGATGGGTGGAGCAGTGTTCCCTCCCTGCTATTTACCTGTGGCCAAACTATGGTGGAGGTAATGAAAATAATGACGACCTCCTTCAAAAGATCCCATGTATGTACTGCTACACTCCCTGTTCCCAACCCTGCCACAGGCCACCACCGACCCATGCCTCTGCTGGAGACTCCTGGACACTCCTGGGCAGGTGTGGGTCAGTCTCTTGTGGGGTCACTGCTCCTTTCTCCTGGGTCCTGGTACTCACAAATTTCTGTTTTCTGTACTGAATACTAATTTCCTTGAGGAGAGAGAGACTATATCTTATGTTTGTATCAAGTACTTAGCTCTTGGTTTTTCAGTGGTAGGTGCTCAATTAATATCTGCTAAATAGAAACAGAAGAATATAGGAATGTAGACAACATTAAAAGGCAGTCTGGTTTCTATTCCCAAATAGAAAAATTATTGTCATGTGATCTTGGAAAATGAACTTTTTATTTTCCTCTTTTAGAAAATGGAGTGAATATTTCCTGTTCTTCTTATCTCAGTGGCTTCTTATGAAACTCACATGTAAAAATAAATATGAAATTTAGAGCTATGTATTGCTCTGATGTGTTCATCTTGTTTTTCAAATATAAACTACTTTGGAAGCTTAATAAAAAACTATAAAAGGAAAATGACAGAGGATAAAATGTTAACTGTGTCCTGAAAATTAAAATAAATGCCTTTTAGTGTGTTTTGCCTTTAGAATGCTGACACTTTCCTCCAGTTGTTCAAACAAATTGTTTAAATGAACATATTGTAAATGTTACAGGGGTTTTCCTGAAAAGGAGAAAGAAGGAAATGTAGACATTGCCTCCCATTTCCAAATGCTTCCTGTAGTCCAAGTGGTGTCAGCATTCCCTTTGTTCTTGTTTTAGTCAATTCTACTTAAAAAGAAATCATTTAGAGATAAGTGGAAAGCACAAAAGGGAAATCATTGGGACAACTTCCCCCATTTAGTTTCAGACTCATTGCCAGAGAATATGAAGGCTTATAGTCACATGAGAAGGTAAGTCTAAAACTTACCTTTCTAATACTTAACTTTCTATAAATAAAATGTTCATTTTCTAAGATCACATGACAAAACTTTTCTATTTAGTAATAGAAATCAGGCTGCCTTTTAATGTTGTCTATATTCCTATATTCTTCTGTTTCCATTTAGCAGATGTTAATTGCGCACCCACCACTGAAAAACCAAGAGCTAAATACTTATCATTTCTATTTTGTTAACTAAGGTAACCAAATGCCTTTGGGTGTTTGTTTTTTTTTTTTTAATGTGAGGAAACAAACTACGGGAGTTTAATGAAACTGGGGAGATGTAGCACCTTGGGAGAAAGGAATTTGATATTAAAATCTCAGGTTTTTAATAGGTAGAGTTCCCAGGAGTATGAAAAAAGTGAGGTTTATGTGGAGTGAGGCTGACCAAGTGTACCTGATCAAAGTTAAGTTTCATGAGCAATCCAGGTGAGATATTTTCTGATTATGCTTTAATCATATTTTCTTCTGGAACATTTTAATACTCTTTTCAGCTACCCCAAAACCACTTATTATACTCCTACTTCTCAAATCAACCCATGATTGTCTCCATTTTATTTTCACTTTTCTTGTGTTATTCTCCTTTACTCCTTTTGCTTCGTACATGTGTGCCCTAAGTGTTTACAGATAATACATATGTGACTGTGTATATGAATATATTTATCTATATAAATGATGAAGTACAACTTGTAACCACTGAATAAATGTTTTGAAATAAATAAATGAAGGTAACATCCAATAATATTTTGCAATTGGATGAATAGTCCTTGTCATTTCTGTTTTCAACTTCATGATTTATATTTTTACAAATTAATAATTTATTCATTCATTCATCAAGTATTGACAAATTACCTACTCTTACCCTGATGCTGGGAATATACTGCTGATCTCACAAAGCTTGCACATTTTACACAAGTATATATATAAATAAACCAATAATATAACCTCAGGTAGTGGCGAGTATGGCCAAAAAGTTGATTTTTTTTTCATAAGATGTTACAATATAATGAAGGAACTAAAACAGTGACTGGCATTGTGATAGTGACTGGCAATCACTTTCTCAGGCTGTGTTGGTGTCTAATTGACATCGGGTGGTGAGGGAAGGACTTTCAGAGGTGGTGACACTTTAGTTATGAATAATAAGCTGGTGTGACAGAAAAGCATTCCCGACAGAGAATAGAGCGCGTTAGTACTGAGGCGGGATGACTGTGAGCTTTCAACTTAATGAGTTAACTGATGTTTGATGCCTTCAATAATATATCAAAATAGAGCATGTCATAGTGCCAATCTGTATACTCACTATCCCTCAGGGACTGTTCAACTCATTCATTCATTTAGGACATATTTATTGAGCACATAATGTGTGTCAGGTACTAGTTATAGGCACTTGGTCATCATCAGGAACAAAACAGACAAAAATAACTGCTACATAGAGCTTACAGTCTAGAGGAGGGAAACAAGCAATAAATGACAACTCACTAAATGATATTTTATATTAAAAGGAAATGCATGCTTTGAAATATAGAGGTAGGTGTGGTATGTGTGTATGCACGAGTGTGTGTGTGAGTGATTGGTACAGGTTGCAGTTTTAAACAGAGTGGGCATAGTGTTGGTCTTATTGAGAAGGAGATGCTTAAGAACCCAAGAGAGTAAGTCAGGTACTGAACCAGACCTTAGAGAGGCATTAGTTATTGTGTAATATATAGGAAGACAGCTTTTAGATTGACAATATCTTCATACACTCCAAAAGTTCAAATTCCAAATATATAACATGGCAATTAGACCATAAAAATGCATGGGATGCATTATAGAATTCTCTAACTTCACAAAATGAAATGGTCTGGAAATGAGGACAAGTATTCAGTGCTCAGCCAAAATATTTCTCTGATGACATAAGAATTAGGGAGCCAAGAACCACATCACCCACTCCAGATTTCTGGCTTCCTCCCAAGAGTCTAAACATTTGTTTCCTGAGAAATACCACTTGAATAATTCTTGGCCTCTGGACAGGATATCACAAAGCTAAAACTATATTGCCTTATTTTTGAGGTTAAATTAGGACTTTTACATTTTTTTTTTAAAATTTATGTTTTGTGCACTGTGGTTATACAGCTATATTTCGGATAATATTGGCAATTGCTTAATATTATTCTGAGAGATAAAATCTTAGGTAAGGAGCAGATACTATAGACTCCATGTAAATTCAAGAGTTTTAGAGTGTAAAACATAAAAAGAGAAACTCAAATCCAGGCAGGCCTTACCAAAATTCTGAAGCAAGGCATTTACCTAGAGTAACAGAAAATAGGTCATGGGACATAAGAGATGTGTTCTGAGGGGAATGTTGAAGGAACAGTGTTCATCAACTCAGAGAAGAGAGGCCTGAGGGATAATTTAATAATTATCTTAAAATATCAGTTACTTAGATGCAGAGGATAGTCAATGGTTTCTTTATTCTTAGATGGCTAAATAAACTTAAGAAAGCATGGAAGATTTTCGTTACACCCTTAAGGAGGAAACTTGATTGTGAAATATTGGAAATGGATCCTGAGGAAAGTTGTGGAATCTTCTCTCTAAAGAGTTTTATAAATAGGAGAAAGTCTCATCTGTCTATGATGGTTTGAGTGGAGCAGCAAGACCTAGTGACTCCAAGGATTCTTCTGTAGTACTACATTTGGTGCACTAGCTCTTTTGGAATCATGTTGACTTCAAATAATGTTGGAGTGTACTGGCATGATTTGCATTTAAACTATTGGTTAAGTGATTAAAAAAAAACAAACTTCTGTAAGCAAGTTGAGATCTTTAATAGTTTCCTCTCATTTCAAAACATAAATGATGGCCTGAATAATATTTCAGTATGTTTCTTTACAGTGTCAGTAGTAATTATTTCATTGGTGGTGATTAGTATTAATATCACTCATTAGAAGGAGGGAAAATAATGTGAACTATGCCAGTCCACACAAGTTCTGTTACCTTAAGCATTTAGTAAAAGCAAACTACTTATTTGAATAATTTCCTTTCCATAGATATCACCAAGAGGTTACCACATTTAATATCTTTTGTCTATAAGTTCATTTGCTTTTAACTCATAGTACTCTTCTTTCATAGGCCTTGTGGAAACAATTCACAAGAAGTGACTGAATCTCACACATTTGAAAAGGTAAGTTTTAATTTTCTTAAAATTTATAGTAAAATTGTATAAAGTAAATGTATCTGTAACAAAGCAAATTTTATTTTAAAGAATTTTTGGAGAATAATTAGAACTGAATATGACTTTGTAGGTCATCAAGCTTATTTTACTGTTGAAGAAATGGAGGTCCTGAGAAAGTAAATTTGTATTCAATGTAACAATAGTAGAATTAGGGCCAAAATTCAGGCTCCCTAACTCATGGTCTAGTGCTCTTAATACACATCACTAAATCTTTCTCTATTTTGGTGGTTTTGGGGGAGGTCCCAGGAGCGTGTGTATGTCTGTGAGTGATAAGAAACTAGATTCACGGAAGTTTGACAGGCTTATGAGAGAGAGAGAATTTAGAAGAACATGTTCTTTAAAAATGAAGGACACAGGAAGAGTACCATGGCAGAGGGAGACTCATATAGAAGATATTTCTTATGATTTTAGAAATGACCTTTTTCTTTTGGGTCTCATAATGGGCTAAGGAGGA
The DNA here is from genome assembly GCF_042477335.2 of Ovis canadensis. Classification (NCBI taxonomy): domain Eukaryota; kingdom Metazoa; phylum Chordata; class Mammalia; order Artiodactyla; family Bovidae; genus Ovis; species Ovis canadensis. The sequence continues at coordinate 121,704,649 of NC_091727.1, forward strand.
GAAGGGAGAGATACTGATTTACCATGCATGGAAATAAAGAAAGTTGTTATCATAGGAATTTGACTCATTAAATATCACAGATGATAGTTAAGAAATTAAGTATGGCTCCAGTTTCATCCATCTCATCAGAACTGATTCAAATGAATTCTTTTTAATGGCTGAGTAATACTCCATTGTGTATATGTACCACAGCTTTCTTATCCATTCATCTGCTGATGGGCATCTAGGTTGTTTCCATGTCCTGGCTATTATAAACAGTGCTGCAATGAACATTGGGGTACATGTGTCTCTTTCAATTCTGGTTTCCTCAGTGTGTATGCCCAGCAGTGGAGCCAATTATACAGAGTGAAGTAAGCCAGAAAGAAAAACACCAATACAGTATACTAACACATATATATACGGAATTTAGGAAGATGGCAATGACGACCCTGTATGCAAGACAGGAAAAAAGACACAGATGTGTATAACGGACTTTTGGACTCAGAGGGAGAGGGAGAGGGTGGGATGATTTGGGAGAATGGGAATTCTAACATGTATACTATCATGTAAGAATTGAATCGCCAGTCTATGTCTGACGCAGGGTGCAGCATGCTTGGGGCTGGTGCATGGGGATGACCCAGAGAGATGTTGTGGGGAGGGAAGTGGGAGGGGGGTTCATGTTTGGGAACGCATGTAAGAATTAAAGATTTTAAAATTTAAAAAATAAAAAACTAAAAAAAAAAAAAAAAAAGAAATTAAGTGTGGTATATATTGGCGACAACAAATCTCACCAAACCTTATGAAAAAGAATGTTCACAGCTATTGAATTTTTTTCTAAGGTGTCCATAGTAAGGGAGCATCTGTGTAGCTTGGAATTAGAATCTGTGTCATTAAGTATTTGGATAACATAGCAGATGAAAATTGTCAAATAGTGTGTCACTCTAAAAGACTCATGGTAATGTGGAAGGCCAATGTTAAAATAAAAGAAAAAGCATATGGCCCAAATTTATACACAATCAAGCTACCTTGTTCTAAATAAAAACTATGTTTGCTGGACCCATCTCAATTTCTCCCTCCCTAGACAACTCAAGTCCTTCTTCATATTTTTCTTGTGTGCCAGAGAGGGTGGGTCAGAGGGAAGATAGGGAATACTTCCAATAATCCAAGGAGAAGATAATGAGACTTCCTATTTATCATTTATCTCCTATTTCTCATTTAAAACTCCACGCAGACATCATCCCCTCACTGAAACTCACTGCCTGGATTTCCGTAGACCCATATGGAAAAAAAAATGCTTCTCTCTATCAGTTAGTATTTAGTGGACTGCATTCCATTTGTCTTGTTACCTCTCTACCTTTCCTGGACTAGACTATCAGCTTCTTGAGGGAAGGAAATATATCTTTATGCTTTTCTCCTAATTTAGGTTTTTCAGCCTTTAGGAAGAAGTGGAAATGATAGCTGCTTTTTCACACTGGCTTCCTTACAATCCTTTATTCTATCTTTTGGGTCTCAGGGATTCTGCAGCCCACTCTGGCATATGGAATTGATAAACTAAGGAAGGAATCTGGTTATTGTTATTTAATGTTTAGGAACTTATAATTATCTGTAAATGTTACATCTTGAGACACTCTTTGCTACATTTTCTCTGAAGGATGGGCCTCTTTGATATCACTAGTGAAACTTAAAAGATTTCTATTAAGCATTTAAGGAAAATTGTTCCTCTTACTTAAAAAAAAAATACAGACAGCTTAGGCATAGTTGCCAATTGTGGGAATGAGGTCTTTGATGGTTTAGCAATTCTTGCTCTCCAATTTCCTTCCCTTTTCATATTTTCTTATTATGTTTATCTTCCCTCTTCTAGGATTTTTTAAAAATTTTGTTCATATGTGCATCTATGTATGTATACCCTCATTCCTTACAAATCACTAAAATTAGCAGCCCTAGTCTCTACTTTGGAGAAGGCAATGGCAACCCACTCCAGTACTCTTGCCTGGAAAATCCCATGGGTGGAGAAGCCTGGTAGGCTGCAGTCCATGGGGTCGCACAGAGTCGGACACAACTGAAGTGACTTAGCAGCAGCAGCAGCAGCAGCAGTCTCTACTTTGCAAAATACTCAAGATAAGAATGAGTCATACTGTGCAAATGTGAAATATTTAATACATACCTGCCTCTTTCCCATATGGGGCTTGTAACCCCAATAGGTGGCAAGGGGTAAATCTTGACAAGTAAATGGACAGATAGAGCTTTGTTTTATTCAACCCTTGCCCAACCTTCTGATCAAAATCTTCTATCACCCAATTCACACATAGCCTTACTGTGTGCCAAGCACATAGTAGATGCTTTATACATATTCATTTAATTCTTGCTACAATTCTGTGAAGGGCTTCAGTTGGTAAAGAATCCACCTGCAATGCAGGAGACCCCAGTTTGATTCCTGGGTCCGGAAGATCTGCTGGAGAAGGGATAGCCTACCCACTCCAGTATTCTTGGGCTTCCATTGTAGCTCAGCTGGTAAAGAATCCGCCTGCAATGTGGGAGACCTGGATTCAATACCTGGGTTGGGAAGATTCCCCTGGAGAAAGGAAAGGCTACCCACTCCAGTATTCTGGCCTGGAGAATTCCATGGACTACAGTCTATGGGGTCACAAAGAGTCGGACACAACTGAATGACTTTCACTTTCACAATTCTGTGACGTGAGACCTATTCCTATCTCCATTTTAAAGATGAGGAAAGTGAGGCATGAAGATGTTTTAGTACATTCTCTAGAGTTACACAACCAATAAGTAATGGTGCTGAAATTCAAACCCAGGCAGTATGACTCCAGAATTAATGTTCTCAGACAGTATACGAAGATCTGAAGCTGTTGTGATTAATTTTCTAAGTATATCTGCATTTCTCTTTGCTAATCTATGTCTTCTTCTAAATGTGTGTCACATATATATGCTAGAGAGCAGCTCAGAACCAAGGAAGATGGTATATAATTTGCTCTCAACATTCGAATACACAAGGATTAATGGGAATCTGCGAGAGAGATCAGTTGAAACTAGTAGTAACAGAAAGTCAGCACAACAATCCAGTGATACAGAATGAAATATTAAAAAAAAAATTTTTTTTAACAGCTTAGTGAAGTGTGGAGAAAGCAATGGCATCCCACTCCAGTACTTTTGCTTGGAAAATCCCATGGACGGAGGAGCCTGGTGGGCTGCAGTCCATGGGGTCGCTGAGAGTTGGACACGACTCAGTGACTTCATTTTCACTTTTCACTTTCATGCATTGGAGAAGGAAATGGCAACCCACTCCAGTGTTCTTGCCTGGAGAATCCCAGGGACAGGGGAGCTTGGTGGGCTGCCGTCTCTGGGGTCGCACAGAGTCAGACACGACTGAAGCAACGCAGCAGCAGCAGCAGCAACAGTGAAGTATAATTGATATGCAAAGAACTGTACATATTTACTGTGTATAATTTGATAAATTTTGAGGATTTTTTTAAAGATATCTTTTGAGTCCTGAAATTATGAGTCTTTGTACAACTTTCTCTTCAGGGAAATTTTCATTTGTTGCCCCCTAGTTGTCACAAGAGCACAAAAATTATTAATTGGTCTTCGAACTTAAATGGAAAATAATGGAAATGAGGTGTCTTAAAGTAAGAAAGTTTCATATTTTAATGTGGTAATGCCACTAGCCAGGCAAGGAAAAGTTCTAGAAAAGAGCTTTGTAAGAAGGAGTCTTATAAAGTGAATAAGACTGTGACTTTTAGAAGCTTAGTGATTAGCAGTGGAGTGTTAATAGTGCTGAGACCTTGACTATTTAAAATAGAATAAGTTAAAAGAGGACTGAATATACTTTTGTACTTGAGAATAAAGGACATAAAGATTAAAACCAGTGAACATCAATTAGTTTATCTACTGATATTAGATAGTTGTTTCAATCACCAAATGTTTATCTTTTGCAATTGTGTGGTAATTCTCTAGAATGACCCATGCCTCAACCTGCTACACAATCTAAAAATACAATCACCAGACAGTCTCATTCTCAGTCTCAGAACTTTAAGGACCACATATATATCATTAAGGCTTCCAAGGTGGCTCAGCGGTAAAGAATCCACCTGCCAATGCAGGAGACATGGGTCTAATCTCCGGTCAGGGAAGATCCCTTGGAGAAGGAAATAGCAATTTACTCCAGTATTCTTGCCTGGGAAATCCCATGGACTGAGGAGCCTGGTGGGCTATAGTACATGGAGTTGCAAAAGAGTTGGACACATCTTAATAACTAAAACAACAGCAATGTATCATTAACTCTAGTTCTGAGCTCTCCCCTATATTCTAGACTTGTGTATCCAACTGTCCACTCTGTATTTTCACTTGGAAGTTTAATGAACAACTCACTTACCATGTCCAAAATTGAATTCCTCATACCTATGCCTAGCCTGCTCCTCCCCTAGTGTGCCTCCTTTCAATAAATGGCATCATCATTTACCTAATTGCTTAGACTAGAATCCTTGGTATCATTTTAGATTACCCTCTCGCTCACATACCCCACATTTGATCTTTTAGAAGATCACACCAGACCTACCTTCAAAATATATTCAGAATATGGCACTTTCCACCATCATAGTACAAACTGCTAATATCTCTTGGCTAGAAAATTACTAGAAAACTGTTTCCTTTTCCAGTTTATTATCTATTCAGCAGCTGGAATTATATCAAAGATACAACTAATTTCATATACTCCCTGATCAAAATCTTTCGGTGACTCCCATCTCACTCAGAACAAAAGCCAAAGTCTAAAACGGCCTAGGAGGCACCACACAAACTGCACCTCTACCTCTCTGACCTTTCCTCTTCTTACTTTCTTTCTTGCTTACTCTGCTACCAACCCACAGAGACAGTCCCTCATTAGGGCCATTGTACTTGTTGTTCCATCTGCCTGAAACACTCTCTGCTGTTATCTTCATGACTCCCTCCACCTTTTTATTCAGTTCCTTCCTCAAAGAGGCCTTCCTAATCATCCTTTCTAATAGCCTTGTTCCCTCACTCCACCCATCACTATTTAGCCTCTTAACCTGCCTCTTATGTTTTGTATGGCATTTATCATTACCTAACCTATTTTTGCTTGTTTGTTTTATGGTTTATCTCTAACACTGGCATATAAGTTCAGTGAGGGCAGGAATTCGTTCATTCATTGTTGTATGCTGCTTATCTAACACAGAACTCGATGTTTGCCAAATAAATGATTGACTGAATGAATGAATGATGGTAATCTAAGGAGACGGAAAAGGCAATGTCAACCCACTCCAGTATTCTTGCCTGGAGAATCCCATGGACAGAGGAGCCTGGTAGGCTGCACTCCATGGGGTCACAAAGAGTCGGACACGACTGAGTGACTTCACTTTCACTTTTCACTTTCATGCATTGGAGAAGGAAATGGCAACCCACTCCAGTGTTCTTGCCTGGAGAATCCCAGGGACAGGGGAGCCTGGTGGGTTGCCGTCTATGGGATCGCACAGAGTCGGACACGACTGAAGCAACTTAGCAGCAGGAGCAGCAACCTAAGGAGAAAGTAGGTCACAGTCTGAGGAGAGAAATGAAGCATTTCTTCAAAGATATGCTGGCAATCTAAAATATAATTCTCAAGATCTTCTCAATATTAGTTAAAATAATCCAGCTGTTCTCTTTTCAAGCAATATAACCACTTTGAAGCCAACTGTTAAATATGCAATAAATATGAACCATAAGACCTATAGTTTTCTTCTAAATGAAATGCAAAGATTAATAGGTGAAATGGTTTTGAAACCCAGTTTAGGAATTGTTTAAGCATTTTAAAACCCCTGTGCCAGTATTAGAATGACAACTTGAGAAAATTAAAATCTATTGTTGATCTTTATTTTTTCTAACATATGCTGTGCCATGGCTGTAGGAATTTTCTGCTGGTTGTCCGGTCTCCAGCTGGGACTTAACTTCCTAACTTTATTGAGACTCAATCCAAGGATACACATGTGTATACTCTGGTTTCCTGTTAGTAGTTCATTAACAAGTTCATCATGTGTTTATTCCTGTCTTAGCATTATCAAGAGACAAATCCGGAAAGGTCATGATTTTACAGTAAAATTCTATATGATTATTTCTCTGAACTCTTAATTGATGAACTGTTTCTATTATAGTACATTTAGATGTAAAAGGGGATAAGTGGAAGAGTTGTTTTGTAACTTGTATTCTTAGGAAAAATATTTTAGGTAGAAAAGACTCATTTGGAGAATAGTCTGTTTTAATGAATTTATGGGAAAAAGGCTTTACCATGTTTCATCAGTTATTTTCAAAAGATTCAAATAAATTAAACAGTATTTAATATTAAATAGCAGTATGATAAAGTGGAAACTGATTCTTATACCAGCTGTTACTAACTAAATGGCTTTGATTAGGTCATCTCTGTATTCAGGGCTTTAGTTTACTTGGCTGTAAAAAAGGGTGTTAGACTATGATTTTTAGATTAGTTTCAGCATTTTGGCAGTGTCTCTGAACATGATACTTTCTTACCTTTGAAAGTAGGAATATCAGTTTTCATGATATGATTAATAAAAATGTTATCTTGATAATTGTTGAATCTAGATAATGGGTACATGCAGTTTCATTATATTATTTCTACTTTTATTTATCTTTCAATATTCTTAAACAATAGTGAATTTAGAAATGTGAAAAAATGCTTGATAGCAGATGCTATACTATGTTGGAACTGATATTGTGAAGTCTATTTCATGTCTATGTTTTTCCTCTTATCATTTCAGGGCATATTTATTTTTTTGGAATTTATGCATTCTTTGATTTTTAGATTCCATGTGCAGATACCTTTGGGAAGAGTAACACATTAAGAAATATCAATTGTATTTTGAAAAATTGAAGTATTATTGATTTACAATATTAGTTTCAGGTGTACAGCATAGTGACTCTTTTTTTCTATAGGTTATTACAAGATAAAGGTTATAAAGCCCTGTGCTATACAGTAAATCCTTATTGTTTATCTATTTTATGTATAGTAGTTTGTATCTGTTAGTGCCATACCCTGAATTTTTCTCTCCCTCCCTTCTCTTTCATAACCATAAATTTGTTTTCTATGTCTGTGAATCTGTTTCTGTTTTGTGCATAAATTAATTTGTATTATTTTCCAGATTCTACATATAAGTGATTTCATATAGTGTTTGTTTTCTCTAAGTTACTTCACTAAGCATAATACTCTTTAGATCACCTATGTTTCTGCAAATGGCATTATTTCATTCTTTTTTTATGGCCAATATTCCATTGTTTATACATACCACATCTTCTTAAGCCAGTCCATTGTTGATGGGCACTTGGCTTGCTTCCATGTGTTGGCTATTGTAAATAGTGCAGCTGTGAATTCAGTTGTACTTTAATGAGGATTTATCCCTATGTTATTTAGGGTTACACAGTAAGTTGTGATAATCAAGAGACCTTGAAATATTATGGCTCAGGCAACAGACCAAAGGTGGGCATGCAGCACTGCTGCAGGAGGTCATCCAAGCCTGAGGGTCCTTCTGCCTGTTGCTTGCTGTCTCCTAGTATGGTGACTTTGTCTATGTGGTCAAATTGGCTCCCATTATCATGTCTGTGCTGTAGTCAACTGGTTTAGTGAGGAGAGAGAAAGAAGAGGACAAGAGTTTTCTTGTCAAAATATGACCAAAGGTCACACACATCACTGCTGCTTGCATATCATTGTCTAAATTTCTCTCATACCTAACTGTGAAGGAGTATGGAAATGTAGTCTCTGGCTCAGAAGCCTTGCACACAGATAGAGCTCCTAAGATTCCATTACTAACAGGAAGAATATGAAAATGGATGCTGACAAAAAATCTTTGCTAAAGTTTATCAAACAACATTATCTTGACAAGTTTCCTGAAAGACCTAGGCCTTTGCAAATAGTGAGCTGTATGACTCAAGCTGGAATCAAGATTGCTGGGAGAAATATTAATAACCTCAGATATACAGATGACACCACCCTTATGGCAGAAAGTGAAGAAGAACTAAAGAGCCTCTTGATGAAAGTCAAAGAGGAGAGTGAAAAAGTTGGCTTAAAGCTCAACATTCAGAAAACTAAGATTATGGCATCCAGTCTCATCACTTCATGGCAAATAGATGTGGAAACAGTGGTTGACTTTATTTTGGGGGGCTCTAAAATCACTGCGGATGGTGATTGCAGCCATGAAATTAAAAGACGCTTACTCCTTGGAAGGAAAGTTATGACCAAACTAGACAGCATATTAAAAAACAGAGACATTACTTTGTCCACAAAGGTCTGTCTAGTTAAGGCTATGGTCTTTCCAGTGGTCATGTGTGGATGTGAGTGTTGAACTATGAAGAAAGCTGAGCACTGAAGAATTGATGCTTTTAAACTGTGGTATTGGAGAAGACTATTGATAGTCCCTTGGACTGCAAGGAGATCCAACCAGTCCATTCTAAAAGAGATCAGTCCTGGGTGTTCATTGGAAGGACTGATGTTGAAGCTGAAATTCCAATACTTTGGCCACCTGATGTGAAGAGCTGACTCTTGTGAAAACACCCTGATGCTGGGAAAGATTGAGTGCAGGAGGAGAAGGGGATGGCAGAGGGTGAGATGGTTGGATGGCATCACTGACTCAATGGACATGGGGTTGGGTAGACTCTGGGAGTTGATGATGGACAGGGAGGTCTGGCATGCTGCAGTTCATGGGGTCGCAAAGAGCTGGACATGACAGAGCGACTGAACTGAACTGAACTGATAACTCATAAAGAAATGGTTAAAAAGACAGTTGACCTGTTTGTAGTGCTTTCTAACATGAACTGATTATTCAGTCTCAGATTCTTTGACCCCAAATGATATCCTACCATTCAATTCAATGCTGATGCTATCTGTAGTTAGCAAAGACCCCACAGGTTAAGAGGTCAATCCCTCAAGACTGTCCCCACTTCAGATGCCAGTCAAAAGTCCCAGTACTTCTGACCAACCAGCTGTAAATTCAGAAAGTCCTAATGACTCATTTTAGGTTTGATAGTTCATTAGAATGACTCAAGGAACTTTGGAAAACACTGTACTGTCTATTAATGGTTTATTATAAGAGCAGCCAAGTGGGAGGCATGTAAAAGGGCAAGGTATTCATGGTGGTAGGGGTGCTTCAATTCATGGAGCTTTTATTCTCTCTCCAAGTGTGTCAACTTCCTTGTATCTTGATGTGCTCACCAACCTTGAAACTCTCCACGCCAAGTTGTTTAGGAGTTTTTATTGAAGTTCCATTAGTTAGGCATAACTGACTAAATCTTTGGTGATGGAACTCAACTTCCAGCCCCCTCTCATCTCCCAGGAGCTCAGGTGATGGGGATGATAGTTCCAACCTCTAATCTAAAGGTTGGTTCCTCTGACAACCAACCCTCATCCTGAGCTAAGTGGGGGCTCACCAATCATCACCTCATTAGCATAAGCTCAAGTTTGGCTGATAGGAGATCATTAAAAATACAGAAGACACTCCTTTCACTCAGTAAATTCCAAGAGTCTTAGGAAACTTGTGCCAGGAACTTGGGACAAAGAGCAAATATATTAGGAGCATCAGTCTCCTACCTACTTGCCAACCCCTCTACTCCCCGCCCCCAAACCATCTCTTCTTAAAGACACTCACCTTTTCCACAACACATATAGAATGAGTTCTTTCCTCTTAGCTTCCTTAGGTGCCAATTATTCTGTCGTAGTGTACTGTTCCTATCATACAGAACTATAATTGTCAAGTTTCTAGTTTCTGTCCCTCTAACTAGAGTGTGAGCTACATGAGATAGTATCTAACTCACATTTATACCTTAAACATCTAGAGCAGTGCTTGGCACATCATTGCTATATGAACCATTGAATAAATGTGAGTGAATAGAAAACAGAATCTTGTACTACTGACCTTTGGCAGTCTATGTGTCTGTGTTTAAGTGTGTTTGGTGTTGATCTGGTGACTGCATCATGATGACGCTAATTGTATTTCCTAGCTTTTGTGGGTTTCCTGAGAATCTTAGCTCTGGTATCTTGCTGTTGAATCTGTGGTAGTCTGTAGAGGAATTTGGAGTTCACAAATGAGTAATAGCTGGTTTTAGAGTATTAAAAACTGGATTCAGGGGAATGCAGGCAGTCTAGATGCTGTCTGTCTCACAGAGTATGTTCTTTATAGCACACTGCTTTTCTGTAGACATGTCAACTCTACCAAATAACTTTTCAAGTCAGTTTTCTGGGGTGTTATGATTTTTAAAAAAATCCCCACAGAACCTGAGAAGTTTGACATTTGCCTGAAAGTTTAAAAACTGTTCTCAAATTCAAAGAATTTTTTTTTAGAAAGTGTATGTGTTTGTACATATAAACTACATATTCAATGGTTATTTAAATTATTTTCAAATACTTATTTTTCTTGTTCATGCTTATTTAATGTCTTTTAGCATTACAAAGAAAATAATACTATGGCACATTAAATAATGTCTTTGCTAATTGCCTCATTTTATCAAAAGTTCAAGAATTCCCATTTCCTGTTTTGGTGGGAGTTGCGTAACTTTACACAATGAAAAAGATATCATGACCCCTGCCAGTCAGCTATTTTAGCTGCTGAGGTATCAGGAAGAATCCCAGAAGTAGTTTTACAGGAAAAGCACTGGACTAGTTGTGAGGTCTACCCAAGTTTTATTTTTCTTGAATGTTTGATTTCTGGAAGTAATTTAACCTGTTGAAACTTGAATGACATTCATTTTTAAAACTGAAATCTTATCTACTTAACTATCTCAGGGTGCTAATGGAATAAATAAGGTAATAAATATGTTAAAGGAAATCAATCCTGCATATTCATTGGAAGGACTGATGCTGAAGCTGAGGCTCCAGTACTTTGGCCACCTGATGTGAAGAGCCCACTCATTGGAAAAGACCCTGATGCTGAGAAAGATTGAGGGCAGGATGAGAAGGGAGTGACAGAGGATGAGATGATTGGATGGCATCACTGACTCAATGGACAAACTCTGGGAGATAGTGAAGGAGAGGGAAGCCTGGTATGCTGCAGTCCATAGAGTTGCAAAGAGTTGAACTCAACTTAGCAACTCAACAGCAACAAAAAATACGTTCCTGCTAAAGAGCTCATGGATAGTACTTGTCTATCTTAGTGATATCAGCCTATGAAGGCTCAGTTCTGACATACTCTTGACCCAATAAGAACCATTCTGTTTTAGCAGGTGGAGGTTTGGAAAAAGCCTAATGTGTGCTATGCCTCTGAAATTGATCTGGGCCCCTGGGACACTTTGTAAGCTCAGGCTTTAGATTTTCTCTCTTACCCCATCATCTGCTACTGGCTGTTTAATTGGACTTTGGTTCCGATCTGAAGTTTAGTTCTTTTTCTGTGTCTCTGTTGAAATTGGGATCCAGGCCTAAATCTTTGGCCTAGGTTTTGCTGACCGCTTTTCAGGGATTGACTGCTTGCAGAATCATTTGTATCACCTTGACCAATTCTCTCAGAAGAATGACCTTATCCCAACTGTTCTTAGAAACTTCCCTGCTCTGAGGCTTTGATGTACCTCTTCATTTCATGTCCCTTGGGTTACACTGACCCTCAGTTCAGTTCAGTTAAGTTCAGTTGCTCAGTCAGGTCTGACTCTTTGTGACCCCATGAATTGCAGCATGCCAGGCCTCCCTGTCCATCACCAACTCCTGGAGTTCACTCAGACTCACGTCCATCGAGTCAGTGATGCCATCCAGCCATCTCATCCTCTGTTGTCCCCTTCTCCTCCTGCCCACAATCCCTCCCAGCATCAGAGTCTTTTCCAATGAGTCAACTCTTCACATGAGGTGGCCAAAGGACTGGAGTTTCAGCTTTAGCATCATTCCTTCCAAAGAAATCCCAGGGTTGATCTCCTTCAGAATGGACTGGTTGGATGTCCTTGCAGTCCAAGGGACTCTCAAGAGTCTTCTCCAACACCACAGTTCAAATGCATCAATTCTTCGGTGCTCAGCCTTCTTCACAGTCCAACTCTCACATCCATACATGACCACAGGAAAAACCATAGCCTTGGCTACATGGACCTTTGTCGGCAAAATAATGTCTCTGCTTTTGAATATACTATCTAGGTTGGTCATAACTTTTCTTTCATGGAGTAAGCATCTTTTAATTTCATGGCTGCAGTCACCATCTGCAGTGATTTTGGAGCCCCCAAAAATAAAGTCTGACACTGTTTCCACTGTTTCCCCATCTATTTCCCATGAAGTGATGGGACCGGATGCCATGATCTTCGTTTTCTGAATGTTGAGCTTTAGGCCAACTTTTTCACTCTCCACTTTCACTTTCCTGACCTTCATCAAATGTGGGTTTATACCCTTTTTTCGTTTTGGTATAGGCTAACTTTCAGTAGTGGGAGACTGCTCCAACTAGTCTTGTCCCACTTCCTTTCTCTACACCAATTAGGCTTATTCCCAAATTCTCTCTCTCTCTCTCTTTTTTTTTTCAGGAATTGCAACATGCTTTGTATCTGGGTCAGAGTAATGAGTGCTAAAGTATAAGCATACAAAGTATAACTGGCAACTTCTATTGATGTCACTAGAAAGCCATCAAGTAGGACTTTCAGTATATTAAAATGAGTTGTCTTTTTGGTGTCTTTCCCTTCACACCAAAGAGCAAAGCTAAGCCTATGCTTTCACTGACTAAGCTATCAAATCAAAGTAGAAGTTCAAATCTAACCAACTTTAATTTCTGAGGCATGGTGCATTATTGTTTCCAACTTCATTTTATCAACTATACAGTCAGCCCTCCAGATATGGGTATTCTGCATTCACAGATAAGGAGGGCCAGTTGGACTATACCATTTTATATAAGGGACTTGAACATCCATGGATTTTGGTATCCATGTGGGGATCATGGGACTAATCCCCTATGGGCACCAAGGTATGACATTTAATTTATGGTTTTGCCAACAAAAACACACAGTGTGAGAGTTGTGAGTTAAGTTTTATTTCAGGCAAAATGAGGACTATAGCCTGAGAGACAGCACCTCAGATAGCTCTGAGAAACTGCTCCGAAGAAGTAGAGGGGAAGGTCTAAAATATGTGATTTTGGTGAAGGGGAAGTACATGTAATCAAGCACATATTTTTTTGCGAAAGTTTCTGCTAGTCTCTTGTAGGTGACTGCTAGTCACGATAAACAGGTGTCACCATTAATGATTTTAGTGATTTTCTAGATATGAGGAGATACAAGAATTGGGCTCATAAAATCAGCTCCTAAAAATATCTATCTGAAGACCTGTCCTGCCAAAGGAGTTCAGGGCAGAGAGCAGGGTGCCTCATTTCTGCTCTCTGCCCTGAGCTCCTTTCAGGTGTTGTTGAAAGTCAGCAGCTGTAGCAGCACATGATTTAATCCTTGTAGAGGTAGATGGCAAGTGCCAATTTGTAGTTGACAGTTTGTCTGTCTATAAATAAATGTGCTGTGTTATGCTAAGATATTATTATACTTCTATTTCTTTAATTGTACCTCTCCATTATACTACATAGTATAATACAGTATTTGCAAGGGCCAGAAGATTTGGGGGAAACAGGAAGCTTGAAAACTTCCTAGAGAGTTTTTTTAAAGTAGAAGATAAATTAATTAATTGGAATTGTGATCACAGGGAAAAGAAAGATTTTGAATCTAGGTCTCTATTTCCTTATCATCTTGTCAGCAAATTCTGATTATAAAATTCCTCATGTAGGCCTGATAAGTAATTTCTGACAAAAGAACCAAACTAGCTGACATCTGAAAAGCAAATACCAAATTCCCTGAACAATTCTGTTTCTTTCCATCTTCAACTTCAATTTAAGGGGAAGCATTAACTATGCAAATGAGTAAAAAAGGAAAAAGACTTAGGTAAAACAAAGTTAGTAATGGAGTGAAGACTGTAATCCACGGTCCCCTCTTCAGTCAGACTCTTTGCTTTTTATTTGTTTATTCATATATTTAATGTAAAATATATCTTTGTTATCTGAGAGAAGTTATCAAGTCTGAACCTGTGTTCCAAAGCAAGAAAGATACTTTTTATCCATTGGAATATTAGATGGTATATAGACTGAATCCAATCTCAGTTCATTCTTATTTTGGAATAAATCAGTCACCATTTAATCTACTTTCGAAAAACATCAAAAGTATCCAAGCTTCTTATAGTTTTGCATAGTTCCTGGTCATGGAGATAAAATCAGAAGTGTATTAAAAACTGTGGAGACTTGAAAGATGAGGGCCAACTTGATGGTGATCTGAGTTTCTTAATTTTGTCTGGGCTAACATAAAATCTTGTTTGGTTATGTAAAGGGTTATTTGAAAAACTTTCAATGGGAAAAATATACATGACACTTACTGAGTTTTAATTACAACACCGGGAATATTAGAAATGAGGGAAAACCTTAGTCATCATCTAGTTCTAACTGCCAATTTTACATTTGAGAAACTGACTGTTTCTTAGGGGAAATGCAGAGGCAATTTTTGCTTGGAATTGAAAGTTAGACTAGATGAATTTTGAGGTTCCATTCAGTAAATTTTTTTGAAACTGAGGCCAAAGAAGTTAAAGAAATTGCCCAAGGTCACCTAGCTGACTGTGGGAAAGAGAGTCTAGAGTAGAATCCAGGTTTCCTGATTCCTTGTCCATCTATGATTCTTTACATACTTAAAGATATTTGAAACTCAACACAGTAAAGCACTCTGAGGAAACAACATAGTCCTGGCAATCACATATTTAAGTTTAATCACTTACTTATCTTTTAATTCCCAATGTGGTGAGTCACATAGTAAAATAACATTGGCATACTGCAATGCCATATAAGGAACTAATTAAAAGGGAAAGAAAATCATTCAGATGACCTTTGTGATTTCCTCTGAATCTTTTGACAAATATAACCTTGAATGCTGACCTGTTTGAATTCACATATTCTCATGACAGTACATTTGGTGGATAAGACTTTAGTTCTAAGGTCATTTAAAATCTGTTAAGCTAGAAAACTATTCATTGAGACAGATTTTAGTGACGTTGCAGAAGAATTCAATTAAAGCTGGACACATTATTTGCTTGTAGTAAGTCTGGAACTTAAATTTGAGGGAGGGAGTGTTGGGATTAGAGGTAAGCTATTTTGAATAATTTTTTGTTTCACTTTATTCACTTCTTTTAAAAGGGGCTCATAATTCTTTTTTGTGGCAAAAATTGACTTGACAATATTAATCTGGGGAAATATTGTAATATTTTACATGAAGTTAACTAATAGGTGATGGATAATCAGAGTAAATAACACTTGATTTTAATTTTTATTATTCTCGTCTTATTAGCTTTTCTTTTCTATAAAAAATCATACCTTTTATAAGCAAACCTGGTCCATTAGAAATGGTAAAGATAGTTGCATTTTAGAATTAAGAGGTTTTCTGCGAGTTCTGTGTGATTTTTTTTCTATAAATGTGAATTTTCCACTTCACTGTAACTTTTCTCTCTTAAGCTTAGAAATAACCATAGCGCTCCTTTAAAATGAATGATTTATTTTATATGACAGTTTGATTTAATGTATGGAGCATGCATACCTCTATATATGATGATATCATTTATTTGAATATTATGGTTACATATATAGTAAGTTATTAAAATAAAATTTCCAATTTTCACTGTTTTTGCTCTGAAGTCAACTAGCATTTTATGCATCTGATGTTGTCTTCCTTTGAAAGAATATATAGTTAACACTTAAATGTGACTATCACTTTTATACATTGCCCTCATTTTGGGTGCTTCCAGACTATCTTTCTTTTTTGAATATGTAAAAAGATATATAAAATTAGGGCATGAATACAGGGTGTCTATCAGCTGTCTTTGGTCAAATTTTTATTGATATACAGAATTTTTAGAGTGTTTAAGACTTAATCTCATAAATGATTTCTTATTGTTATTAAATAATAAACAAAAGACTAAGAGATCGAGTTTTCAGTTCTAGATCCTCCCATATAGTCCTGTGACCTTGGGATGGACATCCTCCCACCTCTCCGTCTTTTCTTCATCTGTAAAATGAACCAGGTGTCCTGACTCTGCCTAATGTTGTGAAAGGCAGTAGAAATGTTTGAAATGATTATTCAAACAATAAGATTAAACAAAAGAGAGACAGAACAACTATTGGATTCTTAATTTTTTTGATGCTATGATGTTACCTGTAAATGAAAAACTTGCCTTCAGGGTATTTTTTTTTTTTTGACAATCGGATAAATATCACCTGTACTTTTCTACAACTTGGAGAAGTTGCGGTGAAATAGATTGTTGTTCCCTTTGATATATTTTTCAGTGTCTCCAAAGAATTGATAAGAGGTGGCTCCTAGATATGGGAGAAGCTGAAGACAACTAATAGCAATTGGGTTTTTATGCCCAATATGCTGGGCTTCCCTGGTGGCTCAGACGGTAAATAAGCCACTTGCAATGTGAGATATCAGGTTCAATCCCTGAGTTGGGAAGATCCTCTGGATAAGGGAAAGGCAACCCACTCCAGTATTTTTGCCTAGAGAATTCCATGGACAGAGAAGCCTGGCAGACTACAGTCCATGGGGTCGCAAGAGTCAAACATGACTGAGTGACTTTCACTTTCACTCTACTTTCATCCCATTTAAGTATTTCCCAAGGAGATCCAACCAGTCCATTCTGAAGGAGATTGGCCCTGGGATTTCTTTGGAGGGAATGATGCTGAAGCTGAAACTCCAGTACTTTGGCCACCTCGTGGGAAGAGTTGACTCATTGGAAAAGACTCTGATGCTGGGAGGGATTGGGGGCAGGAGGAGAAGGAAACAACAGAGGATGAGATGGCTGGATGGCATCACTGACTTGATGGACGTGAGTTTGAGTGAACTCCAGGAGTTGGTGATGGACAGGGAGGCCTGGCGTGCTGTGATTCATGGGGTCACAAAGAGTTGGACATGACTGAGCGACTGAACTGAATTGAACTGAAACCCCGAGTATTACTGCTTCCATGTTATAGGTAAAAAAATTTAGGTACAGGAAGCTGAAGTGTGTTTTTTAGATCTGTGTGGCTGCAATGTATGGGCTCTTCCCATTATTCCATGCTTCTTCTATAGTCTCATGGAGACAATACTGAGAAGATTTGGAATTATGTCTTTCATTTTTTCTGTTGGCTCAAGATTTATACTGGGGAGATAGATAACATAGAGTCACAGAATAGGTAGGCAAGTGCCTACATGATATGATTTGCAAAGCAGTTGACAGGTGCCTGTCCACAAATATCATCTTCATTGACTCATCACGTTCACTTTCCCTGAGATTTTACCTCTAAATGATTACTTTGCTTGTTTTGTTTATCTTTGCCAGTGGAGATGTTGGAAGGACTTCCAAATGCACATACCCCTGGGAGAGTTCATGTATTAAGTCTTTCATCATTTAATATCTTAGCAGCAGTGTGAAATTATAGAAAGAACTCAGATTTAGGAGCCAGGAAGACCTGGAACTGAATTCTGATTCCACATGCTAATTAGCTGTTTAACTTTCATGGGATAATTAATCTCTCAGAACTTCACTTTCTTCTTGAGTAAAACAATAATAATAATATACGCATATATATTAATTACAACATATTAAACATTTGGTATGGGTAGCTGTGGTAGAGTGGGAAGAGCACTGGAATGGAAGTCAGGAGATTTGGTGTCCTGCCATGTTTTTTTTTACTTGTGTAGGCAAATATTTATTGAGCATCCACTGTGTCATGCGCTGTGCTAGGTACTGAGGATACAACAGGGAATAATTTGAAGTTCCTGCTTTCTTATATCTGAAATTCTAGTTTGGTGCTAAGCTAACTATATCCATATCATACACATGTAGAAAAGGATTAATGTTCTTCACGTTTTAGAGACGGGAAACTAAGGGTTAAAAGGTATCATAGTGAGCAAAGCAAACATACTCCCTAATGCTCATTGGAAAATCTCATGGACAGAGAAACCTGGTGGGCTACAGTCCATGGGGTTACAAAGAGTCAGGCATGACTGAGCGGCTAACACTTACTTACTTAATCCTCATTGACTTTATTGTCTAATGAAGTAGAAGTTAATTAGATAAATATAAGGTTAAAACCATTATAAGTCTTTAAAGGAAAAGTAGTTAATGCTCTAAAAGCATGTAACAGAGGATGCACATCAGCTTCTCTAAGTGGCATCTGAGCTGAGATCTAATAAATGAATAGGAGCTAACCAGGTCATTCTACATGTCATTATTCAGATGGATTTCCTTCAGCTCTTTTATGCCCTCTTTGTTGGCTGTTGCAAATGGTCACTTCTCTTAAGTCTTCTACTCAGCTATTGCACATTTATTCTCAAGAGGTGGATTTGGGTCCTATTTAACATAGAAAATAAGAGCCACCAGGTGTGTCTGAACCTCTCCTCCATCTACCTCATCGTCTTTTATACATACATTGATTTGCATCTTCATCCATGCTTTTGTCTGAGGAAAAACTAGCCCTCTATCAATCCAAGTTCAATCTCTCTGCCTTTGTTTTAGATTCCATACCTTCCTATTGCTATTTCAGGGATCTTTTTTTATACAATTACCACCTTTCTCTTCCGTACTTTTAACCCTTTCCTCTCTGTGAGTTCTTTTCTTAGCAAGAAGGGGACAAAGACCATTTCTTGACCCTTCTTTGTACAACCGAACTTCAATAATGGGTCCACACATATAACTGCCTTTACCATGGTCACTGCTGCTGCTGCTGCTAAGTTGCTTCAGTCGTGTCCGACTCTGTGCGAGCCCACCAGGCTCCACCATCCCTGGGATTCTCCAGGAAAGAACACTGGAGTGGGTTGCCATTTCCTTCTCCAGTGCGTGAAAGTGAAAAGTGAAAGTGAAGTCGCTCAGTTGTGTCTGACTAGTAGCGACCCCATGGACTGCAGCCTACCAAGCTTCTCTGTCCATGAGATTTTCTAGGCAAGAGTACTGGAGTGGCTTGCCATTGCCATCTCTGACCATGATCACTAGTTACTTCTTATTTCCAGATGCATTTCAGTTCTTGTCTTGCTTGCCCCATGCCTTTCCTTCATTGACACACGAAGCTCTTGGCTGTTGAATGCTTTTTCAACATTCAATCTTCTGCTTCACTAATGTCAATGATTATCAGTTTCTCCTGTCAGTACCATTTATTACTATCAGATTAAGTCCAAAGTCTTAACAGAACTCAGAAGGCATGCTTATGTATCAACTGTTCATGGAATTTCCCAGGTAAGAATACTGGAGTGGGTTGCCATTTCCTGCTGCAGGGGATCTTCCCAACCCAGGGATTGAACCCAAGTCTCTTGCATCTCCTGCACTGGACAGCAGATTCTTTACCACTGCACCACTTGGGAATGTACCAGTATACTGCAGCCAAAGCAAACCACTTGCATAATAGATCCATGAATTCATTAAGATTTCTCACTTACTTGCTTTTGCTTCATCAATTACCATTGAAGAGAAATCCTTTCCTCAAATTCCCCAGGCACACACCTACTCCTTATCTATGAGGATGTTTAGATACATATTCCTGTAAGGACACTTACTTGACTCCACCACACCCAGAGTAGATTATGTGCCAGTCCTCTGTGCTCCTAAGTGCTTGCCTCTCTCTTGAAACTTACCACACCTTATTATAATTGGGGCTTTCCTGGTGGCTTAGTTGGTAAAGAATTCGCCTGCAATGCAGGAGAATCAGGTTTGATCGCTGGGTTGGGAAGATCCTCTGGAGAATGGAATGGCTACCCACTCCAGTATTTTGGCTTGCAGAATCCCATGGACAGAAGAGCCTGGCAGGCTAGGGTCCATGGGGTCACAAAGAGTCAGACATGACTTTAACTTTACTTCATTATAATTGAAGTTCAGTTAGTTCAGTTCGGTTGCTCAGTCGTGTCTGACTCTTTGTGACTTCATGGCAACGTCAGGCCTTCCTGTCCATCACCAACTCCCGGAGTCTACTCAAACTCATGTCCATTGAGTCAGTGATGCCATACAACCATCTCATCCTTTGTCATCCCCTTCTTCTCCCACCTTCAATCTTTCCCAGCAGCAGGGTCTGTTCCAATGAGTCAGATTTTCCCATCAGGTAGCCAAAGTATGGGAGTTTCAGCTTCAACATCAGTCCTTCCAGTGAATATTCAGAACTGATTTCCTTTAGGATGGACTGGCTTGATCTCTCCAAGGGACTCTCAAGAGTCTTCCCCAACACCACAGTTCAAAAGCATCAATTCTTCGGTGCTCAGCTTTCTTTATAGTCCAACTCTCACATCCATGTATGACTACTGGAAAAACCATAGCCTTGACTAGACAGACCTTTGCTGGCAAAGTAATGTCTCTGCTTTTGAATATGCTGTCTAGGTTGGTCATAAATTTTCTTCCAAGGAGCAAAAGTCTTTTAATTTCATGGTGGTAGTCACCATCTGCAATGATTTTGGAGCCCCAAAAAATAAAGTCTGACACTGTTTCCAGTGTTTCCCCATCTATTTGCCATGAAGTGATGGGACCAGATGCCATGATCTTCATTTTCTGAATGTTGAGCTTTAAGCCAACATTTTCACTCTCCTCTTTCACTTTCATCAAGAGGCTTTTTAGTTCTTCTTCACTTTCTGCCATAAAGGTGGTGTCATCTGCATATCTGAGGTTATTGATGTTTCTCCTGACAATCTTGATTCCAGCTTGTGTTTCCTCCAGCCCAGCATTTCTCATGATGGACTCTACATGTAAGTTAAATGAGCAGGGTGACAATATACAGCCTTGATGTACTCTTTTCCCAATTATGAACCAGTCTGTTGTTCCATGTCCAGTTCTAACTGTTGCTTCCTGACCTGCATACAGATTTCTTAGGAGGCAAGTAAGGTGGTCTGGTATTCCCATCTCTTTAAGAACTCTCCACAGTTTGTTGTGATCCATACAGTCAAAGGCTTGGGCATAATCAGTAAAGCAGAAATAGATGTTTGTCTAGAACTCTTGCTTTTTTGATGATCCAACAGATGTTGGCAATTTGATCTTTGGTTCCTCTGCCTTTGCTAAAACCAGCTTGAAAATCTGGAAGTTCACGGTTCACGTACTGTTGCAGCCTGGCTTAGAGAATTTTGAGCATTACTTTGCTAGTGTGTGAGATGAGTACAATTGTGTGGTAGTTTGAGCATTCTTTGCCATTGCCTTTCTTTGGGATTGGAATGAAAACTGACCTTTTCCAGTCCTGTGGCCCCTGCTGAGTGTTCCAAATTTGCTGGCATATTGAGTGCAGCACTTTCACAGCATCATCTTTCAGGATTTGAAATAGCTCCACTGGAATTCCATCACCTCCACTAGCTTTGTTCGTAGTGATGCTTCCTAAGGCTCACTTGACTTTGCATTCCAGGATGTCTGGCTCTAGGTCAGTGATCACACCATTGTAGTTTTCTGGGTCATGAAGATCTTTCTTGTGTAGTTCTTCTGTGTATTCTTGCCACCTCTTCTTCATATCTTCTGCTTCTGTTAGGTCCATACCATTTCTGTCCTTTTTTGTGCCTATCTTTGGATGAAAATTTACCTTTATATCTCTGATTTTCTTGAAGAGATCTCTAGTCTTTCCCACTCTGTTGTTTTCCTCTATTTCTTTGCATTGATCACTGAGAAATGCTTTTTTTGTCTCTCCTTGCTATTCTTTGGAACTCTGCATTCAAATGGGTATATCTTTACTTTTAATTGAAGTTAGCATCATGAAATAGTCCACAAATGTGTTTATGTAAGAAGTTTCACATTGAAATATGTTCAGTTCCCTTGTATGCAACATTCTGCCAGATAAATAAAATATGCAATTTCAGCCAATACTTAAACCTCCTACTGGCTCAAGCAAATATGCTGAAACCTTAGGCGACACCACACTACCAAGGAAGCCCTTTTGGTCACTAATCAGTAATTTTCTGTCAACTCTATGATATAGTCTCTGATATACCATTTTGTCTCTGTCAGGTATGGTCATTTTTGGTTTGCTTCTGCTTCTTCTGTATCATGCTTAGGGGACTGGATGATTGCTGGAACTGAGTCCCCTGTGTCTAGAGCCCAGAATACTCATTACAATTTCTCTGAGCTTTTGCCCTTCCTTGGCTGCCACTATCGAATGTTGAGTTCTCCTGTTCTCCTTGCCACCTCTAAACCCTATCAGAGCCATGACTTCTTTTTGTCTATAGTGTATGTCCCTTTCTTTCTTGAATATCCTAAAAGAAATTCTATCTGTCTTCCAGAGACCTGCATTGGTACCTCCAAGCATGATCTCTCCAGTGAGCTTGGGTTTTGGGAATACAGAAGCCATGAAGCAAAGTCTGTGTGGAAAACTTCAAATTTCAGTCCTGGAAACTGGGGATTAGGGATCTCCTTAGGTGAGGTAAAGAAGAATAAAAAGGCTCAACTATCTTCTTGAAATTGTAGGGAGAAGTGAAAAAACTTAGACCAAAATACAAATAATTATCCCAAAATATATTGGCAATACTTGTGTGTTCATGAGATTCTCCCTTCACTAAATTGTGAGTGCCTTTTAAGATACTGCAGAATTTCATTCCCTAAAATTTCAGCACAGAGTACAGAGGAGACTTCCAAAATTCAGTCTGGGAAGAGGGAGTGCAGAAAGCTTATAGAAGTTAAGTGCTATGCATGCCTGCGTGTTCTGTTACTTCAGTCACTTCAGTCATGTCTGATTCTTTGTGACCCTATGAACCCTATGGAGCCCACCAGGCTCCTCTGTCCCATTGTTTTCTCCAAGCAAGAATACTGGAGTGGGTTGCCATGCTCTCCTCCAGGGGATCTTCCTGACCCAGGGATCAAACATATATCTCCTATATTGCTGGCAGATTCTTAAACAACTGAGCCACCTGGGAAGCCCAGAAGTTAAGTGCTACTTGAGCTAAATCTCAGTGACTAGGGGCAATCAATGATTAGGCTAGGTAAAACAGGATTGGTATAAGGGGACCGGCATAACTGACAGCTTAAAGATACAAGACTCTACTTTTCAAGATCTATAAGTAGGAGATGAGACTGAAAGTGTTAATAAGATCCGGATAATAAGAAGTATTGATTACTATGTTAAAGAGTTTATCCATTATTTTATGAGAGGCAATGCTGTATAGAGATTAAAGCACAAACTCTGAATGATACTTGCTTGCCTTTGAATCTGTCTCCATTCATTACTACCTATGGGACCTTGTGATAATCATTTAGCTTTTCTGTGCCTCAGTTTCCTTATTGGTAAAATAGGATGACATCACTACCTATTTCATAATGCCATGGTCAGGATTAAGTGAATTAATACAGTGAAGTGCTTATACAAACACTGAGCACACTATAAGCAGCGTTGAATTGTGAGCCATTATAAACTGACTGTAAAGTAAAATAAAAAATAAATAAATAAAAAATAAATAAATATAAACTGACCTGTAGAGCAATGGGAAGCCAGTGAAGGAGTTTGAATGGATGTATTTGTGGTTTGAAAAGGTCACACTGGCTACAGCTTTGAAGATTGCTTGAATCTGACATATTGTATGGGGTAAAATGTATCAGGATGTAACTGTACTTCATCAGTCAAGGAATGGTGATGGTTAGGCTTAGGGTCATGACAGTGAAGATGGAGTGATATGGATGGGTCACAAAGGTATAATAATTAGAGAAGGAGATCATGGTTGAAGATAAATGAAAGAAAGTAATCTAGGATGATTCCTATGTTTCTGGTTTAGGACACTACTTGGGAAGTCATACTGTCATTTGGTACTGGAAATAGAGAAAAGAAAATTGATGATAAGTTGCATCAGTGTTTTGAATATTTATAATCCCCATGTGTATTCACGTTCTTTGAAACAGAGACAACTGAACTACATCATCTGTGTTTTGAAATCATGTACTGAAGGGTTATTTGGATATTTTAAGAAAATCTTCATAAATGGAATTTATCAGTGTTCCAGGAAAGATATACTTCCTTCTCCATGCCTTTCTTTGATAAGTACAGGTTTGTTATTTATACAAGTCAAAAATATTATTGGTGACTTATGTAGAAGTATCAAGGCACTATGATAGAGCATGGAGACTTTGTTTGGATCAGGAGTCTGTCAGTTTTACAAAATTAGAGGGTCTCTGGAAATAACTAGTTCATAGTCAAATTCATATCGATTCATTCACTCATTCAGCAGACATTTATTGCCTACTATGTGACAGGCCTCATACTAATACAAAAGCAGAAGCAGTTTCTGCTCTCGTGGACTTTACAATAACCAGAATTGATGGACCCTACTCAAACAGTCACAATTATAAATGTGTAATTTTAAATTCTAACTACTTTGAAGGAAAGTTTCCAGTGTCAGTGTTTTATGAATTAAAAGGATTGTTTCTAGAATCAGACTGATTAGGCTGGAATACTGCTTCTTCCTACTTAAGTAAGTAAATGTTAGTTGCTCAGTCATGCCCGACTCTTTGCGACCTCATGGACTGCAGCCCACCAGGTTCCTCTGTCCATGTGATTTTTCCAGGCAAGGGCACTGGAATGGGTTGCCATTTCCTTCTCCAGGGGATCTTCCCAACTGAGGGACTGAACCCAGGCCTCCTGCACTGCAGACAGAGTTTTTATCGACTGAGCTACAGGGGAAGCACTTCCCTTGTACTTACTATCTTCCTACTTACTCTCTATGTAATCTTGGATCAGTAATTTAACCCTTCTGTGTCTCATTTTCTCATGTAAAATGGAGAAAATAATATGAGTAGAAGTGAACTAGTTCAAGGGGGATAGAAAGAGATACAAATATTCCAGAAAGATGGAATAATAAGTGCACCGGCCCTGTAGTGAGAACCCAGAGCACAATATAGAAGAATTTATAAAAGGCATCTGTAAAAGTAGTCAGATGCCACAATACTTAGGACCTTGAGAATCAAGTCAAATATTTTTATCTTTATTCCAAAAGGAAGCTGTGAAGAATTTTTAGTAAGGAAGTTGCATAATCATATTTACATTTGGAAAACAGAAGAAAGGCACTTAGCTTACAGTGTGGAAATAGGGTGGTGCCACAGTAAATTCAGGGACATGTATTAAGAAGTTATTGTAAGAGTCCAGGCAAATTATGATGATTTGAACTAGTATGGGAAGGAGACAGATTCAAGTAATTTCACAGGATGTTTGAAAAATGGACTAAATGATTATGGGTTAGATGTGAGATATAGATATTAGGTGTTTATTCTTTGATTACGTGTCAATTCTTTGATTTCTGGTTTATACTGTTGAATAGATTCCACTGCCAGTCAGTGATATGGGACCACTACACCGTGACACCTTGAAACTACTACACATCTGGCAAAAGGACCCCTTCTCAGTTGGAAGATTGTGATTTTGATATTTTGCATTTGTGTTGTGTTTGAGACTTCTAAGCGTACAATTTTGAGAAAACGATTAGATATACAGGTCTGGTGCTCAGAACAGGAACAGTAGCTTGAGTGAGAGATAAATGTTTGAAAGTCATTAGCATATAGATGGTAATGGAAGCTAGGGAGTGGATAAATTTTCCTAGGGAGAACATAGAGTCAAAGAGACGAGGGTTTCAAAGAACTTCATTTAATATTAGGATAAGTAAATTGTGAACCTTTATGAAATGAAAAGTGTAGCCAGAGAGGTAGAAGGAAAACTGGGACATTGCTGTGAGAAAAGCCAAGGGAACACCGTTTCAAGAAGGATGGTGGTCAACAGATGAATTCCACTAAGATTGGGCTAAAAAAAGATTGATTGGATTCAGTCACATGAAGGCCACTAGTTATTCTTAGGGAAACCTGTTTCAGCAAAGTCATGGATTGGCAGAAGAAGCCGGTAGGAAATGGAGTGGTGAAGAGTGAGTGGGAGGTGTGAAAACAGCAAAGATAGACAACTCTTCCTAGAAATTTGACTGTGAAGAAGATGGGAGAATTAGAGCAGCAGGTGGAGACAAATATATGGGCAAGATAGTTTTTTTTTTTTTTTTTAAGTTTGGGGAGAAATAAGATATTTTAATGCTAATGTATATGTTGAACTGATATTTATGTATTTGTACACACATCTCATGTATATTGAAGATATATGTAGTTGTTGTTGTTCATCTGGTAAGTCGTGTCCGGCTCTTGGGACACCATGGACTGCAGCACATCAGGCTCCTCTGTCCTCCACTATCTCCTGGAATTTGCTCAAACTCATGTCCATTGAGTTGATGATGCCATCCAACCTCTGTCACCCCCTTCTCCTGCCTGCAATCTTTCCCAGCATAAGAGTCTTTTCCAGTGAGTTAGATCTTCACATCATGTGGCCAAAGTATTGGAGCTTCAGCTTCAGCATCAGTCCTTCCAATGAATATTAGGGTTGACTTTTTTAGGAATAACTGGCTGGATCACCTTCCCTGTGGCTCAGCTGGTAAAGAATCTGCCTGCAATGGGGGAGACCTGGATTCAATACCTGGGTTGGGAAGATCCCCTAGATAAGGGAAAGGCTACCCACTCCAGTATTCTGGCCTAGAGAATTCCATGGACTGTATAGTATACTGGGTCGCAAAGAATCAGACATGACTCCTGCTGTCCAAGGGACTCTCAAGCATCTTCTCCAGCACCACAGTTTGAAAACATTAATTCTTCAGCGCTCAATCTTCTTTATGGTCCAAACTCACACCTGTACATGACTACTGGAAAAACCATAGTTTTAACTATATGGAACTTTGTTGCCAAAGTGATGTCTCTGCTTTTTAATATGCTGTCTAGGTTTGTCATAACTTTTGTTCTAAGGAGCAATTGTCTTTTATTTTCGTGGCTGCATCAAGTGTCCTCAGTGACTTTGGAGCCCAGGAAAATAAAATCTGCCATTGTTTCCACTTTTTACCCATCCATTTGCCATGAAATGATGGGACCAGCTGCCATGATCTTAGATTTTTGAATGCTGAATTTTAAACCAGCTTTTTCACTCCCCTCATTCACCTTCATCAGGAGGCTCTTTAGTTCTCTTCACTTTTCACCATTAGAGTGGTGTCATCTGCATATCAGAAGTTGTTGATATTTCTCCCAGCAATCTTGATTCCAGCTAGTGATTCATCCAGCCTGGCATTTTGCATGATGAACTCTGCATATAAGGTAAATAAGCAGGGTGACTATACACAGCCTTGACGTATTTATTCCCCAATTATGAACCAGTTCATTATTCTATGTCCGGTTCTTACTATTGCTTCTTGTCCTGCATACAGGTTTCTCAGCAGACAGGTAAGATGGTCTGGTATTCCCATTTCTTTAAGAATTTTCTACAATTTGTTGTGATCCACACAGTCAAAGGCTTTAAAGTTGTCAGTGAAGTAGAAGATGTTTGTTTGGAATTCCCTTGCTTTTTTGATGATCCACCAGATGTTGGCAATTTGATCTCTGGTTCCTCTGTCCTTTCTAAATCCAGCTTGAACATCTGAAAGTTATCAGGTCACTGTTGAAGCCTAGCTTGAAGGATTTTGAGCATTACCTTGCTAGCATGTGAAATGAGCTCAACAGTACAGTAGTTTGAACATTCTTTGGCATTGCTTTCCTTTGGGATTTGAATGACCTTTTCTAGGCGTGTGGCCACTGCTGAGTTTTCCAAATTTGTTGGCATACTGAGTGCAGCATTTCACATCATCTTTCAGGATTTGAAATAGTTCAACTGGAATTTCATCACCTCCACTAGCTTTGTCCATAGTGATGCTTCCTAAGACCCACTTGACTTTGCACTCCAGGATATCTGGCTCTAGGTAGGTGACTAACCAACCTATCATGGTTAACTGGGTCATTAAGACCTTTTTTTTGGTACAGTTCTTCTGTGTATTCTTGTCACCTCTTAATCTCTTTTTTGTTGTTGTTGTTAGGCCCATACTGTTTCTGTCCTTATTGTGCCCATCTTTGCATGAAATGTTCCCTTGATATCTCTAATTTTCTTGAAGAGATCTCTAGTCTTTCCCATTCTTTTGTTTTCCTCTATTTCTTTGCACTATTCACTTAAGACTTTCTTATCTCTCCCTGCTATTCTCTGGAACTCTGCATTCAGTTGGGTTTGGATTTATCTTTCCCCTTCTCCTTTGCTTTTCACTTCTCTTCTTTTCTCAGCTATTTGTAAGACCTCCTCAGACAAACATTTTGCCTTCTTGCATTTCTTTTTCTTGGGGATGGTTTTGGTCATCACCTCCTGTACAGTGTTATGAACCTCTGTCCATAGTTCTTCAATCACTCTGTCTACCAGATCTAATGTCATGAATTAGTTTGTCACCTCCACTGTGTAATTGTAAAGGATTTGATACCTGAATGGTCTAGTGGTTTTCCCTACTTTCTTCATTTTAAGCCTGAATTTTGCAATAAGGAGCTGATGATATGAGCCATAGTCAGCTCCAAGTTTTGTTTTTGCTGTATAGAGTTTCTCCATCTTTGACTGCAAAGAATATAATCCATTTGATTTTGGTATTGACCACCTTGTGATGTTCATGTGTAGAGTGGTCTCTTGTGTTGTTGGAAGAGGCTGTTTACTATGACCAGTGTGTTCTCTTGACAAAACTCTTAGCCTTTGCCCTGCTTCATTTTGTACTCCAAGGCCAAACTTGCCTGTTACTCCGGGTATCTCTTGACTTCCTACTTTTGCATTCCAGTCGTGTATGATGAAAAGAACATCTTTATTTGGTGTTAGTTCTAGAAAGTCTTGTAGATCTTCACAGAACTGCTCAACGTCAGCTTCTTTGGCATTAGTGGTTGTGACATAGACTTGGATTGTTGTGATGTTGAATGACTTGCCTTGGAAACTAACTGAGATCATTCTGTTGTTTTTGAGATTACCCAAGTACTGCATTTTGGACTCTGTTGTTGACTATGAGAACTATTCCATTTCTTCTAAGGGATTCTTGTCCACAGCCATAGATATAAAAATAGTCTTATTTAAATTCACCCACCCATATATTTTAGTTCACTGATTCCTATAATGTCTATGTTCATGCTTGCCATCTCCTGCTTGACCACGTCAAATTTCTCTGGATTCATCGACCTAACATTTTAGGTTCCAATGCAATATTCTTCTTTATAGCATCAGACTTTACTTTCATCACCAGTTCAGTTCAGTCGTTCAGTCATATCCGACTCTTTGGGACCCCATGGACCGCAGCATGGCAGGCTTCCCTGTCCTTCACCAACTCCTGGAACTTGTTCAAATTCATGTCCATTGAGTCTGTGATGCCATCCAACCATCTCATCCTCTGTCGTCCCCTTCTCTTTCTGCCTTCAATCGTTCCCAGCAGGAGGGTCTTTTCCAGTGAGTCAGTTCTTTTCTTCTCATCAAGTGGCAAAGTATTGGAGTTTCAGCTTCAGCATCAATCTTTCCAATGAATATTCGGGACTGATTTCCTTTAGGATGGACTGGTTGGATCTCCTTAATGTCCAAGAGACTCTCAAGAGTCTTCTCCAGCACCACAGTTCAAAAGCATCAATTCTTCATTGTTCAGCCTTCTTTATGGTTCAACTCTCACACCCATACATGACTACTAGAAAAACCATAGCTTTTAACTATACAGACCTTTATAAAAAGTAATATACAAAGTAATGTCTCTGCTTTTTAATATGCTGTATAAGTTGGTCATCACTTCCTTGTTGGCTCAGATGGTAAAGCATCTGCCTACAGTGTGGGAAACCTGGGTTTGATCCCTGGGTCGGGAAGATCCTCTGGAGAAGGAACTGGCAACCCACTCCAGTACTCTTGCCTAGAAAAGCCCATGGACGGAGGAGCCTGGCAAGCTACAGTCTGTGGGGTCACAAGGAGTAGCACACGACTGAGTGAGTTCACTTTCTTTCTTTCTTTCACTTTCTAGGTTGGTCATACCTTTTCTCCAAGGAGCAAGCGTCTTTTAATTTCATGGTTGTAGTTACCATCTGCAGTGATTTTCAGTCAGTTCAGTCGCTCAGTCATGTCCAACTCTTTGCGACCCTATGAATCACAGCATGCCAGGCCTCCTGTGATTTTGGAGCCCCCCAAAATAAAGTCTCTCACTGTTTCCATTGTTCCCCATCTATTTGCCATGAAGTGATGGGACCAGTTGCCATGATCTTAGTTTTCCTAGTACTGACTTTTAAGCCAGCTTTTTCACTCTCCTCTTTCACTTTCATCAAGAGGCTCTTTAGTTCTTCACTTTCTGCCATAAGGATGGTGTCATCTGTGTACCTGAGGTTACTGAAATTTCTCCTGGAAATCTTGATTCCAGCTTGTGCTTCATCCAGCTGGGCATTTTGCATGATGTACTCTGCATATAAGTTAAATAAGCAGGGTGCCAATATTCAGCCTTAACATATTTCTTCTCCAATTATGAACCAGTCTGTTGTTCCATGTCCAGCTCTAACTGTTGCTTCTTGACCTGTATACAGATTTCTCAGAAGGCAGATAAGGTGGTCTGGTATTCCTATCTCTTTAAGAATTTTCCACAGTTTGTTGTGATCCACACAAAGACTTTGGCATAGTCAATAAAGCAGAAGATGTTTTTCTGGAATTCCCTTGCTTTTTCTATGATCCAACAGATGTTGGCAATTTGATCTCTGGTTCCTCTGCCTTTTCTAAATCCAGCTTGAACATTTGGAAATTTGTGGCTCATGTTCTGTTGAACCCTGGCTTGGAGAATTTTGAGCTTTACTTTGCTAGCATGTGAGATGAGTGCAGATGTGACATTGCCATTCTTTGGGATTGGAATGAAAACTGACCTTTTCCAGTTCTGTGGCCACTGCTGAGTGTTCCAAATTTGCTAACATATTGAGTGCAGCACTTTCATAGCATCATCTTTTAGGATTTGAAATAGCTCAACTGGAATTCCATCACTTCCACTAGGTTTGTTTGTAGTGATGCTTCCTAAGGTCCCCTTAACTTTGCATTCCAGGATCTGGCTCTAGGTGAGTGGCCACACCATCATCGTTATCTGGGTCATGAAGATATTTTTGTATAGTTCTTCTGTGTATTCTTGTCACTTCTTCTTAATATCTTCTGCTTCTGTTAGGTCTATACCATTTCTGTGCTTTATTGTGCCTGTCTTTGCATCAAATATTCACCACCAGGCACATCCATAGCAGAGCATCATTTCTGCTTTGGCCCAGCCTCTTCAATATTTCTGGAGCCATTTCTCTGCTCTTGCCCAATGGCTTATTGGACACTTACCCACATACAGGGCTCATCTTCTGGTGTCATATCCTTTGCCTTTTTATACTGTTCATGGGATTCTCGAGTCAAGAATACTGAAGTTGTTTGCCATCGCTTCTGTGAAGATATAGGAGAAAAGAAAATATTAAATTATAAAGACCCTGATAATGTGATCAAAGTTGGAGTCTGAAACACACATGAACGGTTTTACCTTGGTAGGGAATATACTCTTTTCTTTTATAACAGTAGGGAAGGAAAAGAGGATATGGGGAAAATGTGGAATCAAGAAAATGAGGGAATCTCCATACAATAGTTTCAATTTTGTTTTTATTTATTTGTTAAAATTTTTATTAGAGTATAGTTGATTAACAATGTTGCGTTGGTATCAGGTGTACAGCAAAGCGTGTCAGTTATACATATACATATATTCACTTTTTAAGATTATTTTCCCATATAGATCATTATAGAGCATTGAGAAGGGTTCCCTGTGCTATCCAATAGGTCCTTATTCAATTTTGCTTTTAAAGAGACAAAGTCATGTGCTGAGATCAAGGGAGAGGAAATGAGAGGATGGAAGATATTGGAAGAAGTTTATAATTATTGTCAAGAATGGAATAAAGCTAAACAGAGTCATATAATAGTGTTTCTGAGCAGTATTGTGGGTTCCTTTAAAATTGAATATTATAACTTTATCATGGAACTAATCTATTCTGAGACTTATTCTTTCAGCACTCACCTTCTCAGGTATGGGCCCAGAGAAAGCCTGAAGGTTGGACTCATTTTATTGGTTGGGATTTTCTTAGGAAGTTAGGACAAACAGGCAGAGGGGCAGTTTTAGTTTGAGAGTATGGGAGCTTATCTAGATTTAACAAAGAAAGGAAGAAGGCAAAGTCTGCCAAATGGATTTGGAAAAAACAATCCAGTTGTTGCAAAGCTGAAAAATCATCACAGTGACAGTACTTAAAATGTAAGCTAGAGTGAAAGGGGATTATGGGAAAATCAGTTAACTTCTCTGGCCTGTTTTCTCATCTGCATATAAGCCATGGTGACAGATGGTGGAAGCCAAGTATGTTTTTGGTGTGTAAATTTATATGTACTGTTCATACTGTTCATGGGGTTCTCAAGGCAAGAATACTGAAGTGGCTTGTCATTCCCTTCTCCAGTGGACCACACTCTGTCAGACCTCTCCACCATGACCCGCCCATCTTGGGTTGCCCCACAGGCATGGCTTGGTTTCATTGAGTTAGACAAGGCTGTGGTCCTAGTGTGATTAGATTGACTAGTTTTCTGTGAGTATGGTTTCAGTATGTCTGCCCTCTGATGCCCTTTGCAACACCTACCTTCTTACTTGGGTTTCTCTTACCTTGGGCGTGGGGTATCTCTTCACGGCTGCTGCAGCAAAGGACAGCCGCTGCTCCTTACTTTGGACCAGGGGTATCTCCTTACTGCCGCCTTTCCTGACCTTCAACGTGGGATAGCTTCTCTAGGCCCTCCTGCACCTGCGCAGCCACCACTCCTTGGGATGCTCCTCCCAGCCACCGGCCCTGGCCTCGGGCGTGGGTGGCTCCTCCCAGCTGTCGCCCCTGGCCTTGGGCTCGGGGTGGCTCCTCAGGGTCACCGCCCTTGGCCTCGGGTGCGAGGTGTCTCTTCCTGGCCGCCCCTGACCTCGGATGCGGGGTGTCTCCTCCCAGCCGCCGCCCCTGACCTCGGATGCCGGGTAGCTCCTCTCGGCTGCCGCCCCTGACCTCGAACGCTTATTTAACTTATATGCCAAGTACATCATGAGAAACGCTGGACTGGAAGAAACACAAGCTGGAATCAAGATTGCCAGGAGAAATATCAATAACCTCAGATATGCAGATGACACCACTCTTATGGCAGAAAGTGAAGAGGAGCTAAAAAGCCTCTTCATGAAAGTGAAAGAGGAGAGTGAAAAAGTTGGCTTAAAGCTCAACATTCAGAAAATGAAGATCATGGGATCTGGTCCCATCACTTCATGGGAAATAGATGGGGAAACAGTGGAAACAGTGTCAGACTTTATTTTTTTGGGCTCCAAAATCACTGCAGATGGTGATTGCAGCCATGCAATTAAAAGACGCTTACTCCTTGAAAGAAAAGTTATGATCAACCTAGATAGTATATTCAAAAGCAGAGACATTACTGTGCCGACTAGGGTCCGTCTAGTCAAGGCTATGGTTTTTCCTGTGGTCATGTATGGATGTGAGAGTTGGACTGTGAAGAAGGCAGAGTGCCAAAGAATTGATGCTTTTGAACTGTGGTGTTGGAGAAGACTCTTGAGAGTCCCTTGGTCTGCAAGGAGATCCAACCAGTCCATTCTGAAGGAGATCAACCCGGGGATTTCTTTGGAAGGAATGATGCTAAAGCTGAAACTCCAGTACTTGGGCCACCTCATGAGAAGAGTTGACTCATTGGAAAAGACTCTGATGCTGGGAGAGACTGGGGCAGGAGGAGAAGGGGGCGACCGAAGATGAGATGGCTGAATGGCATCATGGACTCGATGGACTTGAGTCTGAGTGAACTCCGGGAGATGGTGATGAGCAGGGAGGCCTGGTGTGCTGCAGTTCATGGGGTCGCAAGGAGTCGGACACGGCTGAGCAACTGAACTGAACTGAACTGAACTGAAATTTATATATATATATATATATATAATTCTTTTGTTAGTAAGTATCAAGAGAATTGGGGCTTCCTTGGTGGCTCACTGATAAAGAATCTGGCTGCCAGTGCAGGAGACCTGGGTTCACTCCCTTGGTCAGGAAGATCCCCTGGAGTAGGAAATAACAACCCACTCCAGTATTCTTGCCTGGAGAATTCCATGGAAAGGGGAGCCTGGTGGGTTACACTCCATGGGGTTGCAAAGCGCCAGATATGACTGAGCGACTAAACAACAACCAAGAGAATCAACAGGGCCTAGGGATTCCTGAAGAGCTAACTGCCCATTTCTAAGAAATGAAACAGGGTTGGAGGGTAGAAGGAATTGGTCATCCTAAATCTCCCATGGATGGCCCATCAAAGGAAGGCAAAGCCATTCTTTTCTAGGTTTGATTCTACTACAAATAGTTATTTTTTTCTAGGTATGTGTGATTACTCTCTGTCTTTGGAATCAGCCATTTTATTTATCTAGCACTTCGGCAGGAAGAACAGTGTACATTATTATTGGAATTAGTACTGATTCATTGAGAATTTGAACTTCAGGGCATTTTGAGAATAAACAAAGCATGTGGATGAGCTGTCAACATATGAAAAAGGTGAAACAGCATTGGACTAAAAATATGTGCATGCACCATCAGCACATCATTCAGAAAGCTGTGGCAACAGCAGCTCATGATGGAGGGGAGAAGGCTATGGTACCTGTTAAGGTCCTTATATTAGCAGAATCTCCAAATGGCCAGAGAGCATTCTCTGGCATTTATTTGGAACAGTAAGGACTTTGAAGGCCTCAAGGAGGAATACTGAACTGCTGTCACATTGTATTTTGTCACTGTGAAAAGTTTCTATTTCAGCATTTTGTGATTTATAATATTTATAGGTGGGATGGATCAGTATGATGTTTTCCCCAGATATCTGGTTGGAGACTCCAGCCAAGGGAAGTGCTACGTCATTTAAATGTTGCCCTTTGCATGAATGAACTGAGTGACTTCTTGTTGCTTCCAAGTTTTTGCAGTTGTGAATAAAGCTGCTATAAATATTTGTATGCAGGTTTTTCTGTGCACATAAATTTTCAACTCCTTTTGGTAAATAACCAAGGAGCATGACTGCTGGATCATATAGTAATAATTTGTTTAGTTTTGTGCAAAATTGCCAAATTATCTTCCAAAGTGGCTGTACCATTTTGCATTCCTACCAGCAATGAATGAGTGTTCTTGTTGCTTCACAGCCTTATCAGCATTTATTATTGTCATCAGTGTCCTGAATTTTGGCCATTCTGATAAGTGTGTTTTGAGTTACTGTGTTGTTTGTTTTGTTTTTCTTTTTTGCTCTCCTTCAGTAAACTTGATGGCAGAGAACTCTGTGTCTAGGTCAATTGCATATCTGTAGCCTTGAGAGCAAAGAAGAATGCTTAGGAAATGTCTGTGAAATGAAGATCTGGATGGATGCCTATGACCATGTCAGCATCAATAGAGCAATCAATGGCACAGGCCATAAAAATAGACACTCTGAGGTTCTATTTTGGTGAGAAGACTCTGAAGTCATTTAGTAAACATTGTCTAACCCATGCTCAAAAGCAGCTATCAAAAACAGTGAGAAAATGGGTAAGTAGGCAGATTTACCACTTAAAATTATGAAGTGAATTTACAGCTTTTAAGCAGATAAAGAACCAGTCCTCTTAAAGCAGGAAATTCATTTTTATGAAGGGCAGTCAGCCCAGTGAAAAACAATAAAGGTCTGCCCACATACAAGTAAAAAAGAACTTTCTTGGTCATAAACACTTTTAAAAAGTAAACTTACAAGGTTACAAAACTGGACTAATCTTCTAGTAATGCTTGGAAAATATTCTGAAGCCAAAGAATTAAGGAAAATATATTAAGAAAAGAGAATGTGCTGTGCGTAGTCGCTTAGTTTGACTCTTTGCAACCAAATGGACTGTAGCCTGCCAGGCACCTCTGCCCATGGGGATTCTCCAGGCAGGAATTCTAGAGTGGGTTGCCATGCCCTCCTCCAGAGGATCTTGCCAACCCAGAGATTGAACCCAGGTCTCCTGCACTGCAGATGGATTCTTTACCATCTGAGCCACCAGGGAAGCCCAGGAATTTTTGAGTGGGTAGCTAATACCTTCTCTAGGGGATCTTCCTGACCCAGGAATTGAACTGGGGACTCCTACATTGCAGGCAGATTCTTTACCAGCTGAGCTACCAGGGAAGCCCCAAAGAGAGAATGCTATAGTCTTTTTGAAATAAGAACAGCCAGAAGTTTAAAAAATATATATTTATTTCCACCTAATGGAAAAGAAAAAACATCAATAAGAGAGGGAAAGAGGGAGAAAATAGAAAAAGAAGAATATAAGGAAAGAAGATGAGAGATCTGTGGGAGAAGAAACAAACAGCAAGAGTGTGAATGATGAAATAGGACCCTCTATGCTGAGTTTCAAATAGACTGCTAATCTAAGCCAGAATACAAATCTTCTTGCTTAAAGATACGCACT
This sequence comes from Ovis canadensis, assembly GCF_042477335.2. Taxonomy (NCBI): domain Eukaryota; kingdom Metazoa; phylum Chordata; class Mammalia; order Artiodactyla; family Bovidae; genus Ovis; species Ovis canadensis. The sequence continues at coordinate 121,740,937 of NC_091727.1, forward strand.
TATTGGAACCAAACTTATTTGGGAGTTTGTATAGTTTTATTATTTGATCCCTTTGTTTCAAAGTTTTCAAAATACCATATAGGTTTTATGTTCCCTAGAACCAGAATTCTGATATGCCTTCATTCTGATCTTCAGTCATATTTCTAGACCAATAGCCAAATTTTTAAAGTGCCTTCACTGTTATGATATTAGATAAATATGGAAGTGAATGCATTCCACAGGATCATCATTTTTTTAAAAAAGGAATTCTGATTCTGTTTTCTAAAGAAATGTTGTAAAATTCTTAATTTAGATCTATTTATTAGTAAGAGTTTCAGCTTTCTTCAGCTGCCAGTGTGTTACTCATCTTTACCGTCAAACTTGGAGTAAGAGATTTTTGTTTGTTCTCATATGATCCTCTTAGACTCTCTAATATTTGAAAAATTAAAATCTTTCTTTGGGGGAAAACTCTTGATTAACTCTCTAATATTTGAAAAATTAAAATCTTTCTTTGGGGGAAAACTCTTGATTATTCTGCCATAACAGATTATGTATTAACTTGTAGATTCAGTGGTTCAATACCTATTTAGTCACTTGCTTGTGTTTCCAGAAGGATTTCTTATATTGGTGACAATAAAGATGGTTGACAATAAAGATGGTTGGGGGGGGGGATATTTTTGTTCTTGATGTACCCTGTTTTGAAACTAGAAATCTGTCCTGTGACATGCAAAAGAAAGCAAATTATTTTTAAAAGAACCCCCCCCCCAATATAAAGTTGTTTCTTTAGTTGTTACTTTTGCTGCAGAAGACAAATTTAGAAAAAAAAGAATGAAATCCCAGATTGCACATAGATGGAAAGTAAAGATGTTCAATGGTCTGGAAAAATTGCAGGCTTTTAAAAATAATATTTCATTGGAAATGTGAGAAGATGCAGATACCTTAGCAAAACAATTTGAGCAGATGTGAAGTATTTGTTAAAATAATCACTGGTGAAACTAAACTGTGATCATTTCTAATTGTCTCAGAAAAATGTTTTGCCTTAGTATGGTATGCTTTGATAAGGATCAATACAATCCTAAAATACTCTGACCTGCATTCTTAAAATAAGAACATTCACTGTTACTAAGCAGGTATGACCAAAACCCAAGTAACAACAGTATCAAGCCTTTATGTAAGATGTTCTCCATTCATGTCTTCAAAGGGAAGAAGTGAGTGACTTCCTCCTAGCAAGAGCACCTTATGTTCTTTCATTACAAAAGTCTCAAGAGAATTAATTATCCATACTCATTGTCTCTAATTTTTACCCTTCCATTTGTTTCCTGAACCCACTTTAATCTGTTTTGCTCCAGACATTCCACTTGTTCCCTTATCAATGTTACCAGTTATCTTCAGTTTGCCAAACTTATTAGACCATTCTCAGGCCTCATCTTACTTGGCCTATTGACAGCTTTTTAAAAAAATTTAAATTATTTTTAATTGAAGGATAATTGCTTTACAATATTGTGTTGGTTTCTGCCATACATCAACAGGAATCAGCCTTAGGTATACATATGTCTCCTTCCTCTTGAACCTCCCTCCCACCTCCCACCCAATCCCACCCCTCTAGGTTGTCACAGAGCACCAGATTTGAGCTCCTTGCATCATAGAGCAAATTCCCACCAGCTATCTATTTTATGCATGGTAATGTATGTTTCCATGCTACTCTCTCAATGCGTCCCACACTCTCCTTCCCCAGCTGTGTCCACAAGTCAGACTTACTGACAGCTTTTGACATTGTCTATCACTTTATCCTTGAAGCATTTTCCTTACTTGGTTTCTGAGACACCACAAATTTTGGGTTTCTTTCTCTTTTCCTTGGCCTCCCTTTAGTGCCTTTTGTTGGTACCTTCTCATCACTTTGGCCTCTCTATATTGGAGGGTCCCATATATCTCAGTCCTTGCTCCTCTTCTCTTTATCTTATCTACACTCTATCCTGTGTGGGTGTGTGTGCTCAGTGGCTCAGTTGTGTCAGATTCTTTGCTACCCATGGGCTGTAGCCTGCCAGACTCCTTTGTCCATGGGATTTTTTTCCAGCAAGAATACTGGAATGGGTGGTCATTTTCTCCTCCAGGAGATCTTCCTAACCTGGGGACTGAACTTGCATCTTCTATGTTGGCAGGCAGATCTTTACCACTGAGCATCCAGGGAAGCCACACACTATACCTTAGGTGACTTTAATTAATCCTATGGCTTTAGATACTACATATATACTGATGACTAGAGACCTCAAGAAAATTAGAGATACCAAGGGAAAATTTCATGCAAAGATGGGCACAATACAGAACAGAAATGGTATGGCTCTAACTGAAACAAAAGATATTAAGAAGAGGTGGCAAGATTACACATGATTACTCATGATCTTAATGACCCAGATAACCATGATGGTATAATCACTCACCTAGAGCCAGACATCCTGGAGTGCAAGTCAAGTGGGCCGTAGGAAACATCACTACGAACAAAGCTAGTGGAGGTGATATGAACAAAGACGGTGTAGGTGTTGGAACTCCAGCTGAGATATTTCAAATCGTAAAAGATGATGCTGTGAAAGTGCTGCACTCAATATGCTAGCAAATTTGGAAAGCTCAGCAGTGGCCACAGGACTAGAAAAGGTCAGTTTTCATTACAACCTCAAAGAAAGGCAATGCCAAAGAATGTTCAAACTACTGCACAATTGTACTCATCTCACGTGTTAGCAAAGTAATGCTCAAAATTCTCCAAGCCAAGCTCCAACAGTACACGAACCAAGAAACTTCCAGATGTTCAAGCTGGATTTAGTAAAAGCAGAGGAACCAGAGAACAAATTGCCAACATCTGTTGGATCATAGAAGAAGCAAGAGAATTCCAGAAAAACATCTACTTATGCTTCAATGACTACTCTAAAGCTTTTGACTGTGTGAATCACAACAAACTGTGGGAAATTCTTAAAGAGATGTGAATACCAGACCACCTTACCTGCCTCCTCAGAAACCTGTATGCAGGTCAAGAAGCAACAGTTAGAACTGGACATGGAACAATGGACTGGTTCCAAATTGGGAAAGGAGTACATCAAGACTGTATGTTGTCACCCTGCTTATTTAACTTAGGTGCAGAGTACATAATGCAAAATACCGGGCTGGATGAATCATAAGCTGGAATCAAGATTGCAGGGAGAAATATCAGTAACCTCAGATATGCAGACGACACCAACCACCCTTATGGCAGAAAGTGAAGAGGAACTAAAGAACCTCTTGATGAAGGTGAAAGAGGAGAGTGAAAAAGCTGGCTCAAAACTCAGCATTCAAAAAACGAAGATTATGGCATCTGGTCCCATCAATTCATGGCAAATAGATGAGGAAACAAAGGAAACCGTGACAGACTTTGTTTTCTTGGGCTCCAAAATCACTGCAGATGGTGACTTCAGCCATGAAATTAGAAAATGCTTGCTCCTTGGAAGAAAATCTATGACAAACCTAGACAGCATATTAAATAGCAGAGACATTATTTTGCTGACAAATGTCTGTATAATTAAAGCTATGGTTTTTCTACTAGTCATTTATTTATGAGTGTGAGAGTTGAACCATAAAGAAGGCTGAGCACCGAAGGATTGATGCTTTTGAACTGAGGTGTTGGAGAAGACTCTTGAGAATCCCTTGAACTGAAAGGAGATCAAACCAGTCAATCCTATAGGAAATCAGTCCTGATTATTCATTGGAAGAACTGATGCTAAACCTGAAGCTCCAATAATTTGGCCACCTGATGCAAAGAACCTACTCATTGGGAAAGACCCTGATGCTGGGAAAGATTAAAGGCAGGAGGAAAAGGAGGCAACAGAAGACAAGGTGGTTGGATGGTATCACTGACTCAATGGACATGAGATTGAGCAAGCTCTGGGTATTGGTAATGGACAGGGAAGCCTGGCGTGCTGCAGTCCATGGGGTCATAAAGAGCTGGACACCACTGAGTGACTGAACAACAGCAACAACATGTATTGGTGACTCTCAAAAATATATCTATAGCTCCAATCTTTCCCCTAATTTCCAGAACCAAGTCCAACTGCCTACTCACCTTCTCCCTTTAGATGTTTAATTGATCTGGTGGTGGTGAAAGTCACCCAGCTGTGTCCAACTCTTTGTGACTCCATGGGCTATACAGTCCATGGAATTCTCCAGGCCAGAATACTGGAGTGGGTAGTCTTTCTCTTCTCCAGGAGATCTTCCCAACCCAGGAATTCAACCCAGGTCTCCCGCATTACAGGCAGATTCTTTACCAGCTGAGCCAAGAATTCTCCAGGCCAGAATACTGGAATGGGTAGCCTTTCTCTTCTCCAGGAGATCTTCCCAACCCAGGGATTCAACCCAGGTCTCCCGCATTACAGGCAGATTCTTTACCAGCTGAGCCAAGAATTCTCCAGGCCAGAATACTGGAATGGGTAGCCTTTCTCTTCTCCAGGAGATCTTCCCAACCCAGGGATTCAACTCAGGTCTCCCGCATTACAGGCAGATTCTTTACCAGCTGAGCCAAGAATTCTCCAGGCCAGAATACTGGAATGGGTAGCCTTTCTCTTCTCCAGGAGATCTTCCCAACACAGGGATTCAACCCAGGTCTCCCGCATTACAGGCAGATTCTTTACCAGCTGAGCCACAAGGGAAGCCCAAGAATTCTGGATTGGGTAGCCTATCCCATCTCCAGCAGATCTTCTTGACCCAGGGATCAAATTGGGGTCCCCTGCATTGCAGGTGGATTCTTTACCAACTGAGCTATCAGGAAGCCATAAGATGTTTTGTTAGGCAGCTCAAACTGAACCATGTAAAACTGAACCTTTGTCCATCATCCTCATGCCCCACAAACAATTATCTAGTTTCCCATTACAAAAATAGAGGAATCATCCTCTGATACTCCACAGTCAATGGATCAGTAAAATCCTATCAGCTTCTCCACTGCTGGCAAATTGGTGCAAGTCACCGTCAGCTCTAGCCTGGTTTATTGCTTCTACCCTTCCCTTCCATATAGAGTAGACTTTTCAACTATAATGGACATCATCTCACTCTACTCACAACTATCCAACTGCTTCCCATTTGACTAACTATAAATAGGAAATTCTGTACCATTGCCCACAGTCAGCCTATCTTTGTGAGATTGTCTAACTTTATCTGTTTCCTATCCTACCAGTCTTGCTAGAACTACTAAGCTGATTCCCTCCCTAGATACTTCTGAATGTGCTATTCCTTCAACATGGGTTCCATCCCTGGTCTGAGAAGATTCCGTAGAGTAGGAAATGGCCAAGCACTCCAGTATTCTTGCCTGGAGAATCCCATGGACAGATGAGCCTGGTGGGCTATAATCCATGGGGTCACAGTGTCAGACAAGAGTTAGTGACTAAACAACAACATTCCTTCTCCCTGGAAGTTTCTTTCCCTGTATTTTCACCTGGTTCAGACCCTCACTTCACTGAGGTCCTTAATGTTATTTTTTTCAGAGAGGCATTTCCTGATCACCCTATATAAAATGAACTCTCTTTCATATTATCCTGCTTTATTTTTATGAAAGTTATAATTATCAGATACGTTTATTGTCTGTCTCCCACTCCAGAAAGTTAGTTCTGAGAAAGCAGGTTCTTTGTTTTGTGCACTGCTGTTAACTCCAGCGGCTGGAACAAATCCTGGTATGTAGTAGGCTTCCAGAAATAATTGATGAATAATGAATACATGCTGGAAATATTTGTGTCTTCTTAACATTCTTTCTGTTACTGATGGCATGATATATTACATAACGCCATATTTTCATACATTTACATGCTCATGAAAAGACATATTTTACTGTTATGAAAGATTATTTCCATCTTATAAAATTTATTTCAGATTTTAAATGTATTTCTAATAGCTTTTAGGTTACACTCACTTTTTATTCTTCTCCTTAAATATGTGTCATCCAAATTTAACCCTTTTGAAATTGCTGACAACTCATAATTTTATTGAAGAGATGATAGTCATTTTTGCTTTATAATTATTAATACAAAATATTTTCATTTTCAGATTTAGAAATCCTAGGTAAAATGGTTAATATTTTTTGTTGTTGTTATCTTTTTTAATTGATTTTTTTAATTGAAGGATAATTGCTTTCAGAGCTAGAATAGTTAATTTTTTTTAAATGTCTACACTTTTTAAATTTTAATTGAAGGCTAATTACTTTTAAAAATTGTGGTGGTTTTTGCCATACATTCACATGAATCAGCCATGGGTGTACATGTGTTCCCCATCCTGAATCCCACCTCCCACTTCCCTCCCCATCCCATCCCTCAGGGTCATCCCAGTTCACCAGCCCTGAGCATCCTGTCTCATGCATTGAACCAGTACTGGCGATCTATTTCACATATAATAATATACATGTTCCAGTGCTATTTTCTCAAACCATCCCACCCTCGTCTCTCCCACGGAGTCCAAAATTCTGTTCTTTACATCTCTGTCTCTTTTGCTGTATTGCGTATAGGGTCATCATTACCATCTTTCTAAATTCCATATATATGTGCTAAGATCTGATAGACAGAGTGCCTGATGACCTATGGATGGAGGTTTGTGACACTGTACAGGAGACAGGAATCAGACCATCCCCAAGAAAAAGAAATACAAAAAAGCAAAATGGCTGTCTGAGGAGGCCTTACAAATAGCTGTGAAAAGAAGAGAAGCAAAAAGCAAAGGAGAAAGGAAAGAAATACCCATTTGAATGCAGAGTTCCAAAGAAGAGCAAGGAGAGATAAGAAAGCTTTCCTCAGTAATCAATGAAAAGAAATAGAGGAAAACAATAGAGTGGGAAAGATTAGAGATCTCTTCAAGAAATTTAGAGTTACTAAGGGAACATTTTATGCAAAGATGGGTTCAATAAAGGACAGAAATGAAATGGACCTAACAGAAACTGAAGATATTAGGAAGAGGTGGCAAGAATACACAGAAGAACTATACAAAAAAGATCTTCATGACCCAGATAATCACGATGGTATGATGACTCCCCTAGAGCCAGATATCCTGGAATGTGAAGTCAAGTGGGCCTTAGAAGTATCACTACAAACAAAGCTAGTGGAGGTGATGGAACTCCAGTTGAGCTATTTCAAATCCTGAAAGATGATGCTGTGAAAGTGCTGCACTCAATATGCCAGTGAATTTGGAAAACTCAGCAGTGGCCACAGGACTGGAAAAGGTCAGTTTTCATTCCATTGCCAAAGAAAGGCAATGCCAAAGAATGCTCAAACTACCCCACAATTGTACTCATCTCACACACTAGTAAAGTAATGCTCAAAATTCTCCAAGCCAGGCTTCAGGAATAATGAACCATGAACTTTCAGATGTTCAAGCTGGATTTAGAAAATACAGAGGAACCAGAGATCAAATTGCCAACATCCGATGGATCATTAAAAAAGCAAGAGAGTTCCAGAAAAACACCTATTTCTGCTTTATTGATTATGCCAAAGCCTTTGACTGTGTGGATCACAATAAACTGTGGAAAAATCTGAAACAGATAGGAATACCAGACCACCTGACCTGGCTCTTGAGAAATCTGTATGCAGCTCAGGAAGCAACAGTTAGAACTGGACATGGAACAACAGACTGGTTCAAAATAGGAAAAGGAGTACATCAAGGCTGTATATTGTCATCCTGCTTATTTAACTTATATGTAGAGTCCATCATGAGAAACTTTGGGTTGGATGAAGCACAAGTTGGAATCAAGATTGCTGGGAGAAATATCAATAACCTCACATATGCAGATGACACCACCTTTATGGCCGAAAGAGACTGAACTAAACTGAACTGAACTGAAGAGAAACTAAAAAGCCTCTTGATGAAAGTGAAAGAGGAGAGTGGAAAAGTTGGTTTAAAGCTCAACATTCAGAAAACTAAGATCATGGCATCTGGTCCCATCACTTCGTGGCAAATAGATGGGGAAACAGTGTCTGACTTTATTTTTCTGGGCTCCAAAATCACTGCAGATGGTGACTGCAGCCATGAGACTAAAAGACGCTTACTCCTTGGAAGGAAAGTTATGACCAACATAGATAGCATGTTAAAAAGCAGAGACATTACTTTGCCAACAAAGGTCCATCTAGTCAAGGCTAGGTTCTTCCAGTAGTCATGTATGGATGTCACAGTCCAACTATAAAGAGGGCTGAGTGCCGAAGAATTGATGGTTTTGAACTGTGGTGTTGGAGAAGACTCTTGAGAGTCCCTTGGACTGCAAGGAGATCCAACCAGTCCATTCTGAAGGAGATCAACCCTGGGATTTCTTTGGAAGGAATGATGCTAAAGCTGAAGCTTCAGTACTTTGGCCACCTCATGCGAAGAGTTGACTTGCCGGGGTCCAGCCCCGCTGGATCCAGGGTGATTCAAAGGTGGGGACAGAGTCAGCATCCTGGAAAAAACTTATTTAATTACAGATATAGAGGGGGATTAGAAACAGATAGTGTAGTAGGAAGATTAGTGGAGAAAAGAGGCTGAACAACTGGTTTACATGGAATACCAATCACCACCTACATAGGCCACAGGCATCTTTCATTCTCCCAAAGGAGAGGAGGCACTGAGGCCTCCCTGGTCCGATCTCAGAAGCCCAGGCAGAATTAGCAGGCTTGGTGAGTACCCACATTTCAGATGGTAATTCAGCCAGGAAAGCGGAGAGCAAGAAAGAAACGACACGGGGGAATCAGTCTTTCTAGAAACTGATCCGATTTCTTTATTTTTCAGGTTTGTTTATATACCTTTTTGTTATACTTAGGGATGAATACAGAGTCACGCGGGGGTCAGCAGACCTGACCCTTGTCACAATCAGGTGCTTCATATAAAATTATACAAAGGTCTTATGAGTTTCATCATCTTTTAGCCATGAGGTCTGCTGACATTTTATGGCCCTTTCTGATACTGGTCAGTTAACCAGAAAACTTATTTTTCCAGGGGTGATTTTTTTTTCTTAAATCAGGCGCCACCCTCCAAATAAAGTTGCATTCCTATAGGGTGAGGGTGTAGTGAGTTACAATTAAGAAAGGAATTTACTTAACCTAAGGTTTAACATGATTAATCTTAAAGGTTAATACTTATTTCTCCTATATGCTAGTTATATTCATTATAAGGACAGGAATATTGAGATTTAGCAGCAAATATTGGCTCAACAAATGTAAACCCTTCACCAATGTTCCCCTTAAGATCTATTTTGTCTTAAGATAGTGATAAAGTTACATTTTTCCATAGCAAGGACACAGTGATTTATAGCAAAGTACAGTGGTCTATAATAAAAGAGAAGATTCATTAACTCAAAAGGTCTAGTATTGCTAACATCAAAAAACTACTATATTTCCTTTTCTATATTCCAAATACATTGATTAATATATTCCCAGGTGCCTAAGGATATGGAGGCCTGATGGCAATCATTGACTCATCAATGAAAAAAGCCCTATGCTAATACTCCAAACTCTCTGTGCTGTTTATGGCTGAGAGGCTGTCACACAACCTAGTCTGTCAGCAGAGAGGTTTGACCTGAGACATCCTTGTCACACCCAGGGCAGGAAATTAGCAGTAATTATTGGCAGGACAAATGAAAAAACCCTTCACCAATATAATTCCTAATCAACCTACTAATACTATACTAATGATATTCTAACTTCTCAAAAGAGTCTGTATTTAGAAAGTTTTAAAACATCCCGTGCCTCTCACAGTTGGGAGGCTGTAAACAATCACATGCGGCCAGACGAGCCTGATCAGGCAGGCCAGAGAACCTCCAGAGTTAGTAAGTTGAAACACACTTGTCACGCTCAGGAATTTTTATTAACTGGAGCTGCAGGTTAACTTCTTCTCTGAGAGAAATGGCTATGGGGGAGAGCTCCCCATAAAGTACTCTGGTTTGGGGATAGATGCTCAGGAACACGGGGTTTCCTGAGGCTTGATCACACCTTTGCGTATGCCAAGCTTTCTTCCTCATGACCTTTGCCATGGGCGGAGTTCCTCACGCCGACTCCCAACATTGATTCATTGGAAAAGACTCTAATGCTGGGAGGGATTAGGGGCAGGAGGAGAAGAGGATGACCGAGGATGAGATGGCTGGATGGCATCACGGACTCGATGGACCTGAGTCTGGGTGAACTCTGGGAGATGGTGATGGACAGGGAGGCCTGGCATGCTGCAATTCATGGGGTCCCAAAGAGTCAGACACGACTGAGCGACTGAACTGAACTAACACTGTTCTCCATAGTGGCTGTACTAGTTTGCATTCCCACCAACAGTGTAAGAGGGTATCCTTTTCTCCACACCCTCTCCAGCATTTGTTATTTGTAGATTTTTGGATAGCAGCCATTCTCACCAGTGTGAGATGGTACTTCATTGTGGTTTTGATTTGCATTCCTCTGGTAATGAGTGATGTTGAGCATCTTTTCATGAGTTTGTTAGCTATCTGTAGGTCTTCTTTGGAGAAATGTCTGTTTAGTTGTTCGGCCCATTTTTTGATTAGGTTGCTTAGTTTTCTGGAATTTTGCTGCAGGAGCTGCTTGTATATTTTTGAGATTAATTCTTTGTCAGTTGCTTCATTTGCTATTATTTTCTCCCATTCTGAAGGCTGTCTTTTCACCTTGCTTATAGTTTTCTTCTTTGTGCAAAAGCTTTGAAGTTTAATTGGGTCCCATTTGTTTAGTTTTGCTTTTATTTCCATTACTCTTGGAGGTGGAACACAGATCATTCTGCTATGATTTACCTCAGAGAGTGTTTTGCCTATGTTTTCCTCTAGAAGTTTCATAGTTTCTGTTCTTACATTTAGATCTTTAATTCATTTTGAGTTTATTTTTGTGTATGGTGTTAGAAAGTGTTCTAGTTTCACTCTTTTAGAGGTGGTTGACCAGTTTTCCCAGCACCCCTTGTTAAAGAGATTGTCTTTTCTCAATTGTATATTCTTGCATCCTTTGTCAAAGATAAGGTGTTCACCAGTTCAGTTCAGTTCAGTCGCTCAGTCATGCCCGACTCTTTGTGACCCCATGAATCGCAGCACGCCAGGCCTTCCTGTCCACCACCAACTCCCGGAGTTCACCCAAACTCACGTCCATCAAGTCAGTGATGCCATACAGCCATTTCATCCTCTGTCGTCCCCTTCTCCTCCTGCCCCCAATCTCTCCCAGCATCAGAATCTTTTCCAATGAGTCAACTCTTCGCATGAGGTGGCCAAAGTACTGGAGTTTCAGCTTTAGCATCATTCCTTCCAAAGAACACCCAGGGCTGATCTCCTTCAGAATGGACTGGTTGGATCTCCTTGCAGTCCAAGGGACTCTCAAGAGTCTTCTCCAACACCACAATTCAAAACCATCAATTCTTCGGCGCTCAGCTTTCTTCATAGTCCAACTCTCATATTCATACATGACTACTGGAAAAACCATAGCCTTGACTAGACGGACCTATGTTGGCAAAGTAATGTCTCTGCTTTTGAATATACTATCTAGGTTGGTCATAACTTTCCTTCCAAGAAGTAAGCGTCTTTTAATTTCATGGCTGCAATCACCATCTGCAGTGATTTTGAAGCCCAGAAAAATAAAGTCTGACACTGTTTCCACTGTTTTCCATCTATTTCCCATGAAGTGATGGGACCAGATGCCATGATCTTCGTTTTCTGAATGTTGAGCTTTAAGCCAACTTTTTCACTCTCCTCTTTCACTTTCATGAAGAGGCTTTTTAGTTCCTCTTCACTCTCTGCTATAAGAGTGGTGTCATCTGCATATCTGAAGTTATTGATATTTCTCCCAGCAATCTTGATTCCAGCTTGTGCTTCATCCAGCCCAGTGTTTCTCATGATATATTCTGCATATAAGTTAAATGAGCAGGGTGACAATATACAGCCTTGACATACTCCTTTTCCTATTTGGAACCAGTCTGTTGTTCCATGTCCAGTTCTAACTGTTGCTTCCTGACCTGCATACAGGTTTCTCAGGAGGCAGGTCAGGTGGTCTGGTATTCCCATCTCTTTCAGAATTTTCCACAGTTTATTGTGATCCACACAATCAAAGGTGTTCATAGGTGTGTGGATTTTTCTCTGGGCTTTCTATTTTGTTCCATCCATGTATGTTTCTGTCTTTGTGTCAGTACCATACTGTCTTGATGACTGTAACTTTGTAGTGTAGCCTGAATTCAGCCAGATTGATTCCTTCAGTTCCATTCTTCTTTCTCAGGATTACTTTAGCTATTCGAGGCTTTTTGTATTTCCATAGAAACTTTGAAATTATTTGTTCCAGTTCTCTGAAAAATAACACTGGTAGCTTAATGGGGATTGCATTGAATCTATAGATTGCTTTGGGTAGTATATGCATTTTCACTATATTGATTCTTCTGATCCATGAACATGGTATATTTCTCCATCTATATGTGTCATCTTTGATTTCTTTCATCAGTGTTTTTTAATTTTTTATATGTAGGTCTTTTGTTCTTTAGGTAGATTTATTCCTAAGTATTTTATTCTTTTCATTGCAATGGTGAATTGAATTGTTTCCTTCATTTCTACTTCTGTTTTCTTATTGCTAGTGTATAGGAATGCAAGGGATTTCTGTGTGTTAATTATATATCCTGCAACTTCATTGGTTAGCTCTAGTAATTTTCTGGTGGAGTCTTCAGGGTTTTCTAAGTATAAGATCATATCATGTGCAAACAGTGAGAGTTTTACTTCTTTTCCAATCTGGATTCCTTTGATTTCTTTTTCTTCTCTGATTGCTCTGGCTAAAACTTCCAAAACTATGTTGAATAGTACTGGTGAGAGTTGGCATCCTTGTTTTGTTCCTGGCTTGAGGGGAAATGCTTTCAATTTTTCACCACTGAGGGTTTATCATATATGGCTTTTATTATGTTGAGTTATGTTCCTTCTGTGCCTTCTTTCTGGAGGGTTTTTTTTTTTGTCATAAATGGATGTTGAATTTTGTCAAAGGCTTTCTCTGCATCTATTTAGGTAATCATATGAATTTTATCTTTCAATTTGTTAATGTGGTGTATCACATTGATTGATTTGTGGATATTGAAGAATCCTTGCATCCATGGGATAAAAGCCCACTTGGTCATAATGTATCATCTTTTTAATATGTTGTTGGATTCTGATAGCTAGAATTTTGTTAAGGTGTTTTGCGTCTATGTTCATCAGTGATATTGGCCTGTAGTTTTCTTTTTTTCTGGCATCTTTGTCAGGTTTTGGTATTAAGGTGCTGGTAGCCTCATAGAATGAGTTTGGAATTTGACCTTCCTCTGAAATTTTCTTGAGAAGTTTCAGTAGGATAGGTGTTACCTCTCTCTAAATTTATGGTAGAATTCAGCTGTGAAGCCATCTGGTCCCGGGCTTTTGTTTGTTGGAAGATTTCTGATTACAGTTTCAATTTCTGTGCTTGTGATGGGTCTGTTAAGATTTTCTATTTCTTCCTGGTTCAGTTTTGGAAAGTTATACTCTTTTTAAGAATTTGTCCACTTCTTCCAAGTTGTCCATTTTATTGGCAGAAGTTGCTGATAGTAGTCTCTTATGATCCTTTGTATTTCTGTGTTGTCTGTTGTTATTTCTCCATTTTCATCTCTAATTTTGTTGGTTTGATTCTTCTCCCTTTTTTTCTTGATGAATCTGGCTAATGGTTTGTCTATTTTATTTATCTTCTCAAAGAACCATCTTTTGGCTTTCTGATTTTTGTTATAGTCTCTTTTGTTTCTTTTGCACTTATTTCTACCCTACTTTTTATGATTTCTTTCCTTCTACTGACCCTGGGTTGCTTCATTTCTTCTTTTCTAGTTGCTTTAGGTGGAGAGTTAGATTATTTATTTGATTTTTCTCCTGTTTCTTGGGGTAGGCTTGTATGGCTATGAACCTTCCCCTTAGCAATGCTTTTAGTGAATCCCATAGGTTTTGTGGTTTTTCCAGTGGTCATGTATGGATGCGAGAGTTGGACTGTGAAGAAAGCTGAGAGCCGAAGAATTGATGCTTTTGAACTGCATCTATTTAGGTAATCATATGGATTTTATCTTTCAATTTGTTAATGTGGTGTATCACATTGATTGATTGATTTGTGGATATTGAAGAATCCTTCCATCCATGGGATAAAAGGTGTTGGAGAAGACTTGAGAGTCCCTTGGACTAAAAGGAGATCCAACCAGTCCATTCTAAAGGAGATTGGTCCTGGGTGTTCTTTGGAAGGAATGATGCTAAAGCTGAAACTCCAGTACTTTGGCCACCTCATGTGAAGAGTTGACTCATTGGAAAGGACTCTGATGCTGGGAGGGATTGAGGGTAGGAGGACAAGGGGACGACAGAGGATGAGATGGCCAGATGGCATCACCGACTCGATGGACGTGAGTTTGAGTGAACTCTGGGAGTTGGTGATGGACAGGGAGGCCTGGCGTGCTGCAATTCATAGGGTCACAAACAGTCAGACACGACTGAGAGACTGATCTGAATCTGAATAGGTTTTTGGTTTTTGTGTTTTCATTTTCATTTGTTTCTATGCATATTTTGATTTCTTCTGTGATTTGTTGGTTATTCAGAAGTGTGTTGTTTAGCCTTCATATGTTTGTATTTTTAATAGCTTTTTTACCCTGTAGTTGTCACCTAATCTTACTGTATTGTGATCAGAAAATATACTTTAGATGATTTCAATTTTTTTTTTTAATTTACCAAGGCTAGATTTATGGCCCAGGATGTGACTGGAGAAGGTTCTGTGTGCACTTGAGAAAAAGGTGAAATTCATTGTTTTAGGTTGAAATGTCTTATAGATATCAATTAGATCTATCTGGTCCATTGTATCATTTAAAGTTTGTTTTTCCTTGCTAATTTTCTGTTTAGTTGATCTATCCATAGGTGTGAGTGGGCTGTTAAAGTCTCTCACTATTATTGTGTTATTGTTAATTTCCCCTTTCATACTTGTTAGCATTTGTCTTACATATTGTGGTGCTCCCATGTTGGGTGCATATATATTTATAATTGTTACATCTTCTTCTTGGATTGATCCTTTGATCATTATGTAGTGTCTTTCTTTGTCTCTTTTCATGGCCTCTATTTCAAAGTCTGTTTTATCTGATATGAGTATTGCTATTCCTGCTTTCTTTTGGTCTCCATTTGTGTGAAATAACTTTTTCCAGCCCTTCACTTTCAGTCTGTATGTGTCCCTTGTTTTGAGGTGGGTCTCTTTTAGACAACATACATAGGGGTCTTGTTTTTGTATCCATTCAGCCAGTCTTTGTCTTTTGGTTGGGGTATTCAACCCATTTACAGTTAAGGTAATTATTGATAAGTATGATCCTGTTGCCATTTACTTTGTTGTTTTGAGTTTGAGTTTGAGTTTATACACAGAAAAGGTGTATAAACCTTCTCTTTCCTGTCGAGAGAAGACCCTTTAGCATTTGTTTTAGAGCTGGTTTGGTGGTGCTGAATTCTCTCAGCTTTTGCTTGTCTGTAAAGCTTTTGATTTCTCCTTCGTATTCGAATGAGATCCTTACTGGGTACAGTAATCTGGGTTGTAGCTTTTTCTCTTTCATCACTTTAAGTGTGTCCTTCCATTCCCTTCTGGCTTGAAGAGTTTCTATTGAAACATCAGCTGTTATCCTTATGGGACTCCTCAGTTATTTGTTGTTTTCCCCTTGTTGCTTTTAATATTTGTTCTTTGTGTTTGATCTTTGTTAATTTGATTAATGTGTGTCTTGGGGTGTTTTGCCTTGGGCTTATCCTGTTTGGGCCTCTCTGGGTTTTTTGGATTTGGGTTATTTCCTTCCCCATTTTGGGAAGTTTTCA
The DNA here is from genome assembly GCF_042477335.2 of Ovis canadensis. Classification (NCBI taxonomy): domain Eukaryota; kingdom Metazoa; phylum Chordata; class Mammalia; order Artiodactyla; family Bovidae; genus Ovis; species Ovis canadensis. The sequence goes on from NC_091727.1 coordinate 121,756,691, forward strand.
ACTATTATCTCCTCAAGTATTTTCTCATGGCCTTTCTTTTTGTCTTCTGGGACTCCTATTTCGAATGTTGGGACATTTAACATTGTCCCAGAGGTCTCTGAGGTTGTCCTCATTTCTTTGTATTCTTTTTTCTTTTTTTCCCTCTCTGCTTCATTTATTTCCACCATTCTGTCTTCCACCTCACTTATCTTATCTTCTGCCTCAGTTATTCTACTGTTGGTTCCCTCCAGAGTGCTTTTGATTTCAGTTATTGCATTATTCATTATTGATTGACTCTTTTATTTCTTCTAGGTCTGTTAAACTTTTCTTACATCTTCTCAATCCTTGTCTCCAGACTAGTTATCTGTAACTCCATTTTGTTTTCAAAATTTTGGATCATTTTTACTATCATTATTCTTAATTCTTTTTCAAGTAGACTCCCTATCCCCTCCTCTTTTGTTTGGTTTACTGGGCTTTTATCATGTTCCTTTATCTGCTGAATATTTCCTTTTCATCTTGTTTAGGTTACTGTGTTTGGGGTGGTCTTTCTGTATGCTTGAAGTTTGTGGTTCCTCTTTATTGTGGTGGTTGCTCCCTATGGGTGGGGTTGGATGAATGAATTGTCAAGGTTTCCTGGTTAGGGAAGCTTGCATTGGTGTTCTGGTGGGTGGAGCTGTATCTCTTCTCTCTGGAGTGCAATCAAGTGTCCAGTAGTGAATTTTGAAGTGTCTATGGGCTTGCTGTGACTTTTTGCCACCTGTATTCTAATGCTCCTGGCTATGTTCCTCTGTTGTTGGAGAATTAGCTTGGTATGTCTTGCTCTGAAACTTGTTGGCTCTTGGGTGAAGCTTGGTTTCAGTGTAGGTATGGAAGCTTTTGGATGAGCTCTTGTCTATTAATGTTCCCTGGAGTCAGAAGTTTTCTGCTGTTCTCAAGTTTTGGATTTAAGCCTCTTGCCTCTGGTTTTCAGTCTTACAGTAGCCTCAAGACTTCTCCATCCATACAGCACTGATGACAAAACACCTAGGTTAATGGTGAAAAGATTCTCCACAGTGAGGGACACCCAGAGAGGTTCACAGAGTTACATGGAAAAGAGAGGAGGGAGGAGGGAGATAGAGGTGACCAGGAGGAGAAGAGGCAGAATCAAATGGGGAGAGAGCAGTCTAGCCAGTAATCAATTCTCTATGTGCTCTCCATAGTCTGGAACACTCAGAGAGGTTCACAGAGTTGCACAGATAAGAGAAGAGGGAGGAAGGAGATAGAGATGACCAGGAGGAGAGGAGAGGGAATCAAAAGGAGAGAGACCAATCTTGTCAGTGATCAGTTCCCTAAGTGTTCTCCACAGCCTGGAACACTCAAAGAGATTCACAGATTTGGGTAGAGAAGAGAAGAGGGAGGGAAGAGATAGAGGTGACCTGGGGGAGAAAAAGGAGAGTCAAAAGGGGAGAGAGCAATCAATCCATTAATCACACTGCTAAGTAAAAATGGGTACTGAATACTGGATTCTTAAATGTACAAAATTGATAACAAATACCAAAAAGCAAAGATTAAAAATTTAGAGTAGAGGTTAAACTCTTAAAAATACAATATTAAGAAAACAAAGCAAAATCGCAAAAGTTATGAAAAATATATGAAATTTGCTTTAAAAATAGGGTCTTTTTTTGCAAGGTAATAGTAGGTTTTAAAAGGGAAAATTAAAGGATCAATAAAGAACTTAAAAATTAAAAAAATTAAAAATTAAAAAAATGATAATAGTAAAATATATCTAGGAACTTTTCTGGAGCTGTTGAGGGCAGTATTGCATCAGTTCAGTTTCAGATAGTTCTTTGTTCCAGCTAATACGTTTTCTCAAGGTCTATATGTTGCTTCCAATGTAGTCAAGGCTAACTATAGGGTTTTAATCTGTTGCACCTGTCACTTCCAAAGTGGTTCCCTCTTCTTTGTTTACTTTGGCTTCCTCTGTCTGCAAGCCTCTTCAGTATCTAACTTTCACCCTGACACAAGGGGTTGAAGGTGGTCATTTATTTGGGCTCACTTGTTCAGTTGTGGTGCGGGGAGGGAGAACACTACAAACAAATATCACTGGCATGTGTGGGGAGTGCTTGCAGTGCCTGGGCCACATTGGGTTTGCCTCTGCTCAGGTGTGTGTGCTTTCCCGGTCTACACTGCTCAGGCTCCAGGTTGCTCTGCAAGGGAACTGTCTAAAGAGGGCCCTGGGTTGGGTGCACTTCGCAGGTCTAAGCCTCTCAGGTTCAGGTTCTTGGGTACTCCGCAAAAGCACAACCTTGGTTGGGCCTGCGTTTTGTGCCCTTCCCAGGTTCGAGCAGCTCAGGCGACCAGATGCTTGGCGAGTGCTCTCTACCTAGGTAGGGCGGTGCATCTTATCTCCTCCCCAGTCTTGGTTGCTTGGTTTCCCGGGTGCACAGTGGGAGCACCTTCTCAGGTGTGCCGTGTGTCTCCTCTGGGGAGCTGATCTTTGGCTGCGACCCTCCTGATGGGTGTCAACCATCCAGGATCCCAGGAAGACTTGGTTAGCATCTGGGAGCCTGCTCGCAGTTTAGTAGAGGATGCCATCTCTCAGGCTGAGTTTGCCCCTTGCCTTCCGGCTCTGGCTGTTGCCTGCCTGCCTCCCTGGCTCCAGTAGGGGATGGGCCAGTCCGCTGCTGGCTAGCTCTCCTCTGGTATTCGCTCAGTCCTTTGTTTTGTGAGCAGGCCCAGCAGTGCCTTAGGTTAGAGCTTTTTGTAGGGAAGTTCTCTCTCTCTCTCTCTCTTTCTTTCCTCTTTTTTTTTCCCCCTCTCTCTGGCTATCCCAGTTTGGGTTGCTATCTCCCGTTAGCTCCCTCAGATTACCCTCAGGGCATTCAGGCCCAGTCCTTACCTTAAGCAATGCACCCTGTGCCTCTCTGTTCAGCCCCTGCTTCCTGGTGGCAGACGCGAGCATCTGGGCTACTTCTCTGCTGGGAGTTGCAGTTAGGGGCATAATCTGTGGGTTTTATTTATTTATTTTTTCCTCCAAGTTATGTTGCCCTCTGAGATTCCAAAACTCCCCCCAGACCCTCCCCCCACCCCAAGTGAGAAGGTTTCCTGGTGTTTGGAAACTTCTTCTCATTTACAACTCCCTCCCTGGTATGAGTCTCTGTCCCTAACTCTTTTGTCTCTCTTTTTATCTTTTATATTTTGTCCTACCTCCTTTCGAAGACAATGGGCTGCCTTTCTGGGTGCTTGGTTTCCTCTGCCAGTGTTCAGAAGTTGTTTTGTGAAAGTTGCTCAGCATTCAAATGCTCTTTCGATGAATTTGTGGGTAAGAAAGTGGTCTCCCTGTCCTATTCCTCTGCCATCTTAGGACCACCCTAAATGTCTACACTTTTAATTTCCTTCCAATCACATTTGTATCATGCCTGTCTGTAGTATTTGCCCACCTACAAACAGTATCAAGTTTGGTGCACAAAAACAAGGAAATTAATAAAAGAATAAAGAATATTGTCACACATTCTTTAGCAAATTGGGATGATCAGTTCTTTGTCACAAAACACTGGAAGATGAACTGGGTTATGTTTTTGTTTTGTGCTCAGAAATGTTTTGTTCATCCATCAATTCTGGAGTTGAAAAAAGTTTGGGTGTAAGAGTTGGCTTGTGCATCAGGGAGAAATGCCCAACTTCCAATAGCCCTGCCATGCTCAGTTGTTGCTGGCAACAGCCTGGGGAAAGTGACCAACTTAGTGGCTCCAAAGGTGTGGCTAATTGTTAGTCAGCTCTGTTCCCTATACAATAAATATTCTAGATGGGAGAACTAGGTGGCCCAACTCCATGATCACTATGGAGAGGGGACCGGGATTATGATCTTTTTTTTTTTTTTTTTTGCATCCCTAATAACTTTTTATCGAATGCCACATACTGTTTATGTGGAGATAAACTGAGGCTATGGGTATTATCTTTTTTCAAATATAATTTCCTTTTGTTTCTGAAGACCAAGTAGGATAAAGGTAGGGACAAATAAACTTTTTTTTTCCCACTTACATAATTGCTTGTAGTTTATTCCTTTCCTTTCCTCTTTTCTCTGTGCATTTTTAAAAATTAATTAATTTATTTTAATTGAAGGCTATTTACAATACTGTGGTGGTTTTTGCCATACATTGACATGAATCAGCCATGGCTGTACATGTGTCCCACCCATCCTGAACCCTCCACCCTCCTCCCTCCCCACCCCATCCCACCAGGTTTGGGTTCCCTGCCTCATACAATAAATTTGCCTTGGTCATCTATTTTACATATGGTAATATGCACGTTTCAATGCTGTTCTCTCATATCATCCTACCCTTGCCTTCTCCCACATAGTCCAAAAGTCTGTTCTTTACATCTGTGTCTCTTTTGCTGCCTTGCATATAGGACCATTGTTACCATCTTTCTAAATTCCATATATATGCATGAATATACTGTATTGGTGTTTCTCTTTCTGGCTTACTTCACTCTGTGTAATAGGCTCCCGTTTCATCAACCTCATTAGACATGACTCAAATGCGGTTTTTTTTTATAGCTGAGTAATATTCCATTGTGTTTATCTATCACAACTTTCTTATCCATTCATCTGCCGATGGACATCTATGTTGATTCTATGTCCTAGCTATTGTAAACAGTGCTGCAGTGATCATTAGGGTACATTTGTCTCTTTCAATTCTGGTTTCCTCGGTGTGTATGCCCAACAGTGGGATTGCTGGGTTGTATGGCAGTTCTAGTTCACGTTTTTTAAAGAATGACTTTTAAAGTTGTTATTCCAAAGTTGTTACTCTAAGTGAATGTTTTGGGTACACAGTATTTGTTCACACTAGTATTGGGGAACATTTGGGGGTGAGAAGAAGGGTGTAGAAGAAGGGTGTTAAACAAACAAAAGAGATTGTTTTGCTAGTTCCAGAGCAAGATACTGCATTGCTCTTCAGCTGTGACTTAATTTGAATAGAATGTAAGGTGTATTTAATAATAAGAATTTTACCTATTTTAAGAAATTGATGACCTGGAAGATTTTTTTAAAGGGTTGTAAAAGCCTGTTGTTGGTTTATTGGATGGAATTATAAAGTAAAAGGCTCTGATCTGCCCAGACTAGGAACAGATTCTGAAATGTGTAAGCTGCTTCATGAATTAACACTATAAACCTGTCAGTTGCCATGGTGTAAATTTGACTCATTGGAAAAGACTCTGATGCTGGGAGGGATTGGGGGTAGGAGGAAAAGAGGATAACAGAGGATGAGATGGCTGGATGGCATCACCGACTCGATGGACGTGAATCTGAGTGAACTCCAGGAGTTGGTAATGGACAGGGACGCCTGGCGTGCTGCGATTCATGGGGTCGCAAAGAGTTGGACATGACTGAGCAACTGAACTGAATAGCTTAAAACCTAATTCTGTAGCTTTGATAGTACTTCAGGAAACTTGTCAATTGGATGAACTCAAGATATTATACAGGAAACCATCTATAAAAAGAATTAGGGAATAAGATGACTACTTATGTTTTACAAGATTTATTGAACATGTTTCATAAATGTCAAGAAACAATGTTAGTATGTAATGCTGACAGGAACACAAATATAATCATGTTATGTATAACTGGATGCTAAAGTGGTATTTGTTAAAAGGAGATCCTACCTGTACTTTATTCATCTGTAGTGACTTTCATTATTCATCACGTGCCTTTTTTTTGCATTTTTGTGGGAAATGACAGTTGACTAAAAGCAAGCATGACGAATCTGTCTGATTCAAAGTCCTTTTATATTTGAAAGTACACTAAGTCATCTTCAGCATTCTTTAAAAGTTACTCCACTGCAGGAAATAATAATTGCCACTTAGTATCTAAATCAGAATTGACTCATCAGGAGTTCATAGACTGATTTTACTATTATTGAGCTATGCATTGATCTCAAAATGTTGCTGGGCCTCAGGATCTGGCAGGTTCCAGAGGTGCTGATTATGATGTGGAGTCATGGCTATACTCTAGAAACTATGAATAAATATTTGTACATGTTGGATGGTCTCCTTGAAACAAGATTGCTTATTCAGGAAGCTGGCACTTTTGAGTCAAATCCTGAAACCATGGATGGATTCACACCAGATTAACTGATGGAACAGAATGATATCCTAGGGATAATTCCTATGACAGGAAATTGAGTTTCACTAAAGTGAGATTCTCCAGTATTCTTGCCTGGAGAATCCCATGGATGGAGGAGCCTGGTAGGCTACAGCCCACGGGGTCGCAAAGAGTCAGACACGACTGAGCGACTTCACCTTCACCTTCACCTAAGTGAGATGGAGAGACACTTATTATATGTTAAAAGGAACATAGTCTTTAGAATTAGATGTGGACATAATTTTTGCTTAAATTGTAGGACCTTGAATAATTTACTTAACCTTTCTGAGCCTCAAACAACTCATTTGTAATATTGGGATATTGTAATAATAATAGTAACTAGCAACATTTGTGAGACTTAAATGAGTTGATCCATATCAAATATCTGTAACAGAGCTTGACACCTGGTAAGAACTTAAGAAACTATAGTCCCTATTATTATCATTTTCTAAATCCCCTGCTAACATTGATGCTAGAGCCCAGATCTTCTAGTCAATGTCTTCTCATGTAAGACCATATAAATTTATCATTTCACTCAAAGACAACATTTAAGCCTTTGCAATCACCTTGAGGCAGGAAAGACAGGCCAGCTTATACAGCTCCTCATGTATAAGCATTAGGCAGAAGGCAAAGCCACCTCCCTGTTTTGCACTTAATGAGACCATGATGCAGAGAAGAATGGCATCTAGAACGAACCCTTTGTAGCATCTGAGCAAGAAACTCTGACCTTGAAAAGCATGGAGGATGTGCAAATAAAAAATCACAGGTTGCTGATGACCCTTTAGGAATTTTCACATGTGGTGCTCAACTAGTAAGGGAAATTTTAAGGAAAACAGCTCTTAAAGAGCACACACAGTGGCTTTAGGAGACAAGTGCACAGGACTGGAAGCTGGTGCTACCTGCTACCTGGTGCAATCTGAGCCAAACCTCAACCTTCCCTTCAATAAATACTCCACCCCTCATCAAAAAGACCCCCACCCATTCACACAGCTGAAAATGAGATTAAAAGGAGGGCATCAACACCCTGTGGGTATTCCTCACTCAGGAGGATGCCCACACCCTTTGCATCTGCCCTGAATAAACGGCTTCTCTCTGTTCTCTTTGTTCCTCAGTCTCAGTGTGAGTTTGTGTGTGTGTGAGTGTGTGTATTTTTCCTTGGTTTCTTGTGTTCCTTACCCAGATTCTTTCGGACAAGTTGAAAAAGAGCTTGGACTTTGGTAAAGCTTTTCCTGTATCAAATCTACTTTTCCATTTCTGGTAACTCAGATGGTAAAGAATCGGCCTGTAATTCGGGAGATCCGAGTTCGATCCCTGTGTAGAGAAATTCCCTTGGAGAAGGAAATGGCAACCTATTCCAGTATTCTTACCTGGAGAATTCCATGGATAAATGAATCTGGTGAACTTCAGTCCATGGGGTTGAAAAGACTCATACATGACTGAGTGACTAACACACTACTCAAGCATTAGTTCTCTTCTATTTTCCCCATTTTCTTGTTCTCCTAACCCTATTCCAATTGCTTTGACTGATATTTTTAAATAGTTTAAATAATGTGAATAGAAAGCATCAAATTTCATAACACTGATTTTTTTTTTTTCTAAACGACAATAGAAATAACACGGCCATACTTCCCTTTAGGTGGTTTTTATAAGCCACATTAGTGACATTGCAAAACTTCATTCATCATTTTCGATAGATAATATTTGTCTTTGTAACTTAGTAATTGCCTTTTTAAAGAACCTGTGGCCATTTCAGATACTTTGGAAGAATCTTTTTTTCTTCTTTGTCAAGGTAGAGAAGAAACTTTGCTACAAAACCATACTATGTAAGTGATTGCATTATTAGCCTTACAACATATTTCTGTTCCTTGCTTCTTTTACCTTTCATTTCAGTGTGGATTTTGCAAGCAGTGGGATCTTTTTCAAGTCACATTACTTCTCTAAACCCCAGTCTTAATGATTGTAGATATGTAATACAAACTGTTATACCTACAGATTTGTTAAAATAATTCAATATATTTTTGTAAACTATAAAACATTTAAAAAATGCAATAAATTGTTATTACTAAGACAAAAACCAATAAAGGTAGCTAATGGGTCAAAAAGAATGGTAAAAGAGGTTAACAATAAGGGCCTTTTTATCAACTGTGCACAAGTAGATTTTGCTGAAGTAGTAGGAGGAAATGTGTGGATTTGGAGTGTTTTCTAGTTTTTTCTGAGTAATAAGATGCTCAGAAGCAAACCCCTTAGAGCAATTTACTATTCTCTTTCACATACATTATCTCATTTAATCTTAAACCCAAAACTGCCAGGCTGGAGTCATTACCTCCACATTATAGATGGAAATTGAGTTATAATTTACCTCTAAGCAAATTAGTTTTCCAAATTTGCTGGCATATTGAGTGCAGCACTTTCACAGCATTATCTTTCAGGATTTGAAATAGCTCAACTGGAATTCCATCACCTCCACTAGCTTTGTTCATAGTGATGCTTTCTAAGGCCCACTTGACTTCACATTCCAGGATATCTGGCTCTAGGTGAGTGATCACACCATCATGATTATCTGGGTCGTGAAGATCTTTTTTTGTACAGTTCTGTGTCTTCTTGCCACATCTTCTTAATACCTTCTGCTTCTCTTAGGTCCATACAATTTCTGTCTTTTATTGAGCCTGTCTTTGCCTGAAATGTTCCCTTGATATCTCTAATTTTCTTGAAGAGATCTCTAGTCTCTCCCATTCTGTTTTTTTTTCTCTATTTCTTTGCATTGATCGCTGAGGAAGGCTTTCTTATCTCTTCTTGCTATTCTTTGAAACTCTGCATTCAGATGCTTGTATCTTTCATTTTCTCCTTTGCTTTTTGCTTCTCTACTTTTCACAGCTATTTGTAAGGCCTTCCCAGGTAGCCATTTTTCTTTTTTTCTATTCCATGGGGATGGTCGTGATCCCTGTTTCCTGTACAATGTCACGAACCTCCGTCCATAGTTCATCAGGCACTCTATCTATCAGATCTAGTTCCTTAAATCTATTTCTCACCTCCACTGTATAATCATAAGAAATTATATTTAGGTAATATCTCAATGGTCTACTGGTTATCCCTACTTTCTTCAATTTAAGTCTGAATTTGGCAATAAGAAGTTCATGATCTGAGCCACAGTCAGCTCCTGGTCTTGTTTATGCTGACTGTATAGAGCTTCTCCATCTTTGGCTGCAAAGAATATAATCAATCTGATTTCAGTGTTGACCATCTGGTGATGTCCATGTGTAGAGTCTTCTCTTGTGTTTTGGAAGATGGTGTTTTCTATGACCAGTGCGTTCTCTTGGCAAAACTCTGTTAGTCTTTGCCCTGCTTCATTCCGTATCCCAAGACCAAATTTGCCTGTTACTCCAGGTGTTTCTTAACTTCCTACTTTTGCATTCCAGTCCCCTATAATGCAAAGGATATCTTCTTTGGGTGTTAGTTCTAAAAGGTCTTGTAGGTCTTCACAGAACCGTTCAACTTCAGCTTCTTCAGCATTACTGGTTGGGGCAGAGACTTGGATTACTGTGATATTGAATGGTTTGCCTTGGAAATGAACACAGATCATTCTGTCTGGAAAAGGTCAGTTCTCATTTGAATCTCAAAGAAAGGCAATGCCAAAGAATGCTCAAACTACCACACAATTGCACTCATCTCACACACTAGTAAAGTAATGCTCAAAATTCTCCAAGCCAGCCTTCAACAATACATGAATCGTGAACTTCCAGATGTTCAAGCTGGTTTTAGAAAAGGCAGAGGAACCAGAGATCAAATTGCCAACATCCGCTGGATCACGGAAAAAGCAAGAGAGTTCTAGACAAACATCTATTTCTGTTTTATTGACTATGCCAAAGCCTTTGACTGTGTGGATCACAACAAACTGTGGAAATTTTCTTAAAGAGATGGAAATACCAGATCACCTTACTTGCCTCCTGAGAAATCTGTATGCAGCTCAGAAGGCAACAGTTAGAACTGGACATGGAACAACAGACTGGTTACAAATAGGAAAAGGAGTACGTCAAGGCTGTATATTGTCACCCTGTTTATTTAACTTATATGCAGAGTATATCATGAGAAATGCTGGGCTGGAAGAAGCACAAGCTGGAATCAAGATTGCCAGGAGAAATATCAATAACCTCAGATATAGAGATGATACCACCCTTATGGCAGAAAGTGAAGAGGAACTAAAAGCCTCTTGATGAAAGTGAAAGAGGAGAGTGAAAATGTTGGCTTAAAGCTCAACATTCAGAAAACGAAGATCATGGCATCTGGTCCCATCACTTCATGGGAAATAGATGGGGAAACAGTGGAAACAGTGTCAGACTTTATTTTGGGGGGCTCCAAAATCACTGCAGATGGTGATTGCAGCCATAAAATTAAAATATGTTTACTCCTTGGAAGAAAAGTGATGACCAACCTAGACAGTATATTCAAAAGCAGAGACATTACTTTGCCAACAAAAGTCTGTCTAGTCAAGGCTATGGTTTTTTTCAGTGGTCATATATGGATGTGAAAATTGGACAGTAAAGAAAGCTGAACACCGAAGAATTGATGCTTTTGAACTGTGGTGCTGGAGAAGACTCTTGAGAGTCCCTTGGACTGCAAGGAGATCCAACCAGTCCATTCGGAAGGAGATCAGTCCTGGGTGTTCTTTGGAAGGACTGATGCTGAAGCTGAAACTCCAATACTTTGGCCACCTCGTGTGAAGAGTTGACTCATTGGAAAAGACTCTGATGCTGGGAGGGATTGGGGGCAGGAGGAGAAGGGGACAACAGAGGATGCGATGGCTGGATGGCATCACTGACTCGGTGGACATGAGTTGGGTGAACTCCCGGAGTTGGTAATGGACAGGGAGGCCTGGCATGCTGCAATTCATGGGGTCACAAAGAATCGGACACAACTGAGTGACTGAACCGAACTGAAAGCACATTAGTGGTTGAGGCAGGGCTGAAATCCATTTTGATATTGGTATTATTTTGTTTGTATTATAACAAGCTCCTTGGCCATATATCTATTGGTTTATTCAAAAATTAGTCAGTCCTGTCAGCTTTTACAATACTGTGCTGTGATTCTATATTTGCTTTAGATGGCTTTTAGCCCCACCTTTAAACTCCCCTATCTTGTGACTTATAGAATCTGTGTCCTGGCCCCCTGGCTGTTTCAGGAAAGCCTATTTTTATTCAGTGTTCTTGATTGTCAGACAGGAAGGAAAGTATTAGAGATTCAATAAATGTCTCTAAGTTGGAAAGGGGGAAAAGGGGGGCTATGATAATTACTTATGATAATCCATTTCTTGAGAAACAATGTTATTGGTAAGTACCTGGAGTTTCTCCAGTAATGCAAGAATTGTTCCTGCCAACACTTAGAACAAAGAGTTTATCTAGCATGGCTTTCAAGAGGTGGGGAAGGGAGGCTGAAACCAGGAACTAGCTTTAGGCTTGCCTTCCCAAAGATGATTCTTAGTGGAAAACTGTCTGAGCAACAGTGTTATGTAAAACTGGGTGGACAGAAACAAGAAGTTGTTTGCCACATTGATCTTAGGTCTGGAACCTCTCTAGTGTAGTGGTTATCAAGGTGTCTGACACTAGGCTCTCTAGGTTCAAATCCAAGCTTCACCATTTATGGCCTGTAGTAACTTGTAGGAAGTTGTTTAATTTCTTCTCTTCTCAGTTTCTGGTTTTTAACATGGGAATAAAAATAGTGCATACATCCAAGGCTGACTGAGTATTAAATGAGATTATACATATAAAGGGCTTAGCACAGGCCAGTGCCTGAAATGCTGGGAATGCTGAATCAATAGTAGGAGATATTTTTATCATTATTATAGATGTTATGATTCATCACTTGCACCTTGCCTCTTCAGACAAGATTTATCTGGAATAGTATTTGGCAAAAAAAAAAAAAAGCGCAATCAAAGTTTGTTGAATTATTACTCTGCTAAAAATGTCATGATGATAAAACTGTGTGGTGGGGTTGATGGTTTTGGTGGCAACTGTAGGTTTAGGAAAGTTTGCAGGGAGAGACTTCTTTCTGGAAAGATAGGTGCAGGATAGACTTCTTATAACAAGAAAATTTAGTCAGCAGAAAGGGCTCAAGAGAACTATTTTTCAGACCTAACTCTACTCCCCATAAGTTGTTTAAGCTAGGATGACTCACTTTCCTCTTTGGGTATTTCCTCATTTTAAAAAATAAAATGACCAGATAAGTGATTGTTAACTGTGGGCTGGGAATGGGGAGTATATCTGAAACTGTTTCAAATTTTGTATCTCTGCATTTCTATCCCCCATCTTTCATTTGCCTTCAGATCCCTTGTGAAAAACTCTGTCCTTCTGCTAACTACTGGAGAAGGAAATGGCAACTCACTCCAGTACTTTTGCCTGGAAAATCCCATGGATGGAGGAGCGTGGTAGGCTACAGTACATGGGGTCGCAAAGAGTCGGACATGACTCAGTAACATCACTTTCACTTTTATGCTAACTCCCTCATTGCACTAGTGACAGTCTTGTAACCCAGAAGCTGAGGAAAGAATTGTCTTCACGTTCACTTGGGTAAGAAAGTCTAGGTGGGACACTAAGTGTTATTCAGGAATTCCTTTTGTGGATTTCTAGATAATTGATTCAGGAAGCCAGCTAGCCTATTTCCTATTTTTGCTTAAATGTGTTTAACTGATCCAGGAAATGCTATTTGATGGTCTGAGTTTAATTTCAATACCCTATAAATAGAATAGAAGCAAGTTATTTTTAACTCTTTATTTAGCTTTTATGCTGTACATGACGAGGGGCTAATGAAATATTTAAGGAGAGATTGATAGTAGGGCAAGCATGATTGTCTTCATCCTTATAGGTAATATGAAAGAATTTGTTTGTCAGACCTATTGCCTTGGATCCAAAAGTAACCAGTCTTTTTAATCTCAATCTGTAAGAGCATCTCTATGGCAGAAATGTGGCCTTCTGTTCACCAAACCCACTTATTACTTACACATGCCTTAGAAGGCAGCAATGGGCTGGTGATGGGGATGAAGGAATTGTGTAGAGAGATTCATTGGACCTCAGTAAGAGGAATGGCATCCCCTTACAGTTGTATGAGACATAGAAAAAGAAATAGCATGGTGTTGCTTCACCCTGGCTAGCTAACTTAAGGAAGACTTAAATGCTGGAGTCCCAAGGGAAAAGCTTTCATAATACTGAGCCAAACATGTGGGATCCAGCATATTAGGGTGGAAGGGCACTAGACTGGGAATCACATCTCTGTTCTACTTCCAGCTTTGTTACTAATTTACTAACTTACTGTGTAATCTTGGGCAAGTCTGAGTTTTACTTCCCAATATATAAAGGAGGATTGGACTAGCATTGCCTCCAATATACTTGCTGGCTCTAACAGTCTGATTCCAAAATTCCATTATGTAATAATTGAAGCCTAGCGACATGAGAACATTACAACTGGAGCAGGTAAGACTGAGAGGGTGGGGCAGGGAAAAGGGTCTGTCCTGCATAATTAACTTAAGTAGGAGAAAAGAAAGGCAGTCTCTGACTGTTGGGGTAATTGACTTTTAATCCTTCCTGTGAAATTGTTGGTTTTAAGAATATAGACTGAAAGAGAAGTGTAGAACTGGAAGTAATGCTTTTTCATGGAAAGGAGAGTATTTTTTGATTGAATAGATGTGTGGAGACATGAATCCTTTTAGTTTTGATCATAAAACCAGTATTCTTCTGTGGAAAAAAATTATTAAATTTTATTCTGTGTCAGTAAATTGCTGTTTTAAGAGAGGTGATGAATTCAGATTTGTCCTTACTGTATGTGATGTGAAATGGTTTGGAGGCAGGAAAGACTGGATAAGGAGATCCCTGATGATGAGATCCTCAGCTTAGGAAGGTGTAGTGATAATGGAGAAATTGGATGGGAGAGGGAGGGATTCAAAAACCTCAGGTTTCTGGTTTGGACAATTGGGAAGATTATGGTGCCATTTACTGATATAAGAAATACAGGGAAGAGTAGAACAGATAGGAGAGTAGATGATGAGGATTTAATGTTTATGAAGAAATGAAACAAAGTTCTGAGTTATCTGAGGCTTTGGTATATTTGCTATTGATTCTGAGATTTTATCAATATTCAGATAACTTTCAAATAATTTTTGTCTCAGAAAAGAGTGTGTGTATGTATTAGTGTGTCTTCTTGGTGGCTAGTGGGGAATATCACTATGGAGACCAACGATATAATTCCCCCCACAAATAGATAAGAACTCTCAGGTGGGTCTGGTTCAATCTTCAGGCTGAAGGCTATTTGAGGTCATCATATCTTGGTTATAGCATGTGATGTATAATGTGTGTGTGTGTGTGTGTGTGTGTGAAAGCCGGGGGCTGAAAGGATATGTTTGTGTCGCCTTGTTTTTGCTTTCATAAGAAGGATGAGACAAAAATCTTCTTTTCCAATTATTTTGGTTTCAAGCTTGATTTATGTTTTTTCTGTTTAAATGGTTCTATGGGGCACAGTTTTCCCACTTCTTGGTGGAAAGCCCACAAAGAGTTCCCAACTGTATTTTTAATCACATTTAATCCATATTGAAGTATGATAATGTTAAAATTTTATCTTTTTCCTTCTTAGAGTGGACATTTCAAGGTATTAAATCTTAGAGAAATGGCTTTCATTCATTTGGATATCAGATGTCTATATACCCTTCTTATTTGCACAGCTTTTGGCTCTACTTTGTCTTCAAATGCTGAGATAAAAGGTAAACCAAGAATGGAGTAGTTTTAAAATCAGAGATATTAACTGCCTTGTCAACCTACCATATGAAAGAGCATCAATAGATAAATTATTATTGGAAATATTTCAGGGAGCCCATACACAAAAGATACGTTCTTACTAGTCAGCCTCATGTGTAATGTAACTGATGATAATGTTTTATGGGATAAATGCCAAGCTAAAATATACTTTCTATACCTTTTCATATAATCTTTTCTTTTTTTCTTTTTTGGTTATTGACTTTATTTTTTTAATTTAAATTTATTTATTTTAATTGAAGGCTAATTACTTTACAATATTGTATTGGTTTTGCCATACATCAACATGAATCTGCCACGGGTATACACATGTTGCCCATCCTGAACCCCCCTCCCACCTCCCTCCCTGTACCATCCCTCTGAGTCATCCCAGTGCACCAGCCCCAAGCATCCAGTATCATGCATCGAACCTGGACTGGTGATTTGTTTCATATATGATAGTATACATGTTTCAATGCCATTCTCCCAAATCATCCCACCCTCTCCCTCTCCCACAGAGTCCAAAACACTGTTCTATACATCTGTGTCTCTTTTGCTGTCTTGCATACAGGGTTATCTTACCATCTTTCTAAATTTCATATATATGTGTTAGTATACTGTATTGGTGTTTTTCTTTCTGGCTAACTTCACTCTGTATAATCGGCTCCAGTTTCATCCATCTCATTAGAACTGATTCAAATGTATTCTTTTTAATGGCTAAGTAATACTTCATTGTGTATATGTACCACAGCTTTCTTATCCATTCATCTGCTGATGGACATCTAGGTTGCTTCCATGTTCTGGCTATTATAAACAGTGCTGTGATGAACATTGGGGTACATGTGTCTCTTTCAATTCTGGTTTCCTCGGTGTGTATGCCCAGCGGTGGGATTTCTGGGTCATAAGGCAGTTCTATTTCCAGGTTTTTAAGGAATCTCCACACTGTTCTCCATAGTGGCTGTACTAGTCTGCATTCCCACCAACAGTGTAAGAGGGTTCCCTCCTCTCCACACCCTCTCCAGCATTTACTGCTTGTAGACTTTTGGATCGCAGCCATTCTGACTGGTGTGAAATGGTACCTCATTGTGGTTTTGATTTGCATTTTTCTGATAGTGAGTGATGTGGAGCATCTTTTCATGTGTTTGTTAGCCATCTGTATGTCTTCTTTTGAGAAAATGCCTGTTTAGTTCTTTGGCCCATTTTTTGATTGGGTCGTTTATTTTTCTGGAATTGAGCTGCAGGATTTGCTTGTATATTTTTGGATTAGTTCTTTTTCAGTTGCTTCATTTGCTATTATTTTCTCCCATTCTGAAGGCTGTCTTTTCACCTTGCTTATAGTTTCCTTTGTTGTGCAGAAGCTTTTAAGTTTAATTAGGTCCCATTTGTTTATTTTTGCTTTTATTTCCAATATTCTGAGAGGTGGGTCATAGAGGATCTTGCTGTGATTTATGTCAAAGAGTGTTTTGCCTATGTTTTCCTCTAAGAGTTGTACAGTTTCTGGTCTTACATTTAGATCTTTAATCCATTTTGAGTTTATTTTTGTGTATGGTGTTAGGAAGTGTTCTAGTTTCATTCTTTTGCAAGTGGTTGACCAGTTTTCCCAGCATCACTTGTTAAAGAGATTGTCTTTTCTCCATTGTATATTCTTGCCTCCTTTGTCAAAGATAAGGTGTCCATAGGTGTGTGGATTTATCTCTGGGTTTTCTATTTTGTTCTATTGATCTATATTTCTGTGTTTGTGCCACTACCATACTGTCTTGATGACTGGCTTTGTAGTAGAGCCTGAAGTCAGGCAGGTTGATTCCTCCAGTTCCATTCTTCTTTCTCAAGGTTGCTTTGGCTATTCGAGGTTTTTTTGTATTTCACAAATTGTGAAATTATTTGTTCTAGCTCTGTGAAAAATACCGTTGGTAGCTTGATAGGGATTGCTTTGAATCTGTAGATTGCTTTGAGTAGTATACTCATTTTCACTATATTGATTCTTCTGATCCATGAACATGGTATATTTCTCCATCTATTAGTGTCCTCTTTGATGTCTTTCACCAGTGTTTTATAGTTTTCTATATAGGTCTTTAGTTTCTTTAGGTAGATATATTCCTAAGTATTTTATTCTTTTCATTGCAATGGTGAATGAAATTGTTTCCTTAATTTCTCTTTCTATTTTCTCATTATTAGTGTATAGGAATGCAAGGGATTTCTGTGTGTTGATTTTATATCCTGCAAATTTACTGTATTCATTGATTAGCTCTAGTAATTTTCTGGTGGAGTCTTTCGGGTTTTCTATGTAGAGGATCATGTCATCTGCAAACAGTGAGAGTTTTACTTCTTCTTTTCCAATTTGGATTCCTTTTAGTTCTTTTTCTGCTCTGATTGCTGTGGCCAAACTTCCAAAATTATGTTGAATAGTAATGGTGAAAGTGGGCACCCTTGTCTTGTTCCTGCCTTTAGGGGAAATGCTCTCAATTTTTCACCATTGAGGATAATGTTTGCTGTGGGTTTGTCATATGTGGCCTTTATTATGTTGAGGTATGTTCCTTCTATTCCTGCTTTCTGGAGAGTTTTTATCATAAATGGATGTTGAATTTTGTCAAAGGCTTTCTCTGCATCTATTGAGATAATCATATGGCTTTTATTTTTTAATTTGCTAATGTGGTGTATTACATGGATTGATTTGCGGATACTGAAGAATCCTTGCATCCCTGAGATAAAGCCCACTTGGTCATGGTGTATGATCTTTTTAATGTGTTGTTGGATTCTGATTGCCAGAATTTTGTTAAGGATTTTTGCGTCTATGTTCATCAGTGATATTGGCCTGTAGTTTTATTTTTTTGTAGCATCTTTGTCAGGTTTTGGTATTAGGGTGTTGGTGGCCTCATAGAATGAGTTTGGAAGTTTACCTTCCTCTGCGATTTTCTGGAAGAGTTTGAATAGGATAGATGTTAGCTCTTCTCTAAATTTTTGGTAGAATTCAGCTGTGAAGCCATCTAGACCTGGGCTTTTGTTTGCTGGAAAATTTCTGATTACAGTTTCAATTTCTGTGCTTGTGATGGGTCTGTTAAGATCTTTGATTTCTTCTTGGTTCAGTTTTGGAAAGTTATATTTTTCTAAGAATGTGTTCATTCCTTCCAAGATGTCCATTTTATTGGCATATAATTGCTGATAGTAGTCTCTTATGATCCTTTGTATTTTTGTGTTGTCTGTTGTGACCTCTCCAATTTCATTTCTAATTTTATTGATTTGATTTTTCTCCCTTTGTTTCTTGATGAGTCTGGCTAATGTTTTGTCAATTTTATTTATCCTCTCAAAGAACCAGCTTTTGGCTTTGTTGATTTTTGCTTATGGTCTCTTTTGTTTCTTTTGCATTTATTTCTGCCCTAATTTTCATATAATCTTTTCTAAAAAAGAGGCTGTTTACCCAAAACCTCATTGTCTGGTACCCAATTAACTGAAAACATTCCTTAATTACTCAGTTCAGTTCAGTCGCTCAGTTGTGTCTGGTTCTTTGAGACCCCATGGACTGCAGCACACCAGGCTTCCCTGTCCATCACCAACTCCTGGAGCTTGCTCAGACTCATGTCCATTGACGTTGATGCCATCCAACCATCTCATCCTCTGTCATCCCCTTCTCCTCCCACTTACAATCTTTCCCAGCATCAGGGTCTTTTCCAATGAGTCAGTTCTTTGCATCAGGTCGCCAAAGTATTGGAGTTTCAGCTTCAGCATCCGTCCTTCCAATGAATATTCAGAACTGATTTCCTTTAGAATGGATTGGTTGGATCTCCTTGCAGTCCAAGGGACTCTCAAGAGTCTTCTCCAACACCACAGTTCCAAAGCATCAATTCTTTGGCACTCAGCTTTCTTTATAGTCCAACTCTCACATCCATATATGACTACTGGAAAAACCATAGCTACCTTAACTTATAAGACAATTAAATAAGTTTTAAAAATACATAAGTTTAAAATGAATTTTAAAAATAATTACACAATTATTAAGTCATGTCTAATGAACTTTTCATTGCAGAAGATAATTAGAAAAATGTATTTAACAAAAACTTCTAATCATGAGTTGAAACAATAGGATTGTCATTTCATCTTCAACAGAGACCTTCTTTATTTGGTTCATGGGGCTCTCATTTCAAATCATTATTTGTGGCATCATTTATTTCTGTTGATTTTTTTTACTTTTCTCAATAAGTAATATGAAGTAAAGTATTAAAATGAAAAGCAGAGCAGAAATGAGAAGAAATTATTAGCAGAAAGGCAACATGAGGGCAGTACTATGTACTAGATTTGCTAGTAGGTTTAGTAAGTTTATGGGACTTCCCTTTTAGTTCAGACAGTACAGAATCTGCCTACAATGTAGGAGGCCCAGGTTTGATCCCTGGGTCCAGAAAGTCCCCTGGAGAAGGGTGTGGCTACCCACTCCAGTATTCTTGCCTCAAGAATTCCGTGGACAGAGGAGCCTAGCAGACTATAGTCCGTGGAGTTGCAAGAGTTGGACATGACTGAGTGACTAACACTTAGTACATTTATAGAATAATTTGTTAATTTTTATTGCTTTCTAAATCAACAGATGAAGGAGACATTGCCTCCCGCTGCCCCCTCCCTTGAAATAAAATAAGTTGTTTCCTGTCACTCAGCTGCCTGCCACTTTTTTTTGAGTCCTTCCAAAAAATGGTTCAGGTTTGCATATTCTACAAATAGCTCTGAGCTTTAGTTAACCAGAGGATTCAATTATCTTGAATGGACCAACAAAATTGGGCTGTTCCCCTAATTCTTAAGGCACTTAGCCAGAGTAGTCATATTTTATATTTTCTATCCCTTTTTGTGTGTGCCATATTTTATATTTTCTGTCCCTTTGTATGTGTGTGCCATGTATGTTATGATGTTATACATATAGTAAACACTAGATTAATACTGACAGGTTCTTGCTATGAGAGAGATTTATGTAATAAAATGTTCCTACCCAAGACCAAATTGTGGTCTATATGACTGCAGAGATAACTCCATGTTGAATTTCTTATTTCTATGAAAACAATACCTAGATAGGCTAAGTCACATTTACATATGCAATTTCTTAAAGAAGGGAAAACTATGTAATAGTAATCTAGATTTTTAAAAACAGCTTTTCTGAGAATTAATTCACAAGACATAAAACTTATTATTTTAAAGCATACTGTATACTTGTTTTTAGTATATTCACAAAGTTGTATAACAGCCACAATTATAAAATTCCAGAATAGTTACATCACCACCAAAAGAAATTTCATATCCATTCAGTAGTTACATCCCATTCGCCCCTCCCTCCAGCATCTGGCAACCACTAATTGATTTTCTGTCTCTATGAATTTACCTATTCCAATATCTCACATAAATGAAATCATGTAATATGTGGGCTTCTTTTACTTAGAGTAAGGTTTTCAAGGTTCAGTCATGTTCTAGCATATATCAGTATTTTATTCTTTCTTATGGCTGGATAATATTCCATTTTATGAATATATCATAGTTTACTTTTTTTTCATTCATCAGTTGATGGACATATGAAAGTAATCTAGATTTAGAAATCTTTGTCATAAAATACAGAATAAATTAAAATATTCTATTGGTTTTATTTCAGTTAATCCTCCTCAGGATTTTGAAATAGTGGACCCTGGATATTTAGGTTATCTCTATTTGCAATGGCGACCTCCAGTGTCTCTGGATAATTTTAATAAATGCACTGTAGAGTATGAATTAAAATATCGAAATGTTGATAGTGAAAACTGGAGGGTAAGTAAAGCATGCACTTAAGATACTAGAGTGCTTATTAGTTTTCTTGTGATTCCTGATGTCAGTGTCTGCTCTTGTTTCTCAATATCTCTTGTATCTCAATAGCTATTATTAAGATATAAGTTGCATGCCTGCTGCTGTCTCCTGTGCATCCTGCAATGTCTGTTTTCACCCCAACCACTATTAAGACTACCATTGGAAGTACAGGAAAGGAAAATCTGATCTCATGGAATATGGACTTATAGACTTATACATTTTACCATATTTCAGAGTTACTTAAATACTGTGTATGGGTCTTACATATGCTACTGGATGATGTGAGCTTTTTCTTTGTAGTGAATTAAGCCTTATTTTTCTTTGTACTCACCCTACGGAACACAGCATGGTTCTTTGCATATATTGTAGTAAGTGCTCAGTGAAAGTTTATTGAATTATTAACTATTTATATAGTCAACAAGCATGTTCTTTCAAAGATTTTGATTGTACAAGGAATTCTGTTATCTTCTTAATTCAGCTAGGTAGTTTCAAAGAACGATTAAAATCAAACATTCATTGAGCAACTTTTTTCTGCCAGCTACTTCACTAGCTAGGTATCAGGAATAGAAGGATAAATGATATATGATTTTAGTCCTTCAGATAGTCACACTTTGTCTGGCTTCCTCCAGTTACCACCAAGATTGTATATGATTCCTATTTCATATGATTTTTGAAAGGTGATAAATTGTCATGTAATAGGCATATGGTACATGAAAATTATCCCTTGAGCTATAAGTTGGTTATAGCTCAAGTTCCTGCCACAGAGCCTTTTTTGTCTTCCAGAATTTGTTTTGAATAAGGTGTTAAGATTCAAATGATCTCATCAAATGAAGTAATATGCAGAAGGTGAACTCTGCCAAAAATATATCTGGGACATTTTATCAGATAATCATCTGGAATTTCTTAGCTATTGAAGACTGTCCAGAGTATTAATGACTTTTTAGTCTTAATAATGTGGCTTATGATACCATTATTGTTTCTAAGCTTGACTTTGTCTCATCTTTTTATCAAACAGACGATCATCACTAAGAATCTACTTTACAAAGATGGGTTTGATCTTAACAAAGGTGTTGAAGCAAAGATACACGCACTTCTGCCAAGGCAATGCACAAATGGATCAGAAGTTCAAAGTTCATGGTCAGAAGCTACTTACTGGATATCATCACAAGGTTAAAACAAAGCTCTCTTTTCATAGTTAATACTGTTAGAAAAATCTATATGGGAAGTAAGTTCTTTAACACTTATACAGAAGATTATATGTATAGTTGAGAATGTGGCACAAAATAGAATCCTTCTGAGGAGTGGGTGACTGGTGTTTTGAATTCTTTTTTTTTTTAATTTTTATTTTTACTTTATTTTACTTTACAATATTGTATTGGTTTTGCCATACATTGACATGAATCCGCCACGGGTGTACATGAGTTCCCAGTCCTGAACCCCCTCCCACCTCCCACCCCATATCACCTCTCCGGATCATCCCCGTGCACCAGACCCAAGCATCCTGTATCGAACATAGACTGGCGATTTGTTTCTTACATGATAGTATACATGTTTCAGTGCCATTCTCCCAAATCATCCCACCCTCTCCTTCTCCCTCAAAAGTCCAAAAGTCCGTTCTATACATCTGTGTCTCTTTTGCTGTCTCGCATGCAGGGTTATCATTACCATCTTTCTAAATTCCATATATATGTGTTAGTATACGGTATTGGTGTTTTTCTTTCTGGGTTTTTAATTCTTTAAATCAGAAAACATATGTGGCAAAACCTACATATTATTTCATGCATGCATGCTCAGTCATGTGCAACTCTTTGTGGCCCCATAGACTATAGCCCTTATTAGGTTAATATAGATCCCAGTTTTGGGCTCATATCAGTGAATATACATGCAACTATGCAGCTGCTCAGAGCATCCTAGAATTATTAATTTGGCACTTCTGCATATGCTTACACTAGTACCAATAAATGAGCCCTCAAAAGTTTTTGATTTTGCATGTTCCACTTAAAGTGAAGTGATTTCCAACAACTTCCTTTGGGGATTTTCCTGATTATGTTGATTGCTAAATGAAGTGGAGAGGTCAAAGGAAATGAAATAAAATTGCTTAGTGATTTCCCAAGTGATTCATTACCATGTCTTTCAAGCATTCACAGTTTATTCATTTCTTAGGAAATTTGGACACTAAAATTCAGGATATGGATTGTGTATATTACAACTGGCAATATTTACTCTGCTCTTGGAAACCTGGCATGGGTGCCCACTTGGATAGCAACTACAGCTTATATTACTGGTAAGTATTTTATAATAAGAATTCCATATCCAGAAGATATCTATCAAAATTAATCCACAGTATTAGTAACTGTATTTTCATTAGGGCTTCCCAGGTAGCTCAGATGGTAAAGAATATACCTGCAATGCAAGAGACCTGGGTTCAATCCCTGGGTTGGGAAGACCCCCTGGGGAAGGGAATGGCAACCCACTCCAGTATTCCTGCCTGGAGAATTCCATGGACAGAGAAGCCTGGAGGGCTACAGTCTTTGGGGTCGCAAAGTGTAGGACAGGACTGAGCAACTAGCACATACATACATACCTAATTCAAACTTTAAAACATACAAACAAGGCAACAAAACAAATACTTGGGCCTCTAGATGGGCTTCCTTGGTAGCTCAGCTAGTAAAGAATCCTCCTGCCATGTGGGAGACCCGGGTTCGATCCCTGGGTTGGGAAGATCCCCTGGAGAAGGGAATGGCTACCCACTTCAGTATTCTGGCCTGGAGAAGTCCATGAACTGTATAGTCCATGCAGTCACAAAGAGTTGAACACTACTGAGAGAATTTCATTTTCATTAAACTGAATTCATTACACTTTTTCAGAGTTGGATTTATGATGAAGTTTATTCACAATTATTTAGGGTTTTCAATGGGAATAAGTAGGTTTAGGCTGTAGCTACTAGAAGGCAGTCTATGGGTGATATAAGGAATACAATCATTGTTTCTGTACTGAGTTAAATTTTGCATCTTCTAGATAGATGGAATTATAACCTAAAAAGTTCTGACATATTTCATATTCTTGCTTTTTAAAAAACCATGTAGCTATTAAAACCGGATCCTTTTTCTGACTTCCCTGCCTTTGTTAACTCTCACTAAGGGTTTAAAGTGTTGTCACTGCTTTTAATACACCATTTAGGTTTGTTGTAGCTTTTCGTCCAAGAAACAAGCATCTTTTAATTTCATAGCCACTTTGCCAACAATCATATAGTCAAAGCTATAATTTATCCAGTAGTCATATACAGATGTGAGAGTTGGACCATGAAGAAGGCTAAGCGCCAAAGAATTGACACTTTCAAACTGTGGTGCTAGAGAAGACTCTTGAGAGTCCCTTGAACAGCAAGGAGATCCAACCAGTCAATCCTAAAGGAAATCAACTCTGAATATTCATTGGAAGGACTGATGCAGAAGCTGAAGCCCCAATACTTTGGCTACTTGATGTGAAGAGCCAACTTATTGGAAAAGACTCTGATTCTGGGAAAGGTTGAGGACAGGAGGAGAAGAGGGCAACAGAGGAGTTACTTGGATGGCATCATTGACTCAATGGACAAGAGTTTGAACAAATTCTGGGAAACAGTAAAGGACAGGGAAACCTTGCAGTCCATGAGTTTACAAAGAGTCGGATATGACTTAGCAAAATATTTGGCATAAAGTGAATTCAATGGAGTCCATATATTTGTACCAGTACCATATCAGCTGCTAGGCTGATATTTTGGCTGCTTTTATAGATAAATTAAATTTTGCATTACAGGTTATTTAGGAAAATAAATAGGGCATTTATTCCTTTGGAAATTAGTAGGGAAATCCCCCCTAATTCCCATTAGCTTTATTACTTGAAAGAGGTTAAATTTCAATGATACAGCAATATTTCTTATCTAGGAGAATGGAAAACTATATATTTACTTGCCAAACAGCTCTTCTTTCTCTTTTTGAACCCCTGTTGGCTTTTTTTAAATTAAATACGCTCACTCCTTGGAAGGAAAGTTATGACCAACCTAGATAGCATATTCAAAAGCAGAGACATTACTTTGCCAACAAAGGTCCATCTAGTCAAGGCTATGGTTTTTCCAGTCGTCATGTATGGATGTGAGAGTTGGACTGTGAAGAAAGCTGAGTGCCAAAGAATTGGTGCTTTTGAACTGTGGTTTTGGAGAAGACTCTTGAGAGTCCCTTGGACTGCGAGGAGATGCAACCAGTCCATTCTAAAGGAGATTAGCCCTGGATGTTCTTTGGAAGGAATGATGCCAAAGCTGAAACTCCAGTACTTGGCCACCTCATGCGAAGGGTTGACTCATTGGAAAAGACTCTGATGCTGGGAGGGATTGGGGGTAGGAGGAAAAGGGGACACCAGAAGATGAAATGACTGGATGACATCACTGGCTCGATGGACATGAGTTTGGGTGAACTCCGGGAGATGGAGATGGACAGGGAGGCCTGGCGTGCTGCAATTCATGGGTTGACAAAGAGTCGGACACAACTGAGCGACTGAACTGACTGGCTTTTTTGGGATTTATCCCTATGTGTATTATGTTCTCAGAGGATTTTCACTCATTTTATAAAACATAACAATATTTTATGTCTGCTTTTATTTTTAAAATGTTTTAATTAAATTTTCTCTTTAATTTTTATATTTTATTTACTTTGAAATTTATTATTTTATATTAGAATATAGTTGATTTACAATGTTGTTAGTTTCAAGTGTACAGCCAAGTGGTTCAGTTATACATATACATATATGTATTCTTTTTCAGTTTCTTTTCCCACATAGGTTATTATAGAATATTGAGTAGTTTCCTGTGCTATACAGTAGGTCTTTATTGATTACCTATTTTGTATATAATACTGTGTATATTTTAATCCAAACTCCTAATTTACCCCACCACCACCTTTACCCTTTAGTAACCATGTTTGTTTTTGAAGTCTGTGAGACTGTTTCTGTTTTGTAAATAAGTACATTTGTATCATTTTAAATATTTAGATATGTGATATCATGTGATATTTTTATTTCTCTTTCTGATTTAGTTCATTTGTATGATAATATCTAGGTCCATCCATGTTGTTGCAGATAGCATGATCTCATTTATTTTTATGGCTAAGTAGTATTCCATTTTGTATATTTACCACATCTACTTTATCCATTCATCTATCAATGGACATTTAGATTGCTTCCATGTCTTGGCTACTGTAAACAGTGCCACTATGAATATTGAGATGCATGTATCTTTCCTAGTTAGTTTTCTCCAGCTTTATGCCCAGGAGTGGGATTGTTGGATCATATAGTAATTTTATTTTTAGTTTTTTAAGGAACCTCCATACTGTTCTTTATAGTGGTTATACCAATTTATATTCCCACCGACAGTGTAGGAGGGCTCCTTTTACTTCACACTTGCTCCAGCATTATTTTTCTTTCTTTTTTTTTCCATTGAAGTGAGGTTGACTTACAGTGTTGCTCCAATCTCTGCTGTACAGCAAAATGACTCAGTTATATACATATATACATTCTTTTCCATTGCGGTTTATCACAGGATATTGAATATAGTTCCCTGTATTATACATTAAGAGCTTGCTGTTTATCCATCCTAAATGTAATAGTTAGCATCTACCAACCCCATTTCCAGCATTGATTGTTTGTAGACTTGTTGATGAAGGCCATTCTGACTGGTGTGAGGTGACACCTCATTGTAGCTTTGATTTGCATTTCTCTAATAATTACTGATGTTGAACATCTTTTCCTGTGCTTCTTGGCCACCTTGTAAATCTGCTTTTAAATCTGCTTTCTTCTAGTAAATTCTTCAGTACTGTATTTTAAAAAGCAGTACCATTCAGGATTATCAATATAAATCAATATAAATTGATTTATCAATATAAATCCCATGTTTTCCTAATAGGAATCACCACAATCCTATTGGTGAATCAACATAACCTAAGTATATGAGTAAGAATTCTTGCCTTATATCTTAGATTTTATAAAGATTCCCACCAGATTGTAAGCTCTGTAAAATAATGGCCTATGTCTACTTTCCTTACTGTTGTACCCCTGGCACTTTTCATAGGATCTGGCACATAGTTGGTATTAGGTAAATATTGTATGTTATTAAATTATTTTTCTATTTACCTGGTATTTTAAAATAATTGAAACTGAGCACCATACTACTAGAAGATATTGATAAACACAATTCTTACCACACTTCTTTTTATAGGTATGAGAGCTTGGACCGTGCGTTAGAGTGTATTGATTATATCCAGGCTAAAGGAAAAAATATTGGGTGCAGATTTCCCTACTTGGAGTCATCAGACTATAAAGATTTCTACATCTGTGTTAATGGATCATCAGAATCCCAATTAATCAGACCCAGCTATTTCATTTTTCAGCTTCAAAATATAGGTGAGGTAAACAACTTCAAAATGTTTCTAGTTTAGACCATTTACAACCGACCACGTGGAAGAGAAGAGGTAGATAAATAGATATCTACTGGAATGTAGGCTTCCCTGGTGGCTCAGAGGATAAACATCTACCTGCAATGCACGAGACCTGGGTTCGATCCCTGGGTTGGGAAGATCCCTGGAGAAGGAAATGGCAACCCACTCCAGTATTCTTGCCTGGAGAATCCCATGGACAGAGGAGCCTGGTGGGCTACAGTCCATGGGGTCACAAAGAGTCGGACATGACTGAGCGGCTTCACACACTGGAATGCAAAGCCAGAAAACTGGAGGCCAACAGAGTACAAGGAAGAACTAATTAAATATAAAAGTATGGAAGATAAAGAATTGAATGAGTATAAAGCATATTGTTCATTTAGAATTCATAATTTGTTTCCCAGCTTCAGAGTTTGTCTTCTATAAAGTATTTTTGTCTAATTTTAATAATAGAATAATTATGGAATCCCTCATTCCCAATGCTCAAAAGGCCCTGGGAATATGTTGGATATTGTCTGAGTCTGTGTTCTCATTTCTAACAGTTACAAGAATGACAGGTTCTAGAGCCAGCCATAAATTTTGAATTTATTACATTCTAGCTATATGACTTTGGGTGAGTTACCCTTAATATGTTTCAATTTCCTTTTCAGTAAAATGAAGATAATAGAGGACCACCTCATAGATTTATTGTGAGACATGAATAAGTTTATGATGTAACATTCCTGGTTTACTTCCTGACACATCATAAGCTCTAAATAAGAATTAGCTATTAATAAAAATAAAAATACTAGTAGTAATTTGTTGTGGTAGTTGTTTCTAATGCCATGAAATACAAAAATGACTGTAATGATTTGGATCCTCTAGCTTTTCTCTTGGACTTACGTATTTGTCAATATGCGGCTTAACAAAAAATCAGTTTCCCAAATAACCAAGTTTCTTAAACTGATCTTGGTTAGCAAGTGGCTTTGATTTTAATTCACATTGGGGCTTCCCTTGTAGCTCAGTCAGTAAAGGATCTGCCTGCAGTGCAGGAGACCTGGGTTTGATCCCTGGGTTGGGAAGATCCCCTGGAGAAGGAAATGGCAACCCACTTCATTATCCTTGCCTGGAAATCTCATGGACAGAGGAGCCTGGTGGGCTGCAGTCCATGGGGTCTTAAAGAGTCAGACACGACTGAGCAACTAACGCTTATTTACTTACTTATAGAGAATAGTCTTGAGCCACCTGATTTATCCTGGATGCTTCTGTTAATAGGTGCCACTAGCTTTTGATAAAGACTACTGCTAAACTTCAATAACTTTCATGTTGAAATTGTTTCCTTTTGTTTTCAGTTAAACCTTTGCCACCAGACTACCTTAGTCTTACTATGAAGAATTCAGAAGTCAACCTGAAATGGAGCATTCCCAGAGGACCTATTCCAGCAAAATGTCTAATTTATGAAATTGAGTTCACAGAAGATGATACTGCCTGGGTGGTATGGACATTGCATTTATTTGGGAAAATCGTAAACACAGCCTTTTAAATAAAATAGTAAACATAAGAACCAAAGTCAGTTGCTATTCACGTGAGGATGGAACATGACATGCACCTTAGTTTAACTTTCAGAAAACCAAACAATCTTGTGGACAAAAGAAAGATGCTTGCAGTCTGAAAGTATAATCAGCTAATTATACCAACTTTAAAGCTACATAGGTCCTTAGAGATAACCTAATCACTTATTTCCAAGTTGTTATGTATTAATTTTATTCATTGGTTTCCAGCTTAGGGAGTGGTGGAGACAAGTGTGTGAACCACTAGTTCTAATCAATTCATTTCACATACAGATGAAAAAACTGATTTTTCTACTTGAAAAAAATAGATTTACAAGTCCCAAGGAAGTGAATGACTTATAATAAAATTATGTAGCTAGAACGAGAATCCAGATCTTATTCCCAGTCTACTTTAATTTACATTACATTATGCTAGCTCCCAAGAAAAGTTACAACAAATGTTTTGGATGAGAAACACTCTTTGGCTCTTTTAAATGCAAAATTGAAATAATCATGAAGTGATTTTTTGTTTTTCTTTTGAGATCATCCAGCTGTGTGTATTCTCATATCGGAAGGGGTGGTTTCATGTTAGGCCCTGAGCACTGTTATACTGGTCTTATGATTAAACAAAATAAGAATAAGGGAAAAAAAGAAGCTTTGTGTGTATGAACTTTACAGTATCCATAGAAACAACCTTCACATGATGACTCTTTTTGCTAACTCAGTATATGTAGCACTTTCTAATTTATGGGGCGTTATAGTGGGGCTCAGACGGTAAAGCATCTGTCTACAATGTGGGAGACCTGGGTTCGATCCCTGGGTCGGGAAGATCCCCTGGAGAAGGAAATGGCAATCCACTCCAGTACTATTGCCTGGAAAATCCCTTGGACAGAGGAGCCTGGTACGCTACAGTCCATGGGGTTGCAAAGAGTTGGACACTATACTGGTCTTATGATTAAACAAAATAAGAATAAGGGAAAAAAGAAGCTTTGTGTGTATGAACTTTACAGTATCCATAGAAACAACCTTCACATGATGACTCTTTTTGCTAACTCAGTATATGTAGCATTTTCTAATTTATGGAATCTGGACAATTTGAAACTAATCCAAAATGGGAGTCATAAGCACCAAAACTACCTAGGAATTTTGCCCTGTCATATATGCCCTTTACTACCAGTAATCCATTATCACTACAGGAAAAATGTTAGATATATATAAGGAAGAAAGAATGAAAAGTAAAACACCATACAGCGATGGCCACTGTTAGGATACTGGTATATACCTTTCTAGGCATTTGATGCATTTATTTCATGTAACAAAACTCACTTTAAAAATAACAAATCAAATAGAGTATGGCTAGCTGCAGTTAGATCAAATAATGACATCTTATTTTTTTCTTGGCTTTCAGACTACCACAATTGAAAATGAAATATACATCACAAGAACATCAAATGAAAGTCTCCAATTATGCTTTTTAGTAAGAAGCAAAATGAATATTTATTGTGCAGATGATGGAATATGGAGTGAGTGGAGTGATGAACAGTGCTGGAAAGGTATGGGATAAAAGAACAGTAGAGTATTTCTAGCACTGTTTGAGGAAGAAGATGCCTTATTGGATGTCATAGGTCACTACAATTCAGTGACACAGGTTATCAATATCATAGGGCCAATCCTTCTTCACCATTTTTTTTTATTGAGGTATAGTTCCTTGAGATATAAGGTACAGGTGTACAATGTAGTGATTCACAATTTAAAAGGCTTTACTCCATTTAAAGTTATTATAAAATATTGGCTATATTACCTATTTTTATAGATGTCTATAATATTAATTGGGCTGTATCTTTTCCACACTGCTAGGTTTAATAAATTCTGTCTGATTCTTCCTACTTTCATTTGATAAGCTAATTTTACCTGTTTTGCTTTGATTTTGCTAGTGGATTACCTTCCAATGGTAGTCTTAGCTCCAAAATTTGGTGGTACTATTCTTGAGTTTCTTATATACTTACCAGATGTTAACCAAATCTGTATTAGTACCAATTGGAGTTGCAGTAGTACATTTACTCTGAAGTTTTACTTACAAGCATATATGTATTTTATCAGACCCTTGGGTATATTATGTATCTTCTTTATATGGTTTTGAAAAATTATATGCTCATTATTCAAGATTTTTATAGTCTATACCGCTTCCCCATTGAAATTCAAATGAATCCATTTAAATGTTAGAAAGAGGGAACAATCATAAAATATGTTGATATAGTTATTGAAGAAAATATATTTTAAAAAGAACAGTAACTAAACTATTTGCTCTTTGCTAGCAAAATTAATTTTCTCTCAGTGTATTTTGTAATTATGGAAGTCCAAATGCTCTTGCAGATAGTCTATAAACAGAAAAGATAAATTAGCAAGCACCTCAATTGGACATAGATTTATAGGAAATCTAATGCTCGGTTTTAGCTAGTTTAAGTTGTCTTAAAGTTGACTTTATTCAGAGTCTTGTTTTAGTTCAGTTATCAATATTCTTGTTTTTCTGTCAGAAGAGAGAATGTGCTAGTGTTTTTGTGGGGAAGACTATTTTTATCAGTATTTTCCTACGCTTTTGATTTTCAAGAGAACAGAAATCTTAAACAAGACACTTGTTTTCGAGTGTCTGGTATCATGACTAATGAATATTTTTCTGATTAATATGTTATCATTAATAAAATGTACATTCTGTTTACTTCCAACACTGATTTAAAGTGACTTATGGTAAAAGATATATTTCAATTAAATATGTTTGGGATTGACATGTACACACTATAATTAAAATGGATAACCAACAAGGACCTACTATATAGCATAGGGAACTCTGCTCAATACTCTGTAATAACCTAAATGGGAAAAGAATTTGAAAAAGAATATATACATAGCCCACCAGGCTCCTCTGTCCATGGGATTCTCCAGGCAAGAATACTGGAGTGGGTTGCTATTTCCTTCTCCAGGGGATTTTCCTGACCCAGGAATCGAACCCAGGTCTCCCACATTGCAGGGAGACACTTTAACCTCTGAGCCACCAGGGAAGCCCTATGGGGCTGCAAAGAGTCAGACAGGACTGAGTGACTTTCACTTTCACTTTCATTAGTCAAGGCAATGTTTAAAGAAGACATGGTTTTCATTTTTAACATCCTTTTATATATTTTACATATACTCTTTTTTTAAAGTTGGAGTATAATTGATGTACAATGAAGTTTTTTGTTTGTTTTTGTTTTTTAAACTTTTTGTATGTAATCTTAACCTTTTTTTAAAAATTTTTATTTTTACTTTATTTTGCTTTACAATACTGTATTGTTTTTGCCATACATTGACATGAATCAGCCACGGGTGTACATGAGTTCCCAATCCTGAACCCCCCTCCCACCTCCCACCCCATATCATCCCTCTGGATCATCCCTGTGCACCAACCCCAAGCATCCTGTATCCTGTATCGAACATAGACTGGCACTTCGGTTCTTACATGATAGTATACATGTTTCAATGCCATTCTCCCAAATCATCCCACCCTCTCCCTCTCCCTCAGAGTCTAAAAGTCCATTCTATACATCTGTGTCTCTTTTGCTGTTAACCATGTTTTTGATGACAGATTTCTTTTGCCCTGATGTCTATCTCTTAATAAGTTTGAGATTAGAAACAAAGACTTTTGAGGTGCATGTGGTCTTATTTCTTTTGTACATTTCTTATTGGATGTTTTAAGTTGTAGAAAAATAGCACAGTAATCTTTTGAAAATGACTATCTTATTCAGGATTTACTCTGAAACTTCACAAAAAAAGCCTGTTTCTTGCTGTTAATTTTGCATGCCAGAAGCTCATATCATTAGTCATTTCTCTGGATTATATCCTTGCAATCCTTAACTGGGCCTATGAATTTGGTAATTTTCTAATAGAAAATAAGATCCTAAATGAATAAGACACCAAGAAAAAAGTGGGGCTGGAGATAGTTTTGAGTATAGATATAGGCCTAAGATTCAAAATGTTCCATAGTATTTCAAAAACGTGGGAGATACTGGTTTTGGAAGGACAAACCTTGTATACATTTTCAATTTGTCTAGTGATTGCTCATTTCTTGCTATGCAGTGAAGGTGTCAGTTACTCAGTTGTGTCCGACTCTTTGTGACCCCATGGACTGTAGCCCACCAGGCTCCTCTGTCCATGGAATTCTTTAGGCAAGAATACTGGAGTGGATTGCCATTTCCTTCTCCAGAGGATCTTCCAAACCCAGGGATCAAACATGGCTCTCCCTCATTGCAGGCAGACACTTTACCTCCTGAGCCACCAGGGAAGCCCCTGCTATGCAGAAGAACCATTAAAATTTCATCCCTAAAAAAAAAAAAAAAAAGAAAGAAAAAAAAAAGAAAAAGCTCATTTCTTTAGTCTCCAGAATGTAAGACAATTTCAAAAACATGACTTTTAAAGACTAGCTCCATTATTCACACTGAAACTTATTGAAGACCAACTTTCACTCACTACTGCATTGTATGATATAAACATTTGACTTATTGAGAGTTAAGAGATACATATGGTGTGTTTATCTAATCACTCTGTTAATATTTTACCACTGTGTTATTGTGAAAAATTCACAAGAACAAATTTGAAACAAAATCATGTAATAAAATAAGAATGGGGGGGGGGGATTCCCTGGTGGTCTAATGGCTAAGACTCTGTGCAGAGGGGCCTAGGCTCTAACTCCAGTCAGGTAGCTAGATCCCACATGCCTCAACTTAGAGAGTTTGAATGCTGAAACTAAAGATCTTGTATACCACAACTAAGATCTGGCACAGCCAAATAAATAAATATTTAAAAAAGAAAATAGAATGGGGCTTCAGGTAGTTATATCTCTAAGCAAAATGAAGAGCTGTCACAGTCCAGTAAAGTAGTTGTTCTATAAAAAAAAAGTTCACGAATGAAAGGAATCCAGACTCAAACATCACTTACTGGGAGATATGGCAGAAGTTGCCATGTTTAACTCAGTTCTTCTCCATTTACAAGTTTATTTATAAAATAATTCTATTTTCAAAATAATTGTACACATCTAACCCTTCCCCTTTTTTTGTGATTTTAATCCTAGGTGACATATGGAAGGAAATCTTACTATTTTTCTTGGTACCATTTGTTCTTGTCTCATTATTTGTTTCAGTAGTTACTTGTATACTTTTATATAAGCAAAGAAATTTATTGAAAATGGTAAGTTCTATAGCATTACCATGTTTAGTCTGAGCTAATAGATAAAGAATATTTTGCTTTAGAACTGATGAACCTACATTTTATAACTGCCTGTACACTGTGAATGTACAATGATGTTGTGTAGACTATGATGATGTCTTAAGAATGAACAGTAATTTAAAATATTAATCCTAAAAAGCTACATATTGGGGTGGACTTGCTTTTGATGATATATAAGAATAATGCTTTAGAACATGAAACAATACCTTTAGATTAGGGAAAACATGAGAATTACAGGAGAAAAGCAAGATGAGGAAAAGAAAAGACTGACCTAAAATGTACGCAGTCTGATATATATTACTAGTGTGCCACAGGTGAAAGATCACAAAAATTTTAAAAATCTTGATGTGTAACCTCCGAGAGCTCACACTCCAGTTCTGCTAGCCGTATAGTAGAATCTATACAAAAAAACATAACCTGCATTATGAGCTGATTTTAGCTGTTTGAGTTATACAGATAATGCTATCGATCGACCACTATATCTTTGGTGAGCTTTAAGAAGGGAATGTGACTTAGAGAAAAAATACCATAATGCCAAATCTTTTAAAGATAAAAGAAATGTAAATGTGCATGAAATGTTATTCCCCACTGAATGATTTTTTTTCTATTTCTCTGAGTTATTAATCTAAGTGAAATAGTTTGTGTTATTAATGACTGTTAATAATGGAGCTTTTCTTAATTTCAGGTTTTTCATACCAAAAAAAGAAGACCTTTCTAATCAAGATTCACTCTGTTGACTCAATAAATCCCAATCTTATGGCAAAATGTTAGATATGAGTCTTATCAAACTGAATTTTTTCCTAAATGTTGAATAAATTTTATTTTGAAAACATTGTTGTCTTTAAATAGGCACTTGATTATTAAAATCCTCAATTAGTAAGGAATTTTATGGATTCTATTAACAGATTTTTTTTTCTTTTTAAGACACGAAGTTCAGAGACTTCCTTGGCAGTCAAGTCGTTATGACTCTGCTCTTCCACTGCAGGATTCTGTCCCTAGTCAGGGAACTAAGATCCCTCATGTTGGGTGGTGAGGTCAAAAACAAAAACAAAGTTCAACCAATTAAATTGAAGATCTAATTGCCTTTATTAGGTGATTCATGAATCAGACTGCATCCTACCTAGCAACTAGAAGGGTACTCTGAGGGGTTGTACAAAACAGAAGGTTTTTATAGAAAGGATAGGGCAAGGAAGCTACTAGCAAAAGAAAAAAGGATTATTTTTAGGCCAACACATCTTTTTTGAAGGGGGAAGGGAAAGGAAGGAGTTTTAGCATGCAGATTTCCTTTTCTTCTCTGAGGGGATATAGAGAGCCCATGTAGCAGGTGACCTCATTGGTGCTGACCAGAAAATTCCAGACTGGTTGATTAAGATTATGTTTCTGGTGAAGGTCAAAACTGCAATTAGGTTAGTTGTTTAATCTACATTTGCTATCATGGGCTTTAGCACAAGTTGTGCCATTCTGGGCCTGTGATTTTCTCTGTAACATTTCCTCAATCCAAGATGAGAATGTTACATATAGAAAAGTCAAGGGATGAGTCAGAATCTAATCTGTGATGTCTGTAAAACAATGTGATTTTGAGAATGGCACTGAGTCATAGAGATATTGTCAAATATGGAATATGAGATTCTAATTTTTTTTATTAATTGCACTTGGGATGAAAGTATTCACCACAAATGAGGTTGTTTGGCTTTAAAATAAGCTGTGGAGGGGATTAATAAGAAGCAAGAAATTTTAAATACATTCATAGTCTAAATGTGTGCTTCCCATTTCATGAAAAGGTGGGAAGCATGCAGTGCTTCAAGTCAGTTCAGTTCAGGCACTCAGTCATGTCTTACTGTGACCCTAGGGAAGGCAGCACGCCAGGCTTCCCTGTCCATCACCAACACCCTGAGCTTGCTCAGACTCATGTCCATTGAGTTGGTGATGCCATACAATCATCTCATCCTCTGTGATCCCCTTCTCCTCCTGCCTTCAATTTTTCCCAGCATCAGGGTTTTTCCAATGAGTCACTTCTTTGCATTGGATGACCAAAGTATTGGAGCTTCAGCTTCAGCATTAGTCCTTCCAATGAATATTCAAGACTGATTTCCTTTAGGATGGACTGGTTGGGCCTCCTTTCTGTCCAAGGGACTCTCAAGTGTCTTCTCCAACACCACAGTGCAAAAGCATCAATTCCTTGGCACTCAGCTTTCTTTACAGTCCAACTCTCATATCCCTACATAACTACTGAGAAAACCATAGCTTTGACTAGATGGATCTTTTGTCAGCAAAGTAATGTCTCTGCTTTTTAATATGCTGTCTAGGTTGGTCATAGCTTTTCTTCCAAGGAGCAAATGTCTTAATTTCATGACTGCAGTCACCATCTGCAATGATTTTGGAGCCCCCCCAAAATAAAGTCTGACACTGTTTCCACTGTTTCCCTATCTATTTGCCATGAATTGATAGGACCAGATGCCATGATCTTAGTTTTCTGAATGTTGAGTTTTAAGCCAAATTTTTCACTCTCCTCTTTTACTTTCATCAAGAGGCTCTTTAGTTCTTCTTCACTTTCTGCCATAAGGGTAGTGTCATCTGCCTATCTGAGGTCACTGATACTTCTCCTGGCAATCTTGATTCCAGGTTGTGCTTCATTGAGTCTGGCATTTCACGTGATGTACTCTGTATATAGGTTAAGTAAGCAAGGTGACAATATACAGCCTTGATGTACTCCTTTCCAAATTTTGAACCAGTCCCTTGTTCCATGTCCAGTTCTAACTGTTACTTTTTGACCTGCATACAGATTTCTCAGGAGGCAGGTCAGGTCGTCTGGTATTCCCATCTCTTTAAGAATTTTCCATAGTTTGTTGTGATCCACACAGTCAAAGGCTTTAGCATAGTCAATAAAGTAGAAGTAGATGTTTTTCTGGAATTCTCTTGCTCTTGCTATGATCCAACGGATGTTGGCAATTCGATCTCTGGTTCCTCTGCCTTTTCTAAATCCAGCTTGAACATCTGGAGATTTTCGGTATATGTACTGTTGAAGCCTAGCTTGCAGTGCTTAAAAGGCTGAAAATAATGAAATGACGAGAGATCATATTTGAAATATTCAGATATTACAAACTATGTAATATAAGCTTGAGAGTTTCCTATGCTAGTTGGCAGGCAACATTTCCTGTTTTCTGATGGTGTGATTTTTTTTTTAAAATTCGTTCAGAGACCGAAAAGCACAACTTCAGACCAGTTGACACTTAACTCCTAGAAGAAGATGTGGCAACCGAGCTATAGACAGTTACTTTAAAATTTAGAGATTAATGACTTATAAATTACAATCAAGTTTTAGATCAATATCTAATATTATTCAGAATGGTTCTGCTCTGTGGTCCAGAGACCAATAGAGTGGGTATTTCCTGGGAAATTATTAGAAAAAATGCAGAATCTCAGACTCCAACCCAGACCTACTCAATTAACAGTCTTTAACAACATCTCCAAGTGATTCATTTGCACATTCAGTTTGAAAAACACTAATATATTGCAATATTCTAGAATGAAAAAGACTAAAATAATATAATGGATATATTAGACAATGGCCAGATTAACTGCAGCTTTGACTATCATTGTCACAGATCATCTGTCTCTAAAAGGATAGAAAAGACCTAAAACTGAGATATAAACTAGAATACCATCCTATACTACCACTTGTATTCAATGATAGGATGCACCACCATTTCCTTAAGTAGATCTATACTTGTGGAACATTAAAACCCCCATGTGGGGCTTCCCTGGTGGTCTAGTGTTTAAGACTGTGTTTCTACTGCAGGGGGCATGAATTTGATCACTGATCAGGGAACTAAGATTGTGCATGCCACGTGATGTAGCCAAATAATAATTATAAAATTTAAAATTAGAAAATGAAAAGCAGACTACAAAATTAAAAAAAAATGACAACCCATAGTATTGCTGAGCCTATGAATTGATAAAATATATTTGGCACATTACTCTCAAGTCAGAGCTTTCTAAAGTTGTTATTAGTGTACTGAGGGATTTGAGGAGGAAGGAGAAAGGAAGAGGGGAGAGGTCAAGGCTAGACAGGGAAATGGTAGGCAACCCCATCCTTGAAGGCTGAGTGGGTCGTGGGAACCTAGTGTTTCCATTCCCTAGTTCAGGACATGCATAACAAGCTCTTCTAATCAAAGACTTATGGATTTACCTCAAAGATTTACATCATAGTTTCTTTCAGGTTTTGGGAGTATCATTTATTTTAGACCCTTTCAGCTAATAGAACAAAGAAATATACGTATGTATATTCATGTGCCACCTATTTACTTGTTCAATTCAAGTATACATGTATAACAGTATCAGGATTGTTAACCTATACCCCTATGAGAAAGAACACTATCAACTAGATTACCGTGTCTTTTTCTTTTGCTTTTAGTCTTGCAAACTCCGTTCATTTCCAAAATTACTTAAGTCAGGATCTTAGTGAGGAGGTTGCATACATTTGTAATATAATTAGATTGTTTAGTCAAATTCTGCATTCCATTCTTGATGTCAACAAGTGTTTTTTTTTAATATGAATATATTGATTCACTTTTTGTACTGTAACATTCTACTGGTTTTGACAAATATGGTGTCATGTATTTACCATAACATCATACAGAAGAGTTTCACTGCCCTAAAACATCCTCTATGCCTGGAGAAGGAAATGGCAATCCACTCCAGTAGTCTTGCCTGGGAAATCCCAGGGACAGAGGAGCCTGGTGGGCCACAGTCCATGGGATCTCAAAGAGTCAGACACGACTTAGTGACTGAGCACAGTCATTTTTTTTTCTAATATCTAATGAAGTTTTAAAATTTTATTATTTTAATATGAGGATAATTTATCTACATTATCGTGGTGGTTTTTGCTATACATCAACATGAATCACCCATGGTGCACATGTGTCCCCCATCCTGAACACCCTCCTACCTACCTCCCCACCCCACCCTCTGGGTTGTCCCAGAGACTGGCTTTGACTGCCCTGCTTCATGCATGGAAATTGAACTGGTCATCTATTTTACCTGTGGTAATATACATGTTTCAATGCTATTTCCTCAAACATCCCACCCTTGCCTTCTCCCACAGAGTCCAAAAGTCTGCTCTTTACATCTGTGTCTGTTTTGCTTCCTTGCATATAGGATTGTTGTTACCTTTTTTCTAAATTATATATATATGTGTTAATATACTGTATTGGAGTTTCTCTTTCTGACTTACTTCACTCTGTATAATAGGCTCCAGTTTCATCCACCTTATTAGAGCTGACTCAAATGTGTTCTTTTTTATAGCTGAATAATAATCCATTGTATATATGTACCACAACTTCCTTATCCATTCATCTGAGCACAGTCATTTTTAGGAACAGTGTAGGCCATACAAAACACATCAGTGGCTCCTAGTTTGTTACCTCTGGTTTAATATCTTTTTTCCCACTTGGCTCTCTGCTCCACAGGGGCACATGCCTGCTACTCTGCTCACCCAGTGTCTGGATTCAACAAACGGAAAAATAAAAATAGAAGATGGACCCACCCTCCCAGTAGAGCACCAGGTTCAGAAAGAAAACACCAGCAAGATGGCATTCTGTCACTCCTCGTCTCTTTTTTGATTGCCTGCTGGAAATGTCGCTGCCAGGGTCCAGCCCCAGTGGATCCAGGGTAATTCGAAGGGGAGACGGAATTGGCATCCTAGGAAAAAACTTATTTAATTACAGATATAAAGAGAGATTAGAAAAGAATAATATAGTAGGAAAATTAGTGGAGGAAAAGATGCTGAATAACTTGGTTTAAGTGGAATACCAACAAAACTCCAAGACAAGGGGTTTGCCGAGTATCCACGCTCCAGATGGGAATTCAGCCAGAAGGGAAAAGAAAGAACAACACGGGGGAATCAGTCTTTCCAGAAACTGATCCATTTTCTTTATTTTCAGGTTTGCTTATATACTTTTTGTTATACATAGGGATGAATACAGTGTCACGTGGGGTCAGCAGACCTGACCCTTGTCAAAATCAGGTGCTTCATATAAAATTATGCAAAGGTCTTAGGGGTTTGACATCATCTTCTGGCCATGAGGCCTGCTGACATTTTATGGCCCTTTCTGATAACGGTCAGTCAACCAGAAAACTTATTTTTTCCAGGGGTGATTTTTTCTTAAACCAGGCGCCACCCTCCAAAT
Source organism: Ovis canadensis (assembly GCF_042477335.2). NCBI lineage: Eukaryota > Metazoa > Chordata > Mammalia > Artiodactyla > Bovidae > Ovis > Ovis canadensis. Next base: position 121,796,789 of record NC_091727.1, read on the forward strand.
AAAGTTGCATTCCTATAGGGTGAGGGTGTAGTGGGTTACAATCAAGAAAGGAATTTACTTAGCCTAAGGTTTACATGATTACTCTTAAAGGTTAATACTTATTTCTCCTATATGCTAGTTATATTCATTATAAGGGCAGGGAATATGGAGATTTAGCAGCAAATATTGACTCAACAAATGAAAAACCCTTCACCAATATAATTTCTAATCAACCCACTAATACTATACTAATAATTTTGTAACTTCTCAAAAGAGTCTGTATTTAGAAAGTTTTAAAGCATCTTGTGCCTCTCACGGTTGGGAGGCTGTAAACAATCGCATGTGGCCGGATGAACCTGTTCAGGTAGGCTAGAGAACCTTCAGAGGAGTCTGTAAGTTGAAACACTCTTGTCACGCCCAGGAATTTTTGTTAACTGGGGCTGCAAGTTAACTCCTTCTCCGAGAGAGGTGGTGAGGGGTCAGACCCCGTAAAGTCAGAGGTATAGGTGAGAGCTTAAAACAGTAAAGTAGGCACTCTGGTTTTGGAGGTAGATGCTCGGGAACAGGGGATCTCCTGAGGCTCGATCTCACCTTTGTGTAATGCTGAAGCCTCCTTCCTCATGACCTTTGCCATGGGCGGAGTTCCTCACGCTAGCTCCTGGCATCTCCCCCTTTTCTTGTATTTTTTTTAAAAACAGTCAGGTGCAGCTCAGTCGCGAGCTTCTGAATGCTCTGCCGAAGAATCCTGACAATACAAGGAAGAATGATTATAAGAAGTAAAATTAGAGCGCCAACAGCAGCATAACTGAAGATATTAGACAGAATGTTTTTTCCAGAAATAACGTTAGAGAAGGTGTGGAAAAAGTCATTAGCTGCTCCTGCGGCAGTAAAATCCAGTTGAGAGTGTTCCAAGGTCTGTATCTGATTCTGAAGTTTTCCTAAGTCCAGGCCAATATCAGAGCTGTTCCAAACACCTGAAATATGATTTTTATTTTTTTCCCACTCATAATCTCTCTCGTTTACTTTCAAAGATGTCACGCACATCCACCGGTAATTGGCATGGCATGAGAGAGCCATTTTTACTTTTAGAGCCTGTAGTTCAGTCCCAATATGCATTATTGCTTCTTCCAAGGCATCCACCCTCATCTCTAACTTTCTATCTATAGCTTCCTGTGTTGCCAGAGTTAAAAAAAACATTTTTAGACATAGTGTCAACATATTGGGCAGTATGCACTTGTTGAGTCAATGATATTGTTGCCACAGTAACAGTAATAGTAACAGTAATAGTAATAGTAACAGTAACAGTAGTAGTTGTTGTCATTAAAGCTGAATTCTCTAAAATTAGTAAGCCCACAAACCATCCTGATTGCATTAAATCTTGTAGTTGTTTTAACGCAGCAAGACCATAATTATCATATCATAAGATATGGTGGATGTTTCAACACTACAAAAGAACAAACATTATATTGAGGAGTTAAGCAAGATGAAAGTATACATTTTTCACAAGACACTACATTAAGTCCACCTGTATAATTCATTTGTATATTCAGTTTTCCAGAATCGTTTGCAAAGAAAGCAAAAAAAAAAAAAAAAAGGAGAGGGTAGACATGCTAAAATAGAATAAGTAGAATCATTTTCTGGTCAGAGTTCGCGCTGCAGCAGCTGTTAGTCCCTCCAGTATCTTGATGTTTATCTTTCCTCTCCTGCTGGCGGCCAAGCGAGCGCGGACTCTGGCGGGGCTACCGGCTGCCAGCGCGGCGCACTGGGTCCGGTCAGCCAGGCTGGCCCCGCCCATGGCTCCCAGCATGTTGCCATGTCCCTTTAAGCCCTACTCCCAGTTGACCCCTGCAAGCTTCTTTATCCTCTGCCCTGAAGTCATCACAATAGCCACATGAGTTCTGGCCAGGGCAGGGCCCTCTGTGACATCATGAAGAGCCCAGCCCTGCCTGGTCCTCAGTCTCCAGGTGCCAGGGCAGACCAGCACACCAGGAGCCATTTCCTCTCTTCTCACCATGTGGTCCCTGAAATAGCTCCTGTTCTTATCTATGTGTGTCTCCTGTTTCTACGATTTAAAGTTTTATCTGAGAGAGAAAGCCAAAGAGCTCCAGGGGAAGGTGCTCTGTGGGGGGCACGTTCTAATTCAGCAGAATCTACCAGAGCATGCCCAAGACTGGCTTGAGATCATGTCGCTCTGACTTTTCTTCATTGTTGTGATGTACATGATAGTGAAGGTAGCAGGAGAGAGTTGGTGAGAGTAAATGTGCACTCCTGCCTGTTAGGGCAGTTCATTTGGCTCTCCAGGAGAGAAAAAAAGACTTCCCTTGACAGGCTATACCTTTGATACCTTAATCCAGGTCAAGATGGACCTTGTGAAATTTGTGTCCAGGATGCAGAATCTGAAACTCTCCAGGGCAACCAGCGGTAACCTAAACCTCCCCAAATTCAAAGTGCCTGCAGATGCACACAATAATATTAAAATATATGAGCTATGGGGTGACAAAGACCCCCAATAGAGTGGATTTGTGTGTCAAAGTAGGAGAGGAAAAGTTGAATGTTGACAAACTGCATCCAAACTAATAAAACTATTTTGAAGCAAAAGAAAAAAAAAACTGAGATTTTTTTTATTCGCTCTACAGTTTTATCTTTTCCAGAATGTCCTATAATTGGCATCATGCAGTGTATAACCTTTTCCAGACTACCTTATTTTACTTAGTAACATCCATTCAGATTTCATCCATTTCTTTTTGTGATTTGATAGCTCATTTCTTTTTAATCATGAATAGTATTCTGTCATGTTGATGTACCATAGTTTGTTTATCCATTCATCAATTAAAGAACACTCTGGTTGCTTCCAATTTGTGTGTGTGTGTGTATGTGTGTGTGTGTGAGAGAGAGTATGAATTAAGCTGTATGAAATTCATGTGCATGTTTTTGTGTGGGCATTAGCTTTTAAATCATTTGGTTAACTATCTAGGAGCATAATTGCTAGATCATATGGTATGACAAAGTTGAGCTATGTAAGAAATTGCTTCCAAAGTGACTGTTCAGTTTAGTTCAGTTCAGTTGCTCAGTCATGTCCAACTCTTTGCGACCCCATGAATCGCAGCACGCCAGGCCTCCCTGTCCACCACCATCTCCCAGAGTTCACTCAGACTCACATCCATCGAGTCCGTGATGCCATCCAGCCATCTCATCCTCAATTGTCCACTTCTCCTCCTGCCCCCAATCCCTCCCAGCATCAGAGTCTTTTCCAATGAGTCAACTCTTTGCATGAGGTGGCCAAAGTACTGGAGCTTCAGCTTTAGCATCATTCCTTCCAAAGAAATCCCAGGGTTGATCTTCTTCAGAATGGACTGGTTGGATCTCCTTGCAGTCCAAGGGACTCTCAAGAGTCTTCTCCAACACCACAGTTCAAAAGCATCAATTCTCTGGCACTCAGCCTTCTTCACAGTCCAACTCTCAAATCCATACGTGACATTTTGAATTCCCACTAACAATGAATGAGAGTTCCTGTTGTTCTTCATCTTTGTCAGTAATTGACTTTGTCAGATTTTTGTATTTGACCATTCCAATAAATGTGTAGTGGTATCTAATTGTTTTCAGTTCACCAGTCTACTCTAAAAAGTTATTTCCATTTATAATATCGTATAAGAAACGAATCACCAGTCTAGGTTCGATGCAGGATACAGGATGCTTGGGCTGGTGCACTGGGATGACCCAGAGGGATGGTATGAGGAGGGAGGTGGGAGGGGTGTTCAGGATTGGGAACACATGTACACCTGTGGCAGATTCATGTTGATGTATGGCAAAACCAATACAATATTGTAAAGTAAAAAATAAATAAATAAATAAAAGAATCACAGGGACCAAAAAAAAAAAAAAGAGTTATTTCCATATTTCCTTTGTGTTTTATTACCATAAATTCTTCAGGTGTTTTTATCTTTAATCTGAGGTTTAAATAGATATTCTGCTCAGCAAAACTTCTGCTGCTGTTTATACCATCAGTTATTACCTTGCTTAATTAGTCCTCTAATAATTTTTCATGAAGGACTGATAACTTGAAATCATGTATATTGGAAAATATTTATCTTTAATTGAACAATACTGACCATATTTTCTTTTCCTGAGTATTGCTTCATCCACGAATACTGAGTGCCTCCACACAAAAGTTTAATTTCAGCATGAACTTCTCCCCTTTTTGTTGGTTTCTTTTGATTTTCTTATATACTTATTTGATGTTCACCAAATCTGTATTGGTACCAGTTGCAGTTGTACATTTACCCTGAAGTTTTACTTAGAAGCATATATGTATTTTATCAGAATCTTGAATTTATTATGTCTTCTTCATATGGTTTTGAAAAACTATATGCTCATTATTCAGGTTTTTTATAGTCTGTGCCTCTTCTCCATCGAGATTCAAATGAATCCATTCATATACTGTTAGAAACCAAGAAAAATAATAAAATATATTGTTATTGAAGAAAAAATATTTTCTAAAGAACAGTAACTAAACTATTTGCTATTTGCTAGCAAAATCAATTTCCTCTAAGTATATTTTGTATTTATGAAAGTTCAAATGCTCTCGTATATAGTCTGTAAACAGAGAAGATAAATTAGTAAGCAGCTCAATTGAACATAGATTTATAGGAAATCTAATGTTCAGTTTTAACTTGTTTAACAGAGTCTTGTTATAGTTCAGGTATCAACATTCTTGTTTTACTGTCAGTAAGGAAAATGTGCTAGTTCTTTTGGGGGGAAGACTATTTTAATCTGTATTTTCCTATGCTTTTGATTTTCGAAAGAACAGAAATCTTAAACAAGATACCTGTTTTTGAGGGTCTAGTACCATGCCTAATGAATATTTCTCTAAGTAGTATGTTATCATTAATAAAACGTACATTCTGTTTACTTCCAACACTGATTTAAAGTGACTTATGGTAAAAGATATATTTCAATTAAATATGTTTGGGATTGGCATGTACGCACTGCTATATTTAAAATGGATAACCAACAAAGACCTACTGTATAGCACAGGGAACTCTGCTGAATACTCTGCAATAACCTAAATAGGAAAAGAATTTGAAAAAGATATATATATATATATATATATATATATATATATATATAACTGAACCACTTTGCTGTATACCTGAAGCTAACACAACATTGTTAACCAATAATATGGCAACATAAAATAAAGGATTAAAAAAAGAAAATAAACTTTCATAGAAGACAGAAATAGCAATATAAACTAAACAACATCGAGAAAGAGGCAAAATATTATTGTGCTTAACAGTATACTAGATTATCAATATAAAGTCATTATTTGAAACGGAAGGAAATTAACTCAGCATTGCTGTTTCACATGAAGTCATATAAATACATATAAAGATATAGATACAAACATATAATGGCACTTCTATCAATCATTCATCTCCTTTTATTTTGTTTCATTATAATAGAATGTTTGTTATCTCTCAATTCAGTTCAGTTCAGTTCAGTGGCTCAGTCGTGTCTGACTCTTTGCGACCCCATGAATCGCAGCATGCCAAGCCTCCCTGTCCATCACCATCTCCCAGAGTTCACTCAGACTCACGTCCATCGAGTCCGTGATGCCATCCAGCCATCTCATCCTCGATTGTCCACTTCTCCTCCTGCCCCCAATCCCTCCCAGCATCAGAGTCTTTTCCAATGAGTCAGCTCTTCGCATGAGGTGTCCAAAGTACTGGAGCTTCAGCTTTAGCATCATTCCTTCCAAAGAAATCCCAGGGCTGATCTCCTTCAGAATGGACTGGTTGGATCTCCTTGCAGTCCAAGGAACCCAAGAGTCTTCTCTAACACTACAGTTCAAACGCATCAATTCTTCGGTGCTCAGCCTTCTTCACAGTCCAACTCTCACATCCATACATGACCACAGGAAAAACCATAGCCTTGACTAGACGGACCCTAGTCGGCAAAGTAATGTCTCTGCTTTTGAATATACTATCTAGGTTGGTCATAGCTTTTCATCCAAGGAGTAAGCGTCTTTTAATTTCATGGCTGCAATCACCATCTGCAGTGATTTTGGAGCCCCCAAAAATAAAGTCTGACACTGTTTCCACTGTTTCCCCATCTATTTCCCATGAAGTGATAGGACCAGATGCCATGATCTTTGTTTTCTGAATGTTGAGCTTTAAGCCAACTTTTTCACTCTCCTCTTTCACTTTCATGAAGAGGCTTTTTAGCTCCTCTTCACTTTCTGCCATAAGGGTGGTGTCATCTGCATATCTGAGGTTATTGATATTTCTCCCGGCAATCTTGATTCCAGCTTGTGTTTCTTCCAGTCCAGCATTTCTCATGATGTACTCTGCACAGAAGTTAAATAAGCAGGGTGACAATATACAGCCTTGTCATACTTCTTTTCCTATTTGGAACCAGTCTGTTGTTCCATATCCACTTCTAACTGTTGCTTCCTGACCTGCATACATATTTCTCAAGAGGCAGGTTAGGTGGTCTGGTATTCCCATCTCTTTCAGAATTGTCCACAGTTTATTGTGATCCACATAGTCAAAGGCTTTGGCATAGTCAATAAAGCAGAAATAGATGTTTTTCTGGAACTCTCTTGCTTTTTCCATGATCCAGCGGATGTTGGCAATTTGATCTCTGGTTCCTCTGCCTTTTCTAAAACCAGCTTGAACATCTGGGAGTTCATGGTTCACGTATTGCTGAAGCCTGCTTGGAGAATTTTGAGCATTACTTTACTAGCATGTGAGATGAGTGCAATTGTGCGGTAGTTTGAGCATTCTTTGGCATTGCCTTTCTTTGGGATTGGAATGAAAAGTGACCTTTTCCAGTCCTGTGGCCACTGCTGAGTTTTCAAATTTGCTGGCATATTAAATATGGTGGTATCATTCACTTTCATACATCAGATTTTTGTAAAGCACCTACTATGTGTCACAGTGTTTCAGCCACTGGAGGTACAGAGGTTAAAAATAATTCTTGTCCTCATTGAATTTATATTTTATTCCCAAGTTAAGTAGAGATAGATAATAAGCAAAGAAGCAAAATATATAATCACTCAGGGCTATGGAGAAAACACAGGCAAAGAGATAAAGAACTCAATTCACTAAAGATACATTGAATCATAAAGAACATTTACTAGTTCTATGTTTTTCATTTTTGTCTCTAATATAAGATATCTGAGACTCTGTGGGACTGACATTGAGAAAGTCATGCCCTGAATTATATCTATCATAGTCAATGCAGTGTTTAATGTAGACATGATGAGTTTTTAGCCATATCCTCAAAATATACATGATTTTATGCATTTAAAATACTGTCTTCTTTATTTTTATATTCCTTTATTTAAAAGATATTTATTTATTTATTTTAATTGGAGGATAATTACTTTAGAATATTGTGGTGGGTTTTGCCATACATTCATATGAATCAGCCATTGAAGTACAGTCCATAGGGTCACAAAGAGTCAGACATGACTGAGCAACTAAGGACAGCATATAGTTGGTTGGCAATGTTGTTTCTTTCTTTTTGCTTTTTTAGCTTTTTATATGCAATCTTAACTGTGTTATTGTGTTATTGAAGGTAGATTTAATTTGCCTGATGGCTATCTCTTGGTAAAATCTTAATGTTTGAGATTAGAAACAAAGACTCTCCTGAGATGCACGTGGTCTTTAAATGTACACAATAACATTATAATATATGAACTATGGGGCAACAAAGACTATGATTGAATGGATTTGTGTGTCAAAGTAGGAGAGGAAAAACTGAGCGTTAACATATCTTATCCAAATTAATAAAACTATTCTGAAGCAAAAGAAAAAACTGATATTTTTTAATTCACTCTACAGTTTTACCTTTTCCAGAATGTCCTATAATTGGCATCATGCAGTGTATAACCTTTTCCAGACAAGCTTGTTTTACTTAATAACATCCATTCAGGTTTCATCTGTTTCTTTTTGTGATTTGATAGCTTATTTCTTTCTATTCTTGAATAATATTCTGTTATGTTGATGTACCATAGTTTGTTTATCTATTCATCAATTAAAGGACACTTTGGTTGCTTCCAATTTGTGTGTGTGTGTGTGTGTGTGTGTGTGTGTCTGAGAGAGAGAATGAATTAAGGTGTTATAAAATTAATGTGCATGTTTTTGTGTGGGCATTAGCTTCAAATCATTTGGTTAACTATCTAGGAGCATAATTGCTAGATCATATGGTATGACAATGTTGAGCCATGTAAGAAATTGCTTCCAAAGTGACTGAATCATTTTAAATTCCCACTAACAATGAATGAGAGTTCCTGTTGTTCCTCATCTTTGCCAGTAATTGACTTTGTCATTTTTTTTGAACATTTGAGTAAATGTGTAATGGTTTCTCATTGTTTCCATTTTACCAGTTTACTTTAAAAAGTTATCTTATTTCCATTGTGTTTTATTACCATAAATTCCTCAGGTGTTTTATCCTTAATCTGAGGTTTAAATAGATCTTCTGCTCAGCTAAACTTCTGCTGCTATTTATACCATCAGTTATTATTTTGCTAAATTAGTCCTCTAATAATTTATTTCATGAAGGACTCATAATTTTAGATCATGTATATTGGATAATATTTATTTTTAACTGGACAACACTAACCACATTTTATTTTCCTGAGTATTGCTTTGTCCACGAATGCTGAGTGCCTCCACACCAAAGTTTAATTTCAACATGAACTCCGCTCCCACCTTTCTTTGCTTCTTTTGATTTTTGCCTGAGTCTTCCTATTTCTGAAATCCAGGAGCTTTACTAGGATAATGTCTTGATGTCCATTATTCTTGGAATGTCATCTGTTCTTTTTTTTAAATATAAATTTATATATTTATTTTATTTTTTTAATTGGAGGCTAATTACTTTACAATATTGTATTGGTTTTGCCATACATCAACATGAATTTGCCACGGGTGTACACGTGTTCCCCATCCTGAACCCCCATCCCACCTCCCTCCCCATACCTTCTCTCTGGGTCATCCTAGTGCACCAGCCCCGAGCGCCGTGTATCATGCATTGAGCCTGGTCTGGTGATTCATTTCACATATGATATTATAGATGTTTCAATGCCATTCTCCCAAATCATCACACCCTCACCCGCTCCCACAGAGTCCAAAACACTGTTCTATACATCTGTGTCTCTTTTGCTGTCTTGCATACAGGGTTATCTTACCATCTTTCTAAATTCCATACATATGCGTTAGTATACTGTATTGGTGTTTTTCTTTCTGGCTTACTTCACTCTCTATAGTAGGCTACAGTTTCATCCACCTCATTAGAACTGATTCAAATGTATTCTTTTTAATGGCTGAGTAATATTCTATTGTGTATATGTAACACAGCTTTCTTATCCATTCGTCTGCTGATGGACATCTAGGTTGTTTCCATGTCCTGGCTATTATAAACAGTGCTGCGATGAACATTGGGGTACAGGTGTCTCTTTCAATTCTGGTTTCGTTGGTGTGTATGCCTAGCAGTGGGATTACTGGGTCATAAGACAGTTCTATTTCCAGTTTTTTAAGGAATCTCCACACTGTTCTCCATAGTGACTGTACTAGTTTGCATTCCCACCAACAGTGTAAGACAGTTCCTTTTTCTATGCACCCTCTCCAGCATATATTTCTTGTAGACTTTTGAATCACAGCCATTCTGACTGGCATGAAATGGTACCTCAATGTGGTTTTGATTTGCATTTCTCTGATAATGAGTGATGTTGAGCATCTTGTCATGTGTTTGTTAGCCATCTGTGTGTCTTCTTTGGAGAAAATGCCTGTTTAGTTCTTTGGCCCATTTTTTTGATTGGGTCATTTATTTTTCTGGAATTGAGCTGCAGGAGTTGCTTGTATATTTTTGAGATGAGTTCTTTGTCAGTTGCTTCATTTGCTATTATTTTCTCCCATTCTGAAGGCCGTCTTTTCACCTTGCTTATAGTCTCCTTTGTTGTGAAGAAGATTTTAAGTTTAATTAGGTCCCATTTGTTTATTTTTGCTTTTATTTCCAATATTCTGAGAGGTGGGTCATAGAGGATCTTGCTGTGATTTATGTCGAAGAGTGTTTTGCCTATGTTTTCCTCTCGGAGTTGTACAGTTTCTGGTCTTACATTTAGATCTTTAATCCATTTTGAGTTTATGTTTGTGTATGGTGTTAGAAAGTGTTCTAGTTTCATTCTTTTACAAGTGGTTGACCAGTTTTCCCAGCACCACTTGTTAAAGGGATTGTCTTTTCTCCATTGTATATTCTTGCCTCCTTTGTCAAAGGTAAGGCATCCATAGATGCGTGGACTTATCTCTGGGCTTTCTATTTTGTTCCATTGATCTATATTTCTGTCTTTGTGCCAGTACTATACTGTCTTGATGAATTTGGCTTTGTAGCAGATCCTCAAGTCAGGCAGGTTGATGCTCTGGGCCCATTCTTCTTTCTCAAGATTGCTTTGGCGATTCAAAATTTTTTGTATTTCCATACAAATTGTGAAATTATTTGTTCTAGCTCTGTGAAAAATACCGTTGGTAGCTTGATAGGGATTGCTTTGAATCTGTAGATTGCTTTGGGTAGTATACTCATTTTCACTATATTGATTCTTCTGATCCATGAACATGGTATATTTCTCCATCTATTAGTGTCCTCTTTGATTTCTTTCACCAGTGTTTTATAGTTTTCTACATATAGGTCTTTAGTTTCTTTAGGTAGATATATTCCTAAATATTTTATTCTTTTCGTTGCAATGATTAGTGGAATTATTTCCTTAATTTCTCTTTCTCTTTTCTCATTATTAGTGTATAGGAATGCAAGGGATTTCTGTGTGTTGATTTTATATCCTGCAAACTTACTGCATTCATTGATTAGCTCTAGTAATTTTCTGGAGTCTTTAGGGTTTTCTATGTAGAGGATCATGTCATCTGTAAGCAGTGAGAGTTTTACTTCTTCTGTTCCAATTTGGATTCCTTTTAGTTCTTTTTCTGCTCTGATTGCTGTGGCCAAAACTATGTTGAATAGTATTGGTGAAAGTGGGCAACCATGTCTTGTTGCTGAGTTTAGGGAAAATGCTTTCAATTTTTTACCATTGAGGATAATGTTTGCTGTGGGTTTGTCATATATGGCTTTTATTATGTTGAGGTATCTTCCTTTGATTCCTGCTTTCTGGAGGGTTTTTATCATAAATGGATGTTGAATTTTGTCAAAGATTTTTTGTACATCTATTGAGATAATAATATGGTTTTTATCTGTCTATTTGTTAATGTGGTGTATTACATTGATTGATTTGTGGATATTGAAGAATCCTTGCATCCCTGGGACAAAGCCCACTTGATCATGATGTATGATTCTTTTCAATATGTTGTTGGATTCTATTTGCTAGAATTTTTTTAAGGATTTTTGCATCTATGTTCATCAGTGATATTGGCCGGTAGTTTTCTTTTTCTGTGACATCTTTGTCAGGTTTTGGTATTAGGGTCATCACCCTAATAGTCTCATAAAATGAGTTTGGAAGTCTACCTTCCTCTGTAATTTTCTGGAAGAGTTTGAATAGGTGGGTTTTAGCCTTGCTCTAAATTTTTGGTAGAATTCAGCGGTGAAGCTGTCTGGTCCTGGGCTTTTGTTTGCGGAAGATTTCTGATTACAGTTTCAATTTCAGTGCTTGTTATGGTTCTCTAAGATTTTCTATTTCTTCCTGGTTCAGTTTTGGAAAGTTGTACTGTTGTAAGAATTTGTCCATTTCTTTCAAGTTGTCCATTTTATTGGCATATAGTTGCTGATAGTAGTCTTTTATGATCCTTTGTATTTCTGTGTTGCCTGTTGTGATCACTCCAATTTCATTTCTAATTTTGTTGATTTGATTTTTCTCCCTTTCATTCTTGATGAGTCTGGCTAATGGTTTGTCAATTTTATTTATCTTCTCAAAGAACCAGCCCTGGCTTTGTTGATTTTTGCTATGGTCTCTTTTGTTTCTTTGCATTTATTTCTGCCCTCATTTTTAATATTTCTTTCCTTCTACTAACCCTGGGTTTCTTCATTTCTTCCTTTTCTATTTGCTTTAGGTGTAGAGTTAGGTTATTATTTGACTTTTTCTTGTTTCTTGAGGTAAGCTTGTATTGCTATGAACCTTCCCCTTGGCACTGCTTTTGCAGTGTCCCATAGGTTTTGGGTTGTTGTGTTTTCATTTCATTCATTTCTATGTACATTTTGATTTCTTTTTTGATTTCTTCTATGATTTGTTGGTTATTCAGCAGTGTGTTGTTCAGCCTCAATATGTTGGGATTTTTAATAGTTTTTCTTCTGTAATTGACATCTAATCTTACTGCATTGTGGTCAGAATAGATGCTTGGAATGATTTCAATTTTTTTTTTCATGTACCAAGGCTAGATTTATGGCATTCATTATTCTACTGTTTGTTCCCTCCAGAGTGTTTATCTCATTTATTGCATTATTCATTATATATTGACTCTTTTTTATTTCTTCTAGGTCCTTGTTAAACCTTTCTTGCACCTTCTCAATTCCTGTCTCCAGGCTATTTATCTATAACTCCATTTTGTTTTCAAGATTTTGGATCATTTTCACTATCATTATTCAGAATTCTTTATCAGATAGATTCCATATCTCTTCCTTTTTCATTTGGTTTGGTGGGCATTTATCCTGTTCCTTTACCTGCTGAGTATTTCTCTGCCTTTTCATCTGGTTTATATTGCTGTGTTTGGGGTGGCCTTTCCATATTCTGGCAGTTTGTGGTCCCTCTTTATTGTGGAGTTTCCTTGCTGTCGGTGGGGTTGGATGGGTGGCTTGTCAAGGTTTCCTGGTTAGGGAAGCTTGTGTTGATGTTCTGGTGGGTGGAGCTGGATTTCTTCTCTCTGGAGTGCAATGAAGAGTCTAGTAGTGAGTTTTGAGATGTCAGTGGGTTTGGTGTGACTTTGGGGAGCCTGTATGTTGAAGCTCAGGGCTATGTTCCTCTGTTGCTAGAGAATCTGCATGGTATATCTTTGCTCTGGAACTTGTTGGCCCTTGGGTGGTGCTTGGTTTCAGTGTAGGTATGGAGGCTTTTGATGAGCTCCTATCAATTACTGTTCCCTGGAGTCAGGAGTTCTCTGGTGTTCTCAGGTTTTAGACTTAAGCCTCCTGCCTCTGGTTTTCAGTCTTATTCTTACAGTAGCCTCAAGACTTCTCCATCTATACAGCACTGATGATAAAACATCTAGGTTAATGATGAAAACTTTCTCCACAGGGAGGGATACCTGGAGAGGTACACAGAGTTACATGGAGAAGAGAAGAGGGACGAGGGAGATAGAGGTGATCAAGAGGAAAAGAGGGGGAATCAAAAGAGGAGAGAGAAAGCTATCCAGTAATAACTTCCCTATGTGCTCCCCACAGTCTGAATCCCCCAGAGATGTTCATGGAGTTTCACAGAGAAGAGAAGAGGGAGGAAGCAGACAGAGGTGGCCAGGAGGATAAAAGGGGGAATCAAAAGGAGAGAGATACATCCAGTCAGTAATCTGTTTCCTAAGTGTTCTCCACAGCCTGGAACACACAGAGAGATTCACAGAGTTGTGTAGAGGAGAGAAGGGGGAGGGAGGAAATAGAGGTGAGCTGGTGGAAAAAAAGGAGAGTCAAAAGAAGGAGAGAGTAATCGAGCCAGTAATCTCGCTCCCAAGTAAAAATGAGTGCTGAAGATTGGGTTCTTAAATGTACAAAATTGATAACAAATACTAAAAAGCAAAGCTTATAAATCTAGAGTAGAGGTTAGATTCTCAAAAACACAATATTAAAAAAAAACGAAGTCACAAAAATTATAATATATATATATATATATGAAGTTTGCTTTAAAATAGTCTTTTTTTTACAAGGTGATAGTAAGTTATAAAATGAAAATTAAAGGAGTAAGAAAGGACTTAAAATAATTTTTTAATTTAAAAAATGATAATAGTAAAAATATATCTAGTGCTTTCTATGGAGCTGTTGTGGACAGTGTGGGGTCAATTCATTTTCAGATAATTTCTTGATCCAGCTTATACTACCCAGGATCTATAGGCCCCATCCTATGTGGTGGTGCTGCTGCTAAGTCACTTCAGTCGTGTCCAACTCTGTGTGACCCATTAGACGGCAGCCCACCAGGCTCCCCTGTCCCTGGTATTCTCCAAGCAAGAGCACTGGAGTGGGGGGCCATTGCCTTCTCCGCCCTTCCTATGTACTTGGTGCTATCTACAGGGTTGTCATCCGTTGCACCTGTCACTTCCAAAGCAGTTCCCTCTGTTTATTTTAGCTTCTTCTGTTTGCTGGTCTCTTCAGTGTTTAATTTCCACCCTGACACAAGGGGGTGAAGGTGGTCACTTATTTAGGCTCACTTGTTCAGTCGTTCTGTGGGGGAGGGAGGAACACTGCAATCAAATATCACTGGCATGTGTGGGGAGTGCTCACAGTGTCAGCCACATTGCATTTGCCCCTGCTCATGGCGTGTGTGATTTCCCAGTCTACACTGTTCAGGCTCTAGATTGCTCTGCTGGGAACTGTCTGAGGCAGACCCTGGGTTGTATGCACTTCCCAGGTCTAAGCCACTCAGCTTCAGGTTCTCGGGTACTCCACAAAGGTGCAGACTTGGTTGGACCTGTGTTTTGTGCCCTTCCCAGGTCCAAGCAGCTATGTGACCAGGTGCTTGGTGAGCACAGTCATCCGTAGTTGGAAGCTGCATCTTATCACCTCCCCCATCCCAGCTGCTCGGTTTTCTGGGTGTACAATGGGGCACGCCTTCTCAGGTGTGCCTTGTGTCTCTTCTGTGGAACTGAACTCTGGCTGCAACCCTCCTGGTGGATGTCAACCACCTGGAATCACAAGAAGTCTTGGTTAGCAATGAAGCCTGCTTGCAGTTTGGTAGAGGGTGCCTCTGTGCAGCAGCAGTTGGCCCCTTCTGGCTCTGCCTGCCCTTGCCTGCCTGTGTCTGGTGGGGATGCGCCAGTCCACAGCCGGCTAGCTCTGCTGTGTCCTTTGTCCTGGTGGTGTCTTAGGCTAGGGCTTTTCACAGGATCAGTTCAGTTCAGTTCAGTAGCTCAGTCGTGTCTGACTCTTTGAGACCCCATGAATCACAGCACGCCAGGCCTCCCTGTCCATCAACAACTCCTGGAGTTCACTCAGACTCATGTCCATCGAGTCAGTGATGCCATCCAGCAGTCTCATCCTCGGTCGTCCCCTTCTCCTCATGCCCCCAATCCCTCACAGCATCAAAGTCTTCTCCAATGAGTCAGCTCTTCACATGAGGTGGCCAAAGTACTGGAGTTTCAGCTTTAACATCAGTCCTTCCAAAGAAATCCCGAGGTTGATCTCCTTCAGAATGGACTGGTTGGATCTCCTTGCAGTCCAAGGGACTCTCAAGAGTCTTCTCCAACACCACACTTCAAAAGCATCAATTCTTCGGCACTCAGCCTTCTTCACAGTCCAACTCTCACATCCATACATGACTACTGGAAAAACCATAGCCTTGACTAGATGGACCTTAGTCGGCAAAGTAATGTCTCTGCTCTTGAATATGCTATCTAGGTTGCTCATAACTTTTCTTCCAAGGAGCAAGCGTCTCTTAATTTCATGGCTGCAATCACCATCTGCAGTGATTTTGGAGCCGAAAAAAATAAAGTCTGACACTGTTTCCACTGTTTCCCCATCTATTTCCCATGAAGTGATGGGACCGGATGCCATGATCTTCATTTTCTGACTGTTGAGCTTTAAGCCAACTTTTTCACTCTCCTCTTTCACTTTCATCAAGAGGCTTTTTAACTCCTCTTCACTTTCTGCCATAAGGGTGGTGTCATCTGCATATCTGAGGTTATTGATATTTCTCCCGGCAATCTTGATTCCAGCTTGGGTTTCTTCCAGTCCAGCGTTTCTCATGATGTACTCTGCATATAAGTTACATAAGCAGGGTGACAATATACAGCCTTGACATACTCCTTTTCCTATTTGGAACCAGCCTGTTGTTCCATATCCACTTCTAACTGTAGCTTCCTGGCCTGCATACAGATTTCTCAAGAAGCAGGTTAGGTGGTCTGGTATTCCCATCTCTTTCAAAATTGTCCACTGTTTATTGTGATCCACACAGTGAAAGGTTTTGGCATAGTCAATAAAGCAGAAATAGATGTTTTTCTGGAACTCTCTTGCTTTTTCCATGATTCAGTAGATGTTGGCAATTTGATCTCTGGTTCCTCTGCCTTTTCTAAAACCAGCTTGAACATCAGGGAGTTCACGGTTCACGTATTGCTGAAGCCTGGCTTGGAGAATTTTGAGCATTACTTTACTAGCGTGTAAGATGAGTGCAGTTGTGCAGTAGTTTGAGCATTCTTTGGCATTGCCTTTCTTTGGAATTGGAATGAAAACTGACCTTTCCCAGTCCTGTGGCCACTGCTGTTTTCCAAATTTGCTGGCATATTAAGTGCAGCACTTTCACAGCATCATCTTTCAGGATTTGAAATAGCTCTACTGGAATTCCATCACCTCCACTAGCTTTGTTCGTAGTGATGCTTTCTAAGGCCCACTTGACTTCACATTCCAAGATGTCTGGCTCTAGATGAGTGATCACACCATCGTGATTATCTGGGTCATGAAGATCCTTTTTGTACAGTTCTTCTGTGTATTCTTGCCATCTCTTCTTAATATCTTCTGCTTCTGTTAGGTCCATACCATTTCTGTCCTTTATTGAGCCTATCTTTGCATGAAATGTTCCCTTGGTATCTCTAATTTTCTTGAAGAGATCTCTAGTCTTTCCCATTCTGTTGTTTTCCTCTATTTCTTTGCATTGATCGCTGAAGAAGGCTTTCTTATCTCTTCTTGCTATTCTTTGGAAATCTGCATTCAGATGCATATATCTTTCCTTTTCTCCTTGGCTTTTCGCTTCTCTTCTTTTCACAGCTATTTGTAAGGCTTCCCCAGACAGCCATTTTGCTTTTTTGCATTTCTTCTCCATTGGGATGGTCTTGATCCCTGTCTCCTGTACAATGTCACGAACCTCATTCCATGGTTCATCAGGCACTCTATCTATCAGATCTAGGGCCTTAAATCTATTTCTCACTCCCACTATATAATCATAAGATAGCTATCCCATAGTCTGGTTTGCTCTCTCAAGTTAGTTCCCTCAGATTGCCCTCAGGGCATTCAGGCCCGGTTTTTACCCTAAGCAATGCAGCCCTCGTCTCCCTGTGCAGCCCTTGCTTGCTAGTGGCAGATGCGAGGGTCTGGTATGCTACTCCACTGGGAGTTGCCTTTAGGCATGTAATCTGTGGATTTTAAATATTTATTTATTTTTCTTCCCCGTTATTTTGCCCTCTGAGATTCCAAGGCTTGCTACAGACCCACTGGTGATAGTGTTTCCTGGTGATTGGAAACTTCTCTCTTTTTTAAGATTCCCTTCCCTGGACGGATCTCCATCCCTACCTGTTATCTCTCTTTTTATCTTTTATATTTTGTCCTACCTCCTTTCGAAGACAATGGGCTGCCTTTTTGGGTGCCTGATGTCCTCTGCCAGCATTCAGAAATTGTTTTGTGGAATTTGCTCTGCATTCAAATGTTCTTTCAATGAATTTTTTGGGGAGAAAGTGGTCTCCCTGACCTATTCCTCTGCCATCTTCAACATTACTTTTTAGATTATGCACATGGATACAGATAGATTTAGTTAATTTATTTTAACCACTGTGTGAAAAAAATGCAGTTTATTTAGTGGTTCTCCAACTGAGAAATGGTACATTATTTCAATTTTTCCACTTTTATATAGAGTAATTCAATAAACATCCTCATATATGTTTTTTACTCACATGTACAAGAGTTTGTGTACATGGGCTTCCCTGGTGGCTCAGACAGTAAAGAATCCACCTGCAATGCAAGATACCTGAGTTCAATCCCTGGGTGGAAAAGATTGCCTAGAGAATGAAATGGCAACCCGCTCCATGGTTCTTGCTTGGAGAATTTCATGGACAGAGAAGCCTGGTGGGCCACAGTGCACAAGATCTCAGAGTTGGGCATGACTGAGTGACTGACACACACAAGAGTTTATCAGGGTAGACATATAGATGTGGAATTGCTGAAGAATGAAGAATGCTTGGTTATTTATGCTACATAACAAATCACCTTAAAAGTTAGTGGCTTAAAACAGTAACTATCATGTACTTTTGCTTGTGAATCTGCAATTTGGGTGGGAATGGTTCATCTGTACTCCACACAGTATCACCTGAATGGCTCTACTGAACCTGGAGCATCCACTTGCAAAATAGATCCTTCTCATTCTTGGCAAATTGGTGTTGGGTTGTCAGATGGGCACTCAGACAGCACTGTTGGCTGGGGACCTCAGTTCTTCTCTACATGTTACTCTCCATGTGTCTGCTCAGATTTTCTCACAGCATGGTAGATGAATTTCAAAAAGTCTCAGGCAGAAGATCAAGGTTTCTTCTGATCTTGTTAGTAGAATCTTAGAATGTCACATTGTATTCCATTAGTCAAGCAAGTCCCTAAAGACTGCTCTGATTGAATGGGAGAAGTGACAGTTAATTTGCAGCCATTTGAAACCTACCACATTTCCCTCTCTAACCATAAATTATTTAAATTTTTCATTCATACAAAATATACCCACTCCCTCCCAAGGCCTCCAGAAATCTCAGTCTATTTTGACATCAAGTTCAGGTTTGAAGACCAAGATCTTGTTAGCTAAATCAAGTCTGTGCGTGCTAAGTCACTTCAGCTGTGTCCATCTCTTTGCAACCCTATGGACTCTAGCCTGCCAGACTCCTCTGTCCATGTGGAGTGGGTTGCTGTGCCCTCCTCCAAGGGTCTTGTTTATGTTCATAATAATATAAAGTATTAATAATAATCAGTCTGCATGGAGAGATTATAACTGATTTTTTAAAAAAATTTTCTGCAGTGAATATATTGCTTCTGTAATCAATTATAGAAACAATAAATATTGCCTTTAAATAAAAAGTACTGTTCCAGGGATTCCTATCCTGGGGTCTATATGAACCCCTACAAGGTTCATAGCAGATTTCTGGAAGACTTTGTACTCCCCAAAATTGTATACTAAATTTGTATGTGTGGGTGTGGATGATTAGAGCTCATGCACATTGTTTTGAGAGGATGGCCCATAGCTTTCATCAGCCCATGGCCCAACATATTTAGAACTGTTAGCAAAATGATTGGCCTATGAATAAAGAAAAATGATTAAGCCTCTGCCTGTTTTACAAAGGCCTTGGGTTTGATTTTCTGTGATTCGAGAGGTTTTCCAGATGGCTGGATTTTATGAATAAACAGTGGCTGTAAGTAGGCTCAGACCTGCCAAATGCCATCCAATATGGCATGCATAGATCATAGGTCCCACAGTCATCAAAAGTTATTTTGATGTCCTACAAAACATGTTGAAGGTAGGCACTGATGAGCTGGGGCTGATGCATCTCAGTTAGGCCCCTTCCTCTCCAAGCTCATCAAAATCTGCAGAGCCTTAACAGAACAAGGTAGATACTATATTCTACAATTCAATACCCTGCCATTCAGTTAGTCGTTGTGCTTCTACTTGGAACATCAAATTTCAAAAGGAGAAATAATTTTTAAAAAACAGCAGCTAGCATTTACCAGGGATTTGCTCTGTTAAGCACTGCACTCAGTGGGTTTTAAAATTTTATATGTCATTTAGTCCTCAAGACAACACTGTGAAGTTGGTATTATTTTAGCTCCATTTTATTGATGAGAAAATTGAGGCTCAAAACTGAGGTTGTGACTACCCAAAATCACACAGCTAGTAAGAGATGAAGGTATCAAAACTAATGGTATTTACCTCTCGACTGTAGTGCCCCTTCCCTATCCACCAAATTACCCCCTAACACAGTCCATATACTCTCTCAAGGTATTGGTATCCACAGGAACAACAACCAAAGCTTCCCCCCCCCCTTTATTTTATTTTATTTTTTACTTTACAATACTGTATTGGTTTTGCCATACATTGACATGAATCCACCATGGGTGTACATGAGTTCCTCATCCTGAACCCCTCTCCCACCACCCTCCCCATATCATCTCTCTGGGTCATCCCAGTGCACCAGCCCCAAGCATCCTGTATCCTGTATCGAACCTAGACTGGTGATTCGTTTCTTACATGATAGTATACACGTTTCAATGCCATTCTCCCAAATCATCCCACCCTCTTCCTCTCGCACAGAGTCCAAAAGACTGTTCTATACATCTGTGTCTCTTTTGCTGTCTTGCATACAGAGTTATCATTACCATCTTTCTAAATTCCATATATATGTGTTAGTATACTTTATTGGTATTTTTCTTTCTGGCTTACTTCACTCTGTATAATAGGCTCCAGTTTCATCCACCTCATTAGAACTGATTCAAATGTATTCTTTTTAATGGCTGAGTAATACTCCATTGTGTATATGTACCACAGCTTTCTTATCCATTCATCTGCTGATGGACATCTAGGTTGCTTCCATGTCCTGGCTATTATAAACAGTGCTGCGATGAACATTGGGGTACATGTGTCTCTTTCAATTCTGGTTTCCTCAGTGTGTATGCCCAGCAGTGGGATTTCTGGGTCATAAGGCAGTTCTATTTCCAGTTTTTTAAGGAATCTCCACACTGTTCTCCATAGTGGCTGTACTAGTTTGCATTCCCACCAACAGTGTAAGAGGGTTCCCTTTTCTCCACACCCTCTCCAGCATTTATTGCTTGTACACTTTTGGATCGCAACCATTCTGACTAGTGTGAAATGGTACCTCATTGGGGTTTTGATTTGCATTTCTCTTATAGTGAGTGATGTTGAGCATCTTTTCATGTGTTTGTTAGCCATCTGTATGTCTTCTTTGGAGAAATATCTATTTAGTTATTTGGCCCATAAAAATACTTAGAATGTGCCAACACTTTGCTGTTTTTTATACAACATTTTAAATTTAATGCTAATAACAAAATCCAAAACTCTATTGTCAATATTTAGTGTAGGTTTAAGAGACAGACTAACATTTTACTGTAGAAACCAAAGCTCAGAGAGGTTAAGTAACTTGCCTAAGGTGACACAGGTGGTAAGTGGCAGAGCTGAAAAATGAATTTAAGATTATCTGACTCCAGAGGCTTATACACAAGAAAAGTCTTTTAAAAATGTTTTAATGCAAGACAATTTTTCATCAAGGTTTATACTATTTCATGAGGTGGGAAAAAGTTGTAGACACTTAGCTTCGTTTTCCCTTCCCTGTGACATATTCTCTTTCCTTTGTCCCTCTCTGTGTGACAGAACTTCACATGCAGTAATTTGTGCTAACATGAGCATGAGACAGAGCCTGGGCCCTGTGCATACATAAGTCAAACAATGCACGAAACTTCCAGTCAACTAAACCAGTCTTGCCAGATTTATGAAGACAAAAGTGTAGAGGACGTGACCAAAATACACTCTCACTGAGAGGGACTTTTTTGTCTACCACCACACCCACCCACACTTTATTGCCTTGTTAAACAAGAATTATGGCAGAAAGCATAAGGCTTATATCACAAGCCACTCACATATGGTGCTGGTGATATGCAGCTCTTATCTACCCCTAGCAGATTCACTTACAGCTCTCTTCTGTCTAGGCACATTTTCCTGAATATAAACGTGCTTGCTAAGCTTTTTGTACCTTGCTTCTACTCTTTCCCTGCACTTGACTTGGGTGGGAAACACACAGCATCCTGGGATCAAACATGAGGCTCCAGAGTGAGACAATAATCTTTTTAATAGAAAGGGGGAGATCTACTGCATTTTTGTTGCAGATGGCATTAGGGGAGGGGGAGAAGTAATCAGAATACTAAATCACCTTTCTATGTGCACATGGTCACATTTTCTATTCGAAATTCAGCAAGCTATGAAAACATGTCACTGAGCACGGCATCCAGGCTTGGCAGCTCCTCTTTTTCTGTTGGGATGAGTGCCCAACCTCAGGGAATAGTTCCTTTAGGTGTCAGCTACACACCTTGCCCAGAGAAAGCTTGACTTATTCCAAAGAACCCCATGGCAACTGAAAGGCTATTAGCATGGTTAGATGTCAGGTAGGCTGAGCTGCACTTGGGGAAAGGTAAGGGAGTGGAGATGAGAGGGATATTGTTGATAGAAGTTTTACAAGTGGAGAAAAAGCCCCTAATAACTTGCAGAAGAATCTTAGGCTCTTTTCATCAAGGTAGCATAATGGTCAACACTGAGGTTAACTTCTGTAGAACTCTTCAACTCCAGATTTTGTTGTTCCAAAAAAGTGTACTCTTTATGAAAGGTTAAAATCTTTCCATATGGTACTTGGAAATAGCATTATGAGATTGTCGACTTGAGGATTTCAGCATTCCCACCTTCATGTTCACTAATTTGCACAACTCTTAAGCAAAGGTTACAAAAATATCACACATTGGGGATTTTTCAAGAATTTCCACAGGGAACGTTTTATTCAAAAAAGCAGGATTTACCCATATTTATCGGCTAATGACCCAGAAATATTTATTGTGAGCTTTAATGGTTAAAAGAACATGTTAAGAACTTAGACTTAGCTTTGAGTCCCCTCTCTGCCATTCACTGACTGTATGATCTTTAACAGATGACTCAACCTCTCTCTGACTCAATTTCCTCATCTATAAAATGGAGATCTTAACAATCCCGTAGAGTTGTTGTATTGAGCAGATAATACATGTAAAGTGCTTGGCACAGCACAGAGCACATATCAAGCATTTAATAAATGGTAGGTTTAAGTAGTAGTGGCATTTTAACCACTAGTCACAGTGTGGGGGAAACAGTAGGGTATGAGACACAGCCCTTTCCATCAGAGTTAAGAAAATAAATTATTCCCCCCTCCAAAAATTACTACTAACACTTGACAGAAAATGTTAACTGCCACATGAGTGAAGAATAAGAAATTTATGGGTGATCCTGTGGTTAAGACTCTGCCTGCCAATGCAAGGGACACAGGTTCAATCCCTGGTCTGGGAATATCCCACATGCTGCAGAACAACTAAGCCCGTATGCTACTGAGCCTGTTCTCTAGATCCAGGAACTGCAACTACTGAGTCGAAGCACTGCAACTACTGAAGTCTGAGCACCGAGAGCCTGTCTCCCTAAGAGAAGCCACCACAATGAGAAGTCTGCACACTGCAACTAATAGTAGGCCCTGCTCGCCACAACTGAGTGGCGAGTTTATTTATTTGGGCTCCAGAATCACTGCAGATGATTGCAGCCATGAAATTAAAAGACGCTTACTCCTTGGAAGGAAAGTTATGACCAACCTAGATAGCATATTCAAAAGCAGAGACATTATTTTGCCAAAAAAAGTCCATCTAGTCAAGGCTATGGTTTTTCCAGTGGTCATGTATGGATGAGAAAGTCCACGTGCAGCAATAAACACCCACCACAGCCAATAAAAAATCTTTTCTCCAAAAAAGAAAACCGCTACTCAATAACAAAAAAGACAAATAACTGAATTTTTAAAGGATTTGAACAGAGATTTCTCCAAAGAAGGCATACAAATGGCCAATAAACCCATGAAAAATTCTCAGCATCATTAGTCATCAGAAAAATGCTGATGAAACACCACTTCACATCCACTAGGATGGGTAGAATCAAAAAGACAAATAATAACAAGTATTGATGAGCCTTCATACATTACTCATGGGAATATAAAACGGTGCAGGCACTTTGGAAAACAGTCTGGTTCAGTTCAGTTCAGTCGCTCAGTCGGTAGTTTCTTTAAAAGTGGAACAGAGCTACCATCAGTTCAGTTGCTCAATCATGTCCGACTCTTTGCGACCCCATGAATTACAGCACACCAGGCCTCCCTGTCCAACACCAACTCCCGGAGTCTACTCAAACTCATGTCCATGGAGTGGGTGATGCCATCCAGCCATCTCATCCTCTGTCGTCCCCTTCTCCTCCTGCCCCCAATCCCTCCCAGCATCAGAGTATTTTCCAATGAGTCAACTCTTCACATGAGGTGGCCAAAGTATTGGAGTTTCAGCCTCAGCATCAGTCCTTCCAATGAACACCCAGGACTGATCTCCTTTAAGATGGACTGGTTGGATCTCCTTGCAGTCCAAGGGACTCTCAAGAGTCTTCTCCAACACCACAGTTCAAAAGCATTAATTCTTCAGTGCTCAGCTTTCTTCACAGTTCAACTCTCACATCCATACATGACCACTGGAAAAACCATAGCCTTGACTAGATGGACCTTTTTTGGCAAAATAATGTCTCTGCTTTTGAATATGCTATCTAGATTGGTCATAACTTTCCTTCCAAGGAGTAAGCGTCTTTTAATTTCATGGCTGCAATCATCTGCAGTGATTCTGGAGCCCAAATAAATAAACTCAGCCACTGTTTCCAGTTTTCCCATTTTTTTTTTTTTTTGCCATGCAGTGATGGGGCCAGATGCCATGATCTTAGTTTTCTGAATGTTGAGCTTTAAGCCAACTTTTTCACTCTCCTCTTTCACTTTCATCAAGAGGCTTTTTAGCTCCTCTTCACTTTCTGCCATAAGGGTGGTGTCATCTGCATATCTGAGGTTACTGATATTTCTACCAGCAATCTTGATTCCGGCTTGTGCTTCATACAGCCCAGTGTTTCTCATGATGTACTCTGCATACAAATAAGCAGGGTGACAGTATACAGCCTTGACATACTCCTTTTCCTATTTGGAACCAGTCTTGTTGTTCCATGTACAGTTCTAACTGTTGCTTCCTGACCTGCATATAGGTTTCTCAAGAGGTAGGTCAGGTGGTCTGGTATTCCCATTTCTTTCAGAATTTCCCACAGTTTATTGCAATCCACACAGTCAAAGGCTTTGGCATAGTCAATAAAGCAGAAATAGATGTTTTTCGGGAACTCTCTTGCTTTTTCCATGATCCAGCAGATGTTCGCAGTTTGATGTCTGGTTCCTCTGCCTTTTCTAAAACCAGCTTGAACATCTGGAAGTTCATGGTTCACATATTGCTGAAGCCTGGCTTGGAGAATTTTGAGCATTACTTTACTAGCGTGTGAGATGAGTGCAATTGTGCGGTAGTTTGAGCATTCTTTGGCATTGCCTTTCTTTGGGATGAGAATGAAAACTGACCTTTTTCAGTTCTGTGGCCACTGCTGAGTGTTCCAAATTTGCTGGCATATTGAGTGCAGCACTTTCACAGCATCATCTTTTAGGATTTGAAATAGCTCTACTGGAATTCCATCATCTCCACTAGCTTTGTTCATAATGATGCTTTCTAAGGCCCACTTGACTTCACATTCCAGGATGTCTGGCTCTAGATGAGTGATCACACCATCATGATTATCTGGGTCATGAAAATCTTTTTTGTACAGTTCTGCGTATTCTTGCCACCTCTTTGGACCACGCAGAAGCATGCAGGCTGTGATGGACTACACAGAAGCATGGCGGAGAGGAGCTACCCCACATCCGATGTCAGGGGTGGCAGCCGAGAAGAGCTACCCCATGCCAGAGGTCTGGGGACACGGCTGAAAGGAGCAACCCCACATCCAAGGAGCGGTGGCTGTGCGGGCACAGGAGGGCCAAGAGGAGCTACTCCACATTCAAGGTCAGGAGGGGCGGCCCTGAGGAGATACTCCTCATCCAAAGTAAGGAGCAGCAGCTGCACTTTGCTGGAGCAGCCGTGAAGAGATACCCCACGACCAAGGTAAGAGAAACCCAAGAGGGTAGGTGTTGCGAGAGGGCATCAAAGGGCAGACACACTGAAACCATAATTACAGAAAACTAGCCAATCTGATCACATGGACCACAGCCTTGTCTAACTCAGTGAAAGGATATCTAACTTGGTAGAGAGGTCTGACAGAATGTGGTCCACTGGAGAAGGGAATGGCAAACCACTTCAGTATTCTTGCCTTGAGAACCCCATGAACAGTATGAAAAGAGCTACCATAGGACTCAGCAATTCCGTTCCTAGGTGTATTCCCAAGACAGTTGAAAGCATATGTTCACACAAACGTTCATGTCAGCATTATTTATAATACCAAAAGGTGAAAACAACCCACATGTCCATAAAATGATGAATGGATAAATAAATCTGTCATATGCATACATTGGAGTATTATTTAACAATAAAAAAACAAAGTATTGATATATGGTACAACATGGATGGAGCTGGTGAAAGAAGACAGATACAAAAGGTCACATCCCATTCATATGATTTCACTCATATGGGATGTCCAGAGTAGACAAATCCATAGACAGATTTGTGGTTGCCTAGGTGATGGTGATATAGTCAAAGCTATGGTTTTTCCAGTAGTCATGTATGGATGTGAGAGTTGGACAATAACAAAGACTGCTGAAGAATTGATGCCTTTGAACTGTGGTGCTGCAGAAGACTCTTGAGAGTCCCTTGGACTGCAAGGAGATCAACCAAGTTAATCCTAAAGGAAATCAGTCCTCAATATTCATGCGAAGGGCTGATGCTGAAGCTGAAACTCCAATACTTCGGTCACCTGATGTGAAGAGCCGACTCATTAGAAAAAACCCTGATGCTGGGAAATGTTGAAGACAAAAGGCGAAGGGGACGACAGAAGATGAGATGGTTGGATGTTATAACTGACTCAATGGACATGAGTTTGAGCAAGCTCCGGGAGATAGTGAAGGACAGGGAAGCCTGGCATGCTGCAGTCCATGGAGTCACAAGAGTCAGACACTACTGAGCAACTGAACAACAACAAGTGGTGGTGATAGTGATGGCTGGGGAGTGTTGGCTAAGATGTTTCAGTTTGGGGAATAGGTAATGAAAATGTTCTGAAATCATAGTGGTAAATATTGTAAACATTTACAGAGTTGTGGCGGGCTACAGTCCATAGGGTCGCAAAGAGTCAGACATGACTGAAGCGACTGATGCCTCACGCATGCATGACCTTCACTCGGAGGAGTGAGGGTCAGGAAAGAAGAAGCCTGGTGATTGTGGATTAAAGAGGAAGTGGGAAGTAAGAAAATGAATATGGTGAATGTAGGCAGTTCTCTGGAGAAGCTTGGATGAAAAGTAAAGAATATCTATGGAGGTAATAAAGAGTTAGAGACATCCAATGCTAAAAAAGCTTTGTTTCATTCTGTCTCTGTAAACTTGCCTTATCTGGGCATTTCATATAAATGGACTCACTTAATATACAGCTTTTTGTGTCTATCTCCTTCCATTTAGTATAAAATGTTGAGGTTGATTCATGGCATAACATGTATCTACAATTTGTCCCCTTTAATGGCTTAATGGTATTTCATTGTATGGAAGAACTTTTTATCTCCATTTTCTGATTAATGTGCATTTGGATTCTGTTTTTCACTATTGTGATTAACGTTATGGGCATTCATATATGTAAGTGCCTGTTTACATATATGAAACAAATGTTTGCATTTCTCTTGGGTAAATACCTAGACGTGGGACTGCTGAGTCATTTAGTATTTGTATTGAACTTTTTAAGAAATTCTCAGTAGCTGTACTATTTTATATTCCCACCAGCTCCAGTTTCTCTATGTAGCAGCGTCTGCCTTTTTATTATAGCCAATCTAGTGGGTGTTGTAGTGGCATCTCACTGAAGTTTTAATTTGCATTTTCCTAATGATTAATGATGTTCAGTATATTTTTATGTGCTTATTATCTATTCATATATCTTCTTTGGAGCAATGTCTCTTAAGAAACTTGACAATTTTTAAAATTTGAGTTACTTGTCTTATTATTGAGTTGTAAGTGTTCTTTAAATTTTTAAATATAAACTCTTTATCAAATATATTATTTGCAAAAATCTCCCAGTCTATGGCTTATATTTTTCACTTATTTAATGATATCTTTTTAAATTAAGCTTTTAATTTTGAGATAAGTGTATGCCCACATGACATTGTAAGGAAAAATACAGAGATACTATGTACCCTTTAACCACTTTCTTCCACTGGTAGCACCTTGCAAAACTATACAGTATCATAACTGGGGTATTGACGTTGATATGGTCAAGATACAGAACAGTTTTATCTCCACAAGGATCCCTCATGTTGCCCTTTTGTAACTACACCCAACTCCCTCCCAATCCCCTCCTGCATCCTTAACTCTGGCAAATGCTAATCTGTTCTCCATTTCAAGTTTTTCCCTTTAAGAATGTTATATAAATTGAGTCATATAGTATAGTCTCTTGGGGCAGATTGTTTTCTTTTTCTCAACTTTATTGGGGGTATATTAACAGTTAACAAATTAAAATTGTAATATATTTAAAGGGCACAATGTGATGATTTGTTATAATATACATTGTGAAAGGATTACTGTCATCAAGTTAATTAACACATCACTCACATCTTTACCTTTTTGTTGTTGTTGTTGTTGTTGTTGTTGTTTGGTGAGAACACTTAAGTTCTATTCTCTTGGCAAATGTCCATTATCCAATACAAATTTTCAAGTGTGTGTGTGTGTGTGTGTGTGTGTGTGTGTGTGTGTGTGAAAGTCGCTCAGTCATGTCCATCTCTTTGCAACTCCATGGACTATACAGTCATGGAATTCTCAATGCTAGAATACTGGAGTGGGTAGCATTTCCCTTCTCCAGGGGATCTACTATAGTCACCATGTTATACATTAGATCCTCAGATCTTATTCATCTTATGCTGAAGGTTTGTACCTTATTACTCTATTTCCCCTACACCCCAGTTCTGGGCAATACCATTCTGTACTCTATTTCTATGAGTTTAACTCTTTTTAAAGTTCCAAATATAAGTGATACCATGCTATATTTGTTTTCTTCCGTTGGTTTACTTTATTTAGTATAATATTCTCCAGGTTCATACATGTTGTTGCAAATAGCTGTATTTCCTTCCTTTTAAAGGCTAAATATATTCCTTTGTGTGTATATAACACATTATTCTTATCCATTCATCTGTCAATGGATACTTAAGTTGTTTTCATACCTTGGCTGTTGTGAATAATGGTGCAATGAATATATAGCAGTACAGCTATCTCTGCTGCTGCTGCTAAGTCACTTCAGTTATGTCCAACTCCATGCCACCCCATAGACAGCAGCCTGCCATGCTCCCCTGTCCCTGGGATTCTCCAGGCAAGAACACAGGAGTGGGTTCTCATTTCCTTGTCCAATGCATGAAAGTGAAAAGAAAGTGAAGTTGCTCAGTTGTGTCTGACTCTTAGCAACCCCATGGACTGCAGCCCACCAGGCTCCTCTGTCCATGGGATTTTCCAGGCAAGAGTACTGAAGTGGGGCACATTGCCTTCTCCAACAGTTATCTCTTCAAGATAGTTATTTTGTATCACACTATTGGAGAAGGCAATGGCACCCCACTCCAGTACTCTTGCCTGGAGAATCCCATGGATGGAGGAGCCTGGTAGGCTGTGGTCCATGGGGTCACAAAGAGTCTGACACGACTGAGCGACTTTGCTTTCACTTTTCACTTTCATGCATTGTAGAAGGAAATGGCAACCCACTCCAGTATTATTGCCTAGAGAATCCCAGGGATGGGGGAGCCTGGTGGGCTGCCGTCTATGGGGTCACACAGAGTTGGACACGACTGAAGTAGCAGCATGGTATTTCTATTTTCAAATTATTTTGGAATCTTCATACTGTTTTTCGTAGTGGCTACACCAGATTACATTCTTGCCAACAGTGTACAAGGATTCTCTTTTCTGTGCAACCTCACCAGCATTTATTTCTTGTTTTGTTTTGTTTTGGTTTTTTATAATAGACATCTTACCAGGTGTTAAGTGACATCTCCCTGTGGTTTTGATTTGCATTTCTCTGATGATTAGTGATGTTGAACACCTTTTCATATACCCATTGGCAATTTGTGTATCTTCTTACAAGATGTCTGTTCATGTCCTTTGTCCATCTTTGAATTGCCCATTTTTTGCTTTGGAGATGTGTGGTTCTTTGTGTATGTTAGATATTAACCTCTTGTCAGATATGTGGTTTGCAAATATTTTCTCTCATTCCATATGTTGTCTCTTCTTCATTTTGTTTATGGTTTCGTTTACTGTGCATAATCTTTTTAACTTGAAATAGTCTCATTTGTTTATATTTTATTTTGTTGCCTTTGGTTTTGGTGTAAATTAAAAAAAAAAAATAACCAAGGCCAATGTCAAGGACCATAACCTGTATGTTTTGTTTTGTTTTTAGCAGATCTCAAATTCAAGTCTTTAATTCATTTTGAGGTTATTTTGTGTTTGTGTAAGATAGGGGTCTAGTTTCATTTTTTTTCCATGTGGATATCTAGTTTTCCCAGCACTATTTTTGAGAAATTATTCTTTCCTCATTGCATATTCTTAGCTAGTTTGTCAAAAATTAATTGGCCTTTTTATGTATGGGTTTATTTCTGGGCTATCAATTATGTTTCATTGCTATGTGTCAGTTTGCATGTCAATACCATACAGCTTGATGACCATATATAGTTTTACAATATAGTTTGAAATGAGGAAGTGTGATGCCTCAAACTTTGTTGTTCTTTCTCAAGATTGCTTACCTATCCAGGGTCTTTCATGGTTACATATGAATTTTAGAATTGTTTTTTTTTTCTATTTCTGTGAAAATGCCTTTGAAACTTTGATAGGGATTACATTAAATCTGCAGAATTCTTTGGATAGTAAAGATATTTTAACAATATTCTTCCAATCCATGAGTGTGGCAAATATTTCTGTTTGCTTGTGTCATCTTCAATTTCTTTTATTGATGTCTTATAGTTTTCAGTGTACAGGTCTTTTACCTCCTTGGTTAAATTTATTCCTAAGTATTTTATTATTTTGAAGTTATTGTACATGGCATTTTTAATATAAATTTATTTATTTTAATTGGAGGTTAATTACATTGTAAATGGCATTTTTTAAAATTTCTCTTTCTGATAGTTCATTGTTGGTGTATAGAAACACAACTGATTTTGAAGCATGCAACTTTATTGTATTTACTAGTTCTGATGGTTATTTGGTGGATTTTTTAGAGTTTTCTAAATATCAATATAATACAATGTCATCTGAAAACAGACAATTTTACTTCTTCCTTTCCAACTTGGATGCCTTTTATTTCTGTTTCTTGTCTAATTGCTCTGACTCGACTTAGAGTAGTATTGAATAAAAGTAGTGAGAATGGGCATTCTTGTCTTCTTCCTGATTTTAGAAGAAAAGTTTTATTTTTCCCATTATTGGGCATGATGTTAGCTGTGAGCTTGTCATATATGGCTTTTTTATGTTGGTGTACATTCCTTCTATATTCAATTTGTTGACAGTTTTTATCATGAATGGATGTTGAAATTTATAAAATGGTTTTTTTGCATCTATTGAAATGATATATGATTTTTATTTTTTATTTTATTAATGTGGACTATCACACTGATTGATTTGCATATACTGAACTGTGCTTATATCCCAGGAATAAATCCCATTTGATCATGGTGTATGATCCTTTTAATGTATTGTTGAACTCAGTTTGTTGAGAATTTTTGAATCTGTATTCATCAGGGATATTGGCCTGTAATTTTCTCTTCTTGCACTGTCCTTGACTGGCTTTGATATCAGAGTAATACAGGCTGATTAGAACCTGGACCCTCTAGCAGCAGCTGGGAAGTAGTCAAACTCCTACCAGGGAGAAACTGGGAGATGCATGGTTTTCGCCTGCTCCTGCTGCATGAAGAGTGATCCTGTGCTTGTTTAAAGACTGTGTCATTGTTTGCTTTAGTCCTATGGAACTCATGAATGCTAGCTATGTTGGCTTCCAGAGCTAGGTGATTTGGAAGCCTAATACTCAGGTGGCAGCCATAAAAGTTAAGGCACTAGATATGTGGACAAGCTCCTTCAAGGGAAGTACTGGAAAATTGGTTTTATTGTTGGAGAGAACAAAAGGGAGAAATTGAGGAAAGTGCCCACCAGATTTGGGGGCTCCAGGAAGGAATGCAGTAATCAGCTGCATGCTAATTAAAACCTTGACCCTCAGGCAGCCGTTGTAAAATATGCAGTCAAACTCTTTTATGGGAAAGATTGGGAGATGAGCATGTTTGTGTGTTCCCTCTGCACTGAGCCCTGGAGGTCACCCACAGTTGAGTGCTTGCATGCCTATTACTGAGCTGGTTCTTTGTTTGCCATAGTCCTGTGGGACTCAGGAATGCAAGCCCCATTGGCTTTCAGAGCTAGGTGTTTTGGGGGCCCATCTCTCAGGTGAGAGTCTTAAAACTTGGGGCAGTAGATGTGTGGTCCAAATCTTTTCTTCCTCAGCGAGAAGCTAGGAGTTTGAAATTCATTCCTATTTGTATGGTACAGTGTTAGGGGTGGGGTTTATGGCTAGTGCCTCAGTCTTTCCTATCTGTTCCAATGATGGTATTTCCTCAGGCACTTGATGTTTAAGAGTCACTCAGCTAGTTTCTGGATTTCTCTCAGAGGAAATTGCTCCATGGGTAGCTGTACATTCAGTGTGTCCATGAGAGGAGGGAAATTCAGGATCCTCTTATGTTACCATCTTGGTCTGGAATCTTCTTGTACTGAGTTTTTTTCACTCAGTATAATTCCTTGCAGACTCATCCATATAGATGTATAAAATAATAGTTCATTACTTTTCATTCCTGAGTAGTATTCCATGATGTGGATGCATGTACATTTGTTTAACCACCCGCCTATTGAAGAATATCTGGGTTGTTACATTTTATGGCAATTAAAAATAAAGCTGCTCTGAACATTTGTGTGTAGGTTTTTGTATGAACATAAATTTTTATTTCTTTGGGGAAAATGACCAAGAGTGCAATTTCTTAAGAATGGCCTATGAAATACAAGTGCTTTTAATTTTAAGTCCACTTATCAGCTTTTCATGGATTGTACTTTTGATGCTGTATATAAGAACTCAAGGTCATGAGTTCCCAGGGTCATGAAGATTTTCTCCTATGTTTTTTTTTCAACCAGTTTTACAGTTGTAGCTCTTACATTTAGCTTGATTACCTACCTTGAGTGGATTTTTATATATATCCCCAAATTCATTCATTTTGCAAGTAGATATCCAATCATCCTGGCATCATTTGTTAAAAAGACTATCTTGTAATTGAATTTCTCTGACACTTTTGTGGAAAATCAGTTGATCATAAGTGTGAAGACTTATTTCCGGACCCTCAATTCTGTTCTATTGATCTATATGTCTATCCTTGTGTCATCACTATACTGGCTTGTTAACTGTGGCTTTATAGTAAATTTTAAAATTAGTAACATATTGCCTCAAATTTTGTCTTTCTTTTTCAAAAAGTATTGGTTCTTCTAAGTCTTTGCATGTCCATATACATTGAGGGTCTATTTATCAGTTTCTACCAAGAAAAGAATGCTAGGATTTTAATAGGGATTTCAGTGATTTATAGACCAATTTTGTGAAAATGGCCATCTTTACAATATTGAATACTCCAATCCATGAAAATGAAATGTCTTTCCATTTATTTAGATCCTCTTTAATTTCTCTCAACAATGTTTGTGGTTGTTATTATACAAATCTTTTACTTATTTTGGTAAATGTATTCTTAAGCATTTTATTCTTTTTGAAGTTATTATAAATGGAATTGTTTTATTAATATCAATATCCTATGGTTTATTATTAGTATGAAACAATACAACTGAATTTTGTACATTGATCTTGTATCATGAAACCTTACTAAAGTCATTTATTAGTTCTAGTAAGTGTTTTGTGGATTCTTCTTCTACATCATGCAATCTGCGAATAATAGCAGTTTAAAATCTTTCATTCCAAATGATGCATATTATATATTTATTCATCATTTATTTATGTTTGTTTTTGCCTTATTACACTAGTTAGATATTTCAGTGCAGTGTTGGAAGAAATGGTGAAAGCAGAAATCCTTGCCCCGTTCCTGAACTTATGGGAATGTATACAGTTTTCACCAAAAGTATGATGTTAATTGTGGATTTTTTTTTAGTAAGCACTGTTTACTAGGTTGAGGAAATTCTCTTTTATTTCTGGTTTGTTGCATCATGACTGCTAGCTTTTGTCACATTCTGTTTGTGTTTCTCTTGAGATTATCATGTTTTTTCTCTCTTTATTCTATTAATATAATACTGATATATTACATTAACTGATTTTCAGATATTAAACTAATTTAGTGTTACTAGACTAAATCTCATTTTTGTCATGGTGTATAATCCTTTTTATATGTTGCTGAATTTGATTTGCTAATTTTATTAGTTTTCTTTACTGTGTAACAAATGATCACAAACTCAGCAGCTGAAAAGAACACCCACTTATTAGCTCACAGTCCTGTAGGTCAGAGGTCTAGCATGTCATGACTGAGTTATCTGCTCAGTGTCTCACAAGACTGAATTCTATCACACTAATATTTTCTTAAGGGCATTTGCATCTATGTTCATGAGGGATATTGGTTTGTACTTGTCTTTCACTGGGATATTTGGATCTAACTTTGGTATCAGGTAACACTCTGAGCAAGGACTTTTAAAATTTTTATTATTTCATTTTCTTTACTTGTTATAGCTCAGTTCAGATTTTCTATTTCTTCCTGGATCAGTTTCATTAATTTGTCTCATCCTAGAAGTTTGTCAATTTCATATAAGTTTTTCAATTCATTGCCACAAAAGTTGTTCATAATACCCCCCATATACGATAATATTGTCTCCCTGCAAAGTTCATGTCCACCCAGAACCTCAGAATGTGACCTTATTTGGAAATAGGGTCTTTTCAGATGCAATTAATTAGGATGAGATCATCCTGGATTAAGGAGAAGGCAATGGCACCCCACTCCAGTACTCTTGCCTGGAAAATCCCATGGACGGAGGAGCCTGGTAGGCTGCAGTCCATGGGATCGCGAAGAGTTGGACACGACTGAGTGACTTCACTTTCACTTTTCACTTTCATGCATTGGAGAAGGAAATGACAACCCACTCCAGTGCTCTTGCCTGGAGAATCCCAGGGATGGGCGAGCCTGGTGGGCTGCCATCTATAGGGTCGCATAGAGTCGGACACGACTGAAGCTACTTTGCTGCAGCAGCAGCCCGGATTAAAGTGGATTCTAAATATGGGTCCTCTTACGGTTACCTGAAGACACAGAGTAGGCACACAAATATGAGGCCACAACCCCTGGAATGCCAAGGATTGCCAGCAACCACCAAAGGCTGGAAGAGGCAAGGAAAACTCTCCTAGAGCTTTTGGAGGGAGTGTGGCTCTACCAACACCTTAATTTCAGACTTCTAGTCTCCAGAATTGTGAGAGAATAAATTTGTTTTGTTTTAAACTACCCAGTTTGTGGTAATTTGTTACAGCAATCCTAGGAAATGAACAAACTTCCTTAAAGTTCTTTTAATTTTTGCAGGGTCAGTAGAGTTTTCTTTTTCATTCCTAACTTTAATAATTTGTGTCTTGCCTGTTTTTTTTTTTTTGGTAGTCAGTCTAGTTAAAAGTTTGTTAATGATAATCTTTGCAAGGAAATAACTTTTGTCTTTAACGATTTTTATTTATTTATTTATTTATATTTTGTTTTCTCTTTCATGGTTTCCCTCATAATCATATTATTTCCTTCTGCTTACCTTGGGTTTAATTTCCTCTTTTTTTTTTTTACTCATGGTAGAAGCTTAGATTGTTGACTCAATTCTATTTTTTTAAGCATATTTTTTGATATAGGCATGTAAAGCTACAGTTCAATTCAGTCATTCAGTCGTGTCTGACTCAGCAACCCCAGAGACTGCAGCACATCAGGCTTCCCTGTCCATCACCAACTCCTGGAGCCTGCCCAAACTCATGTCCATAGAGTCGGTGATGCCATCCCACCATCTCACCCTCTGTCGTCCCCTTCTCCTCCTGCCTTCAATCTTTCCCAGCATCAGGGTCTTTTCAAATGAGTCAGTTCTTCACATCAGGTGGCCAAAGTATTGGAGTTTCAGCTTTAGCATCAGTCCTTCCAATGAATACCCAGGAATTATCTCCTTCAGGATGGACTGGTTGGATCTCCTTGCAGTCCAAGGGACTCTCAAGAGTCTTCTCCAACACCACAGTTCAAAAGCATCAATTCTTCAGCACTAAGCTTTCTTCACAGTCCAACTCTCACATCCATACATGACAAATGGAAAAACCATAGCCTTGACTAGACGGACCTTTGTTGGCAAAGTAATGTCTCTGCTTTTTAATATGCTGTCTAGGTTGATCATAACTTTTCTTCCAAGGAGCAAGTGTCTTTTAATTTCATGGCTGCAGTCACCATCTGCAGTGATTTTGGAGCCCCCAAAATAAAGTCTGTCACTGTTTCCATTGCTTCCCTATCTATATGCTATGAAATGATGGGACCAGATGCCATGGTCTTATGATATTAATATAGCCACTCTAGGTCTCCTATGATTACTGTTATAATGGAATATATTTTTTCCATTCTTTTATTTTCAACATATTTGTGTTTTTAAATATAGCATGTGGTCGAATGCTTTTTTAAAAAAATCCCGTCTGATCTCTACCATTTGTTTAGGGTATTTAAACTATTCAGATTTAATTTAATTCTTATTATAGATTAATTTCATTTGCCATTCTCAATTTGTTTTCTATATGACTCCTGTCTTTGCTATTTCATTTACTTCCTTCTTTTGTGTTGAATATTTTCAGTGTACCATTTCATCTCTCTACTAATTTTTGTCACTACAGTTTTTGATGTTTTATAACTGAGTACTCTAGGGATTACAATATTTATCACAATCTACTAATTTATCACAATATATTTAAAATTAATACTAAATTCTGATAAATTTTGCTCTGATATAACTCAATTTACTTCTCCCACCTTTGTGCTATTATTGTCATATGTATTACATCTCTCTATATTTTAAGCCCAGCAATACAATGTCATAATTATTGCCTTATATAATCTCAGGTTGTTTTGAGGATTAAATGAGTCAGGGTAAGGACACAGTAAGTGCTCAATAAATAGTAGTTGCTATTAACTACATGTGTCCTTCTCTTTCTTTTTACTTACTAGTATTTTCTAAATTTTCCACATTGAACATATTTTGTGTGAAAAGACTAAATGGTGGTATTTGGATAGACGAGAGAGTGACTTTTAAAGTAGTATTCCTTCAGCCTAGAAGAACCATCTCATCCCATTTTTTTCAGATCTTCACCCAAATCATCTTTTAAGGAGATTCATGTGACTTCCCAGCAATAGAATATTTGTATTGTCTCTCCCAAACTATTTCTGTTACAATTTTAGAGGGAGGAACACCAGGTTGGATTTGAAGCCCCCATTTCTCAAAGATTATAATTCATAAGCCTAAAATGCGGAAGAGAGGAAATTTAAAGGGGGAGCCTTCATTCATCTTACTCAGAAATAAAATTTCTGAATTTCAACTCATCCCCTTGTTAAAAGAAATAGGAAGGCTACAAAGAGAGGATTCTCCACTTGGAAAATTAACTCCCAACCCGCTTGGAATTTCAGGAACTGTTCATGTGAACAAGCTCAATTTCACACTCTGCTCTCATCTTCAATATCCAAGAAAACCAATTCAACAGGAAACAGTTCTTTTAGGCTAGTGCCACATGGCAACCCGCTCCAGTGTTCTTGCCTGGAAAATCCTGTGGACAGAGGAGCCTGGTGGGCTGCTGTCTATGGGGTCGCACTGAGTCAGACACGACTGAAGCGACTTAGCAGCAGCAGCAGCACATCAATTTACTTGGTGTTTTTCAAGTGTTGATGAAGCAGGGAGAGGCCACTTTCCTCAATCCAACGCTGCAGGAACCTGAGCGGCACTGTGCTTCAATGCCCCTAGTGGCCTAACAGGTTTATAAAACACCAAAGCTGGTTTCTTTCAGTCCCGTTTCTATAGGCTGGATGGTTTCCAGAGCTGAGTGGCCTAGATACTTCCAATGTAGTGACTTTTGACCCAGGACCTCCTGGTGGGCCTCAGGAATTCCATGAACCCACTAAAACTATATGCTCAGTTTTGTGTGTTTGTGCTTTCCCCAGATTTCCAAAAGACACCATGACCCAAAGGCAGACACTTCTCTCAAAGATGTGATTTTACATCTACCATTGATACAGTTTTTAACTACAAAAAAATGAAACCTTACTGGATTTTTGAAGGCCTAATGAGGAGGACCAGCAACCTGGATTGAAGAAATGGTTTAAGTGGTGAGACTGAAAGGCCATTTGCCTTAAATACATCCTTTCCATTGGTTTACCAGGGTGCCCAAAATTCTTTCCATCAACATAGCCCTGTAGGGATCTCCTTTGATGACATTCAAAAGCTTTTAGAGAATTTAGTTTCCTCTTGCCAAGAACAAGAGAAATGCTGCATAATATACAAAAGCATTCTCTTAAAAATATTTACATGATTAAAGGATAGTGTGAGAACTGTCAGGTCATGTTTTCAGAAGAAAGCCTGATCCCTGAGAAGTAAACTGGGTATCAGAACACATCAAAACCACTTTACCCTGAGAGAGCATTTGCTGATATAAACTCTTTGAACATCAGTTCCACTGTCTCAAGGGGCTAAGTACAAAGATGGCAAGGCCCAGGGTCAAACTAAGTAAGGTTCAGTTCAGTTCAGTTCAGTTGCCCAGTCATATCCGACTCTTTGTGACCCCATGAACTGCAGCACGCCAGGTCTCCCTGTCCATCACCAAATTCCAGAGTTTACCCAAACTAATG
The DNA here is from genome assembly GCF_042477335.2 of Ovis canadensis. Taxonomy (NCBI): domain Eukaryota; kingdom Metazoa; phylum Chordata; class Mammalia; order Artiodactyla; family Bovidae; genus Ovis; species Ovis canadensis. Next base: position 121,835,368 of record NC_091727.1, read on the forward strand.
TCCATTGAGTCGGTGATGCTTCAATCTTTCTCAGCATCAGGGTCTTTTCAAATGAGTCAGCTCTTTGCATCAGGTGGTCAAATTACTGGAGATTCAGCTTCAACATCAGTCCTTTCAATGAACACCCAGGACTGATCTTTAGGATGGACTAGTTGGATCTCCTTGCAGTCCAAGGAACTCTCAAGAGTCTTCTCCAATACCACAGTTCAAAAGCATCAGTTCTTTGGCACTCAGCTTTCTTTATAGTCCAACTCTCACATTCATACATGACCACTGGAAAAACCATAGCCTTGACTAGACAGACCTTTGTTGACAAAGTAATGCCTTCACTTTTTAATATGCTGTCCAGGTTGGTTATAACTTTCCTTCCAAGGAGCAAGCGTCTTTTAATTTCATGGCTACAGTCAACATCTGCAGTGATTTTGGAGCCCAAGAAAATAAATTCAGCCACTGTTTCCACTGTTTCCCCATTTTTTTGCCATGAAATGATGGGACCAGATGCCATGATCTTAGTTTTCTGAATGTTGAGCTTTAGGCCAACTTTTTCACTCTCCTCTTTCACTTTCATCAAGAGGCTGTTTTGTTCTTCACTTTCTGCCATAAGGGTAGTGTCATCTGCATATATGAGGTGATTGATATTTTTCCCAGCAATCTTGATTCTTGTGCTTCATACAGCCCAGTGTTTCTCATGATGTACTCTGCATATAAGTTAAATAAGCAGGGTGATAATATACAGCCTTGACATACTCCTTTTCCTATTTGGAACCAGTCTGTTGTTCCATGTCCAGTTCTAACTGTTGCTTCCCGACCTGCATATAGGTTTCTCAAGAGGCAGGTCAGGTGGCCTGGTATTCCCATCTCTTGAAGAATTGTCCACAGTTTATTGTGATCCACACAGTCAAAGCCTTTGGCATAGTCAATAAAGCAGAAACAGATGTTTTTCTGGAGCTCTCTTGCTTTTTCGATGATGCAGCAGATGTTGGTAATTTGATCTCTGGTTCCTCTGCCTTTTCTAAAACCAGCTTGACCATCTGCAAGTTCACAGTTCATGGTTACTGAAGCCTGGCTTGGAGAATTTTGAGCATTACTTTACTAGCGTGTGAGATAAGTGCAGTTGTGTGGTAGTTAGAGCATTCTTTGTCATTGCCTTTCTTTGGAATTGGAATGAAAACTGACCTTTTCCAGTCCTGTGACCACTGCTGAGTGTTCCAAATTTGCTGGCATATTGAGTGCAGCACTTTCACAGCATCATCTTTCAGGATTTGAAATAGCTCCACTGGAATTCCATCACCTCCACTAGCTTTGTTCTTAATGATGCTTTCTAAGGCCCTCTTGACTTCACATTCCAGGATGTCTGGCTCTAGGTGAGTGATCACACCATTGTGATTATCTGTGTCATGAAGATCATTTTTGCCCAGTTCTTCTGTGTATTCTTGCCATATTTTCTTAATATCTTTTGCTTCTGTTAGGTCCATACCGTTTTTGTTCTTTATTGAGCCCGTGTTTGCATGAAATGTTCCCTTGGTATCTCTAATTTTCTTGAAGAGATCTTTAGTCTTTCCCATTCTATTGTTTTCCTCTATTTCTTTGCATTGATCACTGAGGAAGGCTTTCTTATCTCTTCTTGCTATTTTTTGGAACTCTGCTTTCAAATGGGTGCATCTTTCCTTTTCTCCATTGCTTTTCACTCCTCTTCTTTTCACAGCTATTTGTAAGGCCTCCTCAGACAGCCATTTTGCTTTTTAGCATTTCTTTTTCTTGCGGATGGTCTTGATCACTGTCTCCTGTTCAATGTGATGAACTTCCATCCATAGTTTATCAGGCACTCTGTCTACCAGACCTAAGTAAGGTAAGGAGTCTTAAAGGAGACCCAACACACGTAAAGCTGATACTCTAAAGGGCTCTAAGTCAGGGTATGGACAAACTACAACTAAATCAGCTCCCCTAGGAAGAATACATGTATATGTACGACTGAGTCTCTTTGCTGTTCACTCAAAACCATCACAGCATTGTTAACCCACTATAGTGCAATATAAAATAAAAAGTTTAAAAAGTAAAATAGGGAAAAGATTATAATTAAAAATGAATAAATAAATAAAAATAGCTCCCCTATATCAATTAGAACTCGGTCAGAAAACCAGAAGTCACCCTGTGTACCAAGTATGAGGAGGTTTTTTTTTTTGTTTGTTTGTTTGTTTTCAAAGATTTCTACAGTAGTATTGTTGGACTTCCCTGGTGGCTCAGATGGTAAAGTGTCTGTCTACAATGTGAGAGACCCGGGTTTGATCCCTGGGTTGGGAAGATCCCCTGGAGAAGGAAATAGCAGTCCACTCCAGGACTATTGCCTGGAAAATCCCATGGACAGAGGAGCCTGGTAGGCTACAGTCCATGGGGTCACAAAGAGTCGGACACGACTGAGTTACTTCACTTCACTTCACTTCACTTCACTTCACGTTGTTGATTTACAAAGTTGTGTAAGATTTTTAATACAAAGGAACAGGGACTTACATATCTGTTGGAAAGGCTAGGGAAATAAAGGTCAGGGAAAGTGCTGGCAGAGTTTTCAGCCTGCAGCACCAACACAGGTGATAAAATCTCACCTAGAAATCTCTGTGAATCTCAAGAACCATTGGGTAGCTCCCATCAATATAACATATTTCTGACTCCTTCACAGTGAAAATCTAAGCTCCTAATAACATTAGCATACTTATTTGCTTTATCTTGTGATACACATTCAATTATTTCAGAATTCAAGTAGTATTAACAATGAACCTAATGAAGAAAACTAAGATGTCTCAAGTTATTTTTTCTCAGAATGTCTCACTGAATATTTATAAAATACTATGTTCAAAGGTTACTTGGAAGATGATTTACTCTGCATACACAATTAGGTTCTTTGAATATGTGGTAGAACCCTGGTGGAGCCATCTAGTCCAGAAGTTTTTCTGTAGAACAATTTTTCCACAGTTAAAAAGAATTCAAATCAAAAGGTTGACAGAATTAGAAACTGCATAGCTATATACCTCTATCTATTTTTAGTATTTTGTCTTATTTGATTTATGTAAATAAATAGTAGATGAACACCTTTTATTTATAAATAATAGATGAACACCTTTTATTTTTTGCTGAACCATTTGAAAATTGCAGGGGTTGTGAGAGTTCACCTCTAAATTTTTTTAGCATGCATTTCCTAAGAATAAAGACATTCTGTAGAACCACAATATTATCATACCCAAGACAATTAACAACAATTCCCTAGTAACATCTAATATTTGATTCATACTAAAATTTCCCCATGTCCCCAAGATATTTATAGTTTTTATAAAAACATAGTACAATCAAAGTTTGTGAAATGAATTTTGGTTTTTGGCCACATGACATGTGGGATCTTAGTTCTCAGATTATGGATTGCTCTAATGCCGCTGCATTGGAAGCACGGAGTCTGAACCACTGGAGTGCCAGGGAGATTCCATACATTTGGTTTTGATGTCTCTTTTGTCTCTTTCTTTTTTTGTTGAATATAGGTGAGGTACAATATTAGGTAAGCTTCAGGTGAACAACATAGCAATCCCAACTTTAAAAGTTATATTCCATTTATAGTTATTATAAAATATTGGCTATATTCCCTGCATTGTGCAATATATCCTTGTAGATTATTTATTTTATACATAGTTTGTACCTCTTTAGTTTCTTTTAACCAAGAACACGTCCTTTAACTTTTTCTCCATAACATTTGCATTTCGTGGAATCCAGGCCCATTTGCTTACAGAATGTCCCACATTCTGGACTTAACTGATTGTTTCCTTCTGGTGGCTTTAACTTATCCCTCTATCCCCTAAATTTCTTATAACCTCAAATTTAGAGCTAGAGCTATGGTGTCCAATACATTAGCAACTAGCCATATGTTTGCAACGTGGTTAGACTAAAATGAAATGCAGTGTAAAGTATAAGATATACAATAGAATTTCAAGACATTGTTTAAAAAGAATGTAAACTATCTTCTTAATAATTTTATATTGATTCCATGCTGAAATAATACTTTGGCTATATTTGGTTAAGTGAAAAATATTATTAATATTGGTATCATCTATTTTTACTTTTAATGTGGTTACTAGAAATTTAATATGACACTTGTGGCTTGCATCATATCTCTTTTGGACAACATTGGTAGAAGCTTGAGTAAATTCAGGTTAAATGTTTTGGGCAAGAAAACTTCACCGGTAGTATTGTGTACTTCATATTACATCACATAAAGTGACTGCTACTGCTGCTGCTAAGTCGCTTCAGTCATGTCCGACTCTGTGTGACCCCGTAGACGACAGCCCACCAGGCTCCCCCATCCCTGGGATTCTCCAGGCAAGAACACTGGAGTGGGTTGCCATTTCCTTCTCCAATGCATGAAAGTGAAAAGTGAAAGTGAAGTCACTCAGTCGTGTCTGACTCTTCACGACCCCATTGACTGTAGCCTACCAGGCTCCTTTGTCCATGGGATTTTCCAGGCAAGAGTACTGGAGTGGGTTGCCATTGCCTTCTCTGCATAAAGTGACTATATTAGCCTATCAGACTACTGTAAAAAAAAATACTATATCTTGGGTGACTTAAAATACAAATATTTATTTCTCACAGTCAGGAGGCTGGAAAGTCCAAGATCATGATGCTGGCAGAATTGGTGTCTGGAGAGAACCTGCTTCCTGGTTCATACACACTTTTCTTCTCACTGTCTCCTTACACAGTGGAAGGGGCTAGAGAGCTCTCTGGGGTCACTTTTATAAGCATGCTAATCCCATTCATGAGGGCTCCACTCTCGTGACTTCATCACCTCCCAAAGGCCCCATCTCCTCATAACATTACACTGGGGCTAAGATTTCAACATATGAATTTGGTAGGGGACACAAACATTCTGTTAATAACATTTTGGCCCCTGAAACTTCATGTCCTTCTTGCATGCAAAATACATTCATTTCATCCCAACAGCTCCAGAAGTCTTAACTGGATCCAGAGTTCACTAAAGTCTAAGTTCAAGGTCTCATCTAAGTACCACCTAAATCAGATATGGGTGCTAAACTCTCACCGGAATTGCCTTTAAAATTCTGTTCACAAAATTGTAGGCTTTTCCCTCACATGCATCTCAAAACCCTTTCAGCCTCTACCCTTTACCTGATTCGAAAACTGCTTCCACATTTTTAGGTATTTATTATAGCAGCACCTCACTTCTCAGTATCAACTTCTGTCTTAGTCCATTCAGGCTGCTATAACAAAAATACCGTAGGCCTCAATAATGAACATCCATTTATCACAGGTCTGGAGGCTGAGCAGTCTGAGATGAAAACACTGGCAGATTCTGTGTCTGGTGAAGATGTGCCTCCTTTTCAGATGACTGTCTTCTTTCTGTGTTCCCACATAGCAGAAGGAGTGAGAGAGCTCTCTGCAGTCCCTTTTATAAGGGCACTAATTCCATTCATGACCCAATCACATCCCAAAGATCCCAACCATAGCTATATGATATTTCATTCTATCATTACACTCAGTTCAGTTCAGTTGCTCAATTGTGTCCGACTCTTTGCAACCCCATGAATTGAAGCATGCCAGGCCTCCCTGTCCATCACCAACTCCCGGAGTTCACTCAGACTCACGTCCATCGAGTCCATGATGCCATCCAGCCATCTCATCCTCTGTCGTCCCCTTCTCCTCCTGCCCCCAATCCCTCCCAGCATCAGAGTCTTTTCCAATGAGTCAACCCTTCACATGAGGTGGCCAAAGTATTGGAGTTTCAGCTTTAGCATCATTCCTTTCAAAGAACACCAAAGGCTGATCTTCAGAATGGACTGGTTGGATCTCCTTGCAGTCCAAGGGACTCTCAAGAGTCTTCTCCAACACCACAGTTCAAAAGCATCAATTCTTCAGCACTCATCTTTCTTCACAGTCCAACTCTCACATCCATACATGACTACTGGAAAAACCATAGCCTTGACTAGATGGATGTTTGTTGGCAAGGTAATGTCTCTGCTTTTGAATATGCTATCTAGGTTGGTCATAACTTTCCTTCCAAGGAGTAAGTGTCTTTTAATTTCATGGCTGCAGTCACCGTCTGCAGTGATTTTGGAGCCCAAAAAGATAAAGTCTGACACTGTTTCCACATCTATTTCCCATGCAGTGATGGGACCAGATGCCATGATCTTAGTTTTCTGAATGTTGAGCTTTAAGCCAATTTTTTCACTCTCCTCTCACTTTCATCAAGAGGCTTTTTAGCTCCTCTTCACTTTCTGCCATAATGGTGGTGTCATCTGCATGTCTGAGGTTATTGATATATCTAACAGCAATCTTGATTCCAGTTTGTGCTTCATACAGCCCAGCGTTTCTCATGATGTACTCTGCATATAAGTTAAATAAGCAGGGTGACAATATACAGCCTTGACGTACTCCTTTTCCTATTTGGAACCAGTTGGTTGTTCCATGTCCAGTTCTAACTGTTGCTTCCTGACCTACATATAGGTTTCTCACGAGGCAAGTCAGGTGGTCTGGTATTCCCATCTCTTGAAGAATTTTCCATAGTTTATTGTGATCCACATAAAGGCTTTGGCATAGTCAATAAAGCAGAAATAGATGTTTTTCTGGAACTCTCTTGCTTTTTCGATGATCCAATGGATGTTGTCATTTCGATCTCTGGTTCCTCTGCCTTTTCTAAAACCAGCTTGAACATCTGGAAGTTCACAGTTTACGTATTGCTGAAGCCTGGCCTGGAGAATTTTGAGCATTACTTTACTAGCATCATTACACTAGGCATTACTTAAATCTCCTATGGTATGTCATTTAGCTTCATTCCAATTTTTTTTAATTATAAAGAATACTGCACTGACATCACTGAGAAGAGCATATTCCTTATTTAAAGTTTTATTTATTTTTTCCTGATCATATTGTAATTATTTTTATTTTTTAATATCACTTTTAAAAATGTATCACTATTATTATTATCATTTTACAATATTATATTGGTTTTGCCACATATCAACATGAAACCGACATGGGTGTACACGTGCTCCCTATCCTGAACCCCTCTCCCACCTCCCCCCACCAGAACACCATCTCTCTGGGTCATCCCAGTGCACCAGCCCCAAGCATCCTGCACACTGCATCGAACCTAGACTGGCGATTCATTTTTTATATGGTATTATACATGTTTCAATGCCATTCTCCCACATCATCCTACCCTCTCCCTCTCCCACAGAGTCCAAAAGACTGTTCTATACATCTGTGTCTCTTTTGCTGTCTCGCATACAGGGATATCGTTACCATCTTTCTGAATTCCATATATATGTGTTAGTATACTGTATTGGTGTTTTTCTTTCTGGCTTACTTCACTCTGTGGCTCCAGTTTCATCCATCTCATTAGAACTGATTCAAATGTATTCTTTTTAATGGCTGAGTAATACTCCATTGTGTATATGTACCACAGCTTTCTTATCCATTCATCTGCTGATGGACATCTAGGTTGCTTCCATGTCCTGGCTATTATAAACAGTGCTGTGATGAACACTGGGGTACATGTGTCTCTTTCAATTCTGGTTTCCTCAGTGTGTATGCCCAGCAGTGGAATTACTGGGTCATAAGGCAGTTCTATCTCCAGTTTTTTAAGGAATCTCCACACTGTTCTCCATATTTAAAGTTTTATAGTTTATTTATTAATCCAATTCTAATTCTGAAGACAAGAATTTACTTTTAACATTTCACCTTTGCAATGAGGTTTTCTTTTTAATTTATTTAGCTGGGCCAAGTCTTTGTTGCTGCCTGTAGGCTCTTAGTTGCAGCATGCAGGATCTAGTTCCCTGACCAGGGATTGAAGCCAGGCCCCCTGAATTGGGAATGTGGAGTCTTAACCACTGGACCACAGTGAGGCATTTAATAGGGTATTGTCCTTTTCCCACCACATGACTCTTGAACTTTGAGACATGATTTATAAACAGCATGTACCAGCAACAGACATTATAAAATTTTACTCACCCATTCTACTTCCAAGGCTTCCCTTACCTCATCTTCTCACATACATTAAGCATGGGGAAATTAAGCATGAAAGAATATTCAGGAGAACCTGAAGACAAAGTCCCATCTGTACAAGTGAGCTCTACTGATGTCCATACACTTTGCCCTAAGTTAAATGCAAAGGCCTCGTGTACCTCTAGACATCTATGTTTCTATGATATCCTGATTTGGAATTTATACCTATTTCTCAAATAATTTGAAAAGGGTTTTAAGATTAAACATAATGTAAAAAAATGGGGGGGACCAAAACGTGAAAGCAGAACAGAGGCCATTAAGGAAGTAGTGAGACTTGTACTTACTTATCAGAAACATAAGGAGACAAATATCAAGGTAATGATTTTCAGAAACTTGGATGCATTTGGAAGCCATCATCAATATTCTGCTAAACCAGCACTGGTGCCATTCTCTTTGTTTCTGCAGAAAAGAATTTTGAACCACTGGCTCCAGAACCACTCTGCCTGTGCTACAATCCTTGCTAGCACAATGAATGGCCCCCCATATCTGCCCCCTATCTGTTCTCCAGACTCATGCCTTCCAGCATCCCTTTCTTGCACTAGGCTCCAGATATAGAGAAGCATTTGCACTTACCAAAATATGCTGAGTTATTTCAAACCTTTGAGCCTTTGCTCCCTGAAATAGCCTTGTTCCCACCCCAATGTATCCATCTAATGAAAACCTATTCATCTCTAATTTATGAAGCCTTCCCTGAATTTCTCTGGTATAACTGATCATTTCTTCATCTATGGCCCCACCATGCATTGTAACAGTTTAGAACATATTTCCTGCTACAGCACTATGAGCTCCTGAAGGGGAAAGAACATGTCTTTTCATCTTTGTCTCCACAGTGCCCAGCACATAGTAAATGACTAAATTAATCAATTATGAGGCTGAGTTGTAAAAATAATTTCATAACTGTTTTTAACATCATTTAGGTAAGCTGCAGTCCATGGGATTGCTAAGAGTTGGACACGACTGAGCGACTTCCCTTTCACTTTTCACTTTCATGCATTGGAGAAGGAGATGGCAACCCATCCCAATGTTTTTGCCTGGAAAATCCCAGGGACGGGGAAGCCTGGTGGGGTCACACAGAGTCGGACATGACTGAAGCGACTTAGCAGCAGCAGCAGCAGCAGCAGCAGCAGCAAGTTATTATATAATCCCACAGTGACTACTTTGAAGGCAAGAACATCAATTTGGAAGACTGTAAATTCTGGCAAGTTGTTAAAAATCAGTCACATTAACTTTATCTTCACTTTTCACACTGTGTCCTCAAAGACACTACTAGGTATTAAATTAAGGGACACTTTGATTTTACTTTCTGGGGCATATAAATCAAGATAGGTCATGTTATGCTGCAATAGTAAACGATTTAAAAATCTCACTAGGTTAAGACAGCATGAGTTTCTTTCTTAAACAGTCCACTGCTGGTCGAGGTGACTTTTTAGGGTAGCTGTCCTCTACCTAATGGCTCAGTATTGCATTTCTGTTATCAATGGGTGCTTCTCTGTTTGACAGTGCAGAGGAAAAGAGCACTGGAGAGTTGAGAACCAACAATTAAATGCTTCTACTTAGAAGTGATATAGCTCATATGGCCACAGCTAACTTCAAGAGAGGAGAATAGAAAAATTCTCCTCTGTGTGCAGAAGGAAAAACACCAGCAATATTAGTGAGCAAATTATTTACCTCCTCTGAGACTCAATCTCCTTACATACGGAAGGAAGATAATGATAATAAAGCCCATCTCATCACTACAACCTTAGTAGTAGAACTTACAAAGTCCTTTATGATCTGACCTGACTTAATTCTCCAGTTTCATCATTTATCTTTCCATGCTTATATTTAACTTTCAATTTAATGAGCTCTTTTCATTTCGCAAAAAGTCTTGCCCTATCTCCCCTTTTTGGCTTCTGAATGTTCATACAAACCACTCCTTCTGCCTAGAATGTTCTCTCCTTGTGCACCCTCATTTTTTTGTCTAACTCCTACCTATGCTCCAGCTCTCAACCCAAATGTCACTTTTTCCAGGATACATTCTGTGCCTCTTTCCAACTCCATGAGAAAAGGGAACAAATCTATTTTGTTCCCACAAATCTTCAGCTTCTAAAATAAAGTCTGAAACATGGTAGGATATGTCTGAAGTTGGGTTTAAGATATGCAGGGAAAAGAATGAATATCACCCAAGTTTAACAAGAGTCACATAACATAAGTATTTGATACAATTTCTTTGGAGTATGAGATGGCTGGATGGCATCACAGACTCAATGGACGTTGAGTCTGAGTGAGCTCCGGGAGTTGGTGATGGACAGGGAGGCCTGGCGTGCTGCGATTCATGGGCATGCAAAGAGTCGGACACAACTGAGCGACTGAACTAACTGAACTGAACTGATGCTTAGTGAAATGTCAGAGAAAGATAAATACTGTATGTTATCACTTATATGTGGAATTTTAAAGTATAAAAAACCAGGTAATATGATTTAAAAATAAATGGATTCACAGATATAGAGCACAAACTGCTGCTTGCCAGTGAGAAGAGGGAAGCAGGAAGAGGCAAGATAGGAATAGGGGATTAAGAGGCACGGACCACTATGTGTGAAATAAGTAAGCTACAAGAATATATTGTTCAGCACAGGGAATAGAGCCAATATTTTATAACTTTGGAGTATAATCTATAAAAATTTTTAATCACTATGTTGTACATCTGAAAATAACATAACATTGCAACTCAACTATACCTCAATAAATACATTTTTAAATGATTTCTAAAGATAACCTTTGTATCTGCCCACACAGACAGTGATGCAGAATACAATATAAGGGTTCCCAGAAGAAGGCCTATGCCACATGGTGAGGAAGACACAGAGCATTCTAAGAAGTAAGGGGAAATGAGGTCTATTACACTGGTTAGGTCAGGTAACAGTGGAAACATCTGACCATTTGATCACATTAGTACAACATGCCCTGACTATGAAGAATCCTTAAATCTTTGGTTTGGGATCCAGTGACATTTCTTCTTCCTCTCCATTCTGGATCCTATTTTCCAAAAAAGCAACTGGCAAGGGAGCAGTTAATTGTTTTACAACTATCTAGGCTCTCTGTTCTAAGCTGTTTATACACACTATCTCATTTTTTAAAAACCCTATGTGGTAGGTATTAAAACAATGTCCAGCATTTATCATGAGCTCATCGAAGCCTGGTACTTTCATATGCATAATTTATTCCTGCAAACAATACTGCAAAGTACAAAATGCTGTAAGTGCAACAATTCTCTTCTTATAGACAAAGAAGTTTAGGTTCAGAGAAGTGAGATAATTTGCTCAGCTTCACACAGTAAATGGCAGAACTGGACTATGTGACATCTAAGCCTAGGCTCCTTGTAACTGTACCATGCCAATTCCCCATGTACAGATGAGAAGAGATGGGGTGAGAGGGAGAGAGAGAGAGAGAGAGAGAGAAACACCACGGACCCAATTCTGTCAATTCTTCTCTCTAGAAGAGACAATGAGAAGGACAAATGAAGGAAAAGAGATGCTATGTACTAACGCAGGAAAACAAACCCATCTTCTATTGAAGTGATTCACAGATCATTTTTATCAATCCCATTCTAAGTGACCATGAGGATTAGAGGGATTATCGGAGGAAAGAGTGGGCCCAAGAAGGAGAACTAGCCATGAGAAGCTGCCGATTAACAACAGATGCACCAAATGAGGTTGTGTGTGTGTGTGTGTGTGTGTGTGTGTGTGTGCGCGAGAGAGAGAGAGAGAGAGAGAGAGAGAAAATGAGATGGGAAAATCAGGACAAAATCAGCGGCAGATGCTGAAGTCATGCTCTCCCTTTGCGGGAAGGGAAGTTGAAATAGGACATGCAGCTATAAGGCAAAAGCAAAAACATCCCAAGGAGACTGTTATTGTGAGCGCTTATTGTCCTATGGAAATGACCTTCGATCAGGATGCATAATCACCATATTGCATTCAATTACAAGTTGAAGGTGAAACATGATTGCTAGTATCATGTTTATATCTAATCAGAAGTCAGGAGACGATTATGGTAATAATGTAGGGTGGAGGAGGGAGCTCATATCAGGAGAAGAGGGCAAACCTCGCTCAAGGACTCATATCTACTCTGCAGAAGACCGGAGTGGTGAACTGGGATTCTAAAGTCATGCCAATTAAAGAATACAAAAGGATCTCAGATGGCAGCATGGAATGGCCAGGGGTGCCATGGGAGGTAGGGAAAGAAGAGAACCCACTTGCCCATGGTTTCCAAAGTCTGACTTCTGGACCCTGGCATCTCAACTACCTGTGGTGCTTTTGATTCCTGGGCCCCATTCCAATCCTTCTGAGCCTCAGCCTCTAAGGATGGAGGCCTAAGAGACTGAATTTGGACAGGATGTGCAAGTGCCAATTCTTCTCATGTGCCCACTAAAAAAATGATGGATCAAAGAGCAATGAGATGTTGCATAGCTCAGCTAACACAAAGTATGGACCCCTAGGTCCCATCACTTGATATATTTTAAAAGCATATATATTGTTACCAATAGTTATAGTGATATTATAAGTCACGGGTGACAAAACACAAAAGTTTTTTTGCAGACTTCTCTTGAGTTTTGCAAACCCTGCTGCTGCTGCTGCTGCTGCTGCTGCTGCTAAGTTGCTTCAGTTGTGTCCGACTCCGTGCGACCCCATAGACGGCAGCCCACCAGGCTCCCCCGTCCCTGGGATTCTCCAGGCAAGAACACTGGAGTGGGTTGCCATTGCCTTCTAGCAAGGGCAAATTCCCTGGTGGCTCAGATGGTAAAGAGTCTGCCTGCAATACGGGGGACCTGGGTTCAATCCCTGGGTGGGGAAGATCCCCTGGAGGGGGGCATGGCAATCCACTCCAGTATTCTTGCCTGAAGAATTCCATGGATAGAAGAGCCTGGTGAGCTACAGTCTATGGGGTCATAAAGAGTCAGACACAACTGAGTAACTTTCACTTTCTCATTTAGTTTAAAATCTTATGAAACTCTCAGATACAAAGTAAACAGGTACATGATTATATATTACTTATTCATCTGTCCTCACAATTTTTTGTCCTTTTCAAAACACCTTTAATCTGATCAAATGAAATTAATCAACCCCCAAAGCACACACACATCCAATTCATTGCATATTTGCTTTAAATGATTGTTATTGCTTTCATTAGACTATAACCTACTTCGTGCATACTGTGTGTTAGGCATTGTGTCAATGACTCCAAATGCATGACCTCACTGAACACTCTCAACAGTTCTCAGAGGTAAGTCCCATGATCATCTCCATCTTACACAGGAGACACTAGGGTTCAGGGGAATAATTCAACTAAGGTCACACAGCCAGTCAGTGGGGGAGCCACGATAGTAATAAGCTCCTGTATGCCTTGCCCTGCAAGAAAGAAGAAAAGCAGTAGTACAGATGATACAAAACAACAAAAAGTCTCCAAGCCCTTTAGGTTTGGCTTTGGAAGGCAGTTCATGATTTTTGGCAGCAGAACAGCCTCCCTAATTAAGTTTGTTTAGGTCGGCATTAAAATGACTCTGCTGGTGCTGAACTCATGTCTGCTGGGGCTACTACAGAAGAAGGCCTGACCTTGTTTTAAAAGAACCGATGAATAATCCAAACTTAACAGGATCTCAAAGAGTAAAAAAGTGATATGAGGTCAGAGCAAAGCTGGGAGTCTGAGAAGTCCGCAGAGTGGTTTGGTGTTCACATCTTGAATAGAAGTACTTGCTTTCATACTGAAAGCTCCTACTTCTAGTCAATTTATTGCTTCCATCTTTATGCTCCGCACAGATTTACTCTCTATAGTCATATCCATGTCATATCTAATGACAAGATGCAACAACTAATCTGAGCTTGTGCCTGACCCCTGATATTCCCACACTGAAACTCTATTAGATTCTACATTGATAGCTCCTTCTGACTCCAATCTACCAGCTTATCACTGAGCCAAAGAGTACAAGTCCCTCAAGAGCAAAGCAATTTATTTAAATAACACAGTTAAGTATATGGGAAAGCGTGTTGCATTCAGTAAGTCAACATTCTCCTGCGAAAAGCAAAAAGTCCAGTGTAGCCGCTCCTGATGCAGTAATATAACTGTCACACAGCCCTCTGCCCCCACTTCAGTCCTTCCATTGGGTCGTTTCCCCATTCATCTCAATGGAACCAGCTAAACTGGTTTCTGAAAGATATATTTTCAAGAGGGTGGTAGCCTTTTTATGGGGAAAACCCAGACTTTGGCTTACTGAGCTCAACACCCAAGGACCTCACTTAAGAATCCCCAGGACAGTCAGAGGCTGAGAACGGACACATCTGTGTCCCCCAGGTGGTGCAGCAGAGCAAAAAGCGTGAGCTTCCCACCGTGTAAAGAACAGCCTGGACTCCTTCCTCTTCAGAAAGATTAAAGGGATCCTGCTTACCAGGTAATGAGTAAGATCTTTCCCCTTAGAGAAAGTGGGAGAATCTACTGTTTCTAAGGTTATGTTTGCATCTTCCCCTTGCAGTGGTTGGGGGCGCCTCGACTGTAAGACTGCAATAATCTGTGAACGTGGAAATGCAGTCTACTCAAGCAGACCTTGAACTGCCATCCATTCCTTTCAAGTGATGGCGGTTTAATTGGCTGTGTGATGAGGCTGCCTAGGCATCGAGTGTAGCCTGCTCTCAAGGGAGAGCCATTTATATTGTCTTTGAAGCCCACCAGAAATGGTGTCAACACACCACAAGAAGGGCTGAGCCGACCGCCGCTGCCAGGTTGTCGCTGACTAAAGCTGAAGAGAGTCAGTCAGGCCATAAATCTTTTGAAAGAAGCCTGGGTGATGGACAGGCTTTGAGAAATGTGTTCTGAGGATTCTGCCAGGAGAGTAGGCTCTGTATGCAGGCCTGAACAAACTTCTGTTACTCTCTCCTTTTCTCATGGCTCATTCTCTTCCTCAAAATATTTCCTTTCAAGCACTCTTCCTTTTGTCCCACATCTGAAAAAGAAAATGCTCCTTTCCAAGGAAAACTCTTTCACCAATTTCCATCGCAACCCTCCGCCTCTGTGGATTCTTTGTATGAATTAGCCAGTCTCTCCCACATTTCCAGAGTTTCCCTCTCCACAGGCCCCTTCCTCTCTGGCTTCAAAGATGTTGCCTCCAGAATCCACCCTTCAGGCCCCTGGGCCCTCTAGTTGCTGAGGCTCATTCATCTTCCCTCCATTGCCACACTCACCCTTGTGTATCTTTGAGATCTGACTTTTGCTCCCACCATTTTACCAAAAGTATTATGTCGGGAGGTATTGAATGCATCGAAATCAACAATATAGTGGACATTTTCTTCATGCTTATTCACTTGACCTTTCTCCAATTGTTGTTTAAAAGAATTGGCCACCCATTGACATATATACACCGCCGTGTGTAAAATAGCTAGCTAGTGGGAAGCAGCTTTACAGCACAGGGAGCTCAGCTTGGGGCTGATGACTTAGAGGGGTGAGAAGGGGGAATGGGAGAAAGGCTCAAGAGGGAGGGAATATATGTATACATACAGCTGATTCACGTTGTCGAACAGCAGAAACTAACATGACATTGTAAAGCAGTTATCCTTCAGTTAAAAAATAAATTTTAAAAAAGAGAGGGGAGGAGACAAAAAAATTTGGCTACCAATTTGATCATCAGAGCTATCTAAGGAAATAAATCTGTGTCATTATTCCGGTGCATCTCAATCTTCAGTGTCTCCATAATGCCTACTGACTAAAGAGCAAATTCCTTAGTCTGGCATTTCAGCCCATAATCTTCTTTCCCATCCCTCACTCCCCACTCCTCCTTGGCATATATCTTTTACTCTAGCCTAAACCACTTCCCGTTTCCAGGACACATTGTGACCATCTTATTTTATTTTGGTAAGAACACTTAACATGAGATCTACCCTCTTAAAAACTTTTAAGTGTATATACAGTGTTTTTGGAGGAGGGCATGGCAACCCACTCTAATATCCTTGAGAATCCTATGGACAGAGGAGCCTAGCAGGCTACACTCTGTAGGGTCACGAATAGTTGGACATGACTGAAGCAACTTAGCATGCAGTGTACACAGTGGTTTTGATTCTAGGTGCAATCTTGTGCAGATCTCCAGGACTTATTTATCTTGCATAAAAATGTTTGTACCCTTTAACCATCATCTTTCCATTCCCCTTCCCCCCAGCCCTGACAACCACCCTTCCATTCTTTGATTCTATGACTGACTGCTTTAGATACCTCATCATGCAGTATTTGTCTTATGTGACTGGCTTATTACACTTAGCATAATGTCTTTAAGGTTCATCCATGTTGTCACATTGTGAAATTTTCTTTTTAAGGACTGAATAGTATTTCATTCATGTATGTATCACATTTTCTTTATCTGTTGATAGACATTTAAGTTGTTTCAATTTCTTGGCTATGGTGACTAATGTTGCAATGAACATGTGGGTGCAGATATCTCTTTGAGATCTTGATTTCAATTCTTTTAGATCAAAACACAGAGGTGAGCTTGCTGGATCATACGGCAGTTCTATTTTTAACTTTCTGAGTAACCTCCATACTGTTTTCCACAATGGCTGTACCATTTTGCATTCCCACCAACAGTGCACGAGTGGGCCCTTTTCTCCACATTCTCACCAACACTGGTTGTGCCTTTTGGTGGCTTTTTTCTATAATAGTCATCCTGACACTGACTATTTTTGACTGCACAACATTGCTCATACAATCCCCTCCATTTATAATCCCCTTTCTCATATTTTGTCTCTCTAACCACAATTTAATAAATGTTTCTTGAGCACCTGTTTTGTGCCAGAGCTGGATCAGACATCACTTCCTTTGTGAAGTTTTCACTGGTCCTACAGACAGTGAATCCCCACAGAATTTTGTTTTCCTTTTCTGTGTTTTCCTTGTGGAAATTCATACTCTACAAAGACCTGAAAGATTGTTTTAACCCACAGTTAACTCATATGCTCTGTAAGGACAGAGACCATGTCTTTGTAATCCTGCAGTATCTCAGCACAGTACATCTTCAGAATACACTTTCAATAATTTTCTGTCAAATAAGTTCAGACCATGCAATTAATAATGATTCCCACTCACAATTCAAATAATTTCTCTGAGACATTAATCCTACTGAATCCTTGCTCTCCCCAGATTCAGCAAGACAAATGTGCTCCTATTCACTCCTCTACAGGGTAAGAATAGTGAGGCATTAGAAACGCTATATGCTAGCAAAGGACATGTTATTTCAAAAAAAAAAAAAGTACTAACACCAAAGCTGCAGAGATGATCAGATGCCAGCAATGCCATATGCCAAACACTGAAGGCAAACGTGCGAGTGCGGCATGGTTTAGGGGATGAGGAAAGCATGTGGATCTTCTGAAAATGTACCTAGAATCCCCTATGTAGAAGTCCTGCACTAGCATCATCCTCACAAAGATACTAAGGATCTAGAAAAATCCTTAGATCTGAGGCCCTTGTATTTGCAGCAGCAGTAATCTACCTGAAAAATAAAAAGCTGCAGTAAGTGGCTGTTTAGCAGGAGACGAAAAGGCTGAAACATCAGAAACATCTTTGCTTCGTGGAAATAACTCTAATTTAGTGAAAAGGGGAAGCAGGCTTTAGAGAAGAAAAAAAAAATTGCTCCACCAGAATGTAGATAACAAACAGCTCCTTTTCCCTAGAGTTGAAAGCGAGTGAAATGAGTACCCAGGGTACCTCAAGGGCAAAGGAGCACGTTTGGGGTTTGTTACTGTTATTATTTTAAGGTGATAGCTGACCGTGTGCCTCTCATTTCTGGAATGGGAACAATGTTTCTGGGAAACATCATGGAGCGGTAGAAAGATCACAGGCTTTGGGGCAGATCAATCTCAGTTCAAATTCTAGCCTTGTGCTTATTAACTGTACCTTGGACAAGCTACTTAAATCCTGTGAGTCTCAGTCTTCTCAATTGTAAAACAGGGGTCATCATACCTAATTAGCAGGGTGGTTTGAAGGCAAAGGATAATAACAACAGCATTTACTAGGAGGCAGGCACTATAAGCTTACTTCACATGTATTATTATCTCACCTGTGTTATCACACAACCCTCTGAACTAAGTGCTACTAGCTCCCCACCTTTGCAGATGAGGAAAGTAGGGCTCTGAATGGTTGAGTGATTTATCCAAGATCATACCGCTAATGGATGACACAGCTAGGACTGAAACTCAAATCAGGATGTTATCTTATTCACTACAACAGTCAGCCTTGCTAGTCTCCAAAAGTTGGCACACCCATCCCCAGGGCTGGGAATTGGGGCAGTTCTCGGCCTATCCTTTGTTTCCAGACCATTGTTCCTCTGCCATATCTCTCAAGAAAACTATTCTATTTCCAGCTGTCTTGATGAATCTAGCAAGAATTTTGGTTAGTAGACCCTGAACTTTGCTTTTTCAAGGCCACTGGTTGTGTCTTATCCTAGTAACTCAATAGTAGTAGTAGTAGTGACAATAACAGTAATAATAGCTCACTTTTATTGATGGCTTGCTACGCACCAGGCATTGCACTAAACACTTCATATGCATGAGCTTATTTAATCTTTATAATGACTCTGTGGTATGGGTACTATTATTCAATAAGATAATGAATGTAAAATCCCTGGCACAGAGTAAGCTCAATAATTGCTGGTTCTAACTCTGAATATTACTTCTCAGTAGGTCTGCAGAATGCAAAGCACTCACAGAAGGGGTGGGCAATCTCGTTTATTTTAAGAGGGAGCTTCCAGTTCAAAATGGCAGAGTAGAGGACATGCGCTCATCTCCTCCTGTGAGAGCACCAAAATCACAACTAGCTGTTGAACAACCATTGACAGGAGGATACTGGAACCCATCAAAAAAAGATACCCAACTTCCAAAGACAAGAAGAAACTGCAATGACATGGTAGGAGGGGTACAAACATGATAAAGTCAAATCCCATAAGGTTCTGAGCCCCACATCAGGCTTCCTAGCCTGGGGATCCTGCAAAGGGACTGAGACTCCCCAGGGAATCTAACCTTGAAGGCCGGTGGGATTTGATTACAGCACTTCCACAGGACTGGGGGAAACAGAGACTCCACCCTAGGAGGACATGAACAAAATTTTGCACATGCCAAGACCCAGGAGAAAGGAACAGTGATCCCACAGGAGACTGAACCAGACCTGCCTGCTGGTATTGAGAGTCTCCTGTGGAGGCACGGGCCGGCAGTGGTTCACTGCTGTACTAGCAGCAGCAGTCCTGGAAGGTGCCCCTTGGCATAAGTCTTCTTGCAGGTCACCATTAACCCTGCCATAGAGCCTGTAGACCCCAGGGCTGGGTCTTGCATGCTAAGTCACTTCAGTCATGTCCAACTCTTTGAGATCCTATGGACTGTAGCCCACCAGACTCCTCTGTCCATGGGATTCTCTAGGCAAGAATACTGAAGTGGGTTGCCATGCTCTCCCCTAGGGGCTCTTCCTGACCCAGGGACTGAACCTGTATCTCTTATGTCTCTTGCATTGGCAGACAGGTTCTTTACTGCTAGGGCCACCTGGGAACCCCTAGGGAGGGAGGGAGTGCAACTCCACCCATCAGCAAATAATTGGATTAAAGCTTTACTGAACATGGCCCTGCCCACCAGAGCAAGACCCACTTTTTCCCACTGCCAGTCCCTCCCATCAGGAAACTTACACAACTCCCCTAGCCTCATCCACCAGAGGACAGAAGAAGCAAGAAGAGAACAATCCTGCAGCTGCCAGAATGAAAACCACATCACAAAAAGTTAATCAAAATGAAAATGCAGAGTTATATCCCAGATGAAGGGACAAGATAAAACCTGAAGTGGAAATAGGCAACCTCCCACATAAAGGATTCAGACTAATGATAATGAAGATGATCCAGAATCTCAGAAAAAGAATGGAGAAGATGCAGATGTTTACCAAAGACATAGAAGAACTAAAGAACAAAAAAGAACAGATGAACAATACACTAGAAGCAATCAGTAACAATAATTGAAGCAGAATGGATAAGTAACCTGGAAGACAGAATGGTGGAAATCACTGCCACAAAACAGAGTATAGAAAAGAGAATGAAAAAAAAAAAAATGACGACAGCCTAAGAGACCTCTGGAGCAACATTAAACACACCAACCTTCACATTTTAGGGGTCCCAGAAGAAGACAGAGAGAAAGGACCTGAGAAAATATTTGAAGAAATAATAACTGAAAGCTCCTCAAACATGGGAAAGGAAATAGTTAACCAAGTGTAGGAAGCACATAGAGTCCCAGGCAGGAAAAACCCAAGGAGGAACAGACCAAGACATATAATAATGAAACTGACAAAAATTAAAGACAGATAAAATATTAAAAGCAACAAGGGAAAAACGACAAATAAAATACAAGGGAACTCACATAATGTTATCAGCTGATTTCTCAAAAGAAACTCTACAAGCCAAAAGGGAACAGCATGATATTAAAGTGATGAAAGGGAAGAACCTACAACAAAAACTCTACCCAGAAAGACTCTCCTTCAGATTTGATGGAGAAATCAAAAGCTTTCCAGACAAGCAAAGTTAAGAGTATTCAGAACCACCAAACCAGCTTTACAACAAATGCTAAAGGAACTTCTCTAGGCAGGAAACACACAAGGAGGAAAAGACCTACACCAAATACACCCCAAAAAATTAAGGAAATGGCAATAGAATCATATATACTGATAATTACCTTAAATGTATATGGATTAAGTACACCAAACAAAAGACATAGACTGGCTTGGTGGATGAGAACATGTGCATATATGCACTTCCACTGATCATATCACTCTACTTAACCCCCCCAAATTGTATGTAACTGTTTTATATTAGGGTAATCATGTTTCCATTATGGCTTGCAATTGTAATTATTTTTTTGTCTGACTATTGATTGTGAAAACTGATGAACATCTTTTACTATTGTGGTTCAGTTCAGTTCAGTTGCTCAGTCGTGTCCGACTCTTTGTGACCCCATGAATCACAGCACGCCAGGCCTCCCTGTCCATCACCAACTCCCGGAGTCCACCCAAACTCATGTGTATCCAGTCGGTGATGTTATCCAGCCATCTCATCTTCTGTGTCCCATTCTCCTCCTGCTCCCCATCCCTCCCAGCATCAGGGTCTTTTCCAATGAGTCAACTCTTTGCATGAGGTGGCCAAAATATTGGAGTTTCAGCCTCAGCATCAGTCCTTCCAATGAACACTCAGGATTGGTCTCCTTCAGAATGGACTGGTTGGATCTCCTTGCAGTCCAAGGGACTCTCAAGAGTCTTCTCCAACACCACAGTTCAAAAGCATCAATTCTTCCACACTCAGTTTTCTTCACAGTCCAACTCTCACATCCATACATGACCACTGGAAAAACCATAGCCTTGACTAGATGGACCTTTGTTGGCAAAGTAATGTC
Organism: Ovis canadensis; assembly: GCF_042477335.2. Classification (NCBI taxonomy): domain Eukaryota; kingdom Metazoa; phylum Chordata; class Mammalia; order Artiodactyla; family Bovidae; genus Ovis; species Ovis canadensis. Next base: position 121,856,838 of record NC_091727.1, read on the forward strand.
TCTGCTTTTGAATATGCTCTCTAGGTTGGTCATAACTTTCCTTCCAAGGAGTAGGCATCTTTTAATTTCATGGCTGCAATCACCATTTGCAGTGATTTTGGAGCCCCAAAAAATAAAGTCTGACACTGTTTCCATTGTTTCCCCATCTAGTTGCCATGAAGTGATGGGACCAGATGACATGATCTTAGTTTTTTGAATGCTGAGCTATATGCCAACTTTTTCACTCTCCTCTTTCACTTTCATCAAGAGGCTTTTTAGTTCGTCTTCACTTTCTGCCATAAGGGTGGTGTCATCTGCATATCTGATGTTATTGATATTTCTCCCAGCAATCTTGATTCCAGCTTGTGCTTCTTGGTTACCTGTTATTCACTTAATACCATTGTATCATGATTGGTCAACAGAAAATAATTAAGTTCCACATGCAATCACAAAAATGACAGAATGATTTCTGTTCGTCTCCAAGGCAAACCATTCAATATCACAGTTATCCAAGTCTATGCCCCAACCAGTAATGCTGAAGAAGCTGAATTTGAATGGTTTTATGAAGACCTACAAGACCTTTTAGAAATAACACCCACAAAAGATGTCCTTTTTATTATAGGGGACTGGAATGCAAAAGTAGGAAGTCAAGAAACACCTGGAGTAACAGGCAAATTTGGCCTTGAAATGCGGAATGAAGCAGGGTAAAGACTAATAGAGTTTGGCCAAGAAAATGCACTGGTCATAGCAAACACCCTCTTCCAACAACACAAGAGAAGACTCTACACATGGACATCACCAGATGGTCAACACCGAAATCAGATTGATTATATTCTTTGCAGCCAAAGATGGAGAAGCTCTATACAGTCAACAAAAACAAGCCCAGGAGCTGACTGTGGCTCAGATCATGAACTCCTTATTACCAAATTCAGACTCAAATTGAGGAAGTAGGGAAACCGCTAGACAATTCAGGTATGACCTAAATCAAATCCCTTATGATTATACAGTGGAAGTGAGAAATAGATTTAAGGGCCTGGATCTGATAGATAGAGTGCCTGATGAACTATGGAATGAGTTTCGTGACATTGTACAGGAGACAGGGATCAAGAACATCCCCATGGAGAAGAAATGCAAAAAAAGCAAAATGGCTGTCTGGGGAGGCCTTACAAATAGCTGTGAAAAGAAGAGAGGCGAAAAGCAAAGGAGAAAAGGAAAGATATAAGCATCTGAATGCAGAGTTCCAAAGAATAGCAAGAAGAGATAAGAAAGCCTTCTTCAGTGATCAATGCAAAGAAATAGAGGAAAAGAACAGAATGGGAAAGACTAGAGATTTCTTCAAGAAAATTAGAGATACCAAGGGAACATTTCATGCAAAGATGGATTCAATAAAGGACAGAAATGAAATGGACCTAACAGAAGCAGAAGATATTAAGAAGGTGGCAAGAATACATGGAAGAACTGTACAAAAAAGATCTTCACGATCCAGATAATCATGATGATGTGATCACTAATCTAGAGCCAGACATCTTGGAATGTGAAGTCAAATGGGTCTTAGAAAGCATCACTATGAACAAAGCTAGTGGAGGTGATGGAATTCCAGTTGAGCTGTTTCAAATCCTGAAAGATGATGCTGTGAAAGTGCTGCACTCAATATGCCAACAAATTTGGAAAACTCAGCAGTGACCACAGGACTGGAAAAAGTCAGCTTTCATTCCAATTCAAAAGAAAGGCAATGCCAAAGAATGCTCAAACTACCGCACAATTGCACTCATCTCACATACTAGTAAAGTAATGCTCAAAATTCTCCAGGCCAGGCTTCAGCAATATGTGAACCATGAACTCCCTGATGTTCAAGCTGGTTTTAGAAAAGGCAGAGGAACCAGAGATCAAATTGCCAACATCTGGATCATGGAAAAAGCAAGAGAGTTCCAGAAAAACATTTATTTCTGTTTTATTGACTATGCCAAAGCCTTTGACTGTGTGGATCACAATAAACCATGGACAATTCTGAAAGAAATGGGAATACCAGACCACCTGACCTGCCTCTTGAGAAATCTGTATGCAGGCCAGGAAGCAACAGTTAGAACTAGACATGGAACAACAGACTGGTTCCAAATAGGAAAAGGAGTACGTCAAGACTGTATATTGTCACTCTGCTTATTTAACTTCTATGCAGAGTACATCATGAGAAATGCTGGACTGGAAGAAACATAATCTGGAATCAAGATTGCCGGGAGAAATATCAATAACCTCAGATATGCAGATGACACCACCCTTATGGCAGAAAGTGAAGAGGAGCTAAAAAGGCTCTTGATGAAAGTAAAAGAGGACAGCAAAAAAGTTGGCTTAAAGCTCAACATCCAGAAAATGAAGATCATGGCATCTGGTCCCATCACTTCATGGCAAATAGATGGGGAAACAGTGAAAACAGAGTCAGACTTTATTTTTTTGGCCTCCAAAATCACTGCAGATGGTGACTGCAGCCATGAAATTAAAAGACGCTTACTCCTTGGATGAAAAGCTATGACCAACCTAGATAGTATATTCAAAAGCAGAGACATTACTTTGCCGACTAAGGTCTGTCTAGTCAAGGCTATGGTTTTTCCTGTGGTCATGTATGGATGTGAGAGTTGGACTGTGAAGAAGGCTGAGTGCCAAAGAATTGATGCTTTTGAACTGTGGTGTTGGAGAAGACTCTTGAGATTCCCTTGGACTGCAAGGAGATCCAACCAGTCCATTCTGAAGGAGATCAACCCTGGGATTTCTTTGGAAGGAATGATGCTAAAGCTGAAGCTCCAGTACTTTGGCCACCTCATGCAAAGAGTTAACTCATTGGAAAAGACTCTGATGCTGGGAGGGATTGGGGTCAGGAGGAGAAGGGGACGACCGAGGATGAGATGGCTGGATGACATCACCGACTCAATGGACATGAGTCTGAGTGAACTCCGGGAGATGGTGATGGACAGGGAGGCCTGGCGTGCTGCAATTCATGGGGTCACAAAGAGTTGGACATGACTGAGCGACTGAACTGAACTGAACTGAACACCAGTAAAACAACCATTTAATAGAAAAACCTGTAATCACTTTTAAAAATCCAGATGCATATCAGAATTTTCTTGGGATATTTTATAAAAAAAAAAAAAAATTGCTTATTTTCCTCCAGAGATCCAGATGTGTTTCTAATGAGCAGCTATGTTTAAAAGCAACTGGACTATATGATGATCTTTTACTTTTATCAAATTTGTTTCACTTTTTGTATTTCATGTTTAGTGCTCCCATGTCATTTAGTTTATGTTTTCCAATTTCTCCTTTTTATTTTTGATGTTCTTTCTCAAGCCTTTATGAAGTATAGTAGAAAAGCTTTTGTATACATATATATAGATATATAGTATGGATAATATGTATATATTTTAGAAAGCTTATGAATTTTTGCCTAGCTAAAAAATTTATGACATTTATGGCATTCCACTTGACTTAGTATGAATAGAATGCTAGATTTCTAATTTATACATTCACTCAGAAGTTTGATATAGTTCCATGTATTTTGCATGTAATAGTCCTGCTGAAAGTCTAGAAAGTTTATCACCTTAGTGATTTTTTAAAAATTTGAATGAGGCTTGAAACTTCTATTCCAATTCTGAGAATATAAAGAAATTCTGTGTTGTAAAAGAAAAAAAAAACCAGAAAATTAACATGTGATATAGTTATTAAATATAGACTTTGTTCAAATTTCACAAACACAAAAAGAGTGGATTATGTATAACTGATTCACTTTGCTGTACAATTGATACTAACACAACATTGTAAATCAACCCTATTCCAATACATAAAAATTTTTAAAGGGATGAGGCTAGGAAAAAATATGAAATAAAAAACAAAATGTGAGTGAGAGACGCTGAGGAGATTAAAAACAGATGTTGATAAAATTAAGTATAATTGAAGGCATGGAGAGAGAGAGATCTGAAAGAAATCAGTTTAAAATGGTAAAATAATGATACATTGATTGATGACAATCAGATGACAGGTTGATAGATATTCATAAAGGAGAAACCAGTAGTAGTAAGACAGGGCAAAGAATACAGAAAATGAGAGAGAAGAAAAGAAAGTTTTTTTCAAAGGAGACAGTAAAAGAAGAAAGGAAGAATTGAATTCTATAGAGGATGAGTCAGGGAAAAGAATGGCATAAAGAAGGAGAAGGGATGTAAGAGTGTGATGTTTAATACAACCATAGATAGGTGATTGATAGATGATCGATGGTTAAATGGATAGATAGGTCTTATTTTTAAAAAGAGAACCAAGTTTTTAAAAGTCAGTACATACATATACACAATGGAGTATTACTCAGCCATTAAAAAGAATACATTTGAATCAGTTCTAATGAGGTGGATGAAACTAGAGCCAATTATACAGAGTGAAGTAAGCCAGAAAGAAAAACACCAATACAGTATACTAATGCATATATATGGAATTTAGAAAGATGGTAATGATAACCCTGGTATGTGAGACAGCAAAAGAGACACAGATGTATAGAACAGTCTTTTGGACTCTGTGGGAGAGGGAGAGGGTGGGATGATTTGGGAGAATGGCATTGAAACATGTATATTATCATAAGTGAAAGGAATCGCCAGTCCATATTCGATGCAGGATATAAGATGCTTGGGGGCTTGTGCACTGGGATGACCCAGAGGTATGGTATGGGGAGGGAGGTGGGAGGGGGGTTCAGGATGGGGAACTCGTGTACACCTGTGGCAGATTCATGTTGATGTATGGCAAAACCAATGCAATATTGTAAAGTAATAAGCCTCCAATTAAAATAAATAAATTTGTATTAAAAAATAAATAAATAAAAGTCAGTACATAAAAGATAGAAAAAGAGAAAGGGAAAGAAGTTAAATATTTTTCAAAAGGGGCCAGTACACAGAGAATAAAAGAAAAAGGGAAGATGGACAGAACAGGATAGAATAGGGTAAAGTAGGAAAGGGAAACAGGAAGGCAGGGAGGCTGTGTGCAGACAGGCGCAGAGAAGAAAGAAATACAGAAAGGGAACAAGGAAATGATGAACAGAAATCGAATAACAGAAGGAAAAAACAAAGGAAGACATATGAAAGCAAAAAAGAGGAAAGATTTCAAATGGAATAAATTGTAAGAAAATGTAAAATAGAGAAAAATACGAGAATGAGAGACAGAAAGGAAAGTAAAAAGGAGAGTCAGAGACAGAAAGAAAGGAAGAATGTCTCACAGGCCAAAAAGTTTTAAAAGTAGGAGCCAATTTAAGAGTGACTGACAGCTGGATATAGAGCCAGCCAGCTAGGTAGGTAGATAGGTAGAAAGAACAGATTTTTAATGGAGAAAGCAGTAGTAAAGATGATAGCAAACTGTATAAAGAAAGGGAGAAGGAAACAAAATGTTTTGAAAAAGAAGTAGTATAAACAAAGCAAAAGAAGAATGGAAGGAAGGAGGAAGGGAAGAAAGAAGGAAATGGGAGAAAGGGGGGAAGAGGAAGGAGAGAGAAATGGACAGAAAGAGAGAGAAGCAAATGAAAGAGGATGAGAGAACGAGCGTGGGTGGATGGATGGAGAAAGGAAAGGAGGAGGTGGGGGCAAGGAAGAAAGAAATGAGGAAAGGGCGAAGGGGCAGTGGACAGTAAGGGGGAGGAAGGGATGGTGGAAGAGATGAAGCGAGGGAGGGGAGGGGGAAAACATGCATGCAGGTGGGGAAAGAAGAGAGAGAGACCATGAAAGAAATGGAGTGAGGAGAAGACAAAGAAAGAGGAGAAAGAGGAGGCAGGAAGGAGGGAAGAAGAAAGAGAGGGTATAGGGAGTGAGGAGAGAAAGCTCCAAAAAAGGAACTCAGCTAACAACAAACAAAGATTAATGGAGAACAGCTAGGTAGAGGTAGTTTGGTAGATTGATGGACAGATGGGTAAGTAGACAGGATTTTTATATGGAAGATCTAGTTTTTAAAAGTCAATATTAAAAAGATAAGTGAAGAAGAGAAACAGGTTTAAAAGAGGAAACCCAAAAAATGGATATAAGAGGAAGAGAGGGGGAAGGAAATAAAGGAGAAGGAAGGAAAGGAAGAAGGAGGTCAGGAAGGCAGGAAGTAGGGGAGAGAGGGAGGGAAGGAGGCAGGCAGGCAATAAGTTTACAAAGGGTGGGACTTGCGTGGTGGCTCAGTGGATAAGAATCCACCTGCTAGTGCAGGGGACACAGGTTCGATCCCTGGTCCAGGAAGATCCCACATGCCGTGGAGCAACCAAGCTAATGTGCCACAACTACTGAGCCCACTCTAGAGCCTGTGAGCTGCAATTATTGAAGCTCTCATGCCCTAGAGTGTGGCTCTGAATGAGAAGCCTGCCCACTGCAACTAGAGAGTAGGCCCTGTCTGCTGCAACTAGAGAAAGCCTGCAAGCAGAAACAAAGACCCAACACAACCAAAAATAAATAAAAATTTTAAAATAAAGGATGAGTCAGTAGGGAAGACAGCTAAAGAAGGGAAGAGAATATAAGAGTGAAAATGTAGGAACCATTTTCCTACAAAAAACCTAAAACAGTTGTGTGGCAGGGGACAGATTGTAAAAGTAGGAGTCAGGAAAGCAAAGACAAAGATAAATGGTTGAGAGCTGAACAGGTAGGTAGGCAGTTATACAGATGATGGGTAAGTAGGTAGGTAGGTATATAATTTTAAAAGTGGAAGCCAGTAAGGAGGAATGCATGAGAAAGAGAATGAGAGAGTTAGAGCAGGAATGAAAAAATAAAAGGGGAGCCAGCAGAAAGAGAGTAAAAGGAGGATGGGGGGAAGGAAGAAGGAGGGTGGGAAGGGTAAAGATAAAGAAGGAAGGAAGGAAGATAGGAAGAAAGGATGATAGAACAGAAGTAAGAAATAATGAAGAAAAAAAGAGGTTTATAAATGATGAGCCAGTAGGGGAAAGTGAGAAAAAGCAGAAAAAGACAATGTGAAAATGACAGGGAGAACCAATAGAGCCAAGTACAATTGTATGTGATGGAGGGAGATGAGTTTAAAAAGTAGAAGTCAGTTTTTTTAAAAAAAGAATGTACCCCAATGTTCATCGCAGCACTGTTTATAATAGCCAGGACATGGAAACAACCTAGATGTCCATCAGCAGATGAATGGATAAGAAAGCTGTGGTACATATACACAATGGAGTATTACTCAGCCAAAACCTGTGGTACATATACACAATGGAGTATTACTCAGCCATTAAAAAGAATACATTTGAATCAGTTCTGATGAGATGGATGAAACTGGAGCCGATTATACAAAGTGAAGTAAGCCAGAAAGAAAAACACCAATACAGTATACTAACACATATATATGGAATTTAGAAAGATGGCAATGATGACCCTGTATGCAAGACAGCAAAAAAGACACAGATGTGTATAGTGGACTTTTGGACTCAGAGGGAGAGGGAGAGGGTGGGATGATTTGGGAGAATGGCATTGAAACATGTATACTATCATGTAAGAATCGAATCACCAGTCTATGTCCAATGCAGGATACAGCATGCTTGGGGCTGGAGCACAGGGATGACCCAGAGGGATGTTATGGGGAGGGAAGTGGGAGGGGGGTTCATGTTTGGGATCGCATGTACACCCGTGGTGGATTCATGTCAATGTATGGCAAAACCAATACAGTATTATAAAGTAAAATTAAGTAAAAATAAAAAGTTAAAACAAAAGAAAACAAACAAACAAACAAAAAGAATACAATATAGGTGGATAGATGGTTCTGTAGGTAGAGGGAGAGGCAGGTACGGCAGATAGGCAGATAGATGACAGGCAGAAACATACGTACATACATCCATGCAGACATACACAGACACACAGAACTGATCTGGAAAAGGAGAAACCAGTAAAAAGTCAATACGTGAAAGGTAGAGAGTTGGAAAGAGAAGAAATGAAAAACTTTTTGTGGATCGCTAAATAGTAAAAAGAAAGAGAAAAGAGAGGACAGGAGACAAGATGTGTGAGGGGGAACAAAAGAGAAGGGAAAAGAACCAGATAAAAAGAAGTTTTAAGGGAAAGCAGAAAATACTTTACCTTTAAAGAAATGAGCAAGAGAATTCGTTCAAGAGAACTTCTAAAAAGGACCAGTCAGTAAACACAATGTGAGAGGGAGGAAGGAAGGAAAAGTTTGTGAAGGAAGAGTCAGTAACAAAAGCTCACGGTTCAGTTCAGTGAGATGAGGGTGTAACCTTCTGCCTCTGAGACAGTATATCACTTTAGCAGCCAGCTTTCTCCCTCCATCTTCAACTGTTAACTTCCCCTTCCAGTAGGAGGAAGGTTTCAGGTAGGCATCTTAAACAGTGCCCACCTCAGATGCTTTTTGAAAAAAGAAAACATAAAAGAACTTGATGTTCACAGTATTTCAGAGGTGACAGGAGAATGAAGATGTCTATTTCACATATGAAATTGACTTATCACTGTAACAAAGACATCATGTTCTACCATGTCGACACCAAGGAATACACGTAACTCTAATGAAAACCCAGTTAGCACACATATAGTTTAGAATCCTTTTGTCTATTTCTAAATGATTAGAAACAGGAACGGCAGTCACCTTTTTCACAAATCAGGTCTATATATGTATGGTTGCCTCAGCCAGATTTTTGAGGCACAACCAAGAATTGTCATGGCCATTGTGGGGTCTCCAGCACATGGCCTCCGGGGTCTCTAGCACAGGTATGATGCTGGTCTGCATCCCCACACAAACAAAAAGCCATGGTCTTCTTGAGCAGGACAGAGGGACAGAGTTTTTCCCCTTTTGCCAGAAGACAGTTCTGCCCCCCGCCCAGTAGAGCTTTAACTATACATTGTGGGGTCTCCAGCACATGGCCTCCGGGGTCTCTAGCACAGGTATGATGCTGGTCTGCATCCCCACACAAACAAAAAGCCATGGTCTTCTTGAGCAGGACAGAGGGACAGAGTTTTTCCCCTTTTGCCAGAAGACAGTTCTGCCCCCCGCCCAGTAGAGCTTTAACTATACATTGTGGGGTCTCCAGCACATGGCCTCCGGGGTCTCTAGCACAGGTATGATGCTGGTCTGCATCCCCACACAAACAAAAAGCCATGGTCTTCTTGAGCAGGACAGAGGGACAGAGTTTTTCCCCTTTTGCCAGAAGACAGTTCTGCCCCCCGCCCAGTAGAGCTTTAACTATACATTGTGGGGTCTCCAGCACATGGCCTCCGGGGTCTCTAGCACAGGTATGATGCTGGTCTGCATCCCCACACAAACAAAAAGCCATGGTCTTCTTGAGCAGGACAGAGGGACAGAGTTTTTCCCCTTTTGCCAGAAGACAGTTCTGCCCCCCGCCCAGTAGAGCTTTAACTATACATTGTGGGGTCTCCAGCACATGGCCTCCGGGGTCTCTAGCACAGGTATGATGCTGGTCTGCATCCCCACACAAACAAAAAGCCATGGTCTTCTTGAGCAGGACAGAGGGACAGAGTTTTTCCCCTTTTGCCAGAAGACAGTTCTGCCCCCCGCCCAGTAGAGCTTTAACTATACATTGTGGGGTCTCCAGCACATGGCCTCCGGGGTCTCTAGCACAGGTATGATGCTGGTCTGCATCCCCACACAAACAAAAAGCCATGGTCTTCTTGAGCAGGACAGAGGGACAGAGTTTTTCCCCTTTTGCCAGAAGACAGTTCTGCCCCCCGCCCAGTAGAGCTTTAACTATACATTGTGGGGTCTCCAGCACATGGCCTCCGGGGTCTCTAGCACAGGTATGATGCTGGTCTGCATCCCCACACAAACAAAAAGCCATGGTCTTCTTGAGCAGGACAGAGGAACAGAGTTTTTCCCCTTTTGCCAGAAGACAGTTCTGCCCCCCGCCCAGTAGAGCTTTAACTATACATTGTGGGGTCTCCAGCACATGGCCTCCGGGGTCTCTAGCACAGGTATGATGCTGGTCTGCATCCCCACACAAAGAAAAAGCCATGGTCTTCTTGAGCAGGACAGAGGAACAGAGTTTTTCCCCTTTTGCCAGAAGACAGTTCTGCCTCCCACCCAGTAGAGTTTAACTATACAAGATAATATTATGAAAGTGATTGTCCTGCCTCCCCATCACATCTATCCTAAGGTTTCCTAACCTTGCCACTATTGGCATGTTGCACTGGATAATTGTTTATTATGGGGACCATCCCTTGCATTGTATGTGTAGCATCATACGTGGCCCCTATCCACTAGATGCCAGGAGAAATCCCTCTCCCTGATTTGTAACAACCAGAAGTGTCTCCAGACATGTCCCAATTCCATTGTTCTCTGGGGTACAAATTTGCCTCCCACTGAGACCTACTACATACCCTCTCCAGTTTCTCCCCATATACAGATTAGGATATGGTTCTCCCCCTAGTGGGCATAAAAGGATAAATAGAATCTATCTTGAATAACTTTGTCATCACCACTATTAATTTTTTTATTTTATTTTAAGCTTCTTATCCAAAGATAAAAAAAAAAATGAGTGTCACTGCTGGTCACCAGAAGTCACATCAAGGACAAAAAAGTAATTGAAATAATTAGAAATACTAAAATAGTCATTTGTGCTTCTTTCCCAAAGGTGTTGTCTGGGGCAAGAGGTATGGTTTATGTTCTTACTCCTCTAAGTGTCAGCAGTATGGGCTTCACTGAGGCACTTATTATAAAAGCACAGTCTCAGGCACTGCCCCACTACTGAATCAGAACTTGCATTTTCACAAGACCTCAGTGCATGACACACACATTGACTTTTGGGGAACACTGGCTTCCATAGCCCCATGGAGGCAGAATAAAGTAAGGGTGCTTGGATGACTATTTGTCCTCTGCCTCCTTTGGTCTTCAGAGACATGCCCTTATCTCCACTGAGGTAGTGCTTGGCCTGTCATCATTCACAGTTAAATTGGCCATCACTGCAATGACTCATGGTCTGGTCTCGCTGGGCTTAATAGAACCCTCTGGATTTCCCACTCCACCTGAGTCCTGACTGCCTGCTCCATAACACTCTGGGAGGAGCCCTCTTACCCCCAGCCCAGTGACTCCCCTTGATGAGCTTCCCGGCTAGACCCTCAGCCCTTTCTGGGCCATGTATATACCATATAGGAATCAAGAGAGGTTAAGAAAGCAAAACCTCTAGGGGAAATAGGGAGAGGTAGGTCAAATGATACACATTTTCAGCTGTAAGATGAATAAGGTATGAGGATCTCATGTATAACATGGTGACTATAGTTGAAAACACTGTATTGTATAATTGAAATTTGCTAAGAACAGCAACATGATAAATATGTGAGGTGATGGATGTGTTCATTAACTAAATGGGTGAGGGGGGAGAAATCCTTTCACAGTATATATATATATATATATATATATATATATATATATATATATATATATATATATATCAAATCACCACAGTGTACACTTTAGCTGTCTTACAATTTTATGTGTCTATTATATAAGTCAGTAGAGCTGAAATGTTTTAAAACTGAAAGAAAAAGAAAGCAAAACCTCAGCAAAAGCCTTGCTCTGCCTGACCACACTGTATTACGAAGTTTGGGGTCCATGACCCCGGTGAGGAGGAAGAGTGAGAGTAGGGGTAGCCAAGGAAATCTCTTTCTAAAGTCTTAAACAGAGAGCTGAGCAATAGTTCTTTTCTCTCTGTTAACCTCAGTTATCTGAAGCACCAAGGCCCAAAGTAAGCAAAATGTGAAGCCCTGTCTGATTTCTTTGGTCTCCAGTCACTCTCACCACCTTCCCATTTTCCCACCATCTCTGAGCTGCTAAAGGAGTGGACATTTCCCCCCTAACTTTCCTAAAGTCATATCCTTTTTCTTCCTGAGCCCAGATAACTCTTATTTGGTAAGCTAAGGGTATCTCCAGGACACTATGAAGAATTTTCTCAACTGAGTATTCTAGGATGTTTCTACACAAAAAGGAAGATAAAATTTAAGGAAATTCTTGAGATAACTACATGGCTTGCCAGGCATAATGTCTTGGTTGTGTCATCATTTTGGGGGATGACAGATACTGAATATTACCTGGGTGTTCATCATGGCATTTGTCCTGTTAAAAATTCTAACCTCTCCTTCCTTCCCTAGCTCTACCCCCAGGTAAATGAAAGCCTATGAAAGTACAGATCTTGTACTTAGTCAAAAATGAAAAAGTAATATAAAATTTTAAAAATAGCCCTGTTACATAATGGCTGTTTCTCATTTCTCAAGCCCCAAAAGTGAGTACATCAAATGGTAGTCTCCAGACCTACATCTAGAAGGCATGATCACTGTAAAAAAAGTGTAAAATATAGAAAAATATGTAATATATATATATATAAGGTGACAACGTAATAAACTTGGGCAAAAGGCATGAACAAACATTTTACTGAAGATAAACAGATGGCAAATAAGCACACAAAACACTGTTTAATATCATTATTCTTTAGGGAAATACAAATCAAACCACAATGAGATAACACTACACACCCAGCAGAATGTCTAGTAGAATTTAAGTAACTGACCATACTAAGTATTTGCAAGGACTTGAAGCAACTGGAACTGTCTGACATTGCAGGTGGGAATGTAAAATGGTACAACCACTGTGGAAAACATTTTGGCAGCTCAAGTTAAACTACATCTGCCATGTGATTCAGTCATTTCACTCCCAGGTAGGTGCCCACAAGATATGAAAATATATGTTCAGATAAAGACTTGTACATCAATGTCCATAGCAGCATTATAGTCAAATTGGAAACAACCTAAATGCCCTTCAGCAAGCAAATGGATAAACTAGTGTATCCATACCATGGGATACTACTCAGAAATAAAAAGGAATAAAGTATTAATACAGGCAACAATATTGATGAATATCAAAATATACTGAGTGAAGGAAGCCAGATCACCACCCTCCTCTGACAAAAAATGGGTGGTGCAACCCCTGTTTGATTCCATTTATAGCAAACTCTAGAGAATGCAAACTAATTTATAGTAAAGCAGATCAGTGATTGCCTGTGAGATAGGAGAAGAGAGAGGGATGAACTATAAGGGGGCACAAGGAAAATTTTGGGGATGATGTAAATGTTTACCTTGATTGTGGCGATGGTTTCAAGGGTTTATACACACACACACACACACACATATATGCCAAAGCCAAATGGTACATTTTAAATATGTTCAGTTTATTGTACTTCAGATACAGTTCAATCAAGTTTAAAAATTAAATGATTTCTCTTTCATTTGCCTATAGGACCATCCCAGCATTTGTATAGTTCTGTAAAGACTCCTGAAAGAAGATTGACCTTGTTGCATTCTCCACATGATGTACAGAGTAACACAACAGAACAAAAGGTAGAAAGCTGTATGCCTCAGGTGCTTTGTATTGGCCTCTCGTTTATCTGGTTAATTTTTCTTTCTAGGGGATATCCGCGTTCACTGGGCATGGTACTGATTGGTTAGAAATAATGGAGTTCTACACAGATCTGAACCGTCTTCCTGGTAGAGAAGGTTCTGAGTCAGCTTCATGTTAAATGTACCATGTAGTTGAGCAGAAACTAACAAATATTTGATGATGATAATGATGATGATGACGATAGCTAATGTTTATTGACAACCTGCTGTGAGCCAGGTCCTAGTAGAAGGTAGAGAAAAGTGGAAGGGAAAAGGGGGAAAGTAGGTGACATAGGATACAAAGATAGAAAAGACATCACTGCTCTTGGGGATGCACTGTCTAGGGATCAGACACATAAACAAAAGTCCTTACAGTCAAATGAGAGGAGACTTTTGCTTTGTATAAAATACGAAGCACAGAAAGTGTGGAGAAATAGCCCTGCCTAGAGAAATCTGAAAAAGCTTTATAAAAGGAGGGCTTCATTGAATTAGGTCTTGAAACATGAGTGGGAAGTTTTCAGATGAGTAAGGATGTAGTGAGGCAGTATTGCAGACCGGCTTACAGTGTTAAGTGAAAGCATGAAAGTTCAAGGCAGCAAAACCAGAGCAGTGGGACAGAAGAGACTGACATGGCGGCTGAAGCCAGAACTTTGCATCCCTTGCTGAAGTAGGAGTTTATTCTCTCAGCAGTAGAAAGCCATTGCAGGTTTTTGAGTAGGATGTGAGATAAGAATGATTTGGGTTTTAAAAGATATTCTAGTTGCAGTGTGAGATAGCTACATAGAGGAGATTAGAGCCAAAATCATTTTGAGTCTACTGGGATAGTCCAGATAAAAATGATAAAGGCCTGAACTAAGGCTGTGACAATGAGGGTGAACCAGAGGCCACAGATTTAAGATATTTCAGAGTCAGAGTATGTCAGGATTTGGTGACTCAACAGATGTGTGGACCCAGAGAAAAGGAGATGACAATGATGGTGATGATTTAATTTTTGTGTGCAGGTTTTTTACGCTCTCATAGTGCTGAGGCCTACTTCTATCTCAGAACTCATTATCCTCCATCATATTTGTCTGTCTTTTCTACTGGGTGATAAACTTCTTGAGGTCAGGAATTATGTATCTTAGTTCCAGGCAGTGCACTCAATAAACACTAGACTGGAATAAACTAGCCTTATCTGAAATAAACAGAACAATTCTATGCTTTTTGGAATGGAGCACTGGATTATTATCATTGGTTATAGGATTATTATACTTATAACCAAAATGTGGAAGACAGACAAGTAGCAAGTTTGAAAAGACAGGAAAAGATAGCATAGCTGGGTACAATATAAGCTTCATTTTAAACTACTTAAAGTGAGGTACCTGTAAAAGATATCCAGTAAGAGGTTAATAATATGTGTTAGCATTGAGACCAGCACCTAGTAGAGAGGTAGAGATGAGGGGAAGGGGGAGATAAGATACTGTATTATTCTGATTGCTTTAGAATCAGCAAAAGTGTCTTTTAGAAGGATAATTACTAATTAATATTTTTCTTGAATGTTAAACCATACAGAAAGATAGAGAAACAATTAGGACGTCATATCCTTCAAATGATGGAGGTAAGAAAATGAACAATATTTATAATTGCTCTGATATCTTTTGGTTAAATAGTTCATTTTGTCATATAGTCTTCCAGCTATACTTTTTTCCCTGATTATAAAATCCATGATTAATTTGATAAAGGAAGATAGAAGAATTATTCATGGTTGTAAATATAAGCATCACATTTTTAAGTGACTGCTGGGAGAATAGGCCTTCTGGAATCGACAAGGTGTGAGGAAGTTAGAGTCTCTGCTGTGACTGCCTCTGTAAGTTCCTGACAATGCGGCCATTAGAGTTCCAGTGAAGAGAATTCTCCCTAGGAAGGTCTCTTTTACCATCTTTTCTCCCCAGACTTAAATCCATCCTGTTTCCCATCTCCCAGGGCTGGACTAGAGATTAGCTAAGTCTCTGTTAGTCTCCATAAAAGATTCCCACGCGTAACCTCCACACTTACCAAGAGCCCTGGGACATCTTCACCTGGGCGGCCCATGAGTACCTCAGATCCAATGTGTGAAAAACCAGATTCATCCCCAAACCAGCACTCTGTTCCTCCTAACTTTATTCAGGCACAAAACCTGAGTCATTTTTGACTCTTTGCTATTTGCTCCAGTCCAGTCTGCCTCCTTAAATTCTCTCGTAACTTTCCCTTCCTTTCCATTCATGCTTCCCGTGGCATTAAGCACTGTAATAATTAGTCTCCAATCTCTTTTTCTTGTTGATCTGTCCTACATTTTGCTGTGAATGTAACCTTCCTGAAATACAGCTTTGGACATATAATTCCTCTACCCAAAAGTCCTCTGTGGTTCCCCTTTGCTTACTGAATGAAGTGCAGAACAGTTTGTTCTAGGGCAGGAGAGTGGTGGGAAGTTTAGCTGGCAAAGTAACTTAGAGCCAGGGAGTGCAGGCTTGTCCCTAACGGCAGCAGTGGGCCCCTGGAAGCTGGTAAGCAGGGGACTTCACAAAAAGGCATCTTATACTTGGAGATACTGCCTTAACTTCCATAAATAAATACATTCTTGATTATGGTAATTTTAGACTTTATGGCAGCCCAGCAAGGAGAACTATATGATTTTTTCATAGTTAAAGTTACCTCTTCTTTTCCCTAGAAATTACTACACTTCAGAGTCCAGGTGTTTCTGCAAAAATACCAAGTATCTGTATATACTCTCTACGGGATACTTCAAAACAACAGGCAAGTAACTTTTGTCCCAGATACACACAGAACCAATGAAGTATAAAATGAGGATCAAGATTGACATAACACAATTTCATTCATTAAATGACAATTCAGAACAGTCTTATTCCTTGAAATTAACCATCCTATAGTAAGATTTTATTTTAAAAAATTGAAATGCGAGTCCACAGTAATAATCCTGTTACTTCAGACTTCCAGGGCTTATGGCTATCTGTTGTGTTAGTGTCGCCATACTCTAAGTGTAGGGAATATCAATAACAACTAGTAAGCTAACAAAAGAAAAACGGTGAGCCTGAGATTTTAAATGTGTTAAATAGATCCAAAATTTGAATACTTGTCTCAATTCTTAATAGAAATTACCAGAAACAATGTGAGTGTTCTCACTTAGCACTTAGGTATGTAGGCTTCTTAAAAGATGAGCTTCAAGTCCATTCACACAGGAAGCAGCATACTGGACTTTTGTGAATCATTTCTCTTCTCATGCTGATGGGTAGTACAGAAACAGCCATACGGCCTCACCCTCTCCCCTTTGTGGTCAGTGATCACTCAGTCGATGGTGGGAAATTGACAACAAACATTTAGGGCACAGCCTCTGGTCACAGCATCTGTCATCTCTGTGGGTCACCAATTGGTCATTCATTTTCAGACTCAAACCCACATCCTTGGCTCTGTTAGCACTGTATTAAATGACTCACCTGTTCTAAAAAGTTAACATAGTTTCCTATATCCTATGTTAAATGCATAGTAAGTGACAGACTCAATTATACGTAACTCTTCAAATGTAACATGTTAGCCACAATATGCTTTTCTATATAAACAAATATTTATGAAACACCTGCTATGTCCAGGGTGCTGTGCTACTGTATTAACATCCATAATCTGTATTCTCAGTATCTGAAGAAAGAATCTTAACTACCTTAAGACAGTATATTAGTTGTACATCAGGAGTTAATAACTTTTTTCACTTGCCTCAATATGCACGTATGCTAAGTTGCTTCTGTCGTGTCCGACTCTATGTGACCCTATGGACAGCAGTCCACCAGGCTCCTCTGTATACAGGATTCTCTGGGCAAGAATACTGGAGTGGGTTGCCATTTCCTTCTCCATGCCTCACTATAGAGTCAGAAAAAAAAGTATTTTCTGAGTGTAGTATGGATGACAAACAATACTATCAGCACATATGTTACCCCCAAAATAAGCAATAAACAAATTTAGACCATCTGTTTTTTAAGGCTTTAAAATACATTGGACAATATGAGTAAGTCACATTGTCACAAATACCTAATTCTGTTTGAGAAATAGTATGACCACTTTTATCACAACAAAATCCAATACTATTTTCCAGCTTATTTCACCCATCCCATCAGTGTCAAGAAATGTACTTCTGGTGGCTTGTGTTCAGTTCTCAGTCCTAGGAAAAAACAAAGTCTACTCTGTTGGATTTCTCTTCCTGTATGATTACCTAAGCAGGTAGAGCTCTTGGCCAACTGAGAGAGCCACATCCCACTTATGCAGAAAAGCTGTTCTCTGCCTTCCAGCTCCCTCATAGCATTCCCCCTGTACTTAACTTTCTTTAAAACCCACACATATTCTTTTTACCGATTCAACTGATTACCTTCCATGCTGATCAGTGCACTCTTCAGTTAACTAATTTTAGCATACTAGGAATTCTTTAAGCCTTTGAATTATGTAAGTAATGGAAACCAAATAAAACATGTATAATTATGATAAATAGACTTCTAAAATCACTTTATTAAATTACTGAGACATAGGTGATGTTCAAATTCTTTGAAAACTCCTTTAAGGATTTTTGTTTTGTTTTGTTTTCATTTTTCTTGTGGCATGTATAGGTGACACATGCTGATTTGAATGGGGAAAAGGCCAAGAAATCAAGCTTAAACTATGAGCCAGGTAAACATTATCAACAGCTATTAAGGAAATCCTGCAATCCATTAGTACATTCAACTAACATTTACTAAGCTTTTGCTACACACCATGCACTATACTAATTATTGAACAAAGTAGAGAAGCCATGGTCCCTACCCTGGATTTTACAGTGTAGTATAGAACAGTCATGCTAGTAATCACAACACAATATAATAAGTGCAATAAAGGAGGTAAATATGAAGTCCACTGGAAGCATAGGGGAGACAAGGAAGCTTTTACAGAAGATGCCACAATTGGGCTCAGACATGAAGGATGAGAAAGAATTTTCTAAGTAGACAAATGGAAAGAGAACTTCCAGGAGAAAGGAATACATTTACCAAGATATATACATTAGAGCCTAGTGGGTTTGTGGAAATGCAGATTTTTTTTTTTCAGAATTGTTTTAGCTAAAAGTTCAAGTCAGAGAATTACAGAAGATGAAGCTTGACTGGTAGATATTGGTTGATCATTAAGATTCTGGTAAGCTGTGCCAAGAGATTTACCTTTTATCCTATTATTGAAGTACAACTATCAAATAATATTGACAGGAACCTAATATGGTCAGAATTTGCCTTTTCTACCCACAGAGATAGAAAATGAACTTCTGATTACCACAGGGGAAAGTGGGTTGGGGGGATGAATAAATTAGGAGTTTGGGATTAACAGGTACACACTACTATGTATGAAGTAGATATACAACAAGGACCTACTGCATAGCATGGGGAACTATTTCAATATCTTATAATAACCTATAATGGAAAAGAATCTGAAAATGCATATATATATATTATATATAATATATTATATATATATAACTGAATTACTTCGTTGTACACCTGAGACCAACACGACATTGTAAATTGATTATACTTCAAAAAATGACCCAAAAAAGAAAGAAAGAATTTGCCTTTTCTAAAAAAGGAAAGCAGAATTACAGGTGAGGAGACTTGAGACAATGAAACAATAAAAATAATAGCATATTGAACACTCACTATGTACCAGGTACTATGCTAAACTGTATTCTCTCATTTAACTCTCTGAACAACAAAACTATTTTACCTACTATTTTACACATGAATCAACTAAGTCTCAGAGTTGTAAATTATCATGCCCAAGATTTCACATAACATGTGGCCAAGCCAAGGTTTTAAAAGCCAGGTCTGTCTTACTCAACCAATCCTAACCACAATACCACACTGCCCCTTATTACAATTAAGAAGCTATTATAATAGTCAAAGCTAGAAATGAGTCCTGAACAAAGTCAGTGGCAGTAAAGATGAAGAGCTGGGCACAGATTTGACTCAGACTAAGAAAATCAAATGGATGAGATCTGGCTACTGATTGAATATGGGAGAAGAATAAATTGAAGACAATGCCCATATTTCTAGTACAGGCAACTTAATGGATTGTTGTGCCATTCAATAGATAGGCAATACAGAAAGATGAACAAGTTTGGAAGACAAATATTTAGTTCAGCTTTGAATATATTGAATTTGAGGTGCCTTAGGGCATCCAAGTGGGACATCTAAGTGGAGCAGTCAAGGGGGCAATTGTAGATATTGGTCTGGGATGCATGGGAGAAGAAGTGAAAGGAACACCTTATGTCAAAACCTATGGGAAATAATAAAAGCTGTTCCCATAGGTTTGATATAAATGTTCTTTTTTAAAGTAGGTTATACTTTCTCCTCTTTATTCCACCTTTGATCTAAGAGTTATCCTTAAGTATGTTTCTTAATTATCAAGAAATTCATATTTTCAGTCACATTTTTAAAGTTAAATTAAGAGAATGTAGCCTGTAAATATTCGACACATTGAAGTTGTTGACATTTTCTTTGTGGCCAAATACATGACTGATATTTTGAGAGTGTCCCATAGACATACAAATATATATATATTCTCTATTTAAAGGCTGTAAGGCTCTAAATGAATTTTAAATTCTATTTATTAATTATATTATTCAAGTGTTATATATCTTTACTGATTTTTTGGTCTACTATTTGCTGAATAACAAATCACCCTAAAAGCTGGTAGCTTAAAGAAACATTATCTCACAGTTTCTGTGGTTAGGAATACAGAAACAACTTAGCTGGGTGGTTCCGATTCAGGGGCTCTCATGAGGTTACAGTCAAGATGTCATCCAGGGCTGCTTCAGTCAACTAAAGTCTTGATTGGGACTGAAGAAGTCACTTCCAAGGTGGCTTACTCACATGGCTGTTGGCAGGAGGTCTCAGTTCCTCACCATGTGGGCATCTGCATACATCTCTCAGTATCCTCATGATATGGCATCTGGCTTCTCCCAGAGTGGGTGGTCCAAGAAAGAGGGGCTGAAGCCACACTATATTTTATAGCCTAGTCTCAGCACACTCTCACTTCCACTCTATTCATTGGAAGCAAGTCTCTAAGTACAACCCTTGGAGAGAGTATTATCAAAGAATTTGTAGAAGTATTTTAAAAACACCACAACAGTATTTTCTTCACACTTATTTTTTCAGGTATGTGCACTATTAATTCCAGCTCCTTCCTTTCAAAACTTCACACACTCAGACATACACTCACACACAAAGAAACTTAAGAAAGTACACAGAATTGAAGTTAACTTTGATGCAGATCATTGGAATTCATTGATTATTCAAAATACATGTTATATTTATTGGGAGAACAATAGCTATTCACCTTGACTTTGAACTGACTTTTAATTGGTAACATTACTTTTTATTATTCAAAGTATTCTGTTTGTCTAAGACTGTTTAGTCATGTATGTGCATGACTCATGGCCTTCCTCAATGGCTCAGAGGTAAAGAATCAGCCTGCAATGCAGGGGACACAGGTTCAATCCTTGAATTGGGAGGATCCCCTGGAGAAGGACATGGCAACCCACTCCAGGATTCTTGCCTGGAGAATCCCATGGACAGAGGAGCCTGGTGGGCTACAGTCCATAGGGTTGCACAGAGTTGGACACTACCGAAGTGACTTAGCACGCACACACATGCATAACTGACATACACTATCCCAGTATTCCTATGGACATATTCTACATGAAGACTTGCTTTAGTATCATTATCCAGAAATAGTTACTAAAATCCACATATGGAACTTTGCTAGATCATACAAGCATGTTAGTATTTAAGTGGGAAGAGATTAATGACAGGAATACTAATGAACAAACATTGAGCCAACACATATGTTAAAGAATTAATTGAACAAATAAATGTACTTGAGTGCTTACTGTATGCCAGGCACTGTAAACTAGTACAACACAGCATCAGTTCAGTTCAGTTCAGTCACTAAGTAGCGTCCGACTCTTTGCAACCCCATGAATCGCAGCACGCCAAGCCTCCCTGTCCATCACCAACTCCTGGAGTTCACTCAGACATGCTCATCAAGTCAGTGATGCCATCCAGTCATCTCATCCTTGGTTGTCCCCTTCTTCTCCTGACCCCAATCCCTCCCAGCATCAGAGTCTTTTCCAATGAGTTAACTTTTTGCATGAGGTGGCCAAAGTACTGGAGCTTCAGCTTCAACATCAGTCCTTCCAAAGAAATCCCAGGGTTGATTTCCTTCAGAATGGACTGGTTGGATCTCCTTGCAGTCCAAGGGACTCTCAAGTGTCTTCTCCAACACCACAGTTCAAAAGCATCAATTCTTCAGTGTTCAGCCTTCTTCACAGTCCAACTCTCACATCTACACATGACTACTGGAAAAACCATAGCCTTGACTAGACAGACCTTAGTCGGCAAAGTAATGTCTCTGCTTTTGAATATACTATCTAGGTTGGTCATAACTTTTCTTCCAAGGAGTAAGCGTCTTTTAATTTCATGGCTGCAATCACTATCTGCAGTGATTTTGGAGCCCCCCAAAATAAATCTGACTCTGTTTCCACTGTTTCCCCATCTATTTCCCATGAAGTGATGGGACCAGATGCCATGATCTTCGTTTTCTGACTGTTGAGCTTTAAGCCAACTTTTTCACTCTCCTCTCTTACTTTCATCAAGAGCCTTTTTAGCTCCTCTTCACTTTCTGCCATAAGGGTGGTGTCATCTGCATATCTGAGGTTATTGATATTTCTCCTGACAATCTTGATTCCAGCTTGTGTTTCTTCCAGTTCAGCATTTCTCATGATGTACTCTGCATATAAGTTAAATAAGCAGGGTGACAATATACAGCCTTGACGTACTCCTTTTCCTATTTGGAACCAGTCTGTTGTTCCATGTCCAGTTCTAACTGTTGCTTCCTGGCCTGCATACAGACTTCTCAAGAGGCAGGTTAGGTGGTCTGGTATTCCCATCACTTTCAGAATTGTCCACAGTTTATTGCAATCCACACAGTCAAAGGCTTTGGCATAGTCAGGAAAGCAGAAATAGATGTTTTTCTGGAACTCTCTTGCTTTTTCCATGATCCAGCGGATGTTGGCAATTTGATCTCTGGTTCCTCTGCCTTTTCTAAAACCAGCTTGAACATCAGGGAGTTCACGGTTCACGTATTGCTGAAGCCTGGCCTGGAGAATTTTGAGCATTACTTTGCTAGTGTGTGAGATGAGTGCAGTTGTGCGGTAGTTTGAGCATTCTTTGGCATTGCCTTTCGTTGGGATTGGAATGAAAACTGACCTTTTCCAGTCCTGTGGCCACTGCTGAGTGTTCCAAATTTGCTGGCATATTGAGTGCAGCACTTTCACAGCATCATCTTTCAGGATTTGAAGTAGCTCTACTGGAAGTCCATCACCTCCTCTAGCTTTGTTCGTAGTGAGGCTTCCTAAGGACCACTTGACTTCACATTCCAAGATGTCTGGCTCTAGATGAGTGATCACAGCATCGTGATTATCTGAGTCATGAAGATCCTTTTTGTACAGTTCTTCTGTGTATTCTTGCCATCTCTTCTTAATATCTCCTGCTTCTGTTAGGTCCAGACCATTTCTGTCCTTTATTGAGCCCATCGTTGCATGAAATGTTCCCTTGGTATCTTCTAATTTTCTTGAAGAGATCTCTAGTCTTTCCCATTCTGTTGTTTCCCTCTATTTCTTTGCATTGATCACTGAAGAAGGCTTTCTTATCTCTTCTTGCTATTCTTTGGAAATCTGCATTCAGATGCCTATATCTTTCCTTTTCTCCTTTGCTTTTCGCTTCTCTTCTTTTCACAGCTATTTGTAAGGCTTCCCCAGATAGCCATTTTGCTTTTTTGCATTTCTTTTCCTTGGGGATGGTCTTGATCCCTGTCTCCTGTACAATGTCACAAACCTCATTCCATAGTTCATCAGTCACTCTATCTATCAGATCTAGGCCCTTAAATCTATTTCTCACTTCCACTATATAATCATAAGGGGTTTGATTTAGGTCATACCTGAATGGTCTAGCGGTTTTCCCTACTTTCTTCAACTTAAGTCTGAATTTGGTAATAAGGAGTTCATGGTCTGAGCCATAGTCAGCTCCTGGTCTTGTTTTTGTTGACTGTATAGAGCTTCTCCATCTTTTGCTGCAGAGAATATAATCCATCTGATTTCGATGTTATCCATCTGGTGATGTCCATATGTAGAGTCTTCTCTTGTGTTGTTGGAAGAGGGTGTTTGTTATGACCAGTGTATTTTCTTGGCAAAACTCTATTAGTCTTAGCCCTGCTTCATTCCGCATTTCAAGGCCAAATTTGCCTGTTACTCCAGGTGTCTCTTACTTCCTACTTTTGCATTCCAGTCCCCTGTAATGAAAAGGACATCTTTTTTGGGTGTTTCTAAAAGGTCTTGTCGGTCTTCATAGAACCATTCAACTTCAGCTTCTTCAGTGTTACTGGTTGGGGCATAGACTTGGATAGTAAGTCCTATAACAGAGGGATATATAGGGCACTTCAGGAGCTTGACAGAGAACGCCTGTCTGTCTGGGCAGATATAAAGGAAGGCTCTCTGAAGGAAGTGACACAAGCTGAATGAGTCCTAAAGGATGAGAAGTTTTAAAAAGGGACACGAGTTACAGGGGAAATAGTGAAGGCAGAGGAACTGTGTGTTGTTCAGTACTTCTGGAGCAGAGAATATAATATAATGGTGACCATAGATGAGGCTGATGAGGTAGGCAGTCACCCCAAATCTTAAGGTATTTGATGCCTGTCTGGTAGTCCCTGGACATTTTAAAAAGAGTGTTGACAGCAGGGATGCAAAACCTATTAAGGGACTTCCCTGGTGGTCCAGTGGGTAAGACTCTGAGCTCCTAATGCAGGAGGTCCAGGTTCAATCCCTGATCAGGGAACAAGATCCCACATGCTGTAACAGAAAAGTCCCATATGCCACAATGAAGATGAAAGATCCTGAGGCTGCAACTAAGACCCAGCACAGCCAAATAAATAAATAAAAGTATTTTTTAAAAAAAGACCTATTAAGATATGTTAATTACAATTTTACAAGTAGCCTGTGAAGGATACCAACAAATAGTAATTTTCTTTTTCTCTCTGAAAATTCATCTGCAGCTCCTGGAGTCTCCTTTATTCACGACTCACCCATTAGGTAAGTATCTAAGAAAGCTAATAAAGGAATGTGTTATTTTAAATTAATATTTAAATAATTACACAAAAGTGATGCTTGAATCTTCTACTCTTGTAGTTTTACTTGTCTGTAGTAAAACTCTCATGTTTTGCAACCTCTCAGGACTAAGCTAAAATTGTAAAGTAGGCAACGTTAATCATTTATGCTCTTCCAGTTCCTCCTCTGATCTCACTTTAGTCCTGGGCTCTCCTCATAGACAATACTTTGATTCCCCTTTCACGTAGCATTACTACTTCTAGGATCTGGATCTGTTCTTTTCCCCTGTCCCCACTCAAAAATGCATTACTTGTACCATTTGAGGTTATTGGTTTTCAAATGATGATAAATTAGTTTACCAAATAGTATTAATGATGTACTCTGTTACCCCCTAAGGATATTTGTATTTTCATCCAAAGTAAATCAATCTCTCATGATCTAAAATAAAGGCCAGTGGAGAAGTTTTCTTTCGGCCTGGGGCTTTTCAGCTCTCAAACATTGGTGGCCACCCATTCTGCTGATGTCCTGTTCCCCTCAAACTTGAATAATAGTTCATGCATATAAAATACCTCCTGATGGAACATACATACCTAATACTATCATCTTTTATAAACCCTCAACAAGCCAAATTAGGTTCAGGATAGTTTTTATAAATCCCAAACTCAGGTGAATTGGTTAGGTAAAGGGAAGTAGTGTATGGTGGTAAATGGTATTTGATGTTCAGACAAAGCTTCTTAGAAAAGGATTTTGAGGTAGGAGTAATTGCAGTCAGTTTGATTTATGGAGGGTTCATGGGGTACAAGGACGCTGAAGGAAGGAAACTGACTAGCTCAGTATCAAGGTAGTTTCAAGAAATAAAGGTGAGAGAATGTGTGCATTATAGAGTGTTAATTCCTGCCTGCCTCTTCTTCCTGTCCCTACTATCATCCTAGACTACAGAACTACAGAATCACTTGAGTCTTTTCAACAGCAAATGTTCTAGATAGCCCTTTATTATAAAAATCAGCTAAGATGAAGAGCTATGCACATGACCCAGAGCTCCTCTCTCATTCCTCACAAATACACAAGTTAAGATACCTTTAGCTGAGCCTAGGACAATTCCAAGCCAGAACACAAGAAAACACAGCTAGAATACCATCTGGTATGGCTCTGCCCATTGCACCCATGCCACACCTCTTTACCTTACAGGAAAGAACACAGGTTCAAGGCCTTTGGCTTAGTCCTCTTGATCTGATGCAGCTCCTTGCTCCCTGAGGCTCAAGTGTGGGTGCATTATGTCTATTCCATCACCTACCTCCTCTCTCTTCTCTTCCTCTACCTCCTTAGTTTTCTGTTTTTTCTAATGCTAGCATAAAAGACATACACAGTAAACTTCAGTTCAGTTCAGTCGCTCAGTTGTGTCTGACTCTTTGCAACCCCATGAACCGCAGCACGCCAGGCCTCCCTGTCCACCACCAACTCCCGGACTCCACCCAAACCCACGTCCATCTAGTCGGTGATACCATCCAACCATCTCATCCTCTGTTGTCCCCTTCTCCTCCTACCCTCAATCTTTCCCAACATCAGGGTCTTTTCAAATGAGTCAGCTCTTCGCATGAGGTAGCCAAAGTATTGGAGTTTCAGCTTCAACATCAGTCCTTCCAGTGAACACCCAGGACTGATCTCCTTGCAGTCCAAGGGACTCTCAAGAGTCTTCTCCAACACCACAGTTCAAAAGCATCAATTCTTCTATGCTCAGCTTTCTTCACAGTCCAACTCTCACATCCATACATGACCACAGGAAAAACCATAGCCTTGACTAGACAGACCTCAGTTGGCAAAGTAATGTCTCTTCTTTTCAATATGCTATCTAGGTTGGTCATAACTTTTCTTCCAAGGAGTAAGTGTCTTTTAATTTCATGGCTGCAATCACCATCTGCAGTGATTTTGGAGCCCAAAAAATTAAAGTCAGCCACTGTTTCCACTGTTTCCCCAACTATTTGCCATGAAGTGATGGGACCATGTGCCATGATCTTCGTTTTCTGAATGTTGAGCTTTCAGCCAACTTTTTCACTCTCCTCTTTCACTTTTATCAAGAAGCTCTTTAGTTCTTTACTTTCTGTCATAAGGGTGGCGTCATCTGCATATCTGAGGTTATTGATATTTCTCTTAGCAATCTTGATTCCAGCTTGTGCTTCATCCAGCCTGGCATTTTGCATGATGTACTCTGCATATAAGCTCAATAAGCAGGGTGACAATATATAGCCTTGATGTACTCCTTTTCCTATTTGGAACCAGTCTGTTGTTCCATGTTCAGTTCTAACTGTTGCTTCCTGACCTGCATACAGGTTTCTCAAGAGGCAGGTTAGGTGAGATAATAAAATAGAATTAGGAACCAAAAAATTCAGGACAAGAGGATGCTAATGTGCTAAGATAGTGATGAGGTAAACAGTATTAATAATTAAATGGATTTGGTGATAGAATGGACCACAGGTATGTATGATCAGGCACTATCAGGCATCACCCCAAGCTAGGGGCCTGTGGTACCAATAGAGGATCACAAATTAGATTAAAACTTAGATATTCAGAAGGATTAGGCAGACGGATTAAAATTTAGTCTTGTTACATTAATCTTCAAGGGGTAGTTGGCTAGTTATTTTCTGGACTAAAGTAAGGTTGTATGGAGGAAAAGGTTAGGAACAGAAAGGTTATGTTTATAGTTTTATAACATGGAAAATTAAACTGTGAAAAACTGGGCCTTATCTTTGGGGCTTCTACACTAACTGTCATTAATATCACTGCCCTCTTTATTTAAGAAGTAAAGAGTTGGCAGTACAAACGACCTAAACCTTTGACACTTTAGTAGTATCAACCTATCAGGGAAAACCACTGAAGACTAGAGAAAAGTGGATGTAATATCATGGCACTCCTAGACTTGTGGTGGAACTTTTCCACATAACAATGAGTTTATTTGCATGTTTCTGCTCAGTTGACTCCAATGAGAAACTGATACTGCATGGCAAACTGCAGATTTGTATCCAATATTAACTAGTGTCTAGTGGTCTTATTTAAGATGTTTTTATCTATACGGTTAGTTTTGTTCTTAGGTCTGTGCTATTTCCTTTTATCTTAAAGTATGCTTTTGGGACAGAAAGTCTGGAGACAGGTAGAAACATACTTAGGACTCCACTTGCTGCCTATGGTATGAGATTAGGGAGAACAGGAAAAAAAAAAGAATCTGGGTGCGTTAGATTACAGAGGATCTACAAAAAGGAAATTGTGCTGGAGATGGCCTGAGAAACTGGGTCTCAGAAAAATTAATGAAGCCAAAGGATAGGAACTATGTCACTGATGGTGAGCATTCATGTTCTAGGTTCCATATTGCAAAAAGGTATTAATCCTAGGATGGGCTATTGCTGCCTAACTCTAGCTGAGACCTTTTCCTACTAGTGTTAAAGTTGTCATTTCACAATTTGACTGTATGTCTCAAAATTGGATTGTTAGGCCTTGGTAGAAAAAAGTAAATTTTATAACGTAAGGGCAGGCCAAGTAAAAATGAAAATAGAGCACCATGTTTCCTTTAAGAGGGTCAAGAGGTTATGGCAAGGGGTCCACGGAGGCAGTAAAATATGAAAGTAAATCAGACTTAGGTTTTGTTTTTTTGTCTTTAACTTTTTGTTGTTATCCTATTATCTACATAATTTTGCTGTTCTCTTGCTACAATTTAATAAAATATAATTCTGGTTCCATGTAGTAGATCAGAATAAATAATGATTAGAACATAGAAGAGAATATTGTGATACCTAGAAAGGGGCTCCATCTAATTTGGCTTTGCATGTCATCTGAAACCCATTATTTTAATGTCATTGTCAGTAATCATACATAGATCTTCTACTGTGGGGTGAGGAGAGAAGATTAGGAATTTTGAGGGGGCAAATAGAAAGTGAATTATCAGAAAGCTCTGATCAAGCAGGGCAGGTGGAAAGAACTCACCCATCCCCTGTCTTTCCAACCACATGCTCTTCTCAACTCACTAGGAACAAGCATGGCTAAGGTGGATCAAGAGTGGCAATATCAAGTGTTAGTTTATACAGCACCTATTATTCTACTGTTTATGCTGCAGTTATTCTGCATAATAATTCTTCTGGGTAATAGAGCATGTCCTATGCCCAGGGGCCAATATCTAAATAAGAGGATAAATTGGGGGATTAGATTAAAAAAAATAAAGCTTATTCTTCTTTGTGAATTGCTGGGGAGAAAACAAAACTCCCAAGCACGAAACAGGTAATCTGATTCAGTGATTAGGAATTTGGAGGAAACTAACATAAATGATTAACCATAAGTAATAAAATCAATCTCTTTTTACTTTTTCAGACAAGACTACCGTCCAAATCGCTGTCAAGAGAAAGTATGTACGATGAAATTCACTATAGAGCAATTAAGGACATTTTCTAATATGTTATTAGAGAAAAATCTGTGAATCAGACTACCAGCAAAATCATCTGTTGATTTTAGTCAGTTTTCCTCTTTACCGTTTTCTCTTCCTTGACTTTCACTCTCTGTTAATCTTGAATTTTGCCAAGGTCCGAAATTATTGTTCAAAGAGTTATTGTTATGGGGGGTACAAAGTTACTGTTATTGCCATTTTTGCCCAGGGCCCTCAGGGGGGTAGATTGGGGGAGCTTTGGGAGGTTTAATCATCACAAAGAAAACATCCAATACCACACACTCATTCCAAAATGGGAAGGCATTACAGGAAATGCCTTTGCAGACCCTTGCAGATCTGGCTGAATGGCTGAGCACCCTGCCCCTTAGGTAAGTGAATCGAGATGCCTAGATCTATCTCGTAATTCTCCTGGGAGTAAGAAGAATCTTAGGATGGCTACTCCATCAAAAGAAGGGGGTCTCAAGAGAGCTGCAACTTGGACCAGGCGAAGAGCGTAAGGTAAGTCTGATAACCCCCAATGTGGGGGCTAGACAGAGGAAACATGAGCTAGAAAGGGGTTCAGGGGAGTAGCACATTCACATACTTTTTCACACGTACATGAGAGTTTCAGAGACCGTCCAACAAACACAAAGGCTGAGACATACTGGCACCAGGAAGATACTTCTTGGTTTATAGCATAGTGAAAATGAGTTGAAAATCAGATTCTACTTATCACATTTCACTTCATTAAAAACTTGACAAATGTCCCAATTTTATACGTCAAAGTTGGACGTGCTTCTTCTCAGCTACCCTAAGAGTAATAATGTAGATCTACTTACTGTACGTTATCTCTGGTAATAAGAAAATAATATGTATTGAAATCCTCAGCGCATGTGTATTGGAACAGATTTCAATCAATTTAGACCAAGAAGGTGAGTAACTTATTTATTAATGTTTAAATGTGATTCTTAGAAGTGTCTGATTTAGGTCATGTTTATGTAAAACAAGTGATTGTCAACCATATGCTGTCATTTCAAAATATTAATATGTCCTTCAAACTCAGTAGCCATTTTCTGGTCTGCACAGGAGGGGGAAAAATGCATTACAAGAACTAGATAGTAGTAATGTTTGCATAACACTGTGAATGTACTTAATGCTGCTCAACTGTATAATTTAAAATGGTCAATTGTATGTTATGTGCATTTTATCACAATAAAACATACATTAAGAGATTTGGGAAATGGATTGTAATAACATGACTTTTCCTGGAGGTGTCCTTCAAACCTTCTCTAACTGGTCAGGAGAGAATATGCTACATTCAGCAAGGTGTTAACTTTTCTCTGAATGTTGGCCTAATCTTGAACAATTTGAGGCTAACTTCAGAGATAATCGTGATTGAACAACCACATGATAGGGAATCCGGTGCCCAAATGCCAGGATATCAAACAATGCACAGCTAAAATGCCAGGCATCCAGCCTTTGCTGCCACTGGCTTGTAGCCACAGCGTTGAGAAACAGTTCCTGTGGAAGGTACACATGCTTGGTCTGGCTGTCTTGAGGATAATAACAACTTTAAAAATAATCCTATTTTATTATAGGCAAATGGATTTTTATGACCCCCAAATATATCTGCAATAAGTAAACGTACACAAACATTTATAGAGTCTGGCAGGTGCACTTGTCATCTGCCCCTGGTCCCCTGTCTAAGCTGTAACAATAAACATAATTAACCGTGAGGAAATGGCTGTTCAAGTCCAGGCCTGGGTTTCTACTTCAGCACTTAACTGAAAGAGACTGCAACTTCCCTCAAGTGCTCCATCTTCTGGCTGTTTGAGCCAAGTTCGGGCTCAGCTTTCTTTCCTTCTGAAATTAATGTATTTGTTTCTTGAGCTGACCTCTGCCTCCCCATCTAAGACAGTTTACACTGATAATCTTATATTGGACCTAAGCCTGTTCATTTCCTTTAAATCATCAGTGCTAATTGTTGCCCATTGATTAAACTTAAACAAGTAGCTGTAGCGATTTGCATATGCAAATCAACACAGTCAATTGACCAAGAAAGGCAGCAACAGATCAGCCAGGGAGCCCACAGGCAGACCTCTCCACAGTGAGGCTTTATTTTTCACCCTCATCTCCTAGCTAAACAGATGCCTAAGTAAAAGGAGACTCTGTCCACAAAGACACATACATGTTTGAACTGCAAATTTGTTTCATGAAATAGTTTGTTAGAGGCAATCTGGTTTTTTTTAAGTATCGCTTGGATCATAAAATAGTCTTACCTCTTGCTAGAGCATTTGTTTTCTATGAGCTTGGCTATTTTTTTCTAACCAAGAAGCCATTTACCCTCAGTAATAAACTATCATATAGTTCCAAGGGATTTTTTTTTTCTGCTTTATTTTTCAATGGGTGTACTACTTTATTAACATTTAAATTTCACCAACAGTGAGCTCAAGTATATGCTAGGCATATGTTCAGATTTTTGAAATAAAGATAAAATGGACAGACAGCTTTAAGGGTGCTACACTGCACAATAAATGTTCAACAATTAGACAATCTAGGGGATGATATAAGCATACATTTAGGAGCACAAGTATAGCATCCAAGAGATTTTGGATCAAAGGAAATCTTATTCAGAAAATAGATCACAGTCATAGAGAATAAACCAACTTGAAATTAATCTGTTGTTCTAAATAGAGTTCCTATGTTCTCTTTATACACTATGGCTGGATTCTAACTATGCATTGTTTGATATAAGGAATTAAAAGTTAGTTGCTGTCCCTAAAATGAGTAATTTATATATGATTTCCCTTCTATCCCCACTCACCTCCTTTCCAGGTAACTTCTGAAGAACTGGACAATATAATTCAAAATGTAGTGACCTGGGTCGTGGCTGCAGTGACCAGTGTATTATACCCAGCCATCACAAAACATGAAGAAAGATTGCAAAATATTACATACCCAATGCCTGATAACTCCACCCTCTCTTCTGATAGTGAGAGTTGCTGTGGCACATGCTGTGAGACATTTCTATATGAAACAAGTAAGATGGTTCAGGCAGAGCCCTGTACAGAGGCAGCTGACAGGTCAATAGAGCAACCAGTGGCACCGTCAAAATCATCTTTTGCCTGCAAAGAAAGAACAGATGTAGAAACAACATATCACAGGAAAGAACACTTGGAAAACAAACCTAACGCCCCCAAACCTAAATATAATGAGATATCTGAATCCCCCAACTTTAAAACCTGTAAATTCAATAGTCACCTTGTACGGATTGAAACAGGCACTAGGAAATGTAAAGATGCTACCACTGAAACAGATGGCCTCGAAGGCCCACTGTCCTCGGATGAAAAAGCAAAAGCTATCAATGAGATGCAGGAGTTAAATAATGTTTTTGTTAACTTTAAACATCATCTAAAAGAGGAAGCTGAGTTGATGTTAAGAAACATTTTTCAGGAAATGGCGTCTGAACTAACCCAGACCATCCCCACCTTTCCTCTGTTACGACCGAGCCTTTGCCTCCCCAAACTGACACTGACAAAGGAGACTTGTTCTCCAGTGTTGATATTTCCTCAGCAGCTGCTGAAATTATGGAAAATGTGCTTGAGAAATTGCAGTCTGCAGTTAAGAAAACATGTACTGAGGAATTTTCACCAGAAAATATATCAGTTCACTTTAAATCAGATTTAGTCAGTGGAGAACATGTTATTTCTCCAAAAGAAAAAAACTTCAGAAGTTTCACTGCCTTATGCTTTGGAGAACATGAATGATGTTGCAGAGGACAAGGTTCGTATGATTTTAGAAAAGCTGACGGTCCTTGCATCTTCTAAGCAAAGTGAATTGGCTCATCTTAAAATCACTACTGACCCAGCTTATCAGCAACACAGAAAAGATCCAATGTATACGTTCCTTCAAAGAGCCAGCAAACGGAAATCCAGTGCTAAGACTGATGCTGCCAGTTTGATTGGCAAAGAAGAAATACAAAATTTAGTGTCAACTATTTGTTCCCAGTCCTCTCTGGTTGGTTATATAAAGGAAGCAATCAGCACTATACTAGGTTATATACACGTTGGACTTCATAATAAAAGGCTAGTTGCAACTGAAGAAACAGTGATCATCCTACAGCTACTTGATGCTCTCTTGGCTCAGCTACATCAGAAACCGGTGAAAACAGATGTCCGAAAGAGCAGACACTCCAGAATGAGCAGTCCCTCTGGCACTGAAGAAGGGAACAGACTCACCAGGACTGAGTAGCTGGTGCTCCTAGGTGTGGGAGCCTGTTTCCACCTATTAATTCTGAAGACAAAAGTGAAGAAATAGACAGAAATGTAGAAAATGTATTAATTCCATCTATCGAAGATGAAAAAGCAAAATTACAAGAACAGGTTCCTGACTACTGGTTAACTGGGGAAAATGCTGATTTTAAACACAAAGAAATATGAACTTACCTACAAAGCCTGCTTATCGATGCAAAATAGCATTTCATGATCAGGGATTAAATACTGACCTTACAACTTTTAATAAGGACCCTTTAAAGGACAAGCCAGGTTTGAATAAAGACATTTTGCTTTTCAGTCAAGATGAAACATATCAAATACAAAAAGCCTCAGAAGATATAATGAGGATTATTTTAGCAGAGATGCTCAAAGATATATCTTCTGGGCCGTTTGATCACTCAGATTATGAAGATGGTAGAGAGGCTTCACTTCTTACCTCAAGAAAACCACAAGATCCATCACATCAAGAATCGATGGACCAGATGTTCTCTGTGTCAGAAATCCATATGGTATCTCAAGATATTGTAGATGCTATATTAAAAATACTTCACATAACTTCTCGTCATATTATCGGACATTCTTCATCAGTACATCAAACTTCTCTAGATAATGCTGACATACAAAACAAAGAGTCATTACAAATATGGTTTGACAGTAAAAGGAAGATGAAATTTTTATCTGCACTTAGCGTGGACCCTACAAAACTTCCCTGGGAAGAATCTGGAACAAGTGGCTTAACATCAGACTCTGTAGATAACCTTAATGATAAAATCATTAACAAAATTTTTAAGAAATTGAACTCATTTATTTGTCCAAAATTACAAACCTACTTCAAACCAGAAAGCCATGTTGCCCATTCAAAGCCTGCTTCTGACAAGAAATCTTCGTTTCAATCTCACCTTAGTGCTTTCACAACTAAAGTGGTAAAAATCGTTTTGGATGCTATCCAGAAAGAACTACGACACAATAAGAAAAACCTAAATGTTAGGAAGAATAGCCCTTCCAAGAACTTTAGAGATACAGGATTTTTTGCTGATGCTGAAAATGAATTAGACTCTGTTGTCACAAAGCTAAATAATGACATTATGACAAATTCATTAGCTACTTGCATTTGTGAGGTGTCAAGTGGAAACACAGATAATAGTAATATTTTACTCCCTTCAGATAAGCTAAGGTCTAAAATCTCACATGGGACTGACGGCACTGATCAACAAAAACTTTTGCCTTCTCATTGCCCTCGCATGCAGGAGGAAGTTCACCAATGTACTAGATTTCAAGTGTTAGATAGAATTGGAGATGCCTTGTATGATATGTTATGCAAGTTCACTGGAGACCACCCACATTCTCCCCTATCTGATGAGCAAAATACAGAGGGGGTCAATAAGAATTTGAGAACAACCAGTACACTGCAGTCCAGTATTAAGCTCATTTCTCATACAATTCTAGAAGTTATTGTTTCAAAACTGTGGTGTTGAGACAGATGGCATTTTCAAAAATTCAGAATTTAAAGCTATCTCAGAGCATATTGACACCGACAGCCTGTCATTTGCTTTGCTTCTTGAGGAAATGAGCAGATGCTATGACATAATCTCCAGCATAGCATCCAATGTGACCTGGCCAGGTAGCCAAGAGGTAACTAACAAGGGGAAAACTACTGCCCCCCAAATAGGAACCACAAAAGAAAAGCATCCGAATAAACTGAAAACCTTGGCCTCGGACGTCTTTGAAATGGTTTTTGCTAAGTTGGAAGGGTTTGCCAATAGAAATTTAGAAAATCTTGGTGCTATAATCTGTGGAAATAAAAAGAACAAGATATACTGTGAAAGTGAAAATACCAACATTTGTGGTAACACACATGAAAAACGATTGCAGTCGACTTTATATAGGCATGCAAAGAAAGTGTCAAGTACTATTTTGAAAGCTCTTCAAACTGAATTAAACATGAACTTGCCAGATTTGGAAACATGTATAAGTAAGCCACTACAAGAGAAACAAATACTTAAGAGTTTAGTCGATTTCATTTTAGATGCAATTTCTCCAGATATGTTTAATGAACCTGAACCAGAAGAGAGAGGCATTGAAAATTACAGATACAGGCCAATCTATGGAAATTTTCTTCCTGGAGGAGCTGACCCAGATTCATATCTAGAAGATCCTGCAGATACAGAGAAAGAAAGTGCTGGGGAGGAAAGACCAGCAGAAGATGAAACTAAATCAGATTTTCTTAAGCAACAGGAACTAGAAAAAACACTAAAAACTTTTTTTTTTATTTTTTAATATAAATTTATTTATTTTAATTGGAGGTTAATTACTTTAAAATATTGTATTGGTTTTGCCATACATCAACATGAATCCACCACAGGTATACACGTGTTCCCCATCCTGAACCCGTCTCCCCCCTCCCTCCCCGTACCATCCCTCTGGATCATCCCAGTGCACCAGCCCCAAGTATCCAGTATCATGCATCAAATCTGGACTGGCGATTCGCTTCATATATGATATTATACATGTTTCAGTGCCATTCTCCCAAATCATCCCACCCTCTCCCTCTCCCACAGAGTCCAAAAGACTGTTCTATACAAAACTCAATTTGGGAGAATGGCATTGAAACATGTATACTATCATGTAAGAATTGAATCACCAGTCTATGTCCGATGCAGGATACAGCATGCTTGGGGCTGGTGCACGGGGATGACCCAGAGGGATGTTGTGGGGAGGGAAGTGGGAGGGGGGTTCATGTTTGGGATCGCATGTACACCCGTGGTGGATTCATGTCAATGTATGGCAAAACCAATACAGTATTGTAAAGTAAAATAAAGTAAAAATAAAAATTAAACAAACAAACAAACAAATAAAACCTCAAAGAGCCAAAAAAGTCCCCAGTTGTGCCCATTGTAAGAAATATTTTGAATGAAATTTTTCAGATTTAATTGGTCAGTTAAAGGTGTTTACTCTTCCCCAGTCCCATTTATGTGACATTCCTCATGCTGATGATGAACCATTTGCTCAAACATCTGTTCAGTCCCTGGATAAAACAGTGGACCCTTTAGTATCTGAAGCAGATGTAACCATTGCTGCAGATGATGTCGTTAGAACCATATTTCAAAAACTTTATTCTACTGCCATGACAGATAGAAATGAAAGTGAAAATAGGTATAATACTGTTACCTTTCCAGCAGATATCTCTTTTCCTAAACCTACCCGTGGAGGAAAGTCCCCTGTTTATTCTACCATACTGGACAGAAATCCATGCACACTTCAGTCCACTTTCAATATTGGTAAACTGACCAAAATAAATGTCGTTAAAGATATTATACAGCCAATATTAACAAATTTAGAAGCACTTGCTACTTCTAAAGTAAAGGCTCTCTTTTGTCCTCACATCAGTTTCACAGTTCCTCTGGCTTTACCTTCACAGCAGGATGAGATTGCTTTACAACAATCATGGTTATCAACCAAAGATTCACATTCTGAAGACCAATTTTCTTCTTGCTCAATGGATCACAGTAAATCAGGAAAGACCACCTCGATATGTCAACTGAGTGCCTCTAAATTAAATATGTATGCAACAGAAGTGGCTAGACAAATTTTACAAGGAATCAAACATAAATTATATCAAGACATAAGAAGTCCATTCTTAACTCAGAGTGTTGTGGCTTTTGAAAGTATTCCAAGTCAGGTTGTTAGCACAGTGTTAGATATTGTGTCTACTAAAGGCAAATATGAAATAAATGTATTTGACAGAGAGACTGATCCAGTTGCGCCAGAAGATATTATTGAAAAGTTATTCAATAAAAGTGATTATTGTAAAATCTTCAATTTCAAATACTAGAGACCATTGAAGATATCTTAATTGATATCTGTGAGGAAACAATAGATGAGAATAATCTCTAAATGGGAGACATTTAGAAACAAACTCTGAAAGGGACCCTAGGTATGCAAATAAGTCTATTCTCACACTTTTAGTTCCTAAGGAGTGTGTTGCTATGATTTCCAACGATATGGTGGATATTGTTCTTCAAAATCTCACTTCTGCTATCATGGTTCGCATCAGTGCAAATGGTTCCATTTCTCCAAGATTGTCTACAGCATTTTCTGATGCATTTTCCAAAGCAGAGCATCAACAATCCCCTATTAAAGACTCAGTGAATGGAAGGGCAGAAGGTCAACAACCTCTTGTTACAGACTCAGTGAATGAAAGGGCAAAGCGTAAGCAACCTTCTGTTATAGATTCAGTGAATGAAAGGAAAAGGGAGAGATTTCCTTTTGCAAGAAAGGAAAGAGATGTTCAGCTGGAATCAGCTCTTTCTGACGATAATCAGACAACTGTACTTAAGAAACAAGATGCCAAGAAATCTACTCCTGATCCATGTAAGGAAAATGCTGACTGTTACTTTATTACTAAAACTATTTTGAATAGATTAAAATCTTTTGCCACAGAAAGAATAGATTTGCTGCTTATTCTTGATCCTGAGACTAGAGAAAAACCAGATGTTGGCTCAGAATTTACAAATTGTAAACAAAATGACAGCGTGTTTCTTGAATTAAACCAAATGCCATTAGATGTGACTGTCCCGAAAATATCAACAGCTGGAACCATTCTCAATCAGGAAGTCACAAATTACACATTAGCTAATTACAGAGAAAGACCTCCTAGTCTTAAGGAATATGCTGATCTAATCGCCAATACCATTTTGACGCTTATAAAAAATGACATAGATCTAGAAATCCAAAAGATGTATACATATCAAAACAATACTTCAAGAAAACATCATTGCAAGTGAAACTGTCAAAAACATCTTAAAGAGTTTATGTAATAAAATATCTTTGACGGCAAGAGGCTTTTACTCAAAGCAGGACCCTGATCTTGTTACCCAACTAGCTGTACAAAATGAAATAGTGCTAGGTCAAAAAAAGTGGAAGACAACACCAAACTGTCTCTCTTTTCAAAATACTCAGGTGAAAACCAAAAAACACCAGAAGTGGAAAACCAAAGAAGGACATTGGAAGAAATATTTAGAAATGGAGAATCTGGACAGGAAAAAACAAATTCTTTGTTAACTGTAGTTTAGGAAATTTTAAAGAAGGCATATCAAAGGGTATTGGAAAACACAGAACATTGTTCTCCATTCAATGAACTCCCCCACTTTACATCTGATTCTAAAATTAAAACATCAGCTCGAAAAAAAGCCTTACAGTCACATATAAGCAGTGTTGCAAATGACATAGTCGAAAGTGTTTACACAAAAATGTTCTCAGTAATTAAGACCTCGTTATATGAAAACAGTGAGACCAGAGGAGAAATGGAAGCCTCTGGCAGTGATGGATTATTGACGAATCCATCATGCTTTAGAGAACTGAAACAAGCAGAAAAAAGCAGTGTTCCCCCTAAACCTGTGATACCACAAGTTTATCCTTACACAGGCATTGGAAATGTCAGTTCATTGGAAAACACCTTATTGCAATTTTCTCCGTTGTCACTAGGCGAACACTTGGTTCAAAAGGTTCTCAAAAAGATCACAGATTTTGCTTTATTGAATCTAGAAGAGAATTCATCCCCTAAAGGTCAATCTAATGAAATTCTGAGGCAATGCAATTCTAAAGCTAGCCCCAAAGGCAGCCCTAGGGCAAGTGTTAAGATAAATTTTAAAACAAAATCAAAAGTTACCTCTTTGTCTAAATTTGGAAAAAAACCACGGCTGGGACCTAGTGGAGCTAAAGCCCAAAGCAAAACCAAGTTAGGTCCTAGAGAGAAGACCCTAAAAGGTAGCTGGTCCAAAACTTCTGTTGGGCTCCCACACCTACTGTCAATAGGGGAGGCCAAAAATCCCTCACTGAGAGCAAAACTTCTCACTGCGGAGCTAAAAATGTATGCCAGGGATATAGTACGTAATATTCTGCAAACAATGTGAATGAATTTGAAGAGGTGAAGCAAAATAGAGCAGTGGCAAATGTAAACACTTTACTTTCTGATCAAATTGAGAGAGCAAGTGGAATAGTGAGTATAGTTTTGCAAGGACTACATGCTATGAAGAATAATTTGGCCAATCCAATAAAAGGCTCACATTCAGATGATCTCAAACTTCCACGGGTGTATTTTAGCACAACCTCTGCTGCAAATCCAGAAGTCCAATTCTCTTTGGGGAATGTTTCTTCACAACTAGACAAACTCTTTCCCAAAGAAGATATTTTTAAGCAAATGTTTGACAAATGGCAAACAGAATCAAGCAAGATGGATAACAAAAAATATAAGCTACCGATGATAGCCGAGGCTGTTTTGAATGAAATTTCAACAAAAGCAACAGAATTAGAACAATCTGTTTCACTTTTAAGTTTGTCACTTCTTGAGCCATGTGAAAGCAGTCACCATCATTTTAAAAGAGCTGCTTCTAGAGTTGAGGATTCTCAAGCACAAATTAATATATTTGGCCAGGAAATCATTAAAAAGCTATTTGAAAAATTAGAGTTGTGCTTCTTGACTCAGATGTTCACAGTGGCTAGTAAAGAAACACTACAAAGCAAGAAAGAAACTGCTGCTAGAAGAAAATGTGGTTCCTTACGAACAAACAATCTCAATGCTGTACCAACTTACAACACAAAGTTGAAAGACAAAACACTGGGGATCGCTGGCCACCAGATCACTCAGATCTTGGAAGGGGTTCTGAACACCTTAGAGTCATTTGCAGACCTACAGTTTAAACACGTCTCTACATATGCTTTTTCTGAAATTGTGAGAACACCTATTGAAAACTTTTTTGTTGTGCAACAGAAACTAGCAATGAAAACAATATTTCCCAAGTTACAAACACTGACTACGTTTCCTGATGAATCTAAATCAAGTAGTATGATTTCCCAGGAAAACATACACAATGCCCTTGAACAGTTTTACTTTTTCCATTCAGAATTGTTTACTTATGCTGTTAATACTGTCACTGACATGCTTAGTATAATTAAGAACAAACTAGACAAAGAAAAATGCCACAAGGAACCATCTTCAACTAGCATATTTGAAGAAAACATTGTAGCAAGTCAGATCATCAGCACACTGATAGACCAGTGCACGTATTTCTATGAGTTGATGATCAAAAGCCATCCAAAGGAAAATCTGCTCCAAGGAGCTAAAAATGCCTGCACTGTTAATTGCTCCCGATTTACAATTGGACCAGAAATGTCCACTTCAAAGTCAAAGGGAATTAGCTGCTGGGATGATCCTCCACAAATCTCCAGCTTGTTGTCTTATTCAGAGGAAGATATGAAAATAAAGGACAAGACTTCCTTAGATGTACCTTCATATGTCAGATACTCCACAGGAGATTCAACTAAAACCATAGAGCCAATGGAAAGAGTCAGATCAGAGTTTAAACCATCATCTTCTAGAAGTGAAGCCCAAGCCTTCAGCCATTCTGATCAAGCTGTGAAAGGAGACTACTCTCTCCCAGA
Source organism: Ovis canadensis (assembly GCF_042477335.2). Classification (NCBI taxonomy): domain Eukaryota; kingdom Metazoa; phylum Chordata; class Mammalia; order Artiodactyla; family Bovidae; genus Ovis; species Ovis canadensis. The sequence goes on from NC_091727.1 coordinate 121,897,506, forward strand.
AGGCACTGTCTTACCAGTTTCATCTCAGAAATCCAGTGACTCTGCACAGGCAGCACTAGAGCACCCCATGTCTTTCAAAGAAACGGAAGAGGGTGAAAATCAAAGAGTGTTTCACTATGAGCCCCTCAAACCAGTTGTTAACCCAGATTTTGTTTTGCACAAAGGATATTCCTTTAAGGCAGCATTTATCTGAAAATCTGGTTTGCAGTGTTACAGAGGGATCTAAGGTTGATAATTCAGATTAACTTAAAAGTTCTGTGGCATCATCAAAAGGCTACAGAAATGGGAAAAGTTATTTGTTTAATTGTAATGGTCTCTTCCTTAATCTGTCTTTAACATTGAAAAATGGAAAGTAACATTTGACTAGGGAAGTGAGGAGAATGAAAATTTACTCTTTTAAGCTTCCTTTGGAAAATATGTTCCAAGGATTAGGGTGTTGGAGGGGTGAGGGGTGAACATTCAAAGTCCTTCACAATTTTGCCCTTATTCATCAGTTTTAAAAATCCAGGTCAGCTATTACTTTGTCTTTTTCATGAAAATTTATTTATTTAGATTGGTGTATTAGTTCCCTAGTAAGAAGTTCAGAAAAACACGTTATTGTGTCTAAATCTGTTATAAGATTTTCAAAGCAAATGATGAAAACAGTGTACTTAAAGTATGCATTTTGCATATCTTGATGAGTAAAATGTAAACTGTGAAGCAAAAGGAGGAACCTTAGTTAGGGTCTCTTCTTTGAACTGGACTGTTAATCTTGAAAGTTTAAAGGAATTATAGAAAATAGGAAATATTGCTTGTGATTTTTATTTATTTTTTTTCTTTTAAACATATGACTAATATATAAGTAAAAGGTACTTAAAGATAAGTAATTTTACTAAATTGAAATAGAAACCATGTGAAAGTTGCCTTACTATTCAATACAATAGAACCACAGCAAAAATGACTGAATTGATTGTTTTTTAACATTCATTGTCTCTTTAATTCCAGACTTCTAGTAGGAATTCATTTCAAAGTTTAATAAAGCCCGACATCACCAAAGTGGAGCTTTTAAAAGATGTCCAAAGCAAAAAAGACCTTATCATTTGGTTAATAACTCATATTAGTCAAGAAAATTTAGAAAATAAAGAAGAAAGCTTAGCTTCTGATGAAGATGAAGCTGTTTTACAAGAGGTCGCAAAAGAAGAAGAAGAATTTCCAGAAAGCCTACTTGAAGATCAAGTAAAAGAAGACACTAAGCTCACTACCAGCACAGTGGCTCACCCTAAGCTACCAATTAGCAAATGCAGTCTGAAAAAATTTTTGTCAGTAAGAAAATGTCAGCTCAAATCCAGTGTAACTATAATTACTGGAGTGTCACCAGCAAAACAGACAGAATCTGAACAGACACTAATAAGAACTGTTTCTAACATTGATGTAACTACCTCAAAATGCTGTAGTCTCTCCCAGCTCTGATGATATTTACAACAAAAGAGAAATGATTAACAGATGAAGCCAGGAGCCTCAATTGAAGAAAAACAGATCATGGAAAGAGTCCTATTTAGAAGGACAAGAAAAACAGAAAATAGAAACTGGTTAGGAGAAATACAAGCTAATTATTTTAAATGATAGGTTGTGGGGGCTTTTTGTACACTGACCTGTAAATATTCACTGGAAGTTTTGTGTGTACCAACTCCATTCCAGTGGGCAGGACCAGAAGATGGACTTGAAGGGGAGTAAAAACATTCATCTAAATCCAGCCTATCTGGGTTTGAATTCTGGGTTTGTCACTTAGTAGCTATGTGACTTTGGGGAAGTTATTTAACCAACTATCTTCTTAAAAATTACTTATCCAGCTTGTTAGTTGAATATATTGAATATTCCCCCTGTAAACAGCCCATAAACTCTAGCTCTTATCCCTGGTTCTGTACCCTTCTAGTGGTGATCTGGGCCTCACTGACCTATTGGGTTAGCCCTACCCCAAAAATTGTACCTTACCCATATGTATGGGAATTACACATGATTTAGAATTTCCTAGTAAAACAATCCCATGGATTATCCATTTGCAGGAAACCTGGGTTCAATCCCTGGGTTGGGAAGATCCTCTAGAGAAGGGAAAGGCTACCCACTCCAGTATTCTGGACTGGAGAATTCCACGGACTACAGCCTATGGAGTTGCAGAGTCATACATGACTGAGCGACTTTGACTTTCATTTCTTTCCAATTAACTCAGAAGCAGCAATGAACCAGAGAAAACAAAACACAGGGATATGACTCTGGCCAGTTCAGGAGCTCATCAGGTCAATAGCCTTACACAAACTCTATGTATTGGGATCAGTTTATTTACTGGAAAGCCATGTGAAATCTCATGACCAAACAAAGTGTGCCTGGTCAGAAATGCTGGCTATATAGATAACTAAGGAAATGTTGTGGTATATTTTATTTATTATAAACACTCTTTTGTGTCTTACTTGTATTTTTCCAGGAAACAGAAATGAGACCTAGCACCGAACCAACACATCACTTCATCCATAGAATGATGAGTGCATCTTTATATAATGAAGATCTGCCTTCATTTGCTAGGTACAGTCAGTTAAAGTAATAATAGTTGGCTAAGGAAATAGAAATCTGAAATGAAGATTATGTTGATGGGAAGAATAGGCCCCTCAGGTAAACCTCCTTCCCCTAACTCCCCTCTGTGTTTACTTCCTGGGCCCTCCCTTCACATCTTTTATCCTATTCCTGTTTATCTTGTCTCTACTTTCTTCTCCTGGGATCTACTTTCTAGTATAGTGGTCTATAGTATAGTTACTTTGAGTCTTTAATGTGTTAGGTTCTTGAATCTGGGAGACAGGCTCTGAGTTAACAGTCCCCACACTAATGGCTCACCTAAAGGAGTTCCCACTTAGTTCATGTATGTACCTAAATGCTCAGCTGGGTGGCACTGTCAGAAGAATCCCAAGGACACAGAGGGGCAATGTAAATTAGAGCACTCAGAAGAATTCTCCAAAGCATTAGAGTTGGAGTTGGGCTTTAAATGATGGATAAGATTTAGATAAGACCATCCAGGTTGGAGAAGACTGTAAGAGAAAGGCTGGACCATGTGGTATCTATAGGGACAGGGAGGAACAAAGTACAATGAAATCTTAATAGTTTTTCTAGAATAGCCAAAACATGTCTAAAATTGCCCTTGTGTTTATAAGAATATTCACAAACTGGGAACAGTAGCACTCTGTTTTTATGTTTTAAAACTTTTTATTTTATATTGGGGTATCACCAATGAACAATGTTGTAGTAGTTTCAGGTAGACAGCAAAGGGATTCAGCCATACATATACATGTATCCATTCTCCCCCAAACTCCCTTCCCATCCAGGCTGCCACATAACATTGAGCAGAGTTCCCTGTGCTATACAGTACATCCTTGTTGGTTATCTGTTTTAAATACAGCAGTGTGTACATGTCCATCCCAAACTCCCTAACCATCCCTTCACCCCACCCTCCCCGCTGGTAACCATAAGTTCAGAACAGTAGCACTTTGTATCATGGGAGAAATAGGGTACAAGGAAGAAAATCCACCCTGTTCCAACTATATCCTTTTCCACCTGGCACCATGAAATTAAGGTTTCTTTTTGACCCGATGCCATTTTAGGACATCCACTCCTGGCCCACCACTGGCTTTATCTCCACTCACGCTTGTCTTAACATACATAATTAGCATTGCAGGCAAATCTCAACTATTGGTATCATTGCATAAGACAAGTGGGAACATATAAAACCAAAGTCAATGTAGCTGTCATTTTTATTTTGAGAACTCACAGACATACCATACCAGGTTTGCATCTATATAAATAAAGACTTGGACAGATGGTTCTTTAACAGTCATTATTATTCATTAATCATTATTCATTCCTACATATAAAATACAAAGAAAATGAAATGTCTTGTATCTTTTCTTTAGTTTTGATGATGAGCGTTCCACAGATCCAAGTGCCAAGGTTACAGAACGTTGGATTGATTTCTTTTCTTCCTTTAAATTAGATTGTATTTAAAGAGTTTGTTCATCGCATTGATGAATACTGAGTTTTCCAGTAGGCTGATCTAAATTGGAGGAATACTGAGTCAGTTAACCAGTTAGTGTGATGAACTAGTTTGCTTTTTCTGAAACACTAGTAAGATTCCATTAATAATTGTGGTGAAAAGTATGTAGTGTGACTATAAGTTTACAGTTACCATGATCCAGTGGGAAATATCCAGGAAATAAAGGTTTATGACATCTATATGTAGACTACAGCCCATGCTACTAGGATTTAATCATCTCTTTAAGAATGTATGCTTGCTTTGTATAACTAGGTTAGCCCTAGTAAAATATATTTAAAAGCTTTTAAAGCTAAAAATTAAAACTACATTTATTTGCTTAAATTAAATCCTGGCTAGGGTGGACCCCACTTTAATTCTGTCTCTGTTAAAACTGACTCATTATTTATGAGTTGAGTTTGGTCCTCTATTCTTTTAAAGCTCAAAGGATCAATGTGGCTCTAACAATGGGACAGCACTGAGGTAGGGGTATCATGTTTACTGTAAAGATGGCCTGAAAACTCCAACTACAGAGCTGGAGTTGGCCTTGGTTGTTTCAAGCCTGCACCCACTCAAGAAGTTACTCAAGAAATATATCCTCTCCATTTGAGAGTGGGAATAACATTCATTAAAAGATGAATCATAGAATGGAAGTAAGTTGCCAGAATCCCATAAACAGGTCATCGTCAGAGGATGATACATCACTGGTGTGTTTCCTGTATTATGGAATCATAAGCTGTCAGAGCCAGAAAGTAGCTAGTATAACCTTATTTTACAGCTGAAGAGACTGAGGTTCAGGGTAGGGAAGTGACTTGTCCAAGGTCATACTGTCAGTCAGAATATAGATCCCAAGTCTCCTAAATCTGAATTCAATGTCATTGTTTTCTTCAACTTCACTACAGTGAGTCATGCTTAGACATAGGTATCCTGTGGTAATATTTAATATTGCACCTGTCCAGTTCATGCATTCATTCACATTCAACAGAGTCACTGAGCACTTTCTTCGGGCTGGACACTGTTCTAAGTCGTGAAGATACAGCTGTGAATGAGAGACAAAGTCTTCACCTCCTTCTAATTGGGAAGGGGATATAAACAAAATAGGGCTTCCTCTGGGGTGGTGAAGAGTTGGACAGGACTGAGCAACTGAGTACAGCACATAAACCCAATAATTTTTGATAGGAATAAGTACTTCCCATTTCACCCAGGATAAAAGCCAGGGTCTTTACAATGGCTTACAAGGCCACACATGGTCTGGATTCCACTCCCCCCTCCTGGTGACCTGTCTGACCACCTCTCTTTATGATCCCTCTTAATCACTCCACTCCAGCCACATGAACATTTATCTTCTTCAGATCTTTGCTGAAATATTATATTCGAAGTCAAAAATTCCCTGATCACTTTTCTTTAAAACTGAAACCCCAATGCCACCCCAGCACTCCCTGCTTTAATTTTATCCCTAGCATTTGTACCATCTGAAAGCTTTTTTAAAAAAATTGTTTATTGACTCTCTCCCTTCCCTAGAATGTTAGTTCCATGAGGGCAGGGATTTTTCTCTGTTCACTGTATCCCCACGTGTCTACAAAAGAAGCACAGAGTAGATACTCAGTACATATTTGTGAAATTCATGAATGAATATGAAAAAAAAAATAATAAAGAAGAGCCCAAGTGATATAGAATGACTGGCTAGATTAGTTTGGTCCAAGAAGTCTAGAAACATCAGATCTTAATAACGGGAAGGAAGTGACCACAAGATCTGGAAGCAGAGGGTCCCACATACAGAGTTCAGTAAGTGCAAGGGACCCTAGATGGGATGAGCTTGGCATGTTAGAGGCATCTTCCCCAAGACCTGTGCCCAGAATTTGAGGATCTCACCTCTTTCGGTTTCTTCTGCTTGCCTAGTTTCTGCGATTCTCTGATGAAATTATTGAGGTTATTTTTGTGCCAAAATGTATACATGTCTCAGAAATAACTGTTTTCCAATATTGTGTTTTGGTCACAGAAAGTCTTGAATGTCCATGTTTGGAGAATTTGAACAGTCTTAAGGTAAATATTTTTCACTGGCTCCCCTCAGTGTTAACCAGTGGAACCCTGACAGAAATGAGGGAGTGCCTTGTAAGGGTGTGGTAGTGTGCCTTGAGGGGGCCTCAGGAAGCACTCCCAGTAGGGGCCAACCCCTGGTTGAAGTTACTGTCCCCGAGTTAAGTGCATAGAGTAAGCCCCTTAGCACCTGAGAACAATGGCACACAAGGAGTGAGTCCCTGGAACTGGAGGGCCTGGTGGGGGCAGCGAGGGAACAGATGCTTCCAAGAGGAAGGGGTGCTGGCTGAGGGAAATGAATGCTGGCTCCATCTGCTTTGCAGGGTACCCTTCTTAGGCAGCTTTCCAAAAATCTGGGCCACTCCTTAGTGTGATCCCAGGAAATTCCCTCCACCTAAAGCCCTCTTAGGAAGTCTCTGAGGAGACTGAAACTACAGATCCTCCTAGATCCTCCTGTTTTGTATTACTTTTGCTTTACTCTTGGTTCACTTTAACCATCCCCCAGCATGTGTATACACACACATAAACACAAACCATCCCCCTTATCCTGCGTTATTTTCTCCACACCATTTAGTCATTTATTCAACATTTATCAAGTGCCTACTATGTGCCAAGGGCTAGAGATTCAGAAGTAAACAAAGCTGTCAAATATTCCTGCCCTCATCCTCTGGCAGAGGATTCACTTGAGTATAAGTTTCATGACAGCAAGGGCTTGTCTTGTCAGAACAACAGCCTTAGCACCATCAGAGTCAAATTTCAACTAAGTCAGGAATGCCTCAACTCCTACCCACATGAAGCTGATGGACAGCCCTGTGTGGGAACTGTTACACAGAGGTTCTCAACCCTGGCTGCACCCTGGAATCAACTTTAACAACTGACGCCCAGCGTCCCATCCCAAAAGATTCGGATTCAGTTGGTCTGGGTTGCAGCCTGGGCCCTGGGTGATTTTGATGAACAGGCAGTGTTAAGAACCACTGAGTTAACGGACTTGTGTCTGGCCATTTAGTAGCATCTGCCCCTTCCCCTCCTTCCTTTAGATAAGGAATTCTCAACCTCACTTCATGCTAAAGTCACCTAGGCAACTTAGAAAAGAGAACAATGCTTGCCCCAGCCTCAGGGATTCCTGTTCATTTGGGGCAGGGTCCAAGCACGCCTATTTGTAATATTTCTCCAGATGGTTGTGCTGTGCAGCCAACGTTAAGAACCAGTCCCTTAGATTGTTCTGTCCCAGTTTATCCCTTTATGTATCCTATCCTCAGTATCTTAATCCATAAACTGCCTCAAATCCAAAACTTTCACCATAATACTCTGTTCTCCATACCAACAATAGGTGTTGGCGTGGAGAGCTTCTCTCATCTCTCATGCTTCTCTCATCTTGCCTTTGATTTGCCCCATCCTTTTTGCCCGCCCTTACCATGGCACACCTAGCCCAGCCACCTCCCCCAGCCTATTGCAGGCCCTTCTGGGACCCTGCTGCTTCTGCATTCCAGTGGGTGAGGAAGGTCCACAGAGCAAAGCCAGCACCTGAGCCACCATCTCCGCTCTGCCCCCTCCAGGCTGCTGCAACCTCATACTACCACCTTCTTGCTCCAGACCTCACAATGGTTAAGAATTATTTCAAAGATTGGAGTAGTAAAATGGACCTCCCCTTGTCTCCTCTTCTCTTAAGACCTCCACTATCATTATCTTTGCTCCGAGAAGGATCAAAAATGTTCTATTTGTTCCAAGCTCCAGGATGGCTGACATTGTTTTGTGACCTGGGACACGTAAGCCCTTGAAATTATCCGCCAGCGGCAGCCCTTGTCTGAGTCTGGCGCCAATCCTGGGTGTCCTAATTAGCAAGAATTATGAGAAGTCATGCCTAGGAATAACCAAGTCCCAGAAGATAATTCTTTGAGACTGAGGGGCCCTGAGATTTCTATGTGCGATGCCACAATGGTTGTGCTCCCTTCAAGGTTTCTAGTGTTTCCTGTCCATCAAAGGGCAGAGGCTTAAGCTAGTATTGCACCTTTGTCTTGGCAGTTTCTCACCCTCTTATCAACGCAGAAGTGACCTGACCAGCCAATATTCCTCAAACGATGACACTTCAGGTAGAACAAATTTATAATTTTAGAATGAAGCTCTCAGTTATGTCATTTTGAACATAGGAGTTTTGATCATTCACCCCCCTTGCCCATCACATTGAATGGCTCTTGCCTTGCAGCACACCTACCCACCAGCAATACGAGGATGAAATAATATGACTTAGTATGTATGTGTGTGTGTGTATGTGAGTCGCTCAGTCGTGTCTGACTCTTTGCGACCCCATGGATTGTAGCCCTCCAGGCTCCTTTGTCCATGGGATTCTCCAGGCAAGGATACTGGAGTGGGTTGCCATTTCCTTCTCCCTTAGTATGTATGTAGATTGCAATTTGCAGGTTATTATGCAGTTATCTGATTTAAACCTCACAGCAAACGGGTGACAGGTACTGGGAGTAACATTTATTAGGGACCAGCCATGTACCCGGCATTCTGCTAAGTGCTTTTCTCACATCCACCCTGTGAAGCATCATTTCCATTATATTGACAAGGTAACAGTCACTAAAGCTTATCATACCATGCTTCCTTGCAAGTCTTGAAGTTGTCTCTCAAAGAGGAGAAAATAGAGGCGAATGACCTGCCTGAGGTGGCACAGCCAGCAGGTGGCTGAGCCAGGGCTCAAACATCACAGGTCTTGAGGCTCTATCCCATATTCTTTTTCCTGCCAAATAGGGGCCACATCTCAGAACCAAGCAATGACCAAGAACTGCCTGCAGAGTTTAGTGATAAGTAGAAAAGATCCCATCTAGGTTTCCAAGTAGCATGTCCAGTCAAAGAGTAAAATCACATTCTTCTGTGACTTCATTTTGATGGGGACACCTCCTCCCAACGCCTACATTCCACACATTAGAGGAATTCACTGAGAAACAGTTCAGATAACATAGTTTTGCTCTGATAAGGGCTTTTGGAGGAAGAAATACAGAAATGGCTCACCCTGTGCTAAGGTGCTCAAAGTAGTAAAGCTCCCCACAGAGGACAGTTTACATTGAATTTGAAATTACAATGATACCTGCTTAGGAAAACCCACCAAAAAAGAGCGGGCTTCTGGACCAAGACAGGCTCATTACAGCTTATTTTTTCCCAAACAGGATTTTGGGGGAATCAAAATCCGTTCATGGTACGATGTGTCATTCCCTAGCCCTTGGCATGTGTCATGGCCATAAACACCCAGGTACATTTCTCTCTTCAGAGTGACCAGTACCAACCAAGTGAAGTCCATGGTGCTGCCCACAAAGCAGATCAAAGCAGCAGAAGGAAAAAAAAAAAAAAAAAAGCAGCAGCAGAAGGGTGTCTTGAAGGAGACCTGGAAATGGTGACCAGGAATCTACATTTTTAACAAGACCCGCAAATTGCAAAAACAAAGCTTTATTCTTCCCCTCGAGATTTTCAGAATGTGGCCTTGCAGTATATGCTTGAATTCTGTAACTAACTCTTTTTCTTACTTTTTCAGAAGAGATCTCTCCATTCAAGTCTTTACCTTTGCAAATTTTGGCTTTTTCCTTTTAATTTCTTGGTTGTTCTTATTTTGTTTAAACTATCAGCACATTCCAGTACTGCATTATTGATCTGAAGAGCCAAACTATTACCCCTCCCCCGTTTATTTGGGGTTAAATTTGCTATCTGCTACCTCAGTTTTAATCATAGATCCTTGAGGTTCCTAAGGTTATATTGCTAAAGAAAAAAACTGAGGATTTGCAAGAAGCCTAGGAGAACCATGTCTTTTACTAGAAATAAGAAGGTATGTGCTTTATTGCCCTGTGTCTTTTTATGACATCTTGTCACAATGCATCAGCAACAAAGATAAATGCTCATTTCTGTCCTTACAGATACAACAATTATTTTGTTAAGATAAACTATTAGATGCTTTAAGAGCCCTTTGCACAAGACAAGTGGTATAGAACAATGAGTCCAAATGGAGACTTTTATTGGCCACACAAGTCCTGTATAGCTCACACAACAAACAGATCAGTTGGGATCAGACAACTGAAAATACACCCAAACAGTGAGAAATGATAGCCTTTTGTAGTGCACAGCTGCTTTTGCCTGGACATTTTGAAACGGACACCAGTACTGTTAAGAGTTGAAAGTTAACCTTCTTGTGTGAAATTAGCTCATCAGGCTACCCATGTGACCTTAGACAAGGCATCTGATCTCACTGGGTTTCTCCTGCTTTCTTCCCAAGGCTGTCAGAAGGAGCAAAATACTCTTTGTGAAAGCACTTTTAAAAACAAAAGCTATTACATAACTACTTATTTCTGAATCCTAAATGGTCACTCCCCAGGGCCTGACAGCAATTGGAAAGCCTGGTAACTGATCACATTTCTCCTTTGGTTGTTCACAGACTTTGAAAAGCCCCATACTTCCTCTAGACAGGGGTCTGAAATGATGAGGAAGATATCAACTTTCTCCAAAGTGTTTTCAAGATCTAACACCAGTGTTCTGAAACCTTCCTCACCCTCACCCCCTCACCAAGACAGAAAGTGAGACTGTAATACCCAATAATAAGCATGTTGACCTTCCTCAAAAAATAAATGGTTGTTAAAGCTGACATTGTGTCCTACACATTGATTCTTGTAACTATTGAAAATAAGAGCAAAGAAAGCATAAAAAGGCAGTTGGAGAAAAGGAGGGTTTTGATAAATGCTTCTGACAAGCATTTTGCGATGAAAAGAGAAGTTTTGTGTCACATATAGATGCATCTAGCAGGCAGTGTGGGGTTGAAGCTCTGCTCTTGAGGGCCCTGCAGCCTTGCTGGGAAGATGAGAACTAACTTCAAAGCAAAAGTGTGATATCAATAAAACAACGTGTCATCACATCTTTCAGGCACCCTAGGTGTTCAAAGAAGGGAGTCATCACTGTGGGTTGGAGTGGTCAGGATACATTTGCTGGAGGAACTGGAATTCAGACAATCCTCAAAGGACCGTTAGGATTAGGGAGGCCTTGACGGCACCAGGAAGGTGATCCCCTCAGGCCACACACCTGCGTACACTGCTGCCATGCCTGAACAATTTAGCTCTGGCCCATAGGACATTCTACCATAATGGAAACGGTCTGTATCTGCTCAGTTTGGTACAGGAGGCACCAGCCCCATGTGGCTATTGTCACTAGCATGACTGGGGAACCCAGTCTTTCCATTTTATTTCAGTTTAAATAGCCACATATAGCTAGTGGTTCCCTTATCAGACAGCACAAGTCTAATCGGTACAAGGCCTCAGGGACAACAGCCAATTCCAATTAAGTTGAAGGATTCCCTGAAAGTTCATTTCCAAAGTCTATCCTCAAACAAAGACATCTAGAGATCTAACTCCTCAGGGGGCTTTGAAGCCTCCAAGCATCCTCTTGGTCCCTTTAAGAGACATGCACCACCAGTGTGGCCAGAGAGGAGCTCATGGTTTCCAGTCATATTTGTGCCGCTGCACCTGTCAAGACTCAATTGATGGAGAAAGGATAAGCCCCATGGAGAACACCAAAGTCAGGGATTCACAACAGAAAATTGGAACCTGCATCTGCCAGCTGGCCTCAAGCAGTGCTTGGCTAGAAACGGCTTCCATGAGACAGAAACACATGAAGAAGATCACTCAGTAGTCATTCTCATACCCCAGCTTTATCCAGGAATGTAGGTCAGTGGAAGGTCTCAGCCTTATACTAATGCCCAAGGGAAGTATTTCTATGAAAGTCAGTTTCCTTTATGCTGTACCTATAGTCCAGAAATGTTATGTTAAGTGATGTTTAGTAAATAGAATGGCAGGCAGTTCTGCCCAAATATCACATATACCTAAATTGCACTGCCTTCATCTCATTTTCTGCCCTTACATACTGAAGTTTATCGCACGCAGCAGCACAGGTTTTAAAGTTAGCTTTTAAAGATCCACAATAATGACAAGCACTGATCTTACATAAGCCTTTGTTTTCATGTTCATGTGTGGCAGAACCAATACAATATTGTAATTAGCCTCCAATTAAAATAGATAAATTTAAATTAAAAAATAAATAAAAATATATCAACAACAACACAAAAGTAATACCAAAAAATAATTTTTTTAAAGTAATAGCAATCCAGTTTGGAAATCAAAAGTTATAAAAGCAACAGTGAAAAGTTTCCCTCTCCTCTCCCAGCTGTTGGCCTGGTTCACCTCTCCCAAGGCAATCTCTATTACCAATGGGACCACTATCCTTCTCAGAGATAGGCTTTGGATAACAAGTGTATTTTCATATGACTTTAGCAAGAAGTCTAATATCCTCCCTCAAAAAAGGCAGAAAACAGAGAGGAAGAGGGAGGTGAGAATGGAAGGAGAGAATGCGTGCATGCCATCTGACAGCTGCTATGTCCTAATATCACTGCATTCATAGTCTCAGATAAAGTCAGTCATTTTTTAAAATGCTCTTTTGTCTATGAACTAAATGTCAAAAGGTGAGCACCAGAATGGGAGGAAAGGTGCCTACCATAGCTCTTCAAAGTCTGCTAGCCAAAATACATTAAGAATGTATGAGCTGGTAACTACAGTCCTTAGAGAGAGAACCATTTAAATATTTTTTAAAAGTGAAAGCACTAAAAGTAACAATGCAGTGAAATAAAATGCAAATTAGAATAACCCAAATGTATCACAATATATCTTTCAGAGAAGAAAAAAGGAATAAAATGATAAAAATCCAGTGTTGCCCAGATGTAGGGAAACATTTGAACTCTACAGTGGTGACAATCCTACAAATTTGATTTTTCGGAAAAGCAGTCTAACAATAAGGTGAGTTATGGTTCCAGCTATACTTTTGGACCTGGTAACTACATTTAGGTAAATTTGGCCCAAGGGAATAATATAAAGTGAAAAAAATGTAAAAGCATATAAAAATGTACATAGCATTACTATTAATTATGAGGAAAAATTAAAACAATCCTAGTGGGACACTGGTGTGTATTATCAGGAAAGAATGCTATACAGGCACTGAAAAATGACAAGGATAGTGAAAATACACACACAAAGAAATGCAGATATGAAATAAGTAAAACCAGGACACAAATAAGATGTGAGCACAAAATAAGGCTCTGTTCGGGCCTCCCCACACAGGGTCGCTGGGAGGGGAGGCGTCAGTGCCCCTCCCCTCCCCTCTCGTGGTGTGGACGTGTTCCAAGGGGCCCAATTGGGCCTGCCAAGCAAGCAGGACGTGAACTAGAAGGGCCAGAAGGCGGCCACAGACCCAAGGAGACCCCAGGATTTCCTACAACCACCAGGGAAGGCTAGAGGAAAAAAAAAAAAGATGTCACACTGATAACAATTACACAGTATACTTTATGATTTGGCAATCATATGATATACTAATAAAAATTCAAAGAACTTAAGAGATCTAAATAATCATGAAGGACTTTTTTTTTTTTTTTGCTGCTGTTGAAGTGAAGTTGCTCATCGTGTCTGACTCTTTGCGACCCCATAGACTGCAGCCTGCTAGGCTCCTCTGTCCATGGGATTTTCCAGGCAATAGTACTGGAGTGGATTGCCATTTTCTTCTCCAGGGGATCTTCCCAACCCAGGGCTTGAACCCAGGTCTCCCGTATTGTAGACAGATGCTTTACCCTCTGAGCCACCAGGGAAGTCCACAAATGCTTCTCTTGAGGAAACATCATCACAACCATCTCCAACATCAATTCTTATGCCAATTCTAAACCTAGCCTAAGGTGGATAATACCAAATGCCTCAGTTTCTTATGAGGCGTAGAAAAACAAAGCATTAGTTCATATTTTTTCAAACAACTTCTGTAAAGATAGTAGGTCATCTTCAATCAACCCCAAGGTGCTCTTCTAAATTCTAAGCTGGCAAAAGGTAACCAAATTTTTGACTGATGTTCATCATAGAAAGTATATTGGCATTAAATATACAATAGCTATATAGCTAGGTGACAAGCATATATTTTAGAGTAACCTGTGTCATATGGTTTTGCCCTTTTAGGACCCAGCACATAATTTCAGTATTTTTAATGATTCATCTAGGGACCAGTGTGTCTTTGACAACATGCTATTGGTCATACTTAGTTTGCACGCATGCTAACTTGCTTCATTTGTGTCCAACTCTTTACAACCCAATGGACTGTAGCCTGCTAGGCTCCTCTGTCCATGGAATTATCTAGGCAAGAATACAGGAGTGGGTTTCCATGCCCTCATCCAGGGGATATTCCTGATACAGGGATCAAACTTGCACCTCGTACACTGCACGCGGACTCTTTACCACTGAGCCACCAGGGAAGCCGATACTTAAAGAATAACAAATGCTTATCACAGATATAATTATTATTTCCAACTGGAAAAAATGATCTGTTCTTATCATTCATTTTATGATGGAGTTCCCAGTAATACTTGCAGAAATCAGGGGCCACCTATTTAGTAAAGGAAAGATACTAGGTTAAATCATTTCAGTGCAAATAGTCACACCCAAACATGTCTTCTAAGCTTACCTTTTCAGATGAAAGCTATCAGCAAATGTTTGACTTTATTGTTTGGTCTCAACAGCATAGTGCACAGCACTTTACACCTCATTAGACTACCATTTAGACAATGACCAGGCTATTCCTTTCAAAAAGCTTCAAAACATGTTTACAGAACATCTCCTGTACTAGATAAGGATCACTTCCAATTTAGGGTCCACTGAGTCCATAAACTGCCAAGATAGATACTTATGAGGTACACATTCCAGTAGGTTAGAGGAAGGAAAGAGACAGACTAGGGTGTTAATTAGGCCACATGAAAGAAATACTGATATGCCAAGAAGTAAAAATTGTTCTTAATGAGCACTTTATTCACTGGCTGTTCAGCTTTGAGGTCACTGTGAGTGAACCCATGAAAGGAACCAGTAAACATTCGTTGTTGCCAAAGATCAACTAAAACCAATAGCCAGCTGGTTGTTCTCAGCTGGGCATAGAGCAGGGTGTATTTGCACCTCTCAGATCTCTGACTCTAGGGAGCGTAAGTGACTGACTGCCACAGCTATTGAGCTCTGAATCGCAATGCTGCTGCACTTTCCATCATCGCTGCATTTTCACCAAGGCCAAATTTCTCATGGGCTACTCTCAGCCAATGGCAGAGTGTAGCAGAGATGCTAAGATTGGTTATTCCTGCAAGACACAGGACTTCCCCTACAGGTGACTGGGCAGGGATGCTGTCAGGGAAGAAGCCCATCCTCACAAAGGATGGCAGGTCAACCTGATCCCACGTTACACATGCAAAGTAGACAGACTTCATGGGGCAGAACAAGATAATAATACTTTACTGGCAAAAAGCATGGGTATCAGTGGAGTTCTGCCAGTCCCCCAAGGGGCAATTTAGTGGGCTCAAAGACATGCTACCTATGTGGCGGGTTGCATCACTGCTGAGGAACCCATGGTCAAGGGCCCAGGACATTCCGAGCAATGAACAAACAAACCAGTGCTCCTTCCCCTGGGAAGCGAGCGGTTGAACAGTAGTCATACTATGGTCACTTTGCCCTACAGAAATGGTTCAGCATCAAGAAGCAGGTAAACTGTGCTTTCAAGAACCTCACCAAGAATGTGCAGATGTTCAGGGCCCATGGATGCCAAGAATGTGCAGATGCTCACGGCCCATGGTGGACTGCCTGTCCTGAAAGACCCATTTGCTTCGCAAAATGTCCTTAGAGTTGCACCACCTGGTTAAGAATCTTCCTCTCCACCTTTCCTTCCTTCCCTCTCTCCACCCGGGTTAGAGACCTGCATCGAGTCCCACAGCTCTCCCGACTCCCTCCGCATTCTCCCTCATAGGCCTTTACCCTGATAAATCTCTTATGTGTTTAATCCCATCTTGGCCCCTGCTTCTCAGAGAAGCTGAATTATCACAGATGGTGCCAGCAGTGGTCCAAGAGAACAGGCTGTGTAAGATGGGGCCTGGGACTGCTTCAGTCACTGCCTGGTGGGCAGAATGGACACTGTCCTGAGGGGATGTGGGGCACGGACAGTCCCAGGCCTTGAGGACCCAACTGCTACAGATTTCTCTGGAGATCATGTGTGAAAACTGAGAAAACAGGCTGCCAGATGTGGTGAATCAGACTTTTAAAAATGGAGGAATAAGGAAGGCCTACAAAGACAGTGGAAATGGCTGGATACTATTAAGTGTACCGATGCCCTGTAGCAAGGTAATGAGAAATGGATGACTGTTAGTAAGTAAAGAGTATGTGTGAGAGCTAGAGGGCCTCCAGGAGCTTCCAAAGAGGCCCTCAGTTCCTGCAGCGGAGGAGTGGATGCAGCAGAGCAACAAAGAAGCCGTAAGAGTTGCAGAACTCCAGGGAGATTACTCAATATTCAACATATAGCAGGTTGGCTTTGCTGCAGTCAGGGCCACATGACTTCATATGGTTGGAAAATCCTTGGGACCCTGAAACGTGGGGTAGGAAGATCTGGTTAGACTCACCTGAAGGTGGTGGCTCTGGAGACACCCCCACCCAGCTCTCAGTATGCAAAGGGGGCCATTCTTTCCAAACAAGGGCTTGCACACCCTGTGCTGGAAGATGCTAGAGGCTGCTCCCCTCACCAGACACGCAGTGCCCCCCCACCCAGGAGCTGTGTCCAGCCTCTTTCCTGGTTACCAAACTGCTATCCAGGATTAAATTCGAGCATTATCTGGCTAGGGAAGTGCTAGGCCTACCAAAAAGCTGCAAGAATTAACTGGCAGGTACTGACAGGAGCCATGGGAACACTGGGTTTGGTTTTCAAGGGTGCTGTATCAAGAATCAGAAAAGCAAGAATTCAGACTTAGAACTCAGCATATAGGATTGAGAGGGCTTCCCAAGTGGCTCAGTGGTAAAAGAATCCAGCTGCAATGCAGGAGACACAGGAGATGCATGTTCGATCCCTGGGTGGGGAAGATCCCCTGGAGGAGGGCACAGCAACCCACTCCAGTATTCTTGCCTGGACAAGCCCACTGTCAGAGGAGCCTGGCGGGCCACAGTCTATAGGGCTGCAGACTCAAGACACGACTGTAGCAACTGAGCACACGCACACACATACATACAGAATTTAACCCCCAGGCAAGAACTGCAGGGGCTGAGCAGCTTCCACTGAGGTGGCTAACAGAGGACTGGAGAAAGTGATGGCCACCACTAAGCAAAGTAGAAACACCTGAGCTGCCCTGGAAAAGGACCAAGGAAGGAATGAAGAGGCCAAGGGGAGTAGGTATCCTGGAGAGGAGATTACATGAGGTAAGAAACCTCAACAGAGGGTAGTATTCCATAGCAGGGTCCAGAGGATATCCCACTCACCGAGGCACACACTGGTGAGAGGGGCACCAGTGTCATTAGGTTCAGAGGTGGCCTCTGCAGGCCAGGGGTGGCAGTAAGAGATCACAGAGCTGGGGCCCCACAGTAATAAAAACCTAGGAAGTGCCGAAGAATTGATACTTTTGAACTGTGGTGGTGGAGAAGACTCTTGAGAGTCCCCTGGACTGCAAGATCAAATCAGTCAATCCTAAAGGAAATCAATTCTGAATAGTGTTGGAAGGACTGATGCTGAAGCTGAGGCTCCAATACTGTGGCCACCTGATGCAAAGAGCTGACTCATTAGAAAAGGCCCTTGATGCTGGAAAAGATTGACGGCGGGAGGAGAAGGGGGCAACAGAGGATGAGATGGTTGGATGGCTTCACTGACTCGATGGACATGAGTTTGAGCAAGCTCCAGTTGGTGATAGACAGGGAAGCCTGGTGTGCTTCAGTCCACGGGGTTGCAAAGAGTCAGACATGACTGAGTAACTGAACTGAACTGAACTGAGCGGTGCTTATCCACCAGAAGCCAGGAAGACACAAATACTAAAGTGAACCTCAAGGTCAGAAGGGCAGCCTGGCGGGCTTCACCCACATGGACTCCTGGAAATGGCGCAAATGGACCATGGTGTCCCTAGAAGCAATACAGAGAGCCACCAAGGGTTATCACTCAAGATATACAAGCTGAAAAAGACAAAAGTGGAGAAACAGGGGGCCAAGGGCGGTTCTCCCCAATAAAAAGTCCATATTACTTGCTCAATTTCCAGACATCAGCCCATCCTCAGATCTAGAAGAGGTAGCTGGGCCCTTAGAAGGAAGGACAATGCCATGTAATGCTTCTCCCAGCACTAACTAATGAAGGGACCTAAAGCCACTCATTTGGGTGTATGTACACTGGGGCAAGAATAGCCAGACATTTGAATACTGGATGCAAGATATATATGGCATATGTAGATAGATATATATATATACACACATACATATATGTATACCCTATTTCTCTGAAAAAGCCCTAATTGATACATAAATCAAATACATATTCCATGGAGATACAGTAGGTCAGGGCTGCTGTTAAACACCTGAATGATGCAGACGGTGGTAGGCTCTCTGGTAACTCTGCACCTATGGCCATATGGGGATGCCTGTATGACCAGCTGAAGGAGGAAACAGCTTGAGCCTGGTTTACAGATGGGCCAGCACTCAATATCTAAGTACAAAATGAAGATGGGTGGTATCTATGTAATAGCAGATATATTCACGGGGGAGAAGGAACATTTTTCCAGTGGATGGAACAACAAGCAGGGCACTTGACTTGGTGTGGAAAAATTGGCCCAAAGTGAGACCGTTTATTGAACACGTAAGACTCCTGGAAGTGGCCAATGGCTTGACCATCCAATTGGAAGCCTGGAAGGAAAAGGGCTGGAAGATCAGAGACAAGGCGATCTGATGCAAAGGCTGTGGACTGACACATGGGAGCATGCAAAGTGTGAAGATTTCTGCATCATATGTTAACCACCACCAGAAACCATCTGTTATGGAAGAGGCACTGGACCACCAGGCAGACACGATGACTCAGCCAGATGCAGGGGCCTTCGTTAGTTACTACACAACTGGCACGATGGACATGAGCAGAGTGGTCACGATGGCTGATGGAGGTCCGGCAGCAAGGCTGCCTGTTTACCAAGGCTCATCTACTGGGACTCCTCTGACAGGTGGACTCTTGATCAAGGGCTCACCACTGGTCTTGCTGAAATAGTCTTAGAGCTCCACTGCAGTCTTAAGACTTTTCCTATGTAACTTCCTTCTTTCCCTCCCTTTTTTCTCCAGAAGTTAGACATACATCAGTCTGACAGCTTTCCCAATCTCCACCAGCTCCCTCCCCACTCTCCTTCATGGACATCCCAACCACCAATCTAGGTGCACATCTCATCTAGGACCCATACAAACACATCAGTTGATTTAACTTAGCACATTCACTATTAAAGCTCTAGTCCTCTGTTTTACAGTGTCAGAAATTCCATTTTAATAATTCAGCAGAGGTATTAAGGTTTTGTGGACTGTTCCTATCAAATTCATAAAGGATTGATTAAATAAGTAGAATAAAATAAATAAATAAAAAGAATCTCAAAATGAGAAAGAACTACCCATCAGACCAGACAGATATACAGTGGAGCTGACAAAGTGTTCCCACCTCACCAAGAACAGCTACTTGAAAAGCAGACTAAGCACAGAAGCAGGCTGGTATACCTGGCTAGCCAAAAGGTGGAAACAACCCACATGTCTAGCCACTCAGGAGTGGCAAACAAAACATGGAATATCCATACAATAGGACATTATCCATAAAAATGAATGAGGTGTCTGAAGAAGGGAATGGCTGCCCACTCCAGTATTCTTGCCTGGAGAATTCCATGGACAGAGGAGCCTGGAAGGCTACAGTCCATGGGATCACAAAGAGTTGGACACGACTGAGTAACATTTTCACTGATACAATATGGATGCACCTCAAAAATATTATACTAAGTGAAAGGCATCAAACACAAAAGGCCACATGTACAATTCTACTTACGTGAAATGTCCAGAATAGGTAAATCTACGGAAACGGAAAGCAGATTGGTAGTTGCCAGGGACAAAGAGGACAAGCGGATGGGGAGGAGCTGCTTAATGGGTATACAGGGTTTCATTCTGGGGTGATGAAAATATTTTGGAACTAGATATGGTTGGTGGTTTTATAACACTGTCAATGTACCAAACTGCACTGAATGTTCCCTTTAAAATGGTCAATTTCAAGATAAATATTGTATACTAACGCATATATACAGAATCTAGAAAGATGGTACTGATGAATTTGCAAGGGAGACATGGAGAAACAGAAAACAGACTTATGGACACAGCGAGAGGGGAGGAGAGGGTGAGATGTATGGAGAGTAACATGGAAACTTTCAATAACATACGTAAAATAGATAGCCAATGGGAATTTACTGTTACGTCTCAGGGAACTCAGAGGGGCTCTGTATCAACCTAGAGGGGTGGGATGGGGAGGGAGATGGGAGGCTCAAGAGGGAGGGCACATATGTACACCTATGGCTGATTCATGCTGATGTTTGACAGAAAACAGAATTCTATAAAGCAATTATCCTTAAATTTAAAAATAAATATGTTTAAATGGTTAATTTCATGTGAATTTCTTCTCAATAAAATAAATAAGTTATAAGGAAAAAAATGTAGACAAATCAACCAAAACAAAAACAACAAAATTGAAAAAAGATGTCTACAGTTTCAAAAAACAGGGGGCAGTCAAGCAAAAATAAGGAAGGAGCAGGCTGATGTTAAGAATCCTTATCACATTCATAGCAACCTGTCTGAATCTAGTTAAGCCACACTTCTCTGCTCAGTGGTTATAGCTGCCAACTGGAAAGGTTCTTAACATGTAGCACAAAGACTGGAATTCTAGAACTGTCTGGTATTTCCCCTTCTGGCCCATTTCATCATAAATTGGGGTCATGAATTCAATGGCCATATTTATAAACACAGATTTAGGTACATGCTCTGGTAAGTACCAAAAGTACCAAGTATATTCCCAGGGACAGTGGATTCTGCTCAAAAATCCAGGACATTTAACTGTTAAAAACTACAGCTCTCTTGATGATTATTATACTCAAGCGTTCAAAAGAATACATTCTCAGAGACTTTACATGTAAATATACTAAAATAACAACTGAATTTCATTGTATTTGAAAAATACAGTTCATTTTTAATTCTACCATGCTGAATGGCTGAACAGGCTGAGGTATCAGTGATGCCTGCGCTCCCTGGGATTAGAGGACTCCCCGTCTCGGGAGTGCTGGGACCTTTTGTGCCGGTGAGATTTATCTCGGCTCCTACTTCTACTCCTGTGACTACGCCCCTCAGAGCGCCTGTCATGCTGCCCCTCAGAGCGCCCGTCATGCCGTCTGGAGTGTATGTCTGAGCTTCGACCCCTGTCTCTCTCCCTGTGCCTGTCTTCTCTCTCTTCCCTCCTGCTTGATGACTTGTGTTCGTGCTTGGACTTCTCCTTTCTTGGCTCCCTCTCTCGGCCCTCCGTTCCACCATGGCAGGTCGTCCTGACCTCAGGGGAACTGGGGTGGGACTTCCGCACCTCCCTGGACTCCGACTTCTGACCCTTCTCTGCCTTCTCTGAGTGCTTGCCACTGTTCTTTTTAGAGTCAGGGTCATCCTTTTCCTTTATCATCTTGCTTCTGGGCAATGAAGAGGAGGCTGGCTGCTCTGCCTGTACCTCCTGGCCAGTCTTCTCTTTGTCTTTCTTTTTTTTCTTTTTTTCCTTTTTGTCTGGAGGAAAAGGGGGGCACAATCAGTAAGAAAAAGAAGATGGAAAAGATGGAGGATATACAAAAGGAAAGCATGCTTGGCAACAGCGTGAAACACTCACGGTCTCTACTTCTAGAAAAGTGCCTCCAAGAATCCAAGGTGGATGTCTGTTACCCTTAATATGTCAGGTTGCTGTATAAGGCAACTCCAGCTCTTAATTCTCTCTCTCAAGACCCTACCTCCAAACAGTCACATTGTTAGGTACCAGAGGGTCAGGACTTCAACATATGCATTTTGGTGGCCAGAATTTAGCCCACAGCATTAGTTTTCTGCTGATATTTCTTCTTTCCCAGTTAAAGTAAGGTTAACCACACCTGCCCCAAACACCTGCCCCATTCACACTTGAGAACTGACTACCAACTCTCAGTGAAGGCTAAGAAGAGCAAACATTAAGCTTACCCAGAATCTTCTCATAGGCCTTAACCATTTACCTTTTTTGTGTTTTTTGGTGGGTTTGTCATCTTCAGAGCCCTCAGATGAACTTGGTGGAGGAGTATGAGTCCCACAGCCCCTCTCCTGCAGCTCTCTGGTCACCTCATCCATTTCTTCTGAGTCCTCAGGAAGTCGATAGTTAGATACATGATCCACTCGGATAGTTCTTCCTTTGATCTAACACAGACAGGCAATGCTAATTCTGTTTCTCAGAAAATCTCCAAAGCAGACCTGCTCCACTGATGTGTCACAGCACACATCCCTACACATTCGCTCAGCCCTGGGGCAGTCAGGTAGAGCCTGGGGCAGCTGGAGACCCTGGGAGCCTCATCAGTTTATCCCAGAGTTCTATATAAATAGCTCCATGCTATGAGTGTGCCATGAAGTGAAAAGAGCCAGGAAGTACTGCCCCAAAGCATAAGCAGCATGGAAAACTGCAAAAGTTTAGATGCAGAAACACGAATTACCTTCCATCTGTAACATTAATTTACAGTGAAACACACTGTGAAAAAGCCTGGAAGCTAAAGGGAATTCCTAAAATTCAGCTCAACACTACAGCTGCTTTCTCAACACAACTGGATGAGGCCAAAGCAGAACAATAGCTGGGATAGGGTAAGAAATCTAGAAAGGACTACTTTCTTTTCTCTTAAGCCCTCACTCCTTACTCCACCCCGACCATACTGGAACCACTGGCTCATGCTGATACTATCACTGCGAATCACAACTCTCCAGGTGAACAACAAAAAATTAAACCCTCACTTAAAACAAAAACATTCGGGCAGATACAGACTTATTCTATAGGCAATGCCATCAGAAATTTGAAATGTATGGCTTTTACTGTTCCATTCAAGAGCAAGTTTTTGCTCTTACCCCTAAGCCTGAGTACTTTCACCTATCCCATTCCACCATAAAAGGTGGAATAAAGTCACCTTTTATGGTGAGTTCCTTCACTGCTGGTGCAATCAGTGACAAATTCTCCAAGTCAAGAGTTACCCCTCCAACCTGTGACAATGCTCATTCAGTGGCAGTGCTTTTCCTAAATGAGCACAGGGAGCATGTGGGGCACAGATAGCCCTGACTTGCCCCATCCCCTTTTCATGTCTCACTCTCATGTCATCACTCACCCTGTCTCACTTACAAGGGTGGAGGAGAGAGAAGAGAGGACAGAAACCTTCAGAATGAGTTACTTTCATAGACTTTGTCATCAGATTTTAACTAGAGAATTTTCAGGGCCCAGTACTGCCAAGTCAATGGAGACATATGAGAGACATACATGGCTAGGTCCTCAGCCACAAAACCATTATAGAACCCCAAATTCCCTGATACAGGACAGCATGAAACAGCAGTGTTTGCTAGTCTCTTTGCTCTCCAATACAGCAGAAATGAGAGTGGAGTGTGAGGAAGAAAAGGTGAAAAACAGATGCCTGGTTGGGTGCAAGATGAAGGGGAGTGGGGGGGGGGGGTCATGGTACCTATGCTCCTGAGAACATAGCTTGCTAAGAGATGGGGAAAAGAAATGCATGTTGACAGGGTCATGAGCCAACGGAACTATTTCCTGGGGTCATTTCCCAGTCAGTATGTCCCCACGGCTCTGCAACCCAGCTGACCAGTACTGCCCTTGAGCCTGTAGTCATCAGCTGTGAAATGAAACTGAAACCCTACACAATGGAAAAGTTCTGCTCAGTAAGCATACTCACCTTGATCCCATTAAAATTGTCAACAGCCAGAACTGTGCTCCTCTGGTCTTCATAGCAGAGGAAACAGAATCCTTTGGATTTCCCAGTCTTCTTGTCTCGTACCAGATTAATGTTAACAATCTCCCCGTATCTATTTAATTTATAAAAGAGTAAGACACTACTGATTTAAAACGTAAAAACTTTCAGATTGGATGACAAAACAAAATTCAAATAATATAATCTGTACAGGAGACACACTGAGAACAAGACGACAAAGAAAGATTAAAAATTAAAAGTTAGAAAAAGATATATCAAGAACACCTAATTTAAAAAATGGGTGGTAGTATTAAAATCAAAGATGAATTCAAGGCCAACCAAAAAAAAACATTTAAATGTGACTAAGAGGGCTCTTTTACACAGAAAAAGGTCCTAATACATAAGTCATGAAATTTTATACATAAATTAACACATCCAAAATTTTAATTAAAAATACAAAGAGCAACAAAGAGTGAAAGTTATTAGAGATTTTAACACACCACTTTGAGTTCATAACATAAAATTGAGAAAAATAAGTCAGAGGAATTAATATAAAATTATATAACTACAAATAAACATATACTTAATAACAATTACATTGTTAAAAACATTAACATCAGACTAGTAGATACACAGATATATTCGATTGTACAAAAAGAGTTTCTTCTCAAGAATCCATGAAACACATATTAAAACTGACTGTAGACTAGATCTCAAAGTAAATCTCAATCATCTCCAAAAACAGCTGGGAACAATAATTTCAAAACAAAAAATGCCCTAACTAGAACTTGAAACCTATTCTCCAGGCTAACTACTGGATGAAAGAGAAAGTGAAATAAAATAAAGAAATCATGGTAGACTATTTAGAAAACAACAAAAATGGGAATATATACCAAAACTTAGTGTCTGTGTGTGTTAGTCGCTCAGTCTTGTCCAACTCTTTGTGACCCCATACGTGGCAGCCCACCAGGCTCCACCATCCCTGGGATTCTCCAGGCAAGAACACTGGAGTGGGTTGCCATTTCCTTCTCCAATGCATGAAAGTGAAAAGTGAAAGTGAAGTCGCTCAGTCGTGTCTGACTCTCAGCAACCCCATGGACTGCAGCCTACCAGGCTCCTCCATCCATGGGATTCTCCAGGCAAGAGTACTGGAGTGGGGTGCCATTGCCTTCTCCAGCAATTAGAGGACAGACTATATAGGGACAGCATGAGGGAATTTGGGGGATGATGGAATTGTCCTTCATCATAATTGTGAGGGTGATTACACAAATCTATTCAAGTATTAAAAAAAAATCTCATAGGACTGTACATCCCCTAAAAAGTCAATGTTACCATAAGATCATTTAAACATATGAATAAATGAACACATAAAAATTTAAAAATAATAATTTTGCAAAGAAAAAAAAATCACAATAAACAAAGTCAAATGACAAACTAGGAGAAAATGTCTGCAATTTACATCACAGATTAAGGCTAGAAAGCATTTTTTTTCCTTTTGCTATAAAGGACATTATCAGAACAACTGGAAGTCAAATAAAGTCTATAGATTAGATAACAGTGTAACAGTGTTGATTTGCTGAATTTGATCACTATCCTGAAGTCAAATGTTCTGGTATTTGGGGAAATACACACTGAAGAATTTAGGGGTAAATGTGCATCATGTCTGCAATTGACCCCCAAATGGTTCAGAAAAAAAAAATGCATATAGGTGGAGAGAAATAATAAAGCAAATGTGATAAAATGCTAACATCTGGGGACTCTGAGTAAAGGGGATATAGGTATTCTTCATTCTATTTCATAACTTTCCTGTTTTAACCCAGAAATTATTTCAAGTATTTCAAAATAAAAAGTAAAAGAAAAAAGAATATAGGAGCTGGCTTGACAGGATAACTACAGACCAAACTGGGACAGTTTGAGCATCAAGAAATAATAATAATGGCAATGTAGTATAACAATCAAATTGAAAAAATAAGTCCACAGCAATACAATACACAATAAAGTGTTAAAAACAATAAGTTAATATCCTTAATACATGAAGGGCTCTTGTAAAATCAGTAAGAAAATGTGGAACACACTAACAGGGAAAAAATAGGCAAATGATCGTAATAGACAATTTACAAAGAAAAAGAATAAGGGCCTATAAATCTATGAAGAGATGTTCAACCACCCTGATGATGAAATAAAGGCAAAGTAAAATAATAATGAGAAGTCATATGGCAATATTTTCTTAAAATAACCATTACTGATTAGGATTCAGGAAAATGAGCATTCCAGTCAGAGTGAAAACTGATACAACCTTTTCAGAGAATAATTTGACAATGTTTACTTTTGAACTGTGGTGTTGGGAGAAGACTCTTCAGAGTCCCTTGGACTGCAAGCAGATCCAACCAGTCCATTCTAAAGGAGATCAGCCCTGGGTGTTCTTTGGAAGGAATGATGCTAAAGCTGAAACTCCAATACTTTGGCCACCTCATGCGAAGAGTTGACTCACTGGAAAAGACTCTGATGCTGGGAGGGATTGGGGGCAGGAGGAGAAGGGGACGACAGAGGATGAGATGACTGGATGGCATCACCGACTCGATGGACGTGAGTTTGAGTGAACTCCGGGAGTTGGTGATAGACAGGGAAGCCTGGCGTGCTGCGATTCATGGAGTCACAAAGAGTTGGACACAACTGAAAGACTGAACTGAACTGAAAAATTAATGTCATGAAGGAAACTATTAGGGAGGCATACAAAGATGTATATATCACAATGTACACTGCAGTATAATCCATAACAGCAAAATACTGGAAATAATGCCCAACATTGAAAAGAAGACAGTAAATACATAAAGATGTTAATATTTTTTCCTTAAAGTACATTCTTATTTTATTCTTCGTACTTTTTTCTTTTTTCCAAATGTTCTACAACAACTATACGTTACTCTGATAATCAGAAAACAAAATATTTTTTGAAAGCCACTGTTATCAGTGACACAGGCAATCTGCATGGAGAGCAATGTGTGGAGAACTGGAATAAACACACACACTAGTGATCATCACTCAATGCAAATAAGACAAAAACAGCTCCCAGGTGGAAGACTGGACTAGGCAGAGCTACCACAATGGGGTGGAAGTTATAGGCTGTACCTACTGTGAACTTCCCAATACCCAAGAGTTGGAAAGAGCAGCCTCAGGCCCTACCAGGGCCCTCTACCATGGCCTTTTTCTTGCCCAATTTCTTTCCCACAGCCTTCTGTCCTATATATGGCCCAACCAATCAGCCAGGGACCTCTGCCCACTAGATGGTCCAACCATTCCCTGCCATGGCAATGCCTCTGCCAGGGTGTGCTAGCCACTGTCTGCTTGCCCAAGCTCTTTTATCATGGTTCTCTGCCTGAGGACTCCACAGTCCAGGGGTCATGGCTCTCTGCTGCTCTGAGCTGCCAAGGCCTTCTGGCACCTATGGACTAACTACTCTGTGTAGCTTTGGGGTTGTACCCAACCCTTCTCCCACCAGCTGCCACTACTAGTGTGAGCTGCCAAGACTCTCTCCCACCTAGTGCTGCTGCTATCATCCCATAGCAGAATGAAGAATATAAGATTCTCCTATTCATTCTTATCCCTCATCAGCCTGTGATTCTTAGTCTCCAGTTAAAGAGACTGGCTCTGCTCACTAACCTTACACTCAACTAGAAACAACAAAAACGAAAAAAAACTACTGCCTAAACCTTTTGCTTTTTTCCCAGTTCCTCTGTGCTTTGCCCTAATCCTACAGTGCCACACAGGTGTGGGCCCAGAATGGCCCCATGATCATGAGTTACCCCTAGTTTATAAGAGTCCAAGAAGATGGGCCAACAGAGTACCTTCCTAGGAGTTCCAGTCTGTTCCAGTGTAGGCTTCAGTGAAAAGACAATAAAAATAGACCAGAATCTCCAAGACAGGCTCCTATAGCAACCAACTTCTTGGATTTGGCACACTGGAGAGCTCCAGAACCATGTCCTGGGACTGATCTAGACCAGAACAGAAGCTTCAGGCCTCCTCATGCAGGGAGGCAAGTCAGTCTACAGTTAAAATAAATGGGCTTTTGTGATGCCATAAAATGCATTATGGAAGCAAACTACTCTGATGACCCAGAAGGTAAGAAATAAAAAAGTGACTTACTAAAAAGAAGAAAAAAAGGTGACTTACTGTGAGAACACACAAATGATGTCCCCTTCAGTCAGTTCATAAGGAAGTCCCCCTCAAAGAGAAAAACATATTTCAGTTCAGCAAACACTTACCAAGTGTCCACTACGTACCATGCATACAGTAGGCAAGGCACTGGGAGGCAAATCAGAATAAGCAACAGGGCCTTCCCTCAAAGAACCTAGTCTAATGCAATGACAGAAGCACACAGAAAATGCAGCAGTAATACAGAAAAAGGAGTGACTAACTTTGAGTGGAAAAGCTGGGGTCACCCCTAAGCAAACTAACTCCCGTCACACCCAAAATCTTCTGGAGAAAGCAGATAGTTTGCAGCACAAAACTTGGCTTCCAAAAACGTATCTTGAACTCATGTGCTCTCTATCTGCAAATTCACAGCTAAGGTCCAAAATCAGTTTAAATATGCAAATATTAACCCCACCTCACAAAGACTAAGGATTAAAAGTCAATTGTTAAGCATTTCATAGGAAATAAATTTCCCTGCAAATGTTTCCTTACTCACCAATAGAATGGGGATATTACAATTCTAACTTCACAGAATTGTTATAATAAATAAATGGAAATAAAATGCTTAATACAATGTCTGGTGCAATAACCTCTTTGAATAAATTGTCAAATTACCACATATGAGACAAAGTGAATATAGAGATGGTGATACGGCCACGGATAGAAGGCAGGAGATAATTAGATGAGGAAAATAAACTCTGAGGGAAGGAGAATGAGGAGGGGAGGGAGTTGGCAGTAATGTGAGATAGGGGCTAAGACCATGAGTTCTAGAGAGCCATAGTTCTGGCTGTTCCACTTCCTAAGCTATGTGACCTGAAGTCATTAACTTCTCTGCATCTGTTTCTTTAGTTGTGTAAATGGGGAGGGACAGGGGGATGATAATAACGGTCTCTGAGAAACCAAGTGGCACGATTCTCAGCACAGTGAACGGCCGGCAGTACCTATTATAAGCACAGACTTGGCAGAGAGAGCAAACTAGAAATGGTGAGAAAACAGACAAGGAAAACGTATTTACAGAGAGACAGCGGAAGGGAATAAACGTGGGTGGTGAATTTCGGGAGGAATGAAAGGCGGGAACGCTGAAATGTTAGGAAGCAGGGGAGGAGAGGAGGAGGAGCCCTACGAGAGGAAAACGTGGGCCTCACCCAGGAAGATCCAAGCGCTGTCCTTGTACTCGTTGTGCCAAGACACCTTCTCCGCCACCCCCAGTTGGACCTCACGCTCATTCAGCTCATTAATCAGCTTCACTTTAGTTAAAGGGCTAAACCGGAAGGAAAAGCGGACATGTAAGCGCGCCCCGGCCTGAGGTAAAACAGAACAAAACCGAGAGACTAATTTTTTAGACTCCCCGCCTCTCCCGCCCGTCAGCCCCGCAGATGCTCTACCACCTCAGCCCCAGTGGGCTGCCCCGGGCACCAATTCCCCCGACCTGTCTCAGAGGACACTTGAGGCCTTACTTCATCTCCGCCGGTGCGGGCTCAGAACCTAGGAAGCAACTTCTCGGAGGAGCCGCAAGAGGCATGCGCGGTCCCGGCGCCTCGCGCCCATTGGTTGCCGCGGGGCGTGCGCCGGCCGGAAGAGCGCTGGCGCGCCGGGGGCGTGGCGCCTGAGCACTAGAGCTGGAAGCGGCTTTCCTTGTTCGGCGGAGCTCGCTCTTTAAACAGAGAGTGTTTCTCTGGTCCATTCGTACGTTCCCTCGAAAAATTGGGCAAGGGTGCGAGCCTGGTCTGTTCCAGGACTCCTAGCTCCTGGACGACACCTGGCATTGATTAGCCTAACTACAAATGTTTGCTGAATTAAGACTGAAAAAGTGCCTGATACGGCGACTTAAGTCGTAGCCTTCGCTCTCAAATTCAGCCTCCATCCTTCACTCCCAGTCAGTAACTCACACGCGCACCCCCAACAAAGCATCCTTGTTCAAGAGTGACGGCAGAAAAGTAAAGAAGATATCTGAGAGGGTGAATCTTTTTTTTTTTTCCCCCTCCTAAATCCCAATGCATAGGCAACTGACAAGTATACCGCCGTAGGCTGAATTGCATACCCAGATTTGTATGAAAAGCTGCTACCCCTTTTCCACAGTCTCCTACGGGAGTAGAAATTCGTGTTGTTAAATTAATAGCTAACAGTTGAGCAGACAATACTAAATTGTGTGCTAATCAATTTATATGCATTGACTTTCTATCCTCACAACAGCCCTGTAATGTCTGTGATACAATTATTCTCTCCATTTTATAGAAGAAACTGAGGTTCAAAGGAGTTAAATATTAATAGTTTGAAAGATACTCTGTCTACCCATCAGGTCTGATTTATGAATCCATACTGAGCATCTGTATATGTTCTGTACAGCAAGTCTGTAGACATAATTGTAAGGTTGGGTTCTTTGCCTTCAAAGAGCTGATAATATCATTGAGCATACAGGATATATCTGCTTTATAGATTTCACTCCAGAAATAATCAGGAACCTATAGAAGAGGTGGTGACATAATGTATAAATAAACCATATTGATTTAAATCCATCTTGCACATGTTCACATCAGTATCTGGTCTTAGTCCATGCATGGTCTAAAAGTGAAATTCCAGAGCTGTGTAGTTCTCTGTGTAGGCCTAGCTCAGAACCCCTGAAACTAGGCACTTCGTAAAAGTACTTTGATGATGATGGTGATGATGACAACTGTGCCCTCAATGGTTCACCATGTATCCAATGTCTTGCTAAGAAGCAGAACAGAATCTGCCCATAAATGACAGTTTCTCTTCATTCCTTCTGTGTCTCTTCCCTTCCCCCACTCTAACCCAGCTATTCATTAACTTGGTAGAATTACATTGGCAATGAAAATTAAACAGTGACAGATTGCATAGGGGTTTTATCTGCTCCTAGAAACCTTAGGCTGCCTAGTTGTAGGGTTGAAGTAGTCACTGCAAAGTGGTAAACTAGCTTGCCGCATTATCTGGCTGAATTCTTCCAGCAACTATGAAATGAGAGAATTGGAGCAATACCTAGGCCTTGGTCATCAGAGTTCAAAAGGAAGCTGAAGCAAAAGAGGAGAGTAAGAGCAACCAAATAATAGACACCTGGGAAGGCAAACTCTGGTCCTCCTCTCAGACATTAAATTGAGAGGGTCCTCTGGATTCTAATCCCCTTTCCACTCAGACTTATGGAAATTGCTAGGCATCATCTTACCTACCGATTCCTACCAATTGGAAGTACATCCATGGAGATGTCCCAGGCAAACTGGCAAGGTATTCAGCTCTCCCAGCTTCTACTCCTTTCTTCACCAATAACATTCATTTAGCACCCATTGTATGCAGAGCTCATTTCTAGGTTCAGTGGGTAATGCTAAGGAAATTGATGGCAGTCCCCACGTTCAAGGAAAGGCTCAACAATATGGCTAGTCAAATTCATCTCTTCACTTCTGACCACCACACTACATCTGCAAACACTTTCCCTCCTGACTTCTCTGTTTCAGGGAATGTTATCACCATTATCCTGGTTGCCCATGTTCAAAAACAGGGATGTCATGCTTGTATTCCCTATTCCTATTTACCCAAAGATATCTATCCAATCACCAATTCCTAAAAATTACGCCACTTCAGTGTCTGTCAAACACATCCTGTTTACTGTCAGTGATGTTCTGAGTCATCATCACATGCCTCCTAGCTCTTTCAGTACTCTTATAACTGTCCCAGCCCCTATTCTTCAGTCTTTTCTCCAACTGCTCCCCCCGCCCCATGAAGCCTCAGTTTCAGCCAGGCTCCACTTCTATCTGTTATCTCAAGGGCCCCTTTCATTATCCAACCTAGATACCTCTTCTGAGAGATCCATATATCCCTGGGCCACTCACCTCTCTCTGACTAAAACCTGCCCGAGCGAGCTCCAAACTCCAATCAAGGCATTTCTCATTCAGGAAACTTTTCCTGACCTTACCAGCCTGCAGTGATGGCCTCTGCTTCTGAATTCTGCAGTTATTCACAGCTCTTTTATGTTCTCCCCCTAGAAAGACTGTGAGGTCCTAGAAGGTAAAGACTGCATCTTTAAGCTCTCAGTACCTCAAATCTCAAACACATAGCAAGTACACAATACAATTATTGGTTAATGAAACTGAAAATACAGCTATGGTTACCTCTATGGAAACAGATGAGGGTAAAGGGAAAGAGGCTTTTATTTTCTCTTTGTCCCTTTCTACACCATTATCATTTTCTTACCTTTATCCAGGTATCTTTTCTTTTTCACATTTTTATTGCCATGTTACCTTGGCAGAAAGAGCATGACTGATGCCACACTGTTAGCAATGGCTGTTTGCAGATGGTAGACACAGAGGGAATTTTTCTGTGGTGTTCTGTTTTCCAAATGTCTTATGTTGAATATGCATTACTTCTGTAATCAGAAAGAAGTTATTAAAAGAATATTTAAATGTGGAAGCAAAAAAAGTTATCAGATTGTACAGTATAACAGAGGTTCTAAGTCTAAATTGTAGGGTTTCCATCTTCAACCTTGTAGCAACCATCTAGCACTTCTCTCCCTGGGTGTACCTGTTTTCAGATTAAATGTCTCCTCCCTCTTTTTCCTTTTTTCTTCTTATCTGTGGTAGGTTAGGAACCATATCATTAAGCCTATAAATAACTTAAAATAAGAAACAATTGAGTAAAGACCTGAAAGTTAAATCAGAGAAAATCACTGATTTATGACTCAAATTTTTACACCCAATTCTGTAACCTTCATATCCACTCAATTTCATGTCATACCTAAAAAAAGGCAAAAACTTTAACCGGGCATTCAGAGATCTTCATATTTTAGCCAAAGACCTTATTTCTAATCTTTCTCACTTCCACCACATTTCACACACCCTACGTAAGCCTAACTGAACTCCATGTGCTTCCTTCTACATCCATAAACCCAAATACTACCCATTCTTCAAGTCCTGGCTCAAATGCTATCTCCTCCATTAAGCCCTCCTGGATTGCTCTCACCCCCTTCCCATAGGTGAATGATTTCTCCCTTCTTTGAGCTCCCAATAACCCTTTATCTTCACCTCCAAAGTAAGACTTAAGCACTGTCTGCCGTGTAGTATGACCATGTACCTGTTATCCTCTGTACGAGGACCACATCTGATTCATTCACTCATTCACTCAGCAAATATTTATGGAACATCTACTATATGCTCACAACTATTCCAGTCATGGATGATGCAGCAGTAAACAATCAGATAATATTCCTTGACCTTATTGAGTTTGTTTTTTTAGTGAGGGGGGTTCTCTTAGTCAGGTCGTGAGTGAAAGTCACTCAGTTGTGTCCGACTCTTTGTGACCCCATGGACTATAGAGTCCATGGAATTCTCCAGGCCAGAATACTGAAGTGGGTAGCCTTTCCCTTCTCCAAGGGATCTTCCTAACCCAGGGATCAAACCCAGGTCTCCTGCATTGCAGGTAGATTCTTTACTAGCTGAGCCACAAGCGAAGCCCAAGAATACTGGAGTGGGTAGCCTATCCCTTTTCCAGTGGATCTTCCCAACCCAGGAATCAAACTGGGGTCTCCTGCGTTGCAAGCAGATTCTTTACCAACTGAGCTATCAGGGAAGCCCAGGTTGGTCAGGTCAGCCCAGGTTGGTCAGGTCAGATTGCCATAATATTGATAAGATACCATAGGATGGGTAGCTTAACCAATAAAAAATTATTTCTCACAGTTCTGAAGGTTGGAAAGTGCAAGATCGAGGTGCTGATTGATTCATTTCCCCAGTGAGGAGTTTCTTCCTGGGTTGCAGATATCAACCATCTGACTGTGTCCCTACATGGGAGAACAGGAGAGGAGGTGGGGAGAATCAGACTCTTGGTGTCTATTCTTGTAAAGAGACTAATCTATCACGAGGACCCCACCCTCATGACCTCAGCTAAACCTAATTACTTCCCAAAGTCCTCCTCGCCAAATACTATCACGTGGGGGTTCGGGCTTCAACATATAAATTTTCAGGGATACAATTCAGCCCATAGCAGGAAGTAAGTAAATTATATAGTATACAAGAAGGTACTAAGTGCTAGGGGGAAAGATAAAGAAGGGAAAGAGAATAGGGGATATTGGTGGGGGTATTAAATTTTAAATAGAATGAACACTTGAGAAAACATCATTCAAGCAAAGACTTTTTAAAGCTAAGGAAATTAGTTATGTGGATGACTACTACTAGGTTGATGATGGAAACCCTACAAATTAGACTCAGAACTTGTGTTACTGTATAATCTGATAACTTTTTTATGCAAGTGCAAGGATCATGAGGCAAGAGCTTACCTGAAGTAGTCAAGGAGCAGCAGGGAACACACTATACCAGGAGTGAAGGTGAGAAGAAAGATAAGCTGAGAAAGATAACAGGGCCCAGATCCTGTAGGCCATTATAAGCTACTATAAGGACTTTGGAGTTCATTCTGAGTGACAAACGGAACCATCACAGGATTTTGAGCAGAGGAGAAACATAACTAACATTTTCAAAGGCTCACTCTGGATGCTAAGTGGAGAGTAGAGTGTAAGTGACAAGAGAGGAACTAGGGAGACCAGGTGGAGGCTGTTGCAGTTATCCCGGTGAGAAACAAACAAAAGTAGTTTTGAACCATGGTAGTAGAACTGGAAGTAATGTGAAATGGAAAGATTCCAGGTATATTTTGAAGATATAAAATAAATGAATATAGGACATAATGGAAAGAGAGGAATAAGGAATAAAGCTTCTTGGGGTAAGCAACTGGAATTTACTGCAACAGGGGAGATTGTGGAGGAGTAGATTTGAGAAGGAAGATCAGATTTGGATGTGTTAACTTTGAGATGCCTTTCTCTCTTTAAGGTAGAAATCTCAAGAAGGCAGCTGGACAAAGGAACCTGAAGGTCAGAAGTCCAAGATGAGGATATACAATCAAAATTGTCACCAGCTTTTAGATGGCGTTTAAAGCCTTGAAATTAAATGAGATCACCAATGGAATGACAGAGCCCAAGAGAACTCTAAGGTTAAAAGTTCAGGAATATTAAAAAAAAAAAAAGTCAGCAAGTGATACTGAAAAGGAGCGTTGAAAACCAAGAGAGTGTAGCACCTTAGAAGCCAAGTGAAGAAAGCATATGAATGAAGAAAGAGTGAATGTCTCAAAACACGGCTGAGGAGTCGAGTAATATGAGAACTGACCACTGGATCTAGCAATGGGAAGGGCACCAGTGACCTTGCAGTTTCAGTAGGCATGGGTACAAAAGCCTGACTGAAGGGGGTTTAGGAAAGAATGAAACGATGGGGCTGGAGCTGAAGGGAAAAATCCAGTCAAGAGAGGATTTTTAAAGATAGAAAAATGACAATATTATCGCCTGCTGCTGCTGAGAATAATCAAGAAGATAGGGGAAATGGTCAATAAATGAGCTTGCAAAAGGTACAAAGTAAACTAGAGAGAAGGAAGGAAAAAATGAAAAGAGAAAAGGAAAAGGGAGGCAGCAAAGTGAGAGCCAGAGAGAATTAAACTTTTAAAGTTGGTTGTAGAAAAAGGTAATCGTGTCCATCAGCCTCTTTATCTTGCTTGGGGGTGACTGTAGGGCACTTGAACTGGCTTAGGCAAAGGAGACTTAGAGAAATGCTACAACGATTTATGTTATAATATCAAGAGCATGGAATCTGACTGCAAGGGGACAAGTCCTAACTTCGTGACTTTGGGCAAGCTATTGAATCTCCTAAAAACAAATATATATTAACACATATATGTGGAATCTAGAATAATGGTATAGATGATCTTATTTGTAAAGCAGAAATAGACATAGAGAACAAACATATGGACACCAAGGGAGGGAAGGGAGGATGGGATGAATTGGAAGACTGGGATGGACATATATACATTATTGATAACTATATATAAAATAGGTAACTAATGAAAAACTACTATATAGCTCAGGGAACTCTACTTAATGCTCTGTGGTGACGTGAATGGGAAGGAAATCTGAAAACGATATGCATAGTTATACGTATAGCTGATTCACTGCTGTACAGCAGAAACTAACACAACATTGCAAAGCAACTATACTCCAATACAAATTTTTAAAAAGTTATCCAATCTCCTCATGCCTTAATTTCTTCATCTGTAAAATGGGGATGGTATCATCATCTTCCTCATAGGGTTTTTATAAGGCTCGAATAAATTACTTCTAGTGCTTGGAGCATGATGTACCTGTGAGGTATCATCATCACTCTCTCAGGGAATAAAGGCCGGAATCCCCCTGGGCCTTAGAAACAACTGAACTTGAGCCATAGGATTAGCCTTTCATCTGCATATCCCCTGTCTTTACTCCTTTCAGCAGCATGACTTCATACTTTCCTCTCACTACTATCATCAGTGACTCCAGAGCATCACATTTTAACAAAGCCAGCTACCCAGAAGAGGGATAACTGAACTACTCTCTGATCTTAAATACAGAAACTCTGTAGAAAGGACTCAATGGCCAACTTGATTCAAGTGCCTAGACCAGGCAGCCATGGGACTAGTGTCATATAATAAAAAGGAAACTCCTCAGGGAACCATGAAAATGGATTGGAATCTTGCTTGGTGTCAAAGAGAACTGAAGGTGGCTGGAGAGCTGGTGAAGGGAGAGAAACTGGAGAATATGGAAAAGTGCTAATCAGTTAGAACAATAATTGCCATACCCTCCTCTCTCCATATTTCTCCTTAGTGCTACCATCAAAGAAAGGTGAGCACAGGCAACATATGAGGATTCCCCATGGAGATTCTGCTAATAAGCAGAGGGTTCTCTGATAAAAACTGCAACCTGGGTGTTAGGAGCAATGAATCTCCCATTATAGGGAGTCTCCAGGAGGCCTACATGCTAGTCACATCCTTGAAAAGTTGCAGCCTGGGTACTCCTACCCTAAGCTACTACATTTCAGCCAGACAATCCACCTGAGGACTGATGGCTATTTCCACCCAACTGAAGCTGATGTGTGTTCTGCACTCCTTTCCTGACCTCCCTAACTTAGGCAGTCTCTGTTACTTGCTTGAGCCCCCAAAACTCTAAAATCACAGTCTTGCTAAGATGCAAGATCATTAGAATGTCAATGCATCACAGAATCACAGAGAAAGACCAGCTGGGAGCCATGGAGTCAAACAGGCTTTTGAAGTTTCCCAGGCGTACGAGATGGGGGCTTGGAATAGAGTTATAGAAACAGGACTGAGAAAAAGAGAAAGATTTGAGAGATATTCCACAAAAAAAGTAAATGAAAAAGTGGTCTCAGAAGTATAACTTAGTTATGCTTTTCAGTATAACTTAGTGTACTAAAAGAAAAGTGCAAGAGAATGTTTCAAAAATGAGAAGGTGATTACTAATCTAAAGTTCATCAGAGCTGAAAGAAAGGAGAAATACTAGATAATATAGATTTAAACAAAGTTTAACATTGGTTGTTTTGTCATTGGTCTCAAGTAAATAAGAATGAAAAATATATACTTTGAAAATTACCAAGAATTGCATACCTAGCCTCTCACACTTGATAATTTCTTCCATATCTTGTCCCACTGGTTATGAAAGAATGTTGAGAAAGGTAGGGAGAATGAGGGATTTCACAGTCATTATAAGAATACATACAAAATATTATTCAGAGGTCTCCAGAGAAGCAGAACCAAGAGGAGATTATATATATATATATATATATATATATATATATATATATATATATATATATAAAGAGATTTATTATAAGGAATCAGTTCATGTAACCCTGGTGGCTGAGAAGTCCTACAATTTGTGGTCAGCAAGCTGGAGAGCCAAGGGAGCCAGTAGTGTAGTTCCAGTCTGAAAACTAACAGGCTTGAGACACAGAAAGAGCTAATGTTTCCATTTGAGTCCAAAGACAGGAGGAAAAATCCAATGTCCCAGTTCAAAGGCAGTCAGGCAGGATGAATTGTCTCTTACTTGCAGGAGAGTCAGCCTTTTTTTTCTATTCAAACCTTTAACTGATTAGATGGGCCCCACTCATGTTAGGGAGGGTAATCCGCTTTACTCAGTCTGCTAATTCAAATGTTAATCTCATTCAGAAACACTCTCACAGACACACCCAGAATTAATGTTTAACCAAATATCTGGGCACCCTATGGCCCAATAAAAACGGACACATAAATAACCCCCAAAATAAATAATTTAAAAACAAACAAACAAACAAAAAGACAGAGACAAGGATTCAAGTCCTGCAAGCCACAAACCAAGGATACTACGCAGCATCCACAGTCACTGGAAGCAAGGGATGGATTCTACCTTGGAGCCTCCCAAAAGGATCACCCCTGTTGATACCTCCATTTCAGCCTTCTGGCTTACAGCCCCATGACCATAAGTTTATGCTGCTGTAAGCCACTGTTCATGGTGATTCATGACAGAGCCCCTAGGACACGAATGCACCAAGTGATAGAGCTGTATCAGGAAAGAGTTGTAAGTTAGCATTCTTCCAGCCTCAGAAGAAGACTTGTGAGGTACATGATTTTGTGGTTACAGTGTGGTTTTCTCTTTTTCTTTTAGTACTCAACACGATTCTTGCCCTATTTGAAGACCTCTTCCATATTGCAGGAACTGGAAGCTTGGGAACAGCTTTGTCCACCTGCTTAATATTTTGCAATAAAAGACACTCACAAGAGATGGACAAGATGAAAAGGAAGTGTGATTCCTTCTTGGTCAGTTTAGTTCAGTTGCTCAGTCGTGTCCGACTCTTTGCGACCCCGTGAATTGCAGCATGCCAGGCCCCCCTGTCCATCACCAACTCCCGGAGTTCACTCAGACTGACGTCCATTGAGTCGGTGATGCCATCCAGCCATCTCATCCTCTGTCGTCCCCTTCTCCTCCTGCCCCCAATCCCTCCCAGCATCAGTCTTTTCCAGTGAGTCAGCTCTTCACATGAGGTGGCCAAAGTACTGGAGTTTCAGCTTCAGCATCAGTCCTTCCAATGAACACCCAGGACTGATCTCCTTTAGAATGGACTGGTTGGATCTCCTTGCAGTCCAAGGGACTTTCAAGAGTCTTCTCCAACACCACAGTTCAAAAGCATCAATTCTTCAACGCTCTTCTTTCTTCACAGTCCAACTCTCACATCCATACACGACTACTGGAAAAACCATAGCCGTGACTAGATGGACCTTTGTTGGCAAGGTAATGTCTCTGCTTTTGAATATGCTGTCTAGGTTGGTCATAACTTTCCTTCCAAGGAGTAAACCTCTTTTAATTTCATGGCTGCAGTCACCATCTGCATTGATTGTGGAGCCCCCCAAAATAAAGTCTGTTTCCACTGTTTCCCCATCTATTTGCCATGAAGTGATGGGACCAGATGCCATGATCTTCGTTTTCTGAATGTTGAACTTGAAGCCAACTTTTTCACTCTCCTCTTTCACTTTCATCAAGAGGCTTTTTAGCTCCTCTTCACTTTCTGCCATAAGGGTGGTGTCATCTGCATATCTGAGGTTATTGATATTTCTCCCAGCAATCTTGATTCTAGCTTGTGCTTCTTCCAGCCCAGCGTTTCTCATGATGTACTCTGCATATAAGTTCAATAAGCAGGGTGACAATATACAGCCTTGACGTACTCCTTTTCCTATTTGGAACCAGTAGTGGTTATAATATTTTGGCCT
This sequence comes from Ovis canadensis, assembly GCF_042477335.2. Classification (NCBI taxonomy): domain Eukaryota; kingdom Metazoa; phylum Chordata; class Mammalia; order Artiodactyla; family Bovidae; genus Ovis; species Ovis canadensis. The sequence continues at coordinate 121,937,219 of NC_091727.1, forward strand.
TTGGGAGAAGTATGCTTTAAATTCTGACTCAAATCATCCACCTTGATTGAGCCAACTGGGACTAGTGGTAATGTTTTCTACAGTTTCTCATGTAAATTATATTAGCAACTTCTGATTTCCTGAAAAATAGTGGTAAACTGGGAGCTAGGGCTGCCTTTCTTGATCTTTGCTCCTCTGGTTCTCTCCTATAGTTTTAATCCCCTAACTGTAAGTGTGGTTTCTCCTTTCTTAACCAAGCTATTTGCATATTGTGATCCAATCAAAGCTTTGTTTACTTTTATCACTGAGATCAGCATTTTAAATGCTATTTCTTATCACTAGCAGAATTTACTTCACCCTGCATTACAGTTGTAAATGTCATGTGTTTTCTTTTTTTTTTTTAATGTCATGTGTTTTCATGTTTTCTTATTTAGTCTTATCTTTTTTGCTACTTTCCAGTGTTTGTATAATTTAAGGAAGGCTCCACTTACTGCACAGCCTACATACTCCAGTCTGATTATAAGCAAGGTGTACCTGGTTTTGTCTTTCAGGGTATTCCACTGACTTTGGCAACCTACTTATTCTATTGTCTCTGCATGTGATCTGTAGCACAAATATGCTCTGACCATTTTTTCCATCACCATGGTCAAATGCTCAGTGCTCAGGGAAACATTTCCTTAGATTAATTGTGCATATATAATGTGTCCTACAACTTTACTCAGGTCTTTACTTTTCAAAAAGTTTTATGATTTTCCTTATTTGCTTGCTTGTTATTCATATGTTTAAGAATCTTTTTGGACTGCAAGGAGATCAAACCAGTCATTCTTCAAGGAAATCAGTCCTGAATATTCATTGGAAGGACTGATGCTGAAGCTGAAACTCCAATATTTTGGTCACTTGATACAAAGAACTGATTCCTTAGAAATGACCCTAATGCTGGGAAAGATTGAAGGCAGGAGGATAAGGGGACAACAGAGGATGAAATGGTTGGATGGCATCGCCGACTTGATGGAAATGACTTTGAGCAAGCTCTGGGAGTTGGTGATGGACAGGGAAGACTGGTGTGCTGCAGTCCATGACACTGCAAACACTCAGACATTATTGAGTGACTGAACTTATCTGAACTGAAGGATTGTTTTGATTTATTAAAATATTTTAAACAATCATTTCATATTTTGTATCTTATACTTCCAATGTATGATGTTCTACTATTTCTATTGTTTTTGCTACCTATTGATCATGGTGCTTTATTGCCAAAATTATTTAATATTCTTTTGCATGCATGATCAGCTTGTTTTCCTCAGAAATTTTTTCTGTGGAAAACATTTGAGAACTGGGATGAAGGGGATTTCTCAAAAAAAATTTAATTTTCTTTTGTCAGGCTGAAACCACTACAAACTAAATTCTTGGTTTGGAGTTTTGAGAGACAAATCAATTAGTGTGAACTGAAGCTATTGGCCCATATGAGGGCTGGCCATGGTTGTGAATTTTTAGGGAGTTTTCTCTTTATACTCATTGTCAAAATTCAAGATAGGTAATCTAATTTGTTGTCCTGCTTCTCATCTTTCTGGGTATTGAGAGGTTGTTCAGTTCAGTTCAGTCACTCAGTCATGTCCAACTCTTTGCGACCCCGTGAATTGCAGCATGCCAGGCCTCCCTGTCCATCACCAACTCCTGAAGTTCACCCAACCTCATGTCCATAGAGTCAGTGATACTATCCAGCAATCTCATCCTCTGCCGTCCCCTTCTCCTCCTGCCCCCAATCCCTCCCAGCATCAGAGTCTTTTCCAATGAGTCAACTCTTCATATGAGGTGGCCAAAGTACTGGAGTTTCAGCTTCAGCATCATTCCTTCCAAAAAAACCCCAGGGCTGATCTCCTTTAGAATGGACTGGTTGGATCTCCTTGCAGTCCAAGGGACTCTCAAGAGTCTTCTCCAACTCCGCAGTTCAAAAGCATCAATTTTTTGGCGCTCAGCTTTCTTCACAGTCCAACTCTCACATCCACATATGACCACTGGAAAAAACATAGCCTTGACTAGACGGACCGTTCAGCAAAGTAATGTCTCTGCTTTTGAATATGCTATCTAGGTTGGTCATAACTTTCCTTCCAAGGAGTAAGCGTCTTTTAATTTTATGGCTGCAGTCACCATCTGCAGTGATTTTGGAGCCCCCCAAAATAAAGTCTGACACTGTTTCCACTGTTTCCCCATCTATTTGCCATGAAGTGATGGGACCGGATGCCATGATCTTTGTTTTCTGAATGTTGAACTTTAAGCCAACTTTTGCACTCTCCTCTTTCATTTTCGTCGAGGCTTTTTAGCTCCTTTTCACTTTCTTCCATGAGGGTGGTGTCATCTGCATATCTGAGGTTGTTGACATTTCTCTCAGCAATCTTGATTCCAGCTTGTGCTTCTTAAAGCCTAGCGTTTCTCGTGATGTACTCTGCATAGAAGTTAAATAAGCAGGGTGACAATACACAGCCTTGACGTACTCCTTTTCCTGTTTGGAACCAGTCTGTTGTTCCATGTCTACTTCTACCTGTTGCTTCCTGACCTGCATATAGGTTTCTCAAGAGGCAGGTCAGGTGGTCTGGTATTCCCACCTCTCTCAGAATTTTCCACATTTTATTGTGATCCACACAGTCAAAGGCTTTGGCATAGTCAATAAAGCAGAAATAGATGTTTTTCTGGGACTCTCTTTCTTTTTCCATGATCCAGCAGATGTTGGCAATTTGATCTCTGGTTCCTCTGCCTTTTCTAAAATCAGCTTGAACATCTGGAAGTTCATGGTTCATGTATTTGGGTGAGTTTAATTCTCGTTTACCCTTCAATGGGGTAAACTTTGTTCTCCCAGTTTTATATGGGGGTCTATTGGATTTTTAGCACTTGAATTTTGCTACATTTGAGATCCCCATGATTTTGCAAATAAACATGATCTCATTAAATTCCCTTGAGAATAAAACCAGCATTAGTGCTTTGGGTTTCTACCCTCACTCATTTCTTGGCCTGAATATTCTGTCATTTTTGGTAAGCTTGTGACACTTATTTGGTAATACTTACTAACATTTAATTTTATTTCAGTAATTTTACTTGTTTTTATTTGAAGCTTTAGTCAGGTCATCTAATTCCTGTGCCCATGAACTCCTCTTCTCTGAATTCTCTCATTCTCTCTTTCTACTTACGTACAGTGAAATCCATATATTTTGAGTGTACAGTTTGCATTAATCTTTGAAAATATAAATACCTTTAAGAAAATTTCCTTGACATCTTGCCTTTATCAGTCGATATCTTAGTATTAACTAATAACCATTTATTAATTTTCTTCTTTCCTGAGCTGAGTGTTCTGTACTGAGAAAAAGGGAAATTCAACTGGTGGATGTTCAGTGTAGGCTACAGTAAGGCACCAAATTGGGTATTTCTGAATATTTAAAAGGTAGTGTGTGGATCTTAATGCTTGTAGAGGGAGTGATTAGAAAGGTGAATTAGGATTCCTTGACTGTACATTTTGTTTGCTGAGTGACTTTGAAAAAAAAAAACTTCACTTCTTACCAAATTAGAGCTTCCCTGGTGTCTCAGATGGTAAAAGAATCTGCCTGCAATGCAGGAGACCTGGATTTGATCCCTCAGTTGGGAAGATCCCTTGGAGAAAGGAATGGTAAGCCACTCTGGTATTCTTCCCTGGAAAATTCCATGGACAGAGAAGCCTGGCAGGCTACAGTCCATTGGGTCACAAAGAGTTGGGTACAACTGAACAGCTAATACTTCCACGTTTTTCTTAACAATGAAAAAAGATCAGGTGACTGGCGGCAGCTTAAAGGATATATTCACTAACAGCTTCATTCAATTACACAAAAGTAGAAATCAGTAGTTTCAATCCCTAAGTCTTCCCAGACAGGCTGCACAGCAGGCCATAGGAATTGCTTGTTCTCATGGAAACCTATGGCCAGAGAGTCAAGAAATGGGGCGATGGTCATTGTTTTCTATTATAATGATAACCAATAATGAAATACAACCTGGACAATTAAGTGATTTCTATTATCTAAGAGCAATAGGGACTACTGGTTTTTATATGCTCAAGATATTTTGAGGTGATGTCATACATATTAGATTTAGACCATTACTGTCCCTTCCAATTCCTAAGTGCATTTACTTCATGAGAAGTAAGGCCATCTTACCAAAAGTCTCTTTCCCACAAATACACCAAAATCTTTTCTTTTCTTCAAGGGAAAGTTCTCTTTGAAGAGACATGTGTTTTCACTGTGTTAACCCATTCTGTTCACTGGCAAGAGTAACACAATAGTTTGCTGCATATTGATGAGTATTGATTTATCTGATGAACAACCTAGTATCAGATATTAGCAGATGGCAGAGAAAAGGGTCATATTGGAATAAAACAAAGCAAACTTCTTCTAGAATCATCAAGTGAGTGAGTGAAAGTCACTCAGTCATGTTCGACTCTTTGCGACCCCATGGACTGTAGCCTGTCAGGCTCCTCTGTCCATGGGATTCTCCAGGCAAGAATATTGGAGTGGGTTGCCATTTCCGTCTTCAGGGGATCTTCCTGACCCAGGGATTGAACCCAAGTCTTCTGCATTGCAGACAGACTCTTTACCAAGTAAGCTACATATACATGCACAAATATTAGATTTTAAAGTCTTTTTAGAGATTTAATTCCAATCTTATTCTTGTATATTACAGATGGGAAAACTGAGCCTCTAATATTGAAATCAGTCAAAGTTTACCTGCTCCGTGAAAATATTGGGACTAGACTCAGGTTTCTGGGTTCCTACTCCATTATTCTTTGTACTACTTCAAACTATTTTTTATCTCAGAAGGATAGAGAAAGTTTGAGACATCATTGGACACAATTTGGGATCGTAGGCAGCCAGAAAGCAGCATCAGGAAACAGTTTCTGAGAGTTAGAGGCGAAGGTGGGGGGACATAACAATAAGAAATTGAAAATCATGTGAATTGCAAATCAAGTCTCAATCCTTGGGATAACAATATCATAGGCTTGCTATAAGAACGTGCCTGGCTGTCTCTTTGAAAGCCTATTAAAATAAAATACTAAATGTTATTTTTTTCTGGGCTGTGGCCTTGAAACAATGTGGCTTCTCTCCATGATTTAGTGTTCAATTATAAAATTTGCTTCAAATAATAAAGACTCCAGGTCTGTTTGTTCACTAAATAGCTGTTCCCTGCATACCAGGGATCCTTGTAATATGTAATGGCTGATTGGCATTTGTGTATATTTGGTATAAAGTTTTAGAGCTCCCATAAAGTTGACTATGTCAGACTGCTATGTGTATTGTCCCCTCCCTGCCAAAAAGCCCCATAACCCTGTAATAGCAATGATGGTGGTGCTGCTGGGCACTGTTGTGGTTTTTTATGCATTTCACAGTATGTTCATAAACATGCCTCTAATTGTTTCTTACAACAAACCTATAACATATGTGTATGTGTGTTCAGAAATATCCGACTCATTGCAACCCCATGGACTATAGCCTGCCAGGCTCCTCCATCCATAGAACTCTCCAGGCAAGAATATTGGAGAATTTCTTCCTCCAGGGGATCTTCCCCACTTCGGGATCAAACCCACGTCTCCTGCATTGGTAGGTGGATACTTTACCATAAGACCACCTGGGACGCCCCATAAGATATGTTAGGATTAATCATAATAAAATTAAAAGACACACAAAAAATTAAAACTTGGTTGGGATTTTGTATTCCCAAATATGGTAGGTTCTTGAGAGCACAAAGAAGACACTCTGTGTAAAGGAGAACAGTGTATTTGTAAATTAGTATATTTGTAAATTTGTGCATTCCTAGCACCAAGCTAAACTTGTGAAATTTGTTCATTCACTTTTTCAATGACATTTAATGAGTGCCTTCAATGTGTTAATTCCTGGGGATACAAAGTGACTAAAAATAAACAGGATCTGTTTATTGTATGGAAATACAAAAAACCTTGAATAGACAAAGCAGTCTTGAGAAAGAAGAATGGAACTGGAGGAACCAACTTGCCTGACTTCAGGCTCTACTACAAAGCCACGGTCATCGAGACAGTATGGTACTGGCACAAAGATAGAAATATAGGTCAATGGAACAAAATAAAAAGCCCAGAGATAAATCCACGCATCCATGGACACCTTATCTTTGACAAAAGAGGCAAGAATATACAATGGAGTAAAGACAATCTCTTTAACAAGTGGTGCTGGGAAAACTGGTCAACCACTTGTAAAAGAATGAAACTAGATCACTTTCTAACACCGCACACAAAAATAAACTCAAAATGGATTAAAGATCTAAACGTAAGACCGGAAACTATAAAACTCCTAGAGGAGAACATAGGCAAAACACTCTCCGACATAAATCACAGCAGGATCCTCTATGATCCACCTCCCAGAATACTGAAAATAAAAGCAAAAATAAACAAATGGGATCTAATTAAAATTGAAAGCTTCTGCACAACAAAGGAAACTATAGGCAAGGTGAAAAGACAGACTTCTGAATGGGAGAAAATAATAGCAAATGAAGCAACTGACAAACAACTAATCTCAAAAATATACAAGCAACTTATGCAGCTCAATTCCAGAAAAATGAACGACCCAATCAAAAAATGGGCCAAAGAACTAAATAGACATTTCTCCAAAGAAGACATATGGATGGCTAACAAACACATGAAAAGATGCTCAACATCACTCATTATCAGAAAAATGCAAATCAAGACCACAATGAGGTACCATTTCACACCAGTCAGAATGGCTGAGATCCAAAAGTCCACAAGCAGTAAATGCTGGAGAGGGTGTGGAGAGGAGGGAACGCTCTTACACTGTTGGTGGGAATGCAAACTAGTACAGCCACTATGGAAAACAGTGTGGAGATTCCTTTAAAAATCGCAAATAGAACTGCCTTATAACCCAGCAATCCCACTGCTGGGCATACACACCGAGGAAACCAGAATTGAAAGAGACATGTGTACCCCAATATTCATTGCAGCACTGTTTATAATAGCCAGGACATGGAAGCAACCTAGATGTCCATCAACAGAAGAATGGATAAGAAAGCTGTGGTACATATACACAATGGAGTTATTACTCAGCCATTAAAAAGAATACATTTGAATCAGTTCTAATGAGATGGATGAAACTGGAGCCTATTATACAGAGTTTAGTAAGCCAGAAAGAAAAACGCCAATACAGTATACTAACACATATGTATGGAATTTAAGAAGATGGTAATGATAACCCTGTATGCGAGACAGCAGAAGAGACACAGATGTATAGAATGGACTTTTGGACTCTGAAGGAGAGGGAGAGGGAGAGGGTGGGATGATGTGGGAGAATGGCATTGAAACATGTATACTATCATGTAAGAAACGAATCGCCAGTCTATGTTCAATATAGGATACAGGATGCTTGGGGCTGGTGCATGGGGATGATCCAGAGAGATGATATGAGGTGGGAGGTGGGAGAGGGGTTCGGGATTAGGAACTCATGTACACCTGTGGCGGATTCATGTCAATGTATGGCAAAACCAATACAGTATTGTAAAGTAAAATAAAGTAAAAATAAAAATTAAAAAAATAAAATAAACAGAACCTTACTCCATGTAACTTGAAGTCTAGCAAGACAGAGAAGCATAAATAATTGAACAAATAGTATATAAATTGTGAGGAGTATTTTGAAGGAAAGAGTATGCTATGAAATTGTATACGTGGTTGTGTTTAGTAGTATTTTGAATAAAGTGCTCAAGAAAGCTCTCCTTGATGAAAAAATCTGAAAAATGAAAAGGAGTAAGTCACGGAAGGAATGGCAGAAAAAGTGTACAGTCCACAATTGAATGACTGAATTATCTGCACTTTGTTTACTGCTCAGGAAGCTATGACAAGACCAAGTCTCCACCTTCGTTTGGCACTCCAGAACTAGCCTCACTTTTTGTCCTCTGTTGTGCCAGAATCATTTGAGCAGTGCACCCTCTTCAGAGTTCTGAGACCTGACCTGGGCCTCTTTGTTGCCTCAGTGTTCCCTTTTTGCTTTTACTGCTTATTTAACTAATTCCTTGTATTAGACTCTGTTGAAATACCTAATACAGTTTCTGTTTTTCTATGGAAGTATTTTTTATTCAGTGTCTTCATTGACTCAGTCAGCAGGTTTTTTGCATTTCCAGTAATTTTCAAGATTTTAGACACTGACCCAAATTCTATGCAACAAAAGAGGCCAAAAGAAGACTAAAAGGACAAAAAAATTTTTAAGGCCTTCAAGTCTTCATTTAATTTAATGTCCTGCAATTGGTCTTTTTTAAAATTAATTTATTTAATTGGAGGCTAATTACTTTACAGTATTGTAGTGGTTTTTGTGGAGAAGGCAATGGCACCCCACTCCAGTATTCTTGCCTGGAAAATCCCATGGACGGAGAAGCCTGGTAGGCTGCAGTCCATGGGGTCGCTGAGTCGGACAAGACTGAGCGACTTCCCTTTCACTTTTCACTTTCATGCATTAGAGAAGGCAATGGCAACCCACTCCAGGGTTCTTGCCTGGAGAACCCCAGGGATGGGGGAACCTGGTGGGCTGCCGTCTATGGGGTCATACAGAGTCGGACATGACTGAAGTGACTTAGCAGCAGCAGCAGCCGTGGGTTTTTCCATACATTGACATGAATCAGCCATGGGTGTACATGTGTTCAAGAAAAAGAAATACACAAAGGTCATTTGTGGGTGTGCACACAGCTTCCACGAACTGTAGGTATCAGAGGATACATAGCAGAGGATTACAGAAGTGTTGAAATAGTAATCCTCTAAAATGCCTGACTCCCTGGGCAGTTCTTTCTGGCTACAAGGAACATCAGCTGCTTACTTTTTGTGTCACAAAAATATTAGCAATTTCTTCCTAGGTGTGCATTTACAGGAAGTGATTGGGAAGTATTGATCTATTGCATTTCATGCAAATCCTCCTAAAACCTTTATATTTGGTGTTCCCTGAAACATATTCTGTGGAATAATGGTCTCTCATGAGGTTAGCAGGTGTTACAAGGAGGAAAAAAAAATTCTTTGGAGAAATAAATTTGAAAAGTTATAGGTTAAATAGCAAACTAACCATAGATACTGACTTGCCCAGGACATTTCCAGAGTGTGCTTTTGACTCTGTGTGATTATTAGCAAATCCCCTTTGGCTCTCAGAGGTGGCCTAGTTTGTATGATTAATTACAGGTCATCCTATTTTTGGGTCACAGAACTGATGTAGCATTTCCAACACTTATTTGACCCTGGACCTTTTTTTCAATAAGTGTTTTATGGACTCCATGGAGAATACTTAGGAAAGAAACATTGTATTTGGATCTATTCAATCTCTATGACTGCAATTATCTTTTGGCAAAGTAAAGTGAAAGTGAAAGTGAAGTCACTCAGATGTGTCCCACTTTTTGCGACCCCATGGACTGTAGCCTCCGTCCGTGGGATTCTCCAGGCAAGAGTACTGGAGTGGGTTGCCGTTTCCTTCTCCAGGAGATCTTCCCAACCCAAGGATTGAACCCAGGTCTCCCGCATTGCAGGCAGACGCTTTACCATCTGAGCCATCAGGGAAGCTCATGAGGCCCATCCCCTTGCTTCTGGGCAGAACAGAGGAAATGTGACCTTATAATCCATAAGACTGGTCCAGGACAGGCTTTCATGGCTTGGAATCTGAAGCTGACTGATACGGGGGAACTCAAAGATCCTTCTTTCTATATTCTTGGAATCAGAGACTGGAGCCATCAAAGGAGGAGGAAGAGAAGAAAAAGATGCTTCACATACAATCCCCATTCCCAGGATTTTCCTCCTGGATTCTGTGTGTGTGCGCGTGTGTGTGAGCACTTATTTGTGCCCAACTCTTTGCCACCGCCCACCAGTCTTCTCTGTCTATGGAGTTCTCCAGGCAAGAATATTGGCGTGGGTTGCCATTTCCTATTCAAGGGATCTTTCCGATCCAGGGATCAAACCCATGTCTCTTGCATCTCCTGCAGATTCTTTACCACTGTGCCACCTGGGAAACCCTGGATTCTGTACTGAGTCTTTAATTTAAGTATAGTTGATATACAATATTGTGTATTATAAGTGTTCAGTTCAGTTCAGTCTCTCAGTTGTGTCCGACTCGTTGCGACCCCATGAATCGCAGCACACCAGGCCTCCCTGTCCATCACCAACTCCCGGAATTCACTCAAATTCACATCCATTGAGTCGGTGATGCCATCCAGCCATCTCATCCTCTGTCGTCCCCTTCTCCTCCTGCCCCCAATCCCTCCCAGCATCAGTCTTTTCCAGTGAGTCAGCTCTTCGCATGAGGTGGCCAAAGTACTGGAGCTTCAGCTTTAGCATCATTCCTTCCAAAGAACACCCAGGGCTGATATCCTTTAGAATGGACTGGTTGGATCTCCTTACAGTCCACGGGACTCTCAAGAGTCTTCTCCAACACCACAGTTCAAAAGCATCAATTCTTCATGCTTACCTTTCTTCACAGTCCAACTCTCACATCCATACATGACCACTGGAAAAACCATAGCCGTGACTAGAAGGACCTTTGTTGGCAAAGTAATGTCTCTGCTTTTGAATATGCTATCTAGGTTGGTCATAACTTTCCTTCCTAGGAGTAAGCCTCTTTTAATTTCATGGCTGCAGTCACCATCTGCAGTGATTTTGGAGCCCCCCCAAAATAAAGTCTGACACTGTTTCCACTGTTTCCCCATCTATTTGCCATGAAGCGATGGGACCAGATGCCATGATCTTCATTTTCTGAATGTTGTACAATATAGTAATTCACAAATTTAATGGTTATGCTGCATTTATAGTTATTATAAAATATTAGCTATATTCCTTGTGTTATACAATGAATCTTTGTAGCTTATCTTATACATAGTAATTTGTACCTTTTAATTCCCTGCCCTATCTTGCCTCTCCTCTCTTACCTCACCCCACTGGTTTGTTCTTTGTATCTGAGTCTGTTTCTTTTTAATTATACAACTAGTTTGTTGTATTCTTTAGATTCCACATATAAGTAATATCATATAGTATTTGTCCTTCTCTGTCTGATTAATTTCACTTAGAATACCACCCTCCAAGTACACCCATATTGTTGCAAATGGCAAAATTTCATTCTTTTATGGCTGAGTAATATTCTGTTGTATATGTATATGCCACATCTTTATCCATTCATCTGTTGATGGACACTTGGGTTGTTTCTATATGTTGCCTATTGTAAATAATGCATCTATGAACATTGGGGTGCATGTGTCTCTTCAATTAGTGTTTTTTTTTTTTTTTTGACTATTTACCCGGACATGACTGAGCTACTGAAGTGGCTGAACTGAATCATGCCTCTAGTCCTTAAAAGGATTTACTATCCTCTCTGCCTGCCACACCCTTCAACTACTCCTGGTTTGGCTAGACTGGCTGATTACCACTTGTTCTTTATGAGACTAAATGTCATTTGCTACAAAAAACCTTATATAAGGAAAGAAAATATCATTTTTCCCCAAATAAAAAAGTATACTTTAACATTTAATATGCTTTTAGAAATGCTTCTCTTGCCCTGCAGATTCTGTTAACACTTCTTCCCAGTTTCACTTCACCCACCTGGTTGCAAATCACTGGTATAGGTAATACAATTTTCCTAAAAGAAGATATGAAGGAGAGTGCCAAGAAACCAATTTGTGGTTAAATGTCATCCTTCCCTAGGGATTTAGAGAGACTAAAGGCGGAAGAGAAGAATGCTCCACACTTACAAGCTGCCATGATTCCTTAGTTGCATTCCTGGCTCTGCAAATAAGTAGTTTTGTTGATTTAGGCATTTCAAAAACTTCTGGGTCTTCCTTCCCTCATTTTTAAAATGAGAAGATTCAACTAGGTTAGCATTTCTTGGTGTGCATTGCAGTAGTATTTTGCTAGTTGTTACAAAAAAAGGTTGGTTGCAGCTAGATATATTTGGGATAATCTAAGCAAAGTTAAATAGGTCTCTATGGATTATAAAATCCTGAAACATGCTAATGTCCTCTAGGGTTCTCTGGAGAAGACTTTAGTATGAACTGTTTTATTTTACATGTATTATGCAAGAAATCCATTTGATTTAAAATCTGTTGTAGAACTCGCATTTCTGTATAATACAGCTGGACTAAATGATCCCTCAGAGGCCTTTTCTATTCTTACATATTTTGATTCTTTGAATGAAATTGACCCTTGCCTTGTGTGTCTTATTTATACTCTTTTCCAAAGCAGCCTTAAGCATTCATCTCTGATTCATTGATAATCTGACTATTGACACACCCTATGGAGCTGGTGGTGTATGATTGTGATTCAATTTCTTGTGCCTTTTCAAATGACTCTATATTGCTGGAATGTACAATTTAGAGGATGGTGACTAGCTTCAACTAGTTGTTTTTCTATGTAAAAGAGGCTTGGGGGCATTCTGTGTTTGCCATTAGTTATGGAATCTAGGGGGTCATGTTGAAAAACTTTCTGGAGAAAATATCTTGGGAAAACACCTACAGAAATATGGAAATTTTTACAATGCTCCTATTACCTCAGGGCTGTGTGTTCCTTTTTCTGGATTTAGAATGATTAGTTAGGACAAAATAAAATGGGAAAGACTTTCCTTTCAAACAGCGGGCTTCTTGTCTCCATCAGTGCTCTGTTTGAAGGATTACAGCTGAGGTAGCTCTTGAAATGTCAAGAATGTGAAAGAAGACATTCTCATGTTTGAAGGGGAATTAGACCTTGGGAAGGCCTCTTACAGATCTAAGATGGATCTGCAGTGATGTAGTCTGCACATACTCAATTTTAATTGCACCTTTAGAATCTCTTTTCTGGAGATTAACCTCCAGAGATCCAATTTAGAACTGACTGAGCTAAAAGGGAAGCCCTGAACAAATAATACTTGTTTTTTTTTTTCCCCTTTAGTCATTAACAGAACTTTATTCTTCACTTTACTGTGCCCTTCAAAAGCCAAGAAATTGAATCCATGAAGAAATAAGATATTGGACTGAAATTTTACAAATAAGGTAGATGACTGAGAGTAGGTAATGAAAAACATGGCTTGGATGTGGATGGTAATATACATGTATGACACTTCATATACCTAACAAAGAGAGAAAAACTTGGGTAATTGCTAGGGAGGGAAAAGCACTGAAATACCAAATCAAGGAAAAAGTAAAAGCTACCCTTTTCCCCTGAAACTCTCTCTTCTCTTCTATCATAGAGATACAACTAACACCTACCAGGGTTGAGGGGAAAATAAAATTAATAGAATACAGTCCCTATCCTTAAGTAGTTGTTAGTTCAGTGGAATAGACAATTAAGTAAGTAATTACAATCCCCTGTAAAATTAAATATAATAGAATTGTAGAAATAAGGAATAGGTGCTATAGAATGTTTTCCTGGTTAGTTCTTTGTTTTCTTGTTTCAGAAATCATTTCTTTTTCTTTTTTTTTTTTCATTTCTTTTTCTAAGGTAATATAAATATTTTTATATTTCCTTCAAAAAATTTTGAAGTTTTCTCTTTCACATTTAAGCTTGAATCCATCTTGAATTAAATATTCTGTATGATGTAATATAGGACTTCAGCTTCATTTTTTCTAAATGGGTAACAAGTTTATCCCAGTATATCTTACTGAACCATCACTCCTTTCCCCACTAATTTACAATGAGCTCTGACATATATTGTTTCCATATCTGAATGATTATTTTTGGTCTCCCTATTTTGTTCTGCAGTACATTGTTGAATGGAAGCAGTAATAGTGGATATCATTGTTTTCTTCTTAATTTTAAGGAAAGGAAGAATTTCAAATTGTTAACTATCAAGAATGATATTTACTCTATTTTTTGATTTTAGCCTTTATCAGGTTAATAAAATTCCGTATTATTCCTCATTGATTAAGATTTTAAAACATTGAATGTATATTGAATTTTGTTAAAAAATTTGTGCTTATTGATATCATTATGTATATTTTTCTTAATCTACTAGAAGTTGAATTACACCTATGGGTTTGATCATGTTAAACCAGCCTTATTCTCCTGAGACCAACCTAATTTTAATAATATATTATTTTTATGCACCACTAATTTCAGTTTGCTTTTTTAACTATATATATCTTTGCATCTATGATCATGAGTGAGATTTGCCTATAAATTCTCTTACTCATCTCTTACTCATATTGTTATTTTAAAATCTAAAATAAAGCAATAATTTTTCTTCTTTTCTAGTCTCTGAAAGATTTTAACTAATCTTCCACTTTTAAGGCTGCTGTTTTTATAGATATCCACCTCTTTAATTATTTTTAACCAAGTTTTAAATATGTCTGAACATTTAAAATATACTAATATAATTTATAGAAGATTTATGTACACCCATTAAAGTGTGTAATTCAATTTTTTATATTTACACAGTGTGTAAGTATCATATAATCTAATTTTAACACATTCCATCATTTTAAAAATAACCTTCTGTTAGTAATATTCTGCATTCTCTCTTCAACCTCTTCTTCAGCTCCAAGCAACCACTGATCTATATTCTGTATCTCTATAGGTTTGCTTATCATAGGCATTTCATAAAAATGGAATCATCCAATTTGTGGTCTTTTGTCTCTGGCCTCTTTTACTTTGCATAACACTTCCAAGGTTCATCAATGTTGTGGCGTGAATCTGTACTTCATTACTTTTTATGGATGAATAGTATTCCATTGTGTGAATATATCACATTTTGTTTATCCATTCATTAGTTGATGGAAATTTGTTTTTTTTTCCACTCTTTATTTTGAATAATGTTTATTATGTTAATAATATGTTTATTAGTTTATTATGAATAACAATGCTATGAACATTTATGAGCAAGCTTTTGTTTTAAAGCCTGTTTTTGATTCTCTTGACTATATACTTAGTAGTAGAATTGGTCCCTCATATAGTAATGCTGTGTTTAAATTTTAACAACTTAGAGGAATGGGATATGGGAAGGAGGTTCAAGGGGGAGGGGACATATGTACAGCTATGGTTGATTCGGGCATACACACAGAGGAAACCAGAATTGAAAGAGACACATGTACCCCAATGTTCATCGCAGCACTGTTTATAATAGCCAGGACATGGAAGCAACCTAGATGTCCATCAGCAGATGAATGGATAAGAAAGCTGTGGTACATATACACAATGGAGTATTACTCAGCCACTAAAAAGAATGCAATTTCTATCTCTTTCAGAGAACTAGAACAAATAATTTTACAATTTGTATGAAAATACAAAAAACCTCGAATAGCCAAAGCAATCTTGAGAAAGAAGAATGGAACTGAAGGAATCAACCTGACTGACTTCAGGCTCTACTACAAAGCCACAGTCATCAAGACAGTATGGTACTGGCACAAAGACAGAAACATACATCAATGAAACAAAATAGAAAGCCCAGAGATAAATCCATGCATCTATGGAAACCTTATCTTTGACAAAGGAGGCAAGAATATACAATGGAGAAAAAACAATCTCTTTAACAAGTGGTGCTGGGAAAACTGGTCAACCACTTGTAAAAGAATGAAACTAGAACACTTTCTAACACCATACACAACAATAAACTGAAAATGGATTAAAGACCTAAACATAAGACCAGAAACTTTAAAACTCCTAGAGGAAAACAGGCAAAACACTCTCTGACATAAATCACAGCAGGATCCTCTATGATCCACCTCCCATAGTAATGGAAATAAAAACAAAAGTAAACAAATGGGACCTAATTAAACTTAAAAGCTTCTTCACAACGAAGGAAACTATAAGCAAGGTGAAAAGAGCCTTCAGAATGGGGGAAAATAATAGCAAACAAAGCAACTGACAAAGAACTAATCTCAAAAATATACAAGCAGCTCCTGAAGCTCAATTCCAGAAAAATAAATGACCCAATCAAAAAATGGGCCAAAGAACTGAACAGAAATTTCTCCAAAGAAGATATACAGATGGCTAACAAACACATGAAAAGATGCTCAACATCACTCATTATCAGAGAAATGCAAATCAAAACCACAATGAGGTACCATTTCACGCCAGTCAGAATGGCTGCCATCCAAAAGTGTACAAAAAATATATGCTGGAGAGGGTGTAGAGAAAAGGGAACGCTCTTACACTGTTAGTGGGAATGCAAACTAGTACAGCCACTATGGAGAACAGTGTGGAGATTCCCTTAAAAAATGGAAATAGAACTGCCATATGACCCAGCAATCCCACAGCTGGGCATACACACTGAGGAAACTCGAATTGAATGAGACATGTGTACCGCAATGTTCATTGCAGTACTGTTTACAATAGCTAGGACATGGAATCAAGCTAGATGTCCATCAGCAGATGAATGGATAAGAAAGCTGTGGTACATATACACAATGGAATATTTACTCAGCTATTAAAAAGAATGTATTTGAATCAGTTCTAATGAGGTGGATGAAACTGGAGCCTATTATACAGAGTGAAGTAAGTCAGAAAGAAAAACACCAATATAGTATATTAACACATCTTTATGGAATTTAGAAAGATGGTAACAATGACCCTATATGAGAGACAGCAAAAGAGACACAGATGTAAAGAACAGACTTTTGGACTCTGTGGGAGAAGTCAAGGGTGGGATGATTTGAGAGAATAGCATTGAAACATGTATATTACCATATGTGAAATAGATCGCCAGTCCAAGTTTGATGCATGAGATAGGGTCCTCAGGCCCAGTGCACTGGGATGACCCTGAGGGATGAGATGGGGAGGGAGGTGGGAGGGGAGTGAGGATGGGGGACACATGTACACCCATGGCTGATTCATGTGAATGTATGGCAAAAACCACTACAATATTGTAAAATAATTAGCCTCCAATTAAAATAAATAAATTAATTTACCAAAAAAAAAAAAAAAAGAATACTGGAGTGTGTTGCCATTTCATTCTCCGGGGTTGCCATTTCAACCCAGGGATCGAACCTGGGTCTCCTGAATTCCAGGCAGATTCTTTACCGTCTGAGCCACTAGGGGAGCCCAGATGTTGGTTTAGAAGTAAGTTCAGAATTAGCCCCTTAAAGAGGATTAAAAACAGAACAAGCATTGAAGTTAACAATAAGGGTGAGGTTAGAGATTTGAGTAAGATTAGAGTTTGCAGAAGGCAGGATTGTGGTTATAGGTAACTTAGAAACAAGAGTTAGGGTTAGAATTAACTATAAATTTAGAGCAGGACAGGATTACACATAGAAAATTTTAAAGATAAAATTAAGAAAAGAAATAATATTATAGGTAAGGTGTGAGAATATGGATAGAGTCAGGATTAATTTGAAAGTCAAAGGTAGGGTTAGCTTTAGTGTAAGAAATAGCTTCACTAAATTTCCTTCCCTCTGCTACATGGTAGCAAGTATAAAGCCTCTATCATTTTTGCCCAGAGTAACCATGATGAGAAGAGATTTCCTGGCAACCCTCATTGGACATTGAGTGTGAATTCAAAATTAATGTTTGTTTCGTTAAGCCATTGAGGCTTTGGGATTGCTTTTTACTGCCATTTTAGTTTGAACTATCGAGATGGATTCATAAATCTAGGAATTCTAGTAAGCTGTTGATTGAGAACACCTTTAATAAGAAAAGAAATCATATATAAAAACATATATTTCCTTTCACCTCCATTTCCCTTGATTTGTCCTTCAGTGACAGCCATCCAGGTTCTCTTGTCTTATTTATATAGGTGTTGAACTAGGTAGTGAATCTTTTCTATTCAATAAATGCCCTATTTGTTATAGATGCTATGCTATCTTGACAAGATTCCACCTCCAGGGCTGAAGGGTTTATTTCCCAAGTGATGGGAAATTGTAGACTTGACAACTTTCAGGTATAAGCTGTCTTTGGGAATTGCCTCTGATGAAGAAAGTGACTTGGCATAAGGTTGTATATCTCTCTTGGGGACAGTGGCAATATGGAGGATTGGTCCCCTGCTTCAACTTGGAACAACTATGAAGCTTCCCATGGGAGTCAGCTAAGTGTGATGTTTCTGTTTTTCACAGCTCTCAATTGTCTTTCCCTTGGTGTTATATTCTTTGACTACATGCAGAATTAGTGAGGAAGGGTGATACTTTTTGGTTGAGTTTGTCTTTGTGAACTTATTTTACAGAATTCAATTTAACTTTCAAAGAAAATGAGGCTAAGTTGCATATTTTTCTCTACAAAGGTGCATGGGGAATAAGTCCTTATTGTGACTACATGAGAGCCCAGTTTCTCCCTCTGCCCATTCCTCCTTTCTTCCATTCCCCCATGCAGATGGATCCCAAGATCCTTTTCTAATTACATCCTGTATACTTATTTCCATCTCAGAATTTACATCCTAGGGAACTCACTTTACCTCTTAGAACTATTTATAAGTGAGCTATGAGTCACATAATATTTGAGAACCACTATGCTGTTACTGACTTCCCTGGTGGCTCAGAGGTTAAAGCATCTGCCTGCAATGAGGGAGACCTGGGTTCGATCCTTGGGTCAGGAAGATCCCCTGGAGAAGGAAATGGCAACCCACTCCAGTACTCTTGCCTGGAGAATCCCAGGAACAGAGGAGCGTTGTAGGCTACAGTCCTATGGGGTCCCAAAGAGTTATCTATTCTTGTTGGCATTGCCTATAAAAATACCTCTTTCTAATACATGCAGCTTTCTGGGTGATATGTTAACATGTGTCTAGGGGAATATGCAAGGAGAAATGGGCCTCAACCATGGAGATTGCATTGACCTAAGAGGGAACTGATTAACTGTGTGGGAACTGTGTTTCTGCAGTAAGCAGAAACTTACTACTGCTTGATGACAAGAAGTATGTTTTTATACTCAGACCACAAAGACCTTCCAGTGCTATGATATAAGACACTCCAGTCTTCCTTCTGACCCTCCTTCCCTTTTACTGGTAATAATGACTTCAGTTCCGTGCCATCAGAAATTTCAACCTCTCTCCATTGCTTCACTATTGGGCAAGAATAGTCCCTAGCTTCAGTGGTATAAGATATTTGAAGCCATGGGCAGCAGTAACCCCATTGGTTTCAAAGTGGCACTTCAGCCTTTATTCCTTGGCCCATTCCTAGGAATCAAGCTAGTCATGGTTGCAAAGGAATGAGGTACTTCTGCTTTCTTCTCAGGGAACTGAACTCATACCAGTAGCTCACGCAGCATCGGAAGGGTATACATGGTGGAAGAAAAGGCCAGTGGATTTTGTCACACATGGCTCCAGATATGGAGGAACAGAGGCACTTAGTATGGTGACCTTGATGATAACACAGGTATCCAAGGCCATTTGGGATAGAGGTCAGTGAAAGTGATCAAGTCTGCATGAACAGTGGGGAGTTGTAAGGCTTCTTTTGGCAACAGGTACAATGCCCACAAATATGATGCTCAATACATACCTATTGAACACAGAGTGACTACTATCAACTAGAAAGTAAAACATCAACAGTATAGACATGGTTCTCTCTACTCTTGGAGAGCTTAGAGTCTGATGGGGATAAGATAACAATCCTATAGCAAAGAGAGCACGTGAGCCACCCTAAGCCCCTGCTCAGGTTAAGAAGATAGGAATATTTCAGAGTCCAGTTATTCTGTTCATGAAGAATCAGTGATGTTGTTATTAATATTGCTTTTGTCATTTACACCTCTTGTCTTTCCTCTAGTGTCATAGTCTTTGAGTATACAGAAAAGGGTAATATTCTCTGGTTGTATTTGTCTTTGTGAACTTATTTAACCAGTTACAATTTAATTTTCCAAGAAATGAAGTGGTGTATTTTTCCCTCAAAAGATGCAGGGGGGAAAAAGGCACATGACATATTAGGCAACATTTAATAAATTTAATAAATTAATAAGAAATATCACAAAAACCTGGAAGGGATAACATACAGGAATCAGGAATAAGACAACATTTTGCAACCACTCACAAAAAGTACCACTTGATGAAGGAAGATTTACAGGAAATAATATAAGGCAGTCCATTGCACGTGTCTTAAACAGATATATGTATATAATAGTACATCAAAATGATCTGTTTGACAATAAATTCACCATGTTTACACTTATCACATGGACTTTAAAACATTTATAAAAGTTGTAGATTTAACATTGAACTGTAAGATTTATATCCAAATGAAAACACTTATTTCATACCAAACTGCACAGAACTTACGAATAGCACATGATGTTAGAATAATTACTGTGTTGGGTACTATTAAGTACTACTGCTTGATGACATAAGAATTATTAACAAATGTGCTATAAGCTATTATCATTCAACTTATTGCTAGTGCTTTTGAAAATAAGTGGTTTATATTTTCTTTGTAAAACATGTGCTATGAGCTTGCCCTGATAGTTCAGGAAAGAAATCAAATGTTTCCAATTTTCTCTATACTCACAATACTTCAGATCTGATCTCATGGTCTTTTTAAAGACTGCCAAAGGATTTGCATTTGAGTCATTCTTATAACACCTACTCTGCCTTACATTAATACAACTCGATGGATTTATGCACCATACATGGCATACATGCAGGACACCATGTATATGCAGAACTCATGCTCAATGCATGCTATGTTTCCTCAGACATTTTCATTTCAGTAAGAATTAGGTCTCATTCAATTTCATATAATTGTTTTTAACGTGCAGTTTGACAGAGCTAACAGGCAGGTAGACTTTACTTTCATGTTATAATTGGGCATGCTCAAGTAATTGACTGGCAT
Organism: Ovis canadensis; assembly: GCF_042477335.2. Taxonomy (NCBI): domain Eukaryota; kingdom Metazoa; phylum Chordata; class Mammalia; order Artiodactyla; family Bovidae; genus Ovis; species Ovis canadensis. Next base: position 121,957,910 of record NC_091727.1, read on the forward strand.
TTGGCAGTGTTGCAAACCACTTAGGGACTGTATGAGTTTCTTCAGATACAGCATCTCTCCCACTGCCCTTGTGGCAGATTGTTGGATTTATCTATGCTGTGTGTTGAGGACACACACTGGGGTTTTTAGAAATTTGGATTCTGCCTTCACCAATTTCAAGATACTCTAAGGTGTGTAAGTAACTGTCAGGCATAAGAAATAGCATCATGAAGTCTTTGGAAATAGATCCACAATTGTGTGAAATGGACACACATGGAAATATAGTTACTGAAAACACTTGTATACTCTACACACAGCATAGACTTAATAGTCTGACTTTAGTAATGTTTGAAAACCTTTCATGGTTAACAAACTAGTAAAATGGTACTGAATTCTTAGAGAGCAACAGGCCCACGAATGAAACAATGGCCAACACTGACTGTAACACAACACTATATTTAACAAAGGTTTAAACATCTGGTACGGAATTGCAGTACAATGAAGAGCTTGCCACTTTCACAAATTAGCTGCAGCCTTTCCCTGCACTAGAGAGTTTGGAAGGATCTGAAAATGAGATATTTTGTTTAAAATCCAAATGGAAACTCTGTATTTCTTTTTTTCCCAGAGTTCAGTAAAAGCTTCTTTAATTACTTTTTTTCACATTCTAAGGGCCCAGTTCTGTAGTCCTTAATCAAGTAAAACTTCCAAAGTCTTGGGCATCTGCTTCCAATGCAAGTTTTACTCAAAAATGGACTGCTAAATTAGGTCCTATAGATAGAGGTACCATAATTAATATGCTATTTTAATAAGGCTCAAAAATGCTAATTTCATTTTGTGTGTAGCACACGAATTTCCAGGATCCTGATATCAAAACCCAATTGATGTTGAATCCTGGCTTGGGAAATAGCTCTGGGATTTTGTTTCCCAGTTTAATCATGGAATTAGGTATTTACGAAGGACCAGAATGAAGACACTAATTCCAGTTTGTTTGTCATAATCAGAATTTGAACATTATAAGAAGTGAAAAGCTATTGTTGGTGTATATATCTCTTGTCATCCTTCCACTTCTGTAGTTCCGGTTAACTAGCTGCTATATTAAAATGCCACTATGTTTGGGGACAGACATTGCAGTAAAATATCAACACAACATTCTGACAATGTCAAAATTTCCCCTGTGTGTGACAAGAAATAAGTTCTGCCTTTGACTCACTAATAGTTGTGGTAGAGTTTCAGAAGGCAGAACCTATTTTACTGTATTTATGTGTGTAGATCAACAGAGCAAGAATTTAAAGTGCATATTTACTGTTAACCCGGAAAAAAGAGTCCACCGAATTTGTTCAATTTTGGTGTGGTTGAAAACCGCTGTCATGTGTATCATTCTGGTCTCCTGCAAATGCCACCTGAGGTGAACATCAATGTTTCCTTATATGCAAAAGAAAAAGAGAGAGAGAGGAGAGAGAGAAAGAAAAAGAGGGAGGGAAGGAGGGATGGAAGGGGGGAGAAATCAACATTTTTGCATCAATTAAAATAAGTTATTCTCAATCTATTATAAACAGTAAATATAGAACCCTAAATCTCACTATTGTAAGCATGATTGTAAAGTACAGGATTGCAAAGCTATATATAAAACACACTTTTCAGACGGCAATATTTACATTAGTTATGACCGGCAGAATTAAAGAACAATTTTCTACATTTGTAGCTTTACCATAGGAAAAGACTGTGCTGCGCTTTCTTACACACTACTAATCCTTTCACTAATCACATTGGAGGGATTAACCGGTAGCTCCAAATTCTCAACTTGCATCTCTATACCAGGCTCCTTGTCATCAGCTTTCTTAATTACTGGTTCATTGGTGTGCCGGTAAATGTTAACATTAAGCTCCCTCCCAGACAAAGCAGTGGCAGCAACTCTCGGGATTTGTCTGATTGGAGGCTTTTTATCTGCCTTATAATTGCAGCGCAAATAGTTGGAGAAAGCCCTTCGGTAAACTTTGTTGAAAAGAGTGTACACCAGAGGATTAATTCCTGAACAAACATAGCCAATCCAAACAAACACATTCAGAAGCTTTTCCATGAGCTTTTGATTACAAGCCTTCCCACAAAGAACCGACAAAATATTAGTAATAAAAAACGGGCACCACATGATCAGAAACACAAAGAACACAATTCCAAGAACCTTCGAGGCTTTCCGTTCATTGTTGATAGCTTGCATGGTGCCCCTAGGCCGTCTTTCTTTCTTCTTCCTTCGGCGTGGGTTCAAATCTTGGTTCGGGTTTGCAGAATTCTCTTCATCGGTGTTCGTCTTGCAGCATTTCAAGAAATTCAGGTTTATTCCAGGCGGTTCCTCAGTGTGGCCGTGCAGTAACATCAGAGCTTGGCGGCGAAGGACGTGAATCGTCAGACAGTAGGTAATCACCATGATTGTCAGCGGTATGAAGAAAGCTACAAAGGACCCAATAAGAACGAAATTTGGGTCATTCAGCACGCAGGTGGTGTTGTTGACGAACACCTTGTCTTCATCCCTCAGTCCAATCACTGGGATAGGAACTGATACACCTACAGGAACAAAAAAGAAGGTAGGACATTGTTACAGCATATGGAAGCATTGAACAGGTTTGTACAGTGGGATACATTCAATTGCATATCACTGGAGAAAATTTAGATCTGATATTTGTTGAAAGCTATTCACAGCATAAATTGATAGTCACATGAAAGAGTAACAGTATGATATCAGAAAATGACAGCTTTTTTTCAAGTTAGGAATGCCTTCTCACCAATTTTCTGTAAAAGACTTGTAATTACCATTACTGAGATAAATTATAAGTATGGTTGTATATAACAGTGAATTGTGTCTTTTTTGTTTTAGCTCCAATTCCTAGAAATGTCCCAGCTCATAGAAGGCATTCACTAAATATTTGTTGAATGAATAAATTTGTGTCTGTATTCAATGACATCAATAAATTCAATTGTTCATTTTTAGCATTCCAAGTGCAATAAAAATGATGTGCATACCACCTAGGAGTAAGCATGTCAGCATTGACTAGGCTGAGTTTGAGATGAGTTTTTAGCTAAGGACATCCTTTCCCAAGGAAAGTGGTCAAGAAGAGGAACTTCTGTGGGTGAGTCCTTTGGAGACAGAGCCTGGGAGCTCTGGAGTTTTTTGGAGATGAAGAGGATAGTATGCCCCTCAAATAGGAATTAGACTGGCCACAATGCAGACATAGTCTCTATGCAGAAACTGAAGGAATTGTCTTTTTAGTAAGCATTTTCCTGAGACTCTGGGAGAGATACAGTCCTCCCATTTAGATGTGGAGTTTTGAACTCATTTGTTTTTTAAGAATACTGAGAGGTGTCCATCTAGGTAAGCACCTCCACTAATAAAGAAGTTCACAGGCAAAAAATATCAATAAGAAGATGGGAGCAGAATCTTGTGCCTGAGCATAAGTAATGTACCTAGAAATTTTTGGAAATGATTATGGCAAATCATTATGGTCGATCTTGAAGAGGTCTATCATCAATAAGCAGGGATAACTTGCACAAATGAAATTCAAATTTTACTGTTAATTTATTTTTTCTTGTGTCCACAGGAACTTGAAGCCTGGGACAATTCAGGTTGCACTTCTAGGATTCTATCAGAGATCATTATGAGGATTCCTGGGCTGGTGGCTCTTTGTACTATGAACTGTGAAAGAGGATAGAAACACACTCTCAAAGATCATTGCTGGCTTTAGGGAACACATAGGGAACCATGACAAATCTGAAAGTCCCTATAGATTGTCTTAACATGCTTTGTCAGGTATAGAGTGCTTGATGATCAAGAGGGGAAAATATTTTTCTTTGCTAAGAGCTTGTTGATGACATTGATTGGTATTTAATTTCTGGGAAGACATGAGGAAGAGTTATGAAAAGTTATCTTTAAGCCTTCTAATTCAGGCCCTGAATTTCTTACATGCCTGGGTTTGTTTGTTTTTTTTTTTTTTCCCCTCGAGAAAGAGACCAAGTGATGGTATGAGAAGCATCAATAGATGTGACAAGATCTTTTGGTGTATTGGTACATACCTGCAATTCTGAACCTAGGCATGCCATTTAAGAAGGCAAGAATGGCTGTGAAAACTAGGAGACACTGCAAACAGAAAGTGTCCTCAGGTAATACAGTACAGGATCTGGTGAAGCGACCCTTGAACTCTAGATGGGAAGAGTGGCAAGTATGAGAAGGTAATAGTCACCAAATTTGATGAACCACACAGGTTACATTTCTTAAGAGTTATAAAATGATAGGTAAGAATGTTGCCATCTTGTATTCTTAGAGTCTTTATTCCAAAAGCCATAAATATGAGGGAATATGTAGAAAGAGCATAGGTCAAGCTTGCCTGAAAGAAGCCAGTATTGGCTCATCCTTCATGAAATGTTTTAGTGAGGATAAGGCTGTAGGAAGTTTTCTGGAGTTAAGGAAGCTAATATGAGATTAAGAAAAGAGGGAAGGGTTTCTTAAAAACAAATCATTTACAACAGAAAAAATTAGAGAACATAATATTAAGAGAGTCTTAAAATACCAATCAAGCAATGTTAATATGTGGATCTTCTTGGAATTGTGATGCAAACAAATTTTTAAAAATATTCATGACACAGGTGGAAATGTGTTATTTTGAACAATAACTGGCCTTTGATGATAGTAAATAATTATCTTTAATTAGCTTTTAAAAGTGATGTTGATATTGTGATTATGTGGGGAAAATTTTATATTTTTAGATATGTATATACTGAAGTGTTTACGGATAAAATATTATGATTCTGAGGTTTGTTTTGAAATAATATGGGAGGGAGAAGTGGACAGAAGTACAGATGATGCAAGACAGTTCATAAATTGATAAATCTTGGAGCTAGATAATGAGTACATGGTTCTTTATAATATAATTCTACGTAATTTTATAATCTTTTAAAGTCTTTATACCAAAAGTTTAATATTTAAAAAATGGAAGCAATTAAAATAAAACAGAGATTCTTTCAGAAGCATGAAAGAAATGGCTGTTAGATCTCAGATGATAAAAGTCCGTAAGATTTACTACCACTGCTAACTTTGGAATGGATTCCTTCTAGAGCAAAAGTCTTGGGGTCCTGAGTGGAAACACTTACCATTTTGGTATAAATGTAGAGAAGAAGGCCATTTTCTGACAAAATGTTGGTAGAAAACTGTGTTATACTTTTTCAGGATCCTATAGCAAGACCAGAGGAGGGGTAAAGTGGAATGGCTCCCCTTCCAAACTGTCCCCCTCCCCTGCCATCCAACAATGTGGCAATCAGACCCTGAGGCTAGAAACTTAATCTGGGGAGTTTGTATTCATTCTGAAACAATTCCTACAAGGGTAGCCATATCTACACTCAGGATACAAGTGCTGGAGTGGAGAGTCATTTCCCCAAGGAAATGCTGCACAATCTTTTAGGTATTCCTAGATATCTGAAATTTCTAGGGAAGGCCTCACACACTGACCATAATATCAGTGGAAGTCAGCATTACTCAAAGCCCAACTCTGAATTGTATTAGCTTGTTTCTGTTAAAAGATTTATTTACTTTCCTAAGGTAATCTTGGGCCTAAAAGTAGGCCTTGTCTAGAGACAAGAGAGTGATTCCAGATAAGCTAATGATGTTATTGGGTGTATGAGGTCAATTTTATCCCTGGCATTTTTTTGCATAATCTTTTGTACATTGAACAAAGAGTGATTCTAAAACTGCCTTTCACTGAGTCTATCTTATGTGCCAGGCATTGAGCCATGTGTATTACTGACATTAAAGATATAAAATATATTATCTCAATTTCATTAAAACTCCTATAATAGAGATATTATTTAGTGAAGTAGCTTAACCGTTTTACCAAATCTATATTGTCATTTGTTTTGTTTTTGTTTTTATAGAAACTGTGAATGCAGTCAACAAAACAAGAAACTAAGTTTCTTTTGACAGTATCTGGAAATTATATAAATAATACTAATAGCAACTAAAGCAGCATTAATAACAGTATCTATTATATGGATTATCTTATTCAATACTTAAAAAAATTAAAAGCATATGTCAGCAGTTCTCAAAGTGTGGTTCAAGGACCCAGAGGGGCCTCTGAGATTCTTTTAGAGAGTTTGCTAGATTTCCCATTTCCAACTATTCATCTTTAAAACTGTATATTCTTTATAAACTTCATACCAAATAGTGCACCACAACAGGTTGAACACAGATACATCTATGAGAATCCAACTATCTTTCCGTAAAACTAAATATTAAAGAGATTTTAAAACTGTTAAACAATGCCTGTCTTCTCTCTTAATTATTTTTGGAAAAATAGTTAATTTTTATTAAAAAATGTTGTTAACATTAAATGGATTCATTATTGTTATTTAAAATGATTCATAGATATTTTAAACATTTCTCAGCTTTAATTTCTAATATAATAAATATCAATAGATATAATCCATGTAAACACAAGCTCTTTGAGGTCTTCATTTGTTTTAAAAAGTATAAATAGGCCCTGACACCAAAGAGTTTGAGAACTGCTGTTCTATATTAGTGAATGAAGTTATCTAAACCCTGGAGAGTTAAATTCAGCCAATGTATAAAGTGTTTCTCAGTATTCTAAATTAGTCAATTAGTAGAAATTCAAGTGATATCAAGTAAACACAAACTGTCAATAATAGCAACAAAATATTTTACATGCATTATCTCACTCATTGTCATAAAATTTTTGAAAGATATATATTATTTGGTGAAGTTAACTTCAGAAAACTAGCTTAGCAAGTATAATGGAGAAGTATTTGATATTTTAAAATCTTTGACTTGATCAAGGAGAAAAAGTGAAAATGAACTACCATAGATAATATCAGGAATAAATAACAACAATTGTAATAATAATCACTTTTTACTGAGTGCTTTTTATTTGTCACACACTGAATTAAATGTTTTACAATTATTATATACTTTCATATATTATATTATTTAATCCAGACAAAAAACATAGAAAGAAGGAATTATTAACTAGAATCACTTAATCTTTCTGAAATTAACTTTGAAAAATGTATATCATCTCTAGAATTTTAGAAACAACAAAATTAAGTTATAATTCATGTTCTGCTGAAAATATCTGGTACTACTTCAACCAATAAACAAATATTTTGCATGAATTGTCTCATTTACATCTCAAAAAACCCTGTAAAATTGATTATTATTCATTAAGTTTACTAAGGGAGAAAAAATACTTTCAATAAACATGGGGTCTTAGCATTTTAAGAATATTGAATTCAATAACAGTTATAGTTCAAGTTTTTATTGAAAATATGTGTTATTTTTACTATTAGTTATCATTTATTGAGTGCTTACTGATTTTGGTACTTTAGCTGCAGTAATTATTTTACATGTATTATCTTATTCTAGACTTCCCTGGTGGCTCAGACAGTAAAGCGTCTGCCTACAATGCGAGAGACCCAGGTTCAATCCCTGGGTCGGGAAGATCTGGAGAAGAAAATGGCAACCCACTCCAGTATTCTTGCCTGGAAAATCCCATGGATGGAGGAACCTGGTAGGCTACAGTCCATGGAGTCGCAAAGATTCAGACACGACTGAGTGACTTAGTCTAGCCTCATAAAAGACGTAAAATAACTTGGTGTGGTTATTTTACATCAGATAAGGAAAGTAAATTTAGAGAATGTATAATGATGTTTGCATTATTTCTTAAAGCCTTGAATTCAAGCAACACAGATCAATTATCTTCAAGCAATCAGATAATAGTATCATATGCCCATGATTCTTAGATGTCCATTCCTTTCAGATTTTTAACATCTTCAAAAGTGCTATGTGTCTTACAATTGATAGTATCTTACAATTAGTGTTAGCCAGACAGCAGTCATTATATAGTCATCATTGTCTGTGCACGTGTGAGCCTGGTCTGAAAACCTTCTTTTGACATCTTTTGGTAAGATCAACATTACCAGCAGCAAAATTTACAAAATGAGTAACAGGAGCATGGTAATAGTTCACTGTGAACAAAAAATTATGTCATAATACACACAAAGAGGGAATGTTCTGAAGAAGGTGGCCTCAACAGCATCAAATGCCACAGAAGAATCTAGAATTTGAAACATTTCCTCTGTCTTTGAAAATAAGGAAATCACTGGTAATTATAGAACACTGGTAATTATAGCCTGGTCCCTGGTCCAGCTCCAGCACCTCCATCCAACAGATCCCTCATTAGCATCTTAATGTAACAAGCATATGCAATGAGGCATCAGAGAAAATCCCTAGCATTTAAACTCATTAACAGTCTCTGGAAGTGTTCAGTGTGGAGGTGGAATTATCGCTAAACTGGTAGTTATAGTCGAATGGTGAAGGTGGATTGCCAAGGGATGAATAGTAAATGATAATAAGATAAAAGAGAGCAAGATTATAAACTACATTTCCTGGAACAGACTGGCCATCATCAAAATGAAAACATAGATTATGGGAATTTGTTACTAAACTGCAGGACTATCTCCTAGGTATCTATCTTCATGAGTTTTTCATGGAAAGGAATTTTTTCAAGGAGGATCATAAAATGTCAAGCTGACAGGAGTGGTCCCTTGCCTCTTGGAGTACTAAGTGAGTCCCCTGAACATGGGAATTGACAGCAGAATACGAAGAAACTATTTTCAAAGAAAAACACAGAAGACAAAACGAACAAAAGCAGTGCTGCCTCAGCTATCAGATAATCAAGTGTGACTGAGAGTTGGAGCAATATTTTGTATACTTTGGCAGATAGATGGTGTTGATGCAGTGGGAATTTTAAGGAATTCAGAATCAGGTTGAGAGTCAACTTTGAATTCAAGGAGTTGTTAGCTTTGGGAAGAATAGGAACTTAGGCATGCATGAATAAAGGATATTGAGTAAGGAAAAGACCTTAAATGACTTCAAGGGATGTTGAACTAAAAGAAGATTCTAAAAGAAAACAGTTCATGAAGTGACAGGAAGAATACCCAGGATTTATAAGTTAAACTTGGGCAAGAGTTTATGGAGAACTGAACGTTAAAAAGAAGTAGCAATCAGCAAGTGCAGTCATCTGCCTCTGTGACAGTGGACCAAGATTTAATAGTAGTCCCAGATTCTCCCAGTAAGGTGACTTTTAAGCAATCTGAAATTTCCTGATTAGCACTAGTGAGGTACCTGCAAAATAAGACTCCTCCCATTACCTTCCCCTACAAAAGAAGATGATCTGACCTGAAAGAATTCTTTTCTTTTGCTAATAACTTCCTCGTCCCACTCTTCTTCCTATAAAAACCTTCCATTTTGTCCAGTTCCTTGGAGTGCCTGTCTGTTCACTAGATGGGATGCTACCCAATTCATGAATTGCTGAATAAAGCCAATTAGATCTTCAAATTTATCCAGTTGAATGTTGAGGGAGGTCCTAGGGAAGTCCAACTATAATATGGCTGAAGGCATGTTATTGTTCAGTCATGTCCAACTCTTGGCAACCCCATGGACTATAGCACACCAGGCTCACCTGTCCTTCACCATCTCCCAGAGCTTGCTCAAACTCATGTCACTGAGTCGGTGATGCCATCCAACCATCTCATCCTCTGTTGCCCCCTTCTCCTTCTGCTCTCAATCTTTCCCAGCATTGGGGCCTTTCCAATGAGTTGACTCTTCACATCAGGTTGCCAAAGTATTGGAGCTTCAGCTTCAACATCAGTCCTTCCAATGAATATTCAGGGTTGATTTCCTTTAGGATTGGCTGGTTTGATCTCTTTGCTGTCCAGGAGACTTCTCTAGTGCTACAATTTGAAAGCATCAATTCTTTGGCACTCAGCCTTCTTTATGGTCCAACTCTCACATCTGTACATGGCTACCAGAAAGGCTGAACATGACTATTGGGGAAAAAATTCGTGAATCATTGAATTTTCAAATTTACTCAATTGAATTTTGTTTTTTAACAGTGGAGGAGGTCCTAGGGAGGTCCAACTATAATACAGCTGAAGGTATGAAGAAGTAAAATTTGAAGTAACATCTAAATATGGAAACATTACTACAAAATATGCTGCCCCAAAATATGACTCTTTGGCATAAAGATTATTTTGAGTTGATTATTTTGAAACATGGCAGAGACAGGAAAAGCTTTGAAAACTACCAAAGAGAAATTTGCATTTACAAAGTAAATCTCCATTTGTAAACATCAACCTCTCTGTAATGGGAAGAGAGAGTGAAAGTGAAAGTCCCTTAGTTGTGTCCAACTCTTTGTGACCCCATGGACTGCATAGTCCATGGATTTCTCTAGGCCAGAATACTTGAGTGAGTAGCCGTTCCCTTCTCCAGGGTATCTTCCCAACCCAGGGATTGAACCTAGTTCTCCTGCATTGCAGGTAGATTCTTTACCAGCTGATCCACAAGGGAAGCCCAGGAATACTGGAGTGGTTAGCCTATCCCTTCTCCAGTGGATCCTCCCAACCTAGGAATCGAACTGGGGTCTCCTGCATTGTAGGCAGATTCTTTACTGGGAAGAGAAAAATGACTAAACCCCAGGAGAATCTTATTCATGGAGAAAGAGTACACGTAAATCTGCATGGCAAACCTAACCCTTGTTTATCTAGCTTTTCCTGGTAATCTGCCATAACTGGCCTTTCCCCACCTCACATCTTCACTTGTCTTTAGCTGAAGATGGTATTTAAGTAGTGCCTTGCACCATCTGGGGGAGTTATTTAGTTTTTTAGGATATCTCTCATGTATATGCATGCACATGTATACATAACATACGCATGTTAATAAACTTGCTGTTTTCTCTTGTTAAACTGTGTTTTATTATAAGAGTCTAAGCCAAGAACTCAGAAGGTTAGAGGGGAAAATTGTTTTTCCTCTCCTACATTACTCACAAGCAAATGAAGACTGAGGAAACTAAGATTATATTTAAGATACAATAATATGCTTATACATTGAAGGTGAAAGCCAATAGAGTGGAAGAGCTTAAAGATATAGAAAAGAAAGGTGAAGATGATAGGTAAAAATCTCTGAGGAGACAAAGTCAGAAATAGTTGGAAAATTACACTAGGAATAAAGAATGGTTATTCTTTTCTTTTAGAATAAATGATATGACTGGTGGTGGTGGTTAGTCACTCAGGCGTGTCCGATTCTTTGTGACCCCATGGACTATAGCCGATAGGATTCTCCAGCCAAGAATACTGGAGTGGGTTGCCATCCCCTTCTGCAGGGGACCTTCTCTACCCTGGGATAGAACCCATGTCTCCAGCATTGCAGGCAGATTCTTTACCATCTGAGACACAGAGGAAGCCCTAATAGCATGACTGGGTGGCAGAAATTATCAGGCCCTATACAAAAATGTAGAAGAGAAATGAAAAGAATGTGTTAGGTGGCAAAAGAACAGAGTTGTTCAGATGGCGCAAAAACTGGAGAACAATTATATCAAATAAGTTCTTGCACCATTGCAAAAGTTCTAGGGCCCACAACAGATTTCCCAACCTGGGGATCCAGGAAAAGGACTGAGAATCCCCAGGAAATTTAACTTTGAAGGCCAGAGGGATTTGATTACAGAACTTCCACAAGACTAGGGAAACAGACTCTTGGGGGCACACACACAAAACAACAACCTTGTGTGTACCAGGACCCAGGAAAAAGGAGCAGTGACACCACAAGAGACTAAGGCAGACTTGCCTGTGAGTGGCCTGGAGTGTGCTGGCATAAGTCCTATTGAAGGAGGTCATCATAACCACCATTACCCCTACCACCTCAGATATACAGATGACACCACTCTTATGGGAGAAAGTGAAGAGGAACTAAAGAGCCTCTTGATGAGGATGAAAGAGGAGAGTGAAAAAACTAGCTTAAAACTCTACGTTCAAAAAATTAAGATCATGGCATCTGGACCCATCACTTCATGGCAAATAGATGGGGAAACAATGGAAACAGTGACAAACTTTATTTTCTTGGGCTCAAAAATCACTGCAGATGGTGACTGCAGCTATGAAATTAAAAGATGCTTGCTCCTTGAAGGAAAAGCTATGACAAACCTAGACTGCCTATTAAAAAACAGAGACATTACTTTGCTGACAAAGGTTTGCATAGTCAAAGCTATGGTATTTCCAGTATTCATGTATGGATGTGAGAGTTGGACCATAAAGAAGGCTGAGTGCCAAAGAATTAATGATTTTGAACTGTGGTGTTGGAGAAGACTCTTTTTTTTAATTTTTATTTTTACTTTATTTTACTTTACAATACTGTATTGGTTTTGCCATACATTGGCATGAATCCGCCATAAGTGTACATGAGTTCCCAAACAGAGATCAAACCAGTCAAGACTAAATTCATTGGAATATTCATTGGAAGGACTGATGCTGAAGCTGAAGTTCCAATACTTTGGCCACCTGATGTGAAGAACCAACTCATTAGAAAAGACTCATTAGAAAACATAAGAGGGGTATAAAAATTCAGTTTTGTTAGAATGCATTTGAACTTAGGTGATAACAACTTTAAAATAATCATATATGTATACATATAAAGTTCATGGTAAATGAATAAAAATGAGTAAATGAATGGTAATAAATAAAAAGAACTGCAAAACAGTCACCAAACAATTTTTTAAAATGGCTATAAATACATTTGTTGCTGTTTAGACACTAACTCATATTCAAGTCCTTTGAGACCCCATGGGCTATAGCCTGCCAGGCTCCTCTGTCCATGGGATTTCCCAGGCAAGAATACTAGACTGGGTTGCCATTTCCTTATCCAGGGGATCTTCCCAATCTAGGGATCAATCAGTGGTTCCTGCTTCGGCAGGCAAATTCTTTACCACTGAGCTACCAGGGAAGCCCAATTAGTACATATCTATACATAATTAAATGTAAATGAATTAAATGTCTCAATCAAAAGATAAAGGGAGGCTGAACAGATACAGAAAAAAAGACATTTCTATGTTGCCAACAAGAGACTCACTTTAGATTTAAAGACACACAGAGACTATAATTGAGGGGATAGACAAAATTATTCTATGCAAATAGAAATGAAAAGAAAGCTTACATACAAATACTTTTGTTAGGTAGTTAGAATAGGAAAAAGGAGTCCAAAATGGTAGTGGCTAAAAAATACACAAAGAAAGGGGAAAAGCCCACAAAAAGGGAATAAAAGAAAGATACACAGACAAGAGTGAGAACCTAGAAATGAAAAGAAAGCTTACATACAAATATTTCTGTTAGGTAGTTAGAACAGGAAAAAGGAGTCCAAAATGGTAGTGGCTAAAAAATACACAGAGAAAGGGGAAAAGCCCACAAAAAGGGAATAAAAGAAAGATACACAGACAAGAGTGAGAACCTCAGGTGAAACATCACGCCCCCTTCCTGGCTAGCCCTAATTTGCATAAGATAGGCTCAGGGGGAGGAAACAAAATGTATAAAAAGGGAGAGCAAAGTCAAGTTGGGGCCTCTCCTTTGGGGTCAGCCCACCCTCCCGCCTCAAGGGTGTACTATTTTTTGTTTACCAAATAAAATTCTGAGCTGTAACTGAACTGTAACACTGGGCTGCCATTTCAAATCTTTGTTGCAGCAAGACAGAAGCAAGAAAATTACACACTCTCCTGACACTTATACCAAGAAAATAGACTTTTAAATAAAGACTGTTTCAAGAGACAAAGAAGGACATTACATAAGGATCAAGAGATCAATCCAAAAGAAGATGTAGCGGTTGTAAATATATATGCACGCAACATAGGATCACCTAGACACATAAAGCAAACATTAATAATCATAAAGAGAGAAATTGACAGGAACAAGATAACAATAGGGGATTTTAACACTCCACTCACATCAATGGACAGATCATCCAGACCAAAAATCAGTAAAAAAACAAAAACAAAAACAAAAACACGGACCTTAAACAATACATTATACTGGATAGACCCAATAAATATATATAGAACATTGCATCCAAAGCACCAAAACACACATTCAAGTGTACTTGGAACATTCTCCAGGGTATATCCCATGATAGGCTACAAAGCAAACTTCAGTAAACTGAAGAAACTTTAAATCATAGCTACATCACATCACAACACTATGAGATTAGAAAACTTTAAGATAAAACTGAAAAAATCAGAAATACATGGAGGCTAAACAATATGCTGTTAAAAAAAATGGGTCTGTGAAGAAATCAAAGAGATCAAAAAATATCTAGAGGCAAATGAAAATGAAAATGCAATGATCCAAAATCTATGTGATGAAACAAAAGCAGTTCAAGAAGGAAAATCAAAGTAATACAAGCCTGCCTCAGGAAATCAGAAAACCTCAAATATACAATCAAATCTTACTCCTGAAGTAACTAGAAATAGAACAAAAGCCAAAGTCAGAAGAAGGAAAGAAATTATAAAGATCAGAGCAGAAATAAATAAAACAGAAACTAGAAAAAACAATAGAAAAGATGAATGAAACTAAAAGCTGATTCTTCAAAAAGATAACAAAAATTGATGAACCTTTAGCCAGACTCATCAAGAAAGAAAATGAAAGAGGCTTCAAATCTATAAAATCAGAAATGAAAAATGAGACATCACAGAACTACAAAGGATCAAAAAAGATTACCGTAAGTATATACCAATAAAATGGACAACTTAGAAGAAATAGACATATTCCTAGAAGTGCTAAAACCTTCCAAGACTGAATCAGGAAGAAATATAAAATATGAACAGAAAAATTTTGAGTAATGAAATTGAATCAGTAATAAAATTGCTAAAACAGATGGCGACAAAGGGGAATTCTACCAAACATTTAGAAAAGAGTTAACATCTATCCTTCTCAAAATATTACAAAAAAATTAAAGAGCAAGAAATGTTTCAAAGTTCATTCTAAAAGATATGCATCATCCTGCTGCCAAAACCAGAAAAGGTATCACAAACACAAAAGGAATTTACAGCCAATAGCACTGATGAACATAGATATAAAAATTCTTAACAAAGTATTAACAAGTTGAATTCAACAATACATTAAAAAATAACACACCAGGTGGCTCTAGTGGTAAAGAACCTGCCTGCCAATGCAAGAAACATAAGAGATGCAGGTTCAATTTCTGGGTCAGGAAGATCCCCTGGAGGAGGGCATGGCAACCCACTCCAGTATTCTTGCCTGTAGAATCCCATGGACAGAGGAGCCTGGCAGATTACGGTCCATAGGGTCACAGAGAGTTGGACAGGACTGAAGCGACTTAACATGCACACACACCAAGATCAAATGAGACTTATCCCAGGGATGCATGGATAGTTCCATATTCAATCTACGTCACACACCACATTAACAAATTGAAGAATAAAAATTATATTTTTTGATCCTCTCAATAGATGCAGAAAGAGCTTTTGATAAAATTCAACATCCGTTTATAAAAACTATCTAGAAAGTGAGTATAGAGGGAATGTAAGTCAACATAATAAAGGCCGTATATGGCAAACCCACAGCTAACATCATCCTCAGTGATCAAAAGCTGAAAAAGAATTTCCTCTAAAATCAGAAACAAAGATATTGGTGCCCACTCTCACAACTTTCATTCAGTATAGTATCAGAACTACTAGCTACAGCAATCAGATAAGAAAAATAAATAAAAGGAATCCAAATTGGAAAGGAAGAAATAAAACTGTCATTGTTGGAAGATGAAATGATACCATATATGGAAAATCCTAAAGATGACACTAAAAACTACTAGAATTCACCAATAAATTTGGTAAATTTGTGGGATATAAAATTAACATACAGAAATCTATAGCATTTCTATATACCAATAACAGCCTATCAGAAAGAGAAAATAAGGAAACAATCCCACTTATAATAGCATCAAAAAGAATAAAATACTTAGCAATAAGTCTAACTAAGGAGGTAAAATACCTGTACTTGGAAAGCTATAAGACACTGATGAAAGAAATTATAGATGATACAAACAGATGGAAAGATATACTGTGTTTATGAATTGGAAGAATTAATATTATTAAAATGACCATACTATTCGAGTCAATCTACAGATTTGGTACAATCCATATCAAATACCAAACGGCATTTTCCACAGAACTAGAACAAATAAATTTAAAATTTGTATGGAAACACAAAAGATTCAGAATAGCCAAAACCATCTTGAGAAAGAAGAACAAAGCCAATGGTATTGTGCTCCCTGATTTCTAACTACATTACCATTTACAATAATGAAAGCAGTATGGTAATGGCTCAGAAAACAGACACTTGAATCAATGGGAGAGAATAGAGAGCTTCGGAGAATGCAATGGCACCCCACTCCAGTACTCTTGCCTGGAAAATCCCATGGACAAAGGAGCCTGGAAGGCTGCAGTCCATGGGGTCGCACAGGGTCGGACACGACTGAGCAACTTCACTTTCACTTTTCACTTTGATGCATTGGAGAAGGAAATGGCAAGCCACTCCAGTGTTCTTGCCTGGAGAATCCCAGGGATGGGGTAGCCTGCTGGGCTGCCGTCTATGGGGTCGCACAGAGTCGGACATGACTGAAGTGACTTAGCAGCAGCAGAGAGCTTAGAAATGAATCCACAGTTATATAGTCAATTTATCTATGATAGAGGAAGCAAGAATAGACCATCGAGAAAAGACATCTTCCTCAATAAATGGTATTGGTAAAACTGGACAGCTACATGTAAAAGAATGAAACTGAACTACTTTCTTTTTTTAATTTAAATTTATTGATTTTAATTGGAGGCTAATTACTTTACAGTGTTGTATTGGTTTTGCCATACATCAGCATGAATCTGTCACGGGTATACACGTATTCCCATTCCTGAATCCCCCTCCCACCTCCCTCCCCATACCATACCCCTGGGTCATCCCAGTGCACCAGCCCCAAGCATCCTGTATCCTGCATCGAACCTGGACTGGCGATTCATTTCTTATATGATATTACACATGATTCAATGCCATTCTCCCAAATCATCCCACCCTCTCCCTCTCCCAGAGTCCAAAAGACTGTTCTATACATCTGTGTTTCTTTTGCTGTCTCGCATACAGGGTTATCATTACCATCTTTCTAAATTCCATATATATGAGTTAGTATACTGTATTGGTGTTTTTCTTTCTGGCTTACTTCACTCTGTATAATTGGCTCTAATTTCATTCACCTCATTAGAACTGATTCAAATGTATTCTTTTTAATGGCTGAGTAATACTCCATTGTGTATATGTATCACACTTTTCTTATCCCTTTGTCTGCTGATGGACATCTAGCTTGATTCCATGTCCTGGCTATTATAAACAGTGCTGTGATGAACATTGGGGTACATGTGTCTCTTTCAATTCTGGTTTCCTCGGTGTGTATGCCCAGCAGTGGGATTACTGCGTCATAAGGCAGTTCTATTTCTAGTTTTTAAAGGAATCTCCACACTGTTCTCCATAATGGCTGCACTAGTTTGCATTCCCACCAACAGTGTAAGAGGGTTCCTTTTTCTCCACACCCTCTCCAGCTTATATATTTTGTAGACTTTTGGATGGCAGCCATTCTGACTGGTGTGAGATGGTAACTTATTGTGGTTTTGATTTGCATTTCTCTGATAATGAGTGATGTTGAGCATTTGTTCATGTGTTTGTTAGCCATCTGTATGTCTTCCTTGGAGAAATGTTTATTTAGTTCTTTGGCCCATTTTTTGATTGGGTCGTTTATTTTTCTGGAGTTGAGCTGCATAAGTTGCTTGTATATTTTTGAGATTAGTTGTTTGTCAGTTGCTTCATTTGCTATTATTTTCTCCCATTCTGAAGGCTGTCTTTTCACCTTGCTTATAGTTTCTTTTGTTGTACAGAAGCTTTTAATTTTAATTAGGTCACATTTGTTTATTTTTGCTTTTCTTTCCAATATTCTGGGAGGTGGGTCATAGAGGATCCTGCTGTGATGTATGTCTGAGAGTGTTTTGCCTATGTTCTCCTCTAGGAGTTTATAGTTTCTAGTCTTACGTTTAGATCTTTAATCCATTTTGAGTCTATTTTTGTGTGTGGTGTTAGAAAATGTTCTAGTTTATTTCCTTTACAAGTGGTTGAACAGTTTTCCCAGCACCACTTGTTAAAGAGATTGTCTTTAATCCATTGCATACTCTTGCATCCTTTGTCAAAGATAAGGTGTCCATAGGTGCGTGGATTTATCTCTGGGCTTTCTATTTTGTTCCATTGATCTATATTTCTGTCTCTGTGCCAGTACCATACTGTCTTGATGACTGTGGCTTTGTAGTAGAGCCTGAAGTCAGGCAGGTTGATTCCTCCAGTTCCATTCTTCTTTCTCAAGATTGCTTTGGCTATTCGAGGTTTTTTGTACTTCCATACAAATCTTGAAATTATTTGTTCTAGTTCTGTGAAAAATACCGCTGGTAGCTTGATAATGATTGCATTGAATGTATAGATTGCTTTGGGTAGTATACTCATTTTCAGTATATTGATTCTTCTGATCCATGCACATGGTATATTTCTCCATCTATTAATGTCCTCTTTGATTTCTTTCACCAGTGTTTTATAGTTTTCTATATATAGGTCTTTAGTTTCTTCAGGTAGATATATTCCTAAGTATTTTATTCTTTTCGTTGCAATGGTGAATGGGATTGTTTCCTTAATTTCTTTCTATTTTCTCATAGTTAGTGTATAGGAATGCAAGGGATTTCTGTGTGTTGATTTTATATTCTGCAACTTTACTATATTCATTGATTAGCTCTAGTAATTTTCTGGTGGAGTGTTTAGGATTTTCTATGTAGAGGATCATGTCATCTGCAAATAGTGAGAGTTTCACTTCTTCTTTTCCAATTTGGATTCCTTTTATTTCTTTTTCTGCTCTGATTGCTGTGGCCAAAACTTCCAAAACTATGTTGAATAGTAGTGGTGAAAGTGGGCACCCTTGTCTTATTGCTGACTTTAGGGGAAATGCTTTCAATTTTTCATCATTGAAGATAATGTTTGCTGTGGGTTTGTCATATATAACTTTTATTATGTTGAGGTATGTTCCTTCTATTCCTGCTTTCTGGAGAGTTTTTATCATAAATGGATGTTGAATTTTGTCAAAGGCTTTCTCTGAATCTATTGAGATAATCATATGACTTTTATTTTTGAATTTGTTAATGTGGTGTATTAATTCGTGGATTGATTTGTGGATATTGAAGAATCCTTGCATCCCTGGGATAAAGCCCACTTGGTTATGGTGTATGATCTTTTTAATATGTTGTTGGATTCTGATTGCTAGAATTTTGTTAAGGATTTTTGCATCTATGTTCATCAGTGATATTGGCCTGTAGTTTTATTTTTTTGTGGCATCTTTGTCAGGTTTTGGTATTAAGGTGATGTTGGCCTCATAGAATGAGTTTGGAAGTTTACCTTCCTCTGCAATTTTCTGGAAGAGTTTGAGTAGGATAGGTGTTAGCTCTTCTCTAAATTTTTGATAGAATTCAACTGTGAAGCCTTCTGGACCTGGGTTTTTGTTTGCCAGAAGATTTCTGATTATAGTTTCAATTTCCGTGTTTGTGATGGGTTTGTTAAGATTTTCTGTTTCTTCCTGGAAATAATAAAAATAAAATAAAATAAACAAATAAAAAGATGGAAAGTTGTACTTTCCTAAGAATTTGTCAATATCTTCCAAGTTGTCCATTTTATTGGCATATAATTGTTGATAGTAGTTTCTTATGATCCTTTGTATTTCTGTGTTGTCTGTTATGATCTCTCCATTTTCATTTCTAATTTTATTGATTTGATTTTTCTCCCTTTGTTTCTTGGTGAGTCTGGCTAATGGTTTGTCAATTTTATTTATCTTTTCAAAGAACCAGATTTTGGCTTTGTTGATTTTTGCTATGGTCTCTTTTGTTTCTTTTGCATTTATTTCTGCCCTAATTTTTAAGATTTATTTCCTTCCACTAAACCTGGAGTTCTTTATTTCTTCCTTTTCTAGTTGCATTAGGTGTAGAGTTAGGTTATTTATTTGACTTTTTTCTTGTTTCTTTAGGTATGCCTCTATTGCTATGAACTTTCCCCTTAGCACTGATTTTACAGTGTCCTACAGGTTTTGGGTTATTGTGTTTTCATTTTCATTCGTTTCTATGCATATTTTGATTTCTTTTTTATTTCTTCTGTGATTTGTTGGTTATTCAGAAGCGTGCTCTTCAGCCTCCATATGTTGGAATTTTTAATATTTTTTTCTCCTGTAATTGAGATCTAATCTTACTGCATTATGGTCAGAAAAGATGCTTGGAATGATTTCAGTTTTTTTAATTTACCAAGGCTAGATTTATGGCCCAGGATGTGATCTATCCTGGAGAAGGTTCCATGAGCACTTGAGGAAAAGGTGAAATTCATTGTTTTAGGGTGACATGTCCTATAGATATCAATTAGGTCTAACTGGTCTATTGTATCATTTAAAGTTTGTGTTTCTTCGTTAATTTTCTGTTTAGTTGATCTATCCATAGGTGTGAGTGGGGTATTAAAGTCTCCCACTGTTATTGTGTTATTGTTAATTTCCCCTTTCATACTTTTTAGCATTTGTCTTACATATTGCGGTGCTCCTATGTTGGGTGCATATATATTTATAATTGTTATATCTTCTTCTTGGATTGATCCTTTGATCATTATGTAATGTCCTTCTTTGTCTCTTTTCACAGCCTTTGTTTTAAAGTCTATTTTATCTGATATGAGTATTGCCACTCTTGCTTTCTTTTGATCTCTATTTGCATTGAAAATCTTTTTGCAGCCCTTCACTTTCAGTCTGTATGTGTCCCTTGTTTTGAGGTGGGTCTCTTGTAGACAACATATATAGGGGTTTTGTTTTTGTATCCATTCAGCCAGTCTTTGTCTTTTGGTTGGGGCATTCAACCCATTTACATTTAAGGTAATTATTGATAAGTATGATCCTGTTGCCATTTACTTTATTGTTTTGGGTTCGAGTTTATACACCCTTTTTGTGTTTTCTGTCTAGAGAAGATCCTTTAGCATTTGTTGGAGAGTTGGTTTGGTGGTGCTGAATTCTCTCAGCTTTTGCTTGTCTGTAAAGCTTTTGATTTCTCCTTCATATTTGAATGAGATCCTTGCTGGGTACAGTAATCTGGGCTGTAGGTTATTCTCTTTCATCACTTTAAGTATGTCTTGCCATTCCATTCCCTCCTGGCCTGAAGAGTTTCTATTGAAAGATCACCTGTTATCCTTATGGGAATCCCCTTGTGTGTTATTTGTTGTTTTTCCCTTGCTGCTTTAAATATTTGTTCTTTGTGTTTGATCTTTGTTAATTTGATTAATATGTGTCTTGGGGTGTTTCTCCTTGGGTTTATCCTGTTTGGGACTCTCTGGGTTTCTTGGACTTGAGTAATTATTTCCTTCCTCATTTTAGGGAAGTTTTCAACTATTATCTCCTCAAGTATTTTTTCATGGTCTTTCTTTTTGTCTTTTTCTTCTGGGACTCCTATGATTCTAATGTTGGAGTGTTTAATATTGTCCTGGAGGTCTCTGAGATTGTCCTCATTTCTTCTAATTTGTTTTTCTTTTTTTCCTCGCTGATTCATTTATTTCTACCATTCTATCTTCTAATTCACGGATCCTATCTTCTGCCTCCATTATTCTACTATTTGTTGCTTCCAGAGTGTTTTTTTATCTCATTTATTGCATTATTCATTATATATTGACTCTTTTTTATTTCTTCTAGGTCCTTGTTAAACCTTTCTTGCATCTTCTCAATCCTTGTCTCCAGGCTCTTTATCTGTGATTCCATTTTGATTGCAAGATTTTGGATCATTTTCACTATCATTATTCAGAATTTTTTATCAGGTAGATTCCCTATCTCTTCCTCTTTTGTTTGGTTTGGTGGGAATTTATCCTGTTCCTTTACATGCTGGGTATTCCTCTGTCCCTTCATCTTGTTTATATTGCTGTTTGGCGTGGCCTTTCTGTATTCTGGCAGTTTGTGGAGTTCTCCTTATTTTGGAGATTCCTCACTGTGGGTGGGGTTGTACAGGTTGCCTGTCAAGGTTTCTTGGTTAGGGAAGCTTGTGTTGGTGTTCTGGTGGGTGGAACTGAATTTCTTCTCTCTGAAGTGCAATGAAGTGTCCAGTAATGAGTTATGAGATGTCAGTGGTTTTGAAGTAACTTTGGGCAGCCTGTATATTGAAGCTCAGGGCTGTGTTCCTGTGTTGCTGGAGAATTTGCCTGGTATGTCTTGCTCTGGAACTTGTTGGCCCTTGGGTGGTGCTTGGTTTCAGTGTAGGTATGGAGGCATTTGATGAGCTCCTATCGATTAATGCTCCCTGGAGTCAAGAGTTCTCTGGTGTCCTCAGGATTTGGACTTAAGCCTCCTGCTTCTGGTTTTCAGTCTTATTTTTACAGTAGTCTCAAGACTTCTCCTTCTATACACCATCATTGATAAAACATCTAGGTTAAAGACGAAAAGTTTCTCCACAGGGAGGGACACCCAGAGAGGTTCACAGAGTTACATGGAGAAGAGAAGAGGGAGGAGGGAGTTAGAGATGAGATTCCAAATGAGATGAGGTGGAATCAAAAGAGGAGAGAGTAAGCTAGCCAGTAATCACTTCCTTATGTGTGCTCCACAGTCTGGACTGCTCAGAGTTGTTCATGGAGTTATACAGAGAAGAGAAGAGGGAGGAAGGAAACAGAGGTGGCCAAGAGGATAAAAGGGGGGAATGAAAAGGAGAGAGACAGATTCAGCCAGTAATCAGTTCTCCCTAAGTGTTCTCCACTGTCTGGAACACACAGAGATTCACAGAGTTGGGTAGAGAAGAGAAGGGGGAGGGATGAGACAGAGGCAACCTGGTGGAGAAAAAGAAGAGTCCAAAGGGGGAGAGAGCAGTCAAGTCAGTAATCTCACTCCCAAGTAAAAATGGGTACTGAAGATTGTGTTCTTAAAGGTACAAAATTGATAACAAATACCAAAAAGTAAAGATTAAAAATCTAGAGTAGAGGTTAGATTTTCCAAAATACAATATTAAAGAAAAGAAGAAGAAGAAAAAAACAAAGTCACAAAAATTATTTTTTAAAAAATATATATATGAAGTTTGCTTTAAAAATAGGGTCTTTTTTTTTGAAAAGTAATAGTAGGTTATAAAAATGAAAATTAAAGGAGTAATAGAGGACTTAAAATTTTAAAAAAGTTAAAAAAAAAGAATGA
The DNA here is from genome assembly GCF_042477335.2 of Ovis canadensis. Classification (NCBI taxonomy): domain Eukaryota; kingdom Metazoa; phylum Chordata; class Mammalia; order Artiodactyla; family Bovidae; genus Ovis; species Ovis canadensis. Next base: position 121,981,023 of record NC_091727.1, read on the forward strand.
TCATAAAAATAGTAAAAATATATCTAGGACTTTCTCTGGTGTTGTTGTGGGCAGTGTGGGGTCAGTTCATTTTCGGATAGTTCCTTGGTCCGGCTTATATTTCTCAAGATCTATAGGCCCCTTCCTATGTAGTTGGTACTAACTACATGGTTTTAATCTATTGCACCTGTCACTTCCCTGGTGGTTCCCTCTGTTTTAGCTTCTTCTGTTTGCTGGTCTTTTCAGTGTCTGATTTCCGCCCTGACACAAGGGGGGTGGTGTTGGACACGTTTTTTAGGCTCACTTGTTCAGAGGCACTGTGGGGAGGGAGGGACGCTGCAAACAAATAACACTGGCATGTGCTCACAGTATCTCAGCCACACTGGGCCTGCCGCCACTCACGGCTATGTGCCCTCCCTGCCCACACTGCTCAGGCTCTAGGTTGCTCTGCCAGGAAACATCCAAGGCCGGCCCTGGGCTGCATGCACCTCCCAGGTCTAAGCCGCTCAGGTTCAGGCACTCAGGTAGTTCTCAGAGGTGCAAACTCCATTGGGCCTGTGTTTTGTGCCCTTCCCAGGTCCGAGCAGCTCAGGTGATGAGGTGTTTGGCAAGCATGGTCGCTGCCACTTATCGCCTCCCCCATCCCTGCCGCTTGGTTTTCTGGGTGTACAATCAGCGCACCTTTTCAGGTGATGTTGACTGTCCAGAACCCCAAGAAGTCTTAGTTATCCAAGAAGCCTGCTTGCAGTTTGGTAGATAATGTCTCTCTGGGGCTGCGATTGCCCCCTTCCGGCTCTGGCTGCCTGTCACCAGAGGGGGATGGTCTGCAGCCGGCTAGTTCCGTTCAGTCCTTTGTTCTGTGCGGGGTCCTGGCGGTGTCTTAGTTTAGGGCTTTTTGCGTGGTAGCTATCCCACAGTCTGGTTTGCTAGCCCAAGTTAGTTCGCTCTGATTGCCCTTGGGGCATTCAGGCCTGGTCCTTACTCTAAGCAATGCAGTCCGCACCTCCCTGCCCAGCCCCCACTTGCTAGTGGCGGATGCAGGTGTCTGCGCTGCTTCTCCATTGGGGGAGTTACCATTGGGCTTGTAATCTGTGGGGTTTAATTAATTATTTATTTTTCCTCCCTGTTATGTTGCCCTCTGTGCTTCCAAGGCTCGCCACAGACTCGACAGTGAGGATGTTTCCTGGTGTTTGGAAACTTCTCTCTTTTTAAGACTCCCTTCCCAGGATGGAGCTCTGTCCCTACCTCTTTTGTCTCTTTTTTTTTGTCTTTTATATTTTTTCCTACCTCCTTTCAAAGAGAATGAGCTGCTTTTCTGTGTGCCTGATGTCCTCTGCCGGCATTCAGAAGTTGTTTTGTGGAATTTACTCAGCGTTTAAATGTTCTTTTGATGAATTTGTTGGGGGGAAAAGTGGTCTCCCCGTCCTATTCCTCCACCATCTTAGGACTGCCCCAAAACTGAACTACTTTCACAGACTATGTATAAAAATAAACTCAAAATAGATTGAAAACTTAAATGTAAGACCTGAAACCATAAAACTCCAGGAAGAAAGTATAGACAGTGTGCTTAATATCATTGGTCTTAGCAATATTTTTTGAATAATTCTCCTCAGGCAAGGTCATCAAAGAAAAACAAATGGAACGACATTAAATTAAAAAGCTTTTGCATAACAACAGAAACTATCAACAAAATGAAAAGACTGCCTATTTAATGGGAGAAGATAAATGATGCAACTAATAAGGGGTTATCTCAAAAATACACAAAGAACTCGCACAAATCAAAAATAAACAACCAATTTAAAAAATTGGCGAGGACCTAAGCAGATATTTTTCCAAAGAAGATATACAGATGGCTAAGTGGCACATGAAAAGATCCTCAACATCATCAGTCATCAAGGAAGTACAAATCAAAACCACCATGAGATATCACTTCACACCTGTCAGAGTGGCTATTATCAAAATGACAACAAATAATCACTATTGGTGAGAATGTGGAGAAAAGGGAACAATGTGCACTCTTGGTGGGAATGTAAATTGGTGCAGCCACTATGAAAAACAGTATAGAGATTCCTTAAAAAAAATAAAAATAGAACTACTGTAAAATTCAGCAATTTTACTCCTTGGTATTTATTTAAAGAAAGCAAAAAACACTAATTTGAAAAGATTTATGCATCTCATGTTCATGACAGTGTTGTATATAGTAGCCAAAATAATGGAAGCAACCCAGGTGCTCATCAATATATGAGTGGATAAAGAAGATGTGGTATATGTACATACACAGAGAATGAGCCATTACTCAGCCATAAATTAAAAAAAAATGAAATCTTGCCATTTGCAACAACATGGATGGACCTATGGGGTATTATATTAAGTGAAAAAAAGTCATACAAAGTCAAACACCATATGATTTCATTTATGAGTGAGTGAAGTCACTCAGTCATGTCTGACTCTTTGCAACCCTAAGGACTGTAGCCCACCAGGCTCCTCTGTCCATGGGATTCTCCAGGCAGGAATACTGGAGTGGGTTGCCATTTCCTTCTCCAGGGATTTCATTTATATGTGGGTAAAAAACAAAATGAACAAATGTAACAAAACTGAAACAGAGTCACAGACATGAGACCAAACAGGTTTTTTCCAGAGAGGAGGGGTGTAGGGAAGAGGAGTATTGGTGAGGGAGATTAGGTACAGAGTTCTAGTTAAAAATAAATGAGTTATTGGTATAAAAACGTAGAGTACAATGTATATAGTCAATAATTAGGTAATGTCTTTGTATGGTGACGTACTGTAACTAGACTTCTCACGGTGATGAATTTGAAATGTATAGAAATATTGAGACACTATGTTGTGTACCAGGAACTAACGTAATGTTGTAGGTCAATTACATTTCAAAAACAAACTCATAGAAAAAGAGATCAGATTTGTGGTTACCAGATGTGGGAGTTGGAAGGAGGGGGAATTGAATCAAGGTAGTCTCAAAAGTACAAACTTCCACTTGTAAGTCTAATAATAGCTATAGAAGACTAGCTCTCCTGCTGACCACAGTCATAAATCTGAACAAAATTAAAACAACAACAACATTTGAAGATAATTGATAGTGACTAAAAAGCAGGTAGAAACTATAGGGCACTGTGCAATCAGAAAAAGGACAAGCTACAGGAAGGGGGGTTCTTAAAATTTCTGTTCCTTCACATTCTTTTTTGGCACCTGAATCCTTTATTGGTGACTCTCCAAGGAACTCATGGAGTAAGCAACATTTGAGTGGTTGAAAATATTTAACAGAGATCTCAATAGCTTTCTACTGGAGAAAAAATAGAGTTGGGAGTTTGCATCACACCAACTTATAGTTTTCATTTATACTCAGATGGAGCAGGCCTTAGGAAAAGAGCCAAATTCTTAATATTGAAGGATTTACTTTAGGAATAAAAGCAAATCTGGAACCCACCATAAAAAAGCAAAAAATGAAGCCTCCATAAGAATATGTTTATAAAATTACTAAATATACAAACAGACAAATGTGACCCACAGTCAAGAATAAAATAATAGAAATAGATCCACACATGACCAAGATATTGAAATTAACAGTCTTTAACAATGATAAATAAATAATATTAAATGATCTACTAAAAAATAAACACATGATTATAGATGTGGGAATTTCAGGATAGATGTGGAAGCTAAATAAAAGAGGAAATTCTATAAAACTGAAAATATTCATTATTTAAAATAAAAGAAAAAATCATTGTATGGCATCAATAGAGGGCTTCCCTGGTGGCTCATCTATTTGCCATGAAGTGATGGGACCAGATGCCATGATCTTAGTTTTCTGAATGCTGAGTTTTAAGCCAACTTTTTCACTCTCCTCTTTCACTTTCATCAAGAGGCTCTTTAGTTCTTCTTGACTTTCTGCCATAAAGGTGGTGTCATCTGCATATCTGAGGTTATCGATATTTCTCCCGGCAATCTTGATTCCAGCTTGTGCTTCATCCAGCCCAGTGTTTCTCATGATGCACTCTGCACATAAGTTAAATAAGCAGGGTGACAATATACAGCCTTGACCTACTCCTTTCCTTATCTGGAAACAGTCTGTTGTTCCATGTTCATTTCTAACTGTTGCTTCCTGACTTGTACACAGATTTCTCAAGAGGCAGATCAGGTGGTATGGTATGCCCATCTCTTTAAGAATTTTCCACAGTTGGTTGTAATCTACCCAGTCAAAGGCTTTGATATAGTCAATAAAGCAGAAGTAGATGTTTTTCTGGAAATCTCTTGCTTTTTTGATGATCCAAAAGATGTTGGCAATCTGATCTCTGGTTCCTCTGCCTTTTCTAAAACCAGCTTGAACATCTGGAAGTTCATAGTCCACATACTGTTGAAGCCTGAGAATATTGAGATTTACTTTACTAGCGTGTGAGATGAGTGCAATTGTGTGGTAGTTTGAGCTTTCTTTGGCATTGCTTTTCTTTGGGATTGGAATGAAAACAGACTTTTTCTAGTCCTGTGGCCACTGCTGAGTTTTCCAAATTTTCTGGCATATTGAGTGTAGGACATTCACAGCATCATTTTTTAGGATTTGAAATAGCTGAACTGGAATTTCATCACCTCCACTAGCTTTGTTCATAGTGGTGCTTCCTAAGGCCCACTTGACTTCACATTAGGATGTCTGGCTCTAGGTGAGTGATCACACCATCATGATTATCTGGGTCGTGAAGATCTTTTTTGTATAATTCTGTGTATTCTTGCCACCTCTTCTTAATATTTTCTGCTTCTGTTAGGCCCATACCATTTCTGTCCTTTATTGTACCCATCTTTGCAGAAATCACTGCAGATGGTGACTGCAGCCATGAAATTAAAGGATGCTTGCTCCTTGGAAGAAAAGCTATGACAAACATAGACAGTATATTAAAAAGCAGGGGCATTACTTTGCCAACAAAGGCCCATCTAGTGAAAGCTATGTGTTTTTTTTTTTCCTGTAGTCATATAAAGATGTGAGAGTTGGAATATAAAGAAAGCTGAGTGCCAAAGAATTGATGCTTTTGAATTGTGGTGTTGGAGAAGACTCTTGAGAGTCCCTTGGACTGAAGGGAGGTCCAACCAGTCCATCCTAAATGAAATCAGTTCTGAATATTCATTGGAAAGACTGATGCTGAAGCTGAGACTCCAATATTTTGGCTACCCAATGCAAAGAACTGACTCATTTGAAAAGACCTGATGCTGGGAAAGGTTGAAGGGGGAAGGAGAAGGAGACGACAGAGGATGAGATGGTTGGGTGGCATCACCGACTCAATGGACGCGAATTTTAGTAAACTCCAGGAGTTGATGATGGACAGGGAGGCCTGGTGTGCTGCAGTCCTTGGGGTCACGAAGAGTCGGACACGACTGAGTGACTGAACTGAATTGAACTGAACTGGTGGTTCAGATGTTAAAGAATCTGCCAGCAATGCAGGAGACCCAGGTTCAATCCCTGGGTTGGGAAGATCCCCTGGAGAAAGAAATGGCATCAATAGAAGTAATGACCAATGAACTTGAAGACAGTCAATATATAGCATTCACATTTAATTAAAATGATGAAATAAATTATTTTAAATTCAACTTTTTTTCTTTTCAGCTATGGCAGAGTTCTTGCCATCAGACATGCCTTCCTTACAAAAACAATGATAAAATTGGACAGAATATATGAGATAATTTTTTTTCAGGCATTTGGCAATAGTTTGTATATAATTTTGCTTTTTAAGTTAAGGGAAACACATGAGATAAATCCTTTATATACCATACTCCTCTCTTTCTGGAGATAGTTTCTTGACTCTGACATAGAGAAGTGGAGCCCCAAAAGAGATTGACTTTCCTGCTGAACTAAGAGGCAGAATCAGAGTTCAGGGCTGCCAAAGCATCTGAGACTTCCTGGGAAGAGTATAATAGAAGAGGGAACCATGCAGAAGAGAAGATCAAGAACTATTTATGATCATACCTGCTAGGAACCTGATTGAGGACTAGGTTGCACATCCACAGATGAGACTCCATAATGCCTAGCAGAAAGTGGTAGCTACAGGGACAAGAATAGAACAAAGATACTAGAAGTTATATAGTCCTAAAAGTTAGAATCTGGCCCAGTCAGAAGGAAGAGACTACATTAACACATCATTTACATCTTGAGGATTCAGTTGAAACAAAAGAACAACCATGCCTTTAAAGACGCACCATAATAAAACCTAAAACTGAACTTCAGCAGGATTGAGAAGAACAGACAATAAATTTAATAGTATGCCAGCCCCAAATTGAACGCTCTTTAAAAGAAACAATATATTCCACATTCTTTGCAATATATCATTTACACTGCTCTGCATAAAATTACCAAAAAATAGATAAGCTAAGAAATAGGAGATTACTATATTAATCACATAAAAAAGTAGTCAATGAAAAAAAGACTCTATGGACCACCTAATGTTGGATAAGAAATCAGATAAGGAATTGATAGCAAATGTTATTAAGAGGTTTGAGGACTTAAAGGCAAATGTGGTCCCAATGAAAAATAAACTGGACAAGTTTAACAGATAAGTGGAGATGGCAGAAGAAAGGAAACATGAACTTGGAGATATTTACACAAATTAATCAGAAGAACAAAAAAATAAATTAAAAATAGGGTTTCAGTGACTTGTGGGACAATGTAAAACACTAAATCTCTGGTGGCTCAGACAGTAAAGAAGGTGCCTGCAATGTGGGAGACCCTGGTTCGATCCCTGGGTCAGGAAGATCCCCTGGAGAAGTAAATGGCTACCCATTCCAGTATTCTTGCCTGGAGAACTCCATGGACAGAGGAGCCTGGTGAGCTAGAGTTCACAGGATCGCAAAGAGTCAGACATGACTGAGTAACTAACACTGACACTAAGTTAACACATATGTAATTGGAGTCTCAGAAGAAGCGGATAAATAATGGGACAGGCAAAAATTTGAAGAGATAGTGGTAAAAACTTCTCAAATTTGGTGAAAAGTATTAAACTATAGGTCTATGAAGCTCAAGAAATCTTTAGTAGAATAAACCCAAAGAAAATAAAACATAAGACTATTATACTCAAAGTACTTACAAACAATACAAATAAAAAATCTAAAAGATAGCCAGAGAAAAATGACACATTTCAGAGAGAGGATTAATTTAGAAATATCCAAGAACTTTCACAGAGATTCCACGGAAAACTGAAGACAATGAAACTTTTTTTTAAGAGAATAAATATAAACAAAACACACCCATCAACCCATAATTTTATATTCAGTGAACAGATCCTTCAAAAAAAAGGGTAAAATTAAGATGCTTTTCAGGTAAACTAAAAGCTGGAATAATTTGTTTCTGATAGATTTTCATTTAAAGAATGTCTTTAGAGGTTGATGGAGGTGATAGCAGGAGGAAATTCAGATATGTAAAAGGAAAGAGGAGCATGTAAAATGGTAAATATGTAACTAAATATGAAAGACTACTTTTTGTTTTATCCTAATTTCTTAGAATGTATAAATTGTTTGGAAGCAAAATAATTTAAATTTAAAGTTATATCAATACTATATGTAGAAATAGCATATATGAAAAAAGAGCAAAAAGAAAATACTTGGTGAATGAAATTGTACTATTTTAAGTTTTTTTTAAATTTCTGAAGTCTGAAGTGGTGTATTATTACATTTAGAGATAGTCATGAGCTAAGAAAGCATGCAGTAATTCCTAGATCAACCTAGATCAACTAAATAAAATTTAAAAGATGTATGGTTAAAAAAAAATAAAGGAATTGAAATGTAATGCTAATAATATTTGGTAGACAAAAGAGCAGAGCTTCCCTGGTGGCTCAGATAGTAAAGAGCCTGCCTGCAGTGTAGGAGACCCAGGTTCAATCCCTGGGTTGGGAAGATACCCTGGAGAAGGAAATGGCAACCACTCCAGTATTCTTGCCAGGAAAATCTCACGGACAGAGGAGCCTGGAGGGCTACAGTCCATGGGGTCGAAGAGAGAAGAGAAGACAAGAAAAGAACAGAGGAACAAAAATCAAACAGATAGAAAGCAAATAAAAAGATGTCAGACTTAAATCCATAATATTAATAATTGCATGAAATGTAATTGGACCAAATACTCTAGTTAGCTGCTGCTGCTGCTAAGTCACTTCAGTCATGTCCGACTCTGTGCGACTCCATAGATGGCAGCCCACCAGGCTCCCCCATCCCTGGGATTCTCCAGGCAAGAATACAGGAGTGGGTTGCCATTTCCTTCTCCAGTGCATGAAAGTGAAAAGTGAAAGTGAAGTCGCTCAGTCGTGTCCGACTCTTAGCGACCCCATGAACTTCAGCCCACCAGGCTCCTTCGTCCATGGGATTTTCCAGGCAAGAGTGCCGAAGTGGGGTGCCATTGCCTTCTCCACCCTAGTTAAAAGACAGCATTTTTTATAGTAGGATAAAAAAGCAAGACTCAGTTCAGTTCAGTCGCTCAGTCGTGTCTGACTTTTTGCGACCCCATGGACTGCAGCACACCAGGCCTCCCTTACCATCACGAACTCCTGGAGTTTACTCAAACTCGTGTCCATTGAGTCAGTGATGCCATCCAACCGTCTCATCCTCTGTTGTCCCCTTCTCCTCCCACCTTCAATCTTTCCCAGTGTCAGGGTATTTTCCAATGAGTTACATATCATGTGGCCAAAGTATCAGAGCTTTGGTCCATCACCAACTCCCAGAGTTCGGTATACCTTGCTAAATTTACTTATTTATATTAGCAGTTTTTTTTTTTTAAAGTAGATTTCTTGTTTCCACATAGACAGTTGTTATCTTCAAGTTAAAAAGTTTTTTTTTTTTTCATTTTTGTTTCTTTTCTTTTATTCCTTAAGTTCCGAGTTTTCTTCTGGTATCATTTCTTTCTTTTTTATTTTGGAAGAGTGCCTTACCATCTGGCTTGTGTTCCTCCACCAGGGACTGAACCTGGGTTGCTGCGGTGGAAGTGCTGAGTTCTAACCACTGGAATGCCAGGAAATTCCTTCATTTCTCTTTCTCTTAAAGAACTTCCTCTTACATTTCATTTAGAGCTGGCATGCTGGCAATTAATCTTCTTGGTTTTCCTTCAACTAAAAATGTTTTTATTTTGCCTTTAAAAAACTTTTTCACTGAATATAGAATTCTGGGTTGACAGTTCTTTTGTTTCAGCACTTTAGAGATGGGGTTCCATTGTCTTCTGGCCTCTGTGTCTTCTGATAAGAAATCTGTAGTCATTTTATTTATTTTTTCATTGTTATTTTTAAATATAAATTTATTTATTTAACTGGCAGTTAATTACTTTACAATATTGTATTGGTTTTGCCATACATCAACATGAATCCACCACAGGTATACACATGTTCCCCATCCTGAACCCCCCTCCCTCCTCCCTCCCTGTACCATCACTCTGGGTCATCCCAGTGCACCAGCCCCAAGCGTCCAGTATCATGCATTGAACCTGAACTGGCTTTGTTATCTTTATTATTTATCTTTGCCTTATGTAACTGGCTATGAACTAAAGTGAGTCAAACTGGAAAGAAATAGAAAATCAAAATTTCACCTATCAAAGTAATTGAATTAACATTTAAAAACTTCTCCGTCTCATCTGAGATCCAAATGGCTTCTCTGAGGAATTCTTTCAAACATTTAAGAGAGAAACACCAAATTTACACAAATGGTTTCAGAAAATAAAAAAAGGAAGAAAAATCCTTAACTGAATTTTATGAGGCCAGTATAACCCTGATAAGAAAATCTGGATAATGTGATAAGGACTTTATCTGACAGAACTTTTTATAGAACAATATCATATATATGTATATATATATATAGATAGATATAGATGCAGAATTCTTCAGTAATATGTTAGCAACCTATAAATCTGTATATAAACTCTGCCCCAATTATTGACGGATCTTTAAACTACACAGGCAGAGTTGAAATATTGGAAGAATACACTAAAAACAAAGGAGCTGGAAGTCAAGAAAATGAATGGAGATATTAGATGCTGCATAATGTGGGTGACACAAGTTTTATAGTTTGAGTCAGAAGGATAACTGCTTCAGTTCAGTTCAGTTCAGTTCAGTCGCTCAGTCGTGTCTGACTCTTTGCAACCCCATGAATCGCAGCACGCCAAGCCTCCCTGTCCATCAACAACTCCCGGAGTTCACTCAGACTCACGTCCATTGAGTCAGTGATGCCATCCAGCCATCTCATCCTCTGTCGTCCCCTTCTTCTCCTGCCCCCAATCCCTCCCAGCATCAAAGTCTTTTCCAATGAGTCAACTCTTCGCATGAGCTGGCCAAAGTACTGGAGTTTTAGCTTTAGCATCATTCCTTCCAAAGAAATCCCAGGGCTGATCTCCTTCAGAATGGACTGGTTGGATCCCCTTGCAGTCCAAGGGACTCTCAAGAGTCTTCTCCAACACCACACTTCAAAAGCTTCAATTCTTCGGTGTTCAGCCTTCTTCACAGTCCAACTCTCACATCCATACATGACTACTGGAAAAACCATAGCCTTGACTAGACGGACCTTAGTCGGCAAAGTAATGTCTCTGCTTTTGAATATGCTATCTAGGCTGCTCATAACTTTTCTTCTAAGGAGTAAGCATCTTTTAATTTCATGGCTGCAGTCACCATCTGCAGTGATTTTGGAGCCCCCCAAAATAAAGTCTGACACTGTTTCCACTGTTTCCCCATCTATTTCCCATGAAGTGATGGGACCAGATGCCATGATCTTCATTTTCTGAAGGTTGAGCTTTAAGCCAACTTTTTCACTCTCCTCTTTTACTTTCACCAAGAGGCTCTTTAGCTCCTCTTCACTTTCTGCCATAAGGGTGGTGTCATCTGCATATCTGAGGTTATTGATATTTCTCCCGGCAATCTTGATTCCAGCTTGTGTTTCTTCCAGTCCAGCATTTCTCATGATGTACTCTGCATATAAGTTAAATAAGCAGGGTGACAATATACAGCCTTGGCATACTCCTTTTCCTATTTGGAACCAGCCTGTTGTTCCATGTCCAGTTCTAACTGTTGCTTCCTGGCCTGCATATAGGTTTCTCAAGAGGATATCTGCTTAGTATAAGGCAAAAACAATAATCTTCACAAGAGAAAACGAACTCTAGACTATCACAAAATACAACAATTTCTGGTTTTAAATAAAAAATTATCAGCTATCCAAAGGAACAGAAAGGTGGGAAACACAATTAGTTAAAAGAGAAGTCAATATAACTAAACTATATTTATTGGCCACAAATATTGGGTTGAAAAGAGTAGATCTGAGATCTTAAATGTTTTCATCACACAAAAAATTTATAGCTGTGTTTGATGACAGATGTTAACTTTTTGTGGTGATCATTTCATAATATATACCAATGTCAAATCATCATATTGTATGCTTGAAACTAATATAACGTTATGCATCAATTTTATCTCAACAATTTTTTTAAGGGTTGAATTTCAAAGCAAGTATTTAAAGTGTTCAGTGAATTAGAGGAAAATATATTCATGGTTAGAGTGATAATGAGTAGAAAAATGTCAACTGTAAAAAAACAAGTGGAAATTATAATGTTTATGAAACTCAATAAACAACAACAAAAAAGTCATTAGATGGTAAAACAGTAGATTTCAAGGGCCAGAAGAGTCAGTGAGCACAGACTAAAAAGATAAAACCGGATTAAGAAAGTATGAGATGTATGAGACAATACCAAGTAACTCAACACACAGGTGTACCTCATTTTATTGTGCTTTGTTTTATTACTCTTCACAGATACTGTGCTTTTTACAAATTGAAGGTTGTGGTAACCTTTTTACAAGCAAGATGGTCAGTGCCATTTTTCTAACAGCATTTGCTTGCTTTGTGTTTCGGTGTCACATTTCAGTAATTCTCACAATATTTCAAAATTTTGTTATTATTATATTTTTTATGATGATCTGTAATCAATGATCTTTGATGTTACTATTGTAATTGTTTGGGGGCATCGCAAACACTTCCCACATAAGAAGATGAACTTAATTGAGTGTTGAATTGAATGGAGGCTTTACTATGGGTATATTACTGCTGAGAATTCTGGGTACTAATTGCCTTTGCCCTGGCCCATAAGGTGGTGGTTCCACACCAGAAGAGACAAGTCAATAAGATTTTAGGATATGGCCTACCCTTATCCAACAGAGTGTGTAGCTCCCAAGTGAGATTGTTGCTCAGAGAAGAGCATGCCTCTTCTACAAGCATGCCACCTCTACACAAGTAATGGAACAGATATTTTGCCTGGGAGAAAGCAGAGGAATTGGATGAGAGACAGTTGGGAGGATCCTGCCTAGAGACAGAATTTCAAGCACTGACCTCAGAACTGCTGCTGTGAAGGAGCCCAAATTTAATTGAATCAGTCCTTAGAGCACCTTGAGCCCCCTTGCCTTGTTGGAAACAATACAGCAATCAGTGAGCAGTTAGTGGAGCTTAACAGCTGGATGTGGCTAAGTGAAAGAGATCCTTGACAAAAGCATTGCCATCCAGGGTGACTTTGGAAAAACTGAAGGCTGTATGCCCCTGAGGAGTAACATAAGAAGTTAAACACTGCAGGGGGAGAATGCTGTGCATGCTTAGTCACTCAGTCCTGTCCGACCCTTTGCGACCCCATGAACTATAGCCGGTCAGGCTCCTCTATCTATGGGGATTCTCCAAGCAAGAATACTAGAGTAGGTTGCCATGCCCTCCTCCAGGGGATCTTCCCAACCCAGGGATCCAACCCAGGTCTCCTGCATTGCAGGCAGATTCTTTATCATCTGAACCACCAGGGAAGCCAAAGAATACTGGAATGGGTAGACTATCCCTTCTCCAGGGGATCTTCCCAACCCAAGAGTCGAACCAGGGTCTCCTGCATTGCAGGTGAATTCTTTACCAGCCGAGCTACCAGGGAAGCCCAAATAGACCTCACTAAATAATCCAACCAATCACTAAGTAAATCAAAAAGCAAATAACAAAAACAAACCCTGGAGGGGGGCAGGTACTAAGAGTTACTACAATATAGTATTTAAAATGTCTAATTTCAGGATGCTGTTAAATATCCTGAAATAAATATGATAGAAATACCAGATGGAGAGGAGAGAGAGAGAGAAGAGCAGGACAAATGTTTAAAGAAGTAACAGCTGACTCTATCGTCAGGTCACTCAAGATGGCTGTTCTCTTGTTCTCTGTACATCCCCTGCCCAAACAGTGCCTGCTTCACTTACACCCTACTCACATGACTGACTTTCCTACACACTTGTCCCAGGACCCAGCTGATGATTGTTCTTATAAAGGGGTTAGTGAGTGGTGTGCCCCTCTGCTGGTTTCCCTGGTAACTAATGAGCCCAAATATATCAACTTCCCCTACAACTGGCAATCTCCCCTTTCCTCTAGGAGCAAAGACTGCCATAATTTCCTGCCTGCTGTCTGCCACAGAAGTCAAGATGTCTGTCTAGGACCTTACTTCAAATGCATAAGCTCCCTTATCCATTAAACCACTGATGTCTCTTTTGCTCACTTTGGGTTCTTTCTTCAGTCTTGAAGCTGGGAAAGTGCTGGCCTTGTAGGCCTGTACAGTGCAGCCTAAAACTGACCTCCCTTGCAAGAGGGAAAGGAGAGCAATGAGTGAGTGGCTACTCCAGTTATGCCAGATGTGAGCAGCACCCAGAGTAATGAGGCCAAACCTCCATGACTTGGGGAGGGAGGAGACTGGAGAGAGGCAAATAAAAATGTTAAAGGGCATTAAAAGAATTGCATTGAGGAGAAAGTTTCTGGCACTACCACACCTGGGGGTCTCTTACCAGATCTGTAGGCACCTCCAGTGCCCTAAATGCTTGACCCACAAGTCCACCCACTGTGGCCAGCTCCTTGTGTGTGCTCCCTTATGCACTGGTGAGGGAGACCTCTGGTGGATAGGGAGCATGCTCAGAAAACAAGGAAGCATCTGTAGGTAAGGTAGAAACCATAAACTTGAGCTATAGTGCCACCTCCTGGAAAACAAAGAAATTTTAAGTAGCCAGCCTGCTGAGTGGTAAGAACCAGGGAAGGCAAAAATGCTTAAGAATTCAGGCATAAGAGGGAGTGAAGAGTGGAGCAGGTGTACCTATATATTATAAAGGTATAGAAAACTCCACATAATAACAAAATTGAACAGAACACTGCATCTGTAGACACCTAGCAAACATTTAAGGAGGTGTCTATTACTTCACGTGTGAAAACAATACAAAACTGCAACATTAAAAAAAAAATCAAGGAAATATACCATCACACACATACCAAAAAATTAATTCTCCAATAACTGAGTTCAAAGGCAAGTAATTTTGTGATCTAGTTGATAAAAACAAATCAAAATAGCTATTCTGAGGATATTCAACTAGCTACAAGAAACGTCAAAAAGACAATTCTATAAAATATTGAAAAAAATCATGGTCAAAATGAGATTTTAACAAAGAGATTATAAATTATATTTTTTAAAATTCTGGAATTGAAGAACTCAATGAATGAAATGAAAAAAGCAATAGCGTCTGCAGTGGAATAGAGCAAATGGAAGAGAGAATAAATGAGTTGGAGAATAAGAATTTTGAAATATTTATGTTAAAGGAGAACAAAGAAAAATATGAAAAACTGAACAAAGATTATGTGATCTATGGGGTCCCATCAAAAGTGTAAATATTAGAATAATTCAGATTCCAGAATGAGAAAAAAAAATGAGAGAGGAGCAGAAAATTAAAGAAACAATAACTGGGAATGTCCCAATCCCAGGGAGAGAATTGGACATTCAAGTTCACAAAGCTTAATAGATCACCCTTTATCTCAGTGCAAAAATACATTCTTCAGAAATTGCAATGAAACTGTCAAACCCAAGGATAAAGCAGCCAGAGAAGTAAAGATTGTAACCTGCAAAGGACTGCCTACCTCCCACCTCCCACCCCCACAATTTGGCTATCGGCAGATTTCTCAGAGGAAACACTACATGCCAGGGGAGAGTGGAAAGACATTTTCAAATCATTGAAAGAGAAAATAGCCGGCCAAGCATACTCTTTACAAAAAGTTATCCTTCAGATATGAAGGAAGAATGCTTTCCTAGACAAACAAAAGCTGAGGGAGTTTATCACCACTAAACTTCACAAGAAATACTGTAAGTTCTTCAAGGAGAAGCTAAAAAAACAGTAATCAGTGACATGAAAATGAGTGAATTCTTTACCATCTGAGCTACCAGGGGAGCCCCAAAATATACAATATACTGGTAAAGCTAAATTTACAGGTAGACTTAGAAAACTAAATCTGTAGTAAGTTGGTGGTAATCATTTAATTATAGCATTAATGTCAAAAGAAATAAGTATTAAAAATAATTACAGCTACTATAATGTGTTAGGGCTTCCCAGGTGACTCAGCAGTAAAAAATCCACCTGATAATGCAAGAGATACAGGAGATGTGGTTTCAGACCCTGTGTTGGGAAGATCCCCTGGAGAATGAAATGGCAACCTGCTCCAGTATTCTTGCCCGGGAAATCCCATGGACAGAGGAGCCTGGTGGGCTACAGTCCATGGGGTCACAAAGGTCAGACTTGTCTTAGCAACTAAACAGCAGCAACAACCAATATTCTTGCCTGGGAAATCTCATGGACCAAGGAGCCTGGCAGGCTATAGTCCATGGGGTTGCAAAAGAGTCAGACATGATTCAGTGACTGAACAACAACATAATGTGTTAATAAATATACAACATACAAAGAGGTAAATAATGATATGAAGGGGGAAGTAAAAGGGTGAAGCTTTTGTATTTGATTAAAGTTAAGTTGCCATCAGCTTAAAGTGGACTGTTTTACCTATGAGATGTCTTCCATAAGCCTCATGGTAACTACAAAGCAAAGCCTAGACAAGAAAGAGAAAAATAAAGAAAGGCAAAATAGGGCATACCACCATGGAAAATGACCAATTTACAAAGGCAGAAGTAGAGGAAAAAAAAACATTGGAAATACAAAACAATCAGCAAACAATTAATAAGATGACATTATTAAGTCTTTGTTTGTGTGTGTGCATGTGTGCTCAGTCATGTCTGATTCTTCGTGAGCCCATACTCACACATCAATAATTACTCCATATACAAATGATTGAATTCATCAATCAAAAGGCACAGATTAGCTAAATGTAACCAAAAGCTACAAGACACTTGAATGTTGTATGTAAGTGACACACTTAAGCTTTAAGGACACTCATAGACTCAAAGTGAAGGGATGGAAACAGATATTCCATGTGAATGGAAACCAAAAGAAAGCAGGCTTAGCTATACTTATACCAGACAAAACAGAATTTAAGCTAAAAATGGTAACAAGAGACAAGTTATTTTTATAATAATAAGATCAGAACACCTAAATATATTAAGCAAATGTGTTGGAGAAGACTCTTGTGAGTCCCTTGGACTGCAAGGAGATCCAACCAGTCCATCCTAAAAGAGACTAGTCTTGGGTGTTCACTGGAAGGACTGATGCTGAGGCTGAAACTCCAATACTTTGGCCACCTCATGCGAAGAGTTGACTCATTGGAAAAGACCCTGATGCTGGAAGGGATTGGGGGCAGAGGAGAAGGGGACGACAGAAGATGAGATGGCTGAATGGCATCACCGACTCGATGGACATGAGTTTGAGTAAACTCCTGGGGTTGGTGATGGACAGCGAGGCCTGGCGCGCTGTGATTCATGGGGTCGCAAAGAAAGAGTCAGACACGACTGAGCAACTGAACCGAACTGAACCGAACACATGTGAAGTGGGAAATAACAATACAATAATAGTAGGAGGCTTCAATACTGCATTTTCAGTTATGGATATATCATCAGAAAATCAACAAGGAAATGCTAGACTTCAACAATATATTAGGCCAAATGAACCTAATAGACGTTTATAGAACATCCTATCCAATAGCTACAGATTGTACATTTTTCTCATGCACACATGGAACATTCTCCAGGATATGTCATATGATAGGTCACAAAATAAGTCTTAGCAAATTTAAAAAGATTAAAATCATATCAAGTATCATTTCTGAGAACAATGATATGAAACTAGAAAAAAGGAAAGCTGGACAATCTACAAATATGTGGAAATTGAACAACGTAATTTGGAACCACCAATGGGTCAAAGTAGAAATCAAAAGGGGAATTTAAAAAAATCTAAAAAAAAAATGGAAACATAATATATCAAAATTTATGGGATGCTGCAAAAGCAGTTCTGAGAGGGAAATTTATATCAATAAATGCACATATTAAGAAAATAGAAAGATCTTAAATAAATAATCTAAATAGATCCCTCAAGAAAGTAGAAAAATAAGAAAATATTAAGGCCAAAGTTAACAGGAGAAAAGAGATAACAAAGATTAGAATTGAAGTAAATGAAATTGATAATCAGAAAAACAATAGAAAAGATCAACCAAACAAAAATCTGTTTTTTCAAAAAATAAACAAAACTGACAAACTGTTAGACAAACTAAGAAAAAGGAGAGAAAACTCAAATAAATAAAATCAGAAATAAAAAAGGAGACATTAAACCTGATACCATGGAAATATATAGGCTCATGAAACTATCATTACAGTTATATGCCAACAAATTGGATAACTTAGAAGAAATATAGTGTTAGAAACATACAATCTAGCTAGATGCACACAGGAAGAAATGGAAACTTGAACAGATAATAAAAAGTAAAGAGATGGAACCAGTAATCAAAACCTGTCAACACAGAAAAGTCTTACTGTGAATTCCACAAAACATTTAAAGAATAAAAATACCAATCCTCACACCCTTTTAAAAAATAGAAGAGGAGGGAACGCTTCCAAACTCATGTCACATGGACTATATCACTCTGATACTGAAGCCAATAATGAGACTACAAAAAAGGTAAACTATAGACCAATATCTCTGATGAATATAGATGCAAAAATCCTTAACAAAATATTAGCAAATGGAAGACAACAATTTAAAAAAATAATATATCATGACCAAGTGGGACTAGGATGCAGGGATTGTAGATAAAAGCAAGTCAATAAATGTGATATGCCATATTGATAAAGTAAAAGGTAAAAATCACATGATCATCTCAATAGACACAGAAAAGGCATTTGACAAATTACAATATTCTTTCATGATTAAAACATTCAACAAATTGCATATAGAAGGAACATGCCTTGAAATAATAAAGACCATATATGACAAGCCCACAATTAACTGTTTTTTCTTGCATAATACAAGATCAATATACAAGATTCAATTATATTTCTATATACTAGCAATTAATAATCCAATAAATGAAATTAAGAAAAAATGCAATTTACAGTAGTTTTGAAAGGAATAAACTAAAGAATAAATTTAACAGAAGAAATCAAAAACTTTTAAATTGAAGAGTATAAAACAATGATGAAAGAAAGTAAAGAATTTAAATGAATGGGAAAAAGCTTATGTCTATGGGTCAGAGATTTTAAATTGTTGAGATGGCAATAGTCTCCAAAGTGATTTAAAGAGTCAATGCAATTCCTGTCAGCATCCCAGCTGACTTCTTTGACAAGCCAATTCTAAAATTTACATGGACCTAGAATAGCCAAAATAATTTTGAAATAAAACATAGTATGAGAGCTCACACCGCCTGATTTTAAAATTTACTACAAGATAATGATAATCAAGACCATGTGGTACAGATGTTAAGGATAGATGTACAGATCACCGGAATAGAATTGAGAGTGCACAAGTAGACCAATGTGTCTATAATCAACTAATTTTCAACCAACGTACCAGGACCATTGCTATGGCCTGAATGATTGTGTCCCTTTTAAAATCTATATATTGACATCCTAAACCCCAAAGGGCTACTAGAAGATGGGAGTTTTGGGAAGTCGTTAAGTCATGAAAGCAGAGTGCCCATGCATGAGATTAGTGCCTTATAGAAGAGGCTGCAGGAAGCTCCTTGCCTTTCTGCCATGTGAGATTATAGTGAAAAGATGGCCATCTAGGAAGTGGAACTTTACCAGACACCAAATCTGTCAGTGCCATAATCTTGGATTTCCCAGCCTCTGGAACTATGAGTAACAAATATTTTGTGTTTATAAGCCATCCAGTTTATGGTATTTTGTTGTAGCAGCCTGTACAAACTAAGACAACTATTCAGTGGGGGAAGGAATAGTTTTTTTAAACGGTGCTGGAATAACTGGATGTCAATATGCAAAAGGAGAAAACTGGACCCTTACCTTTCACCATTTACAAAAATTAAATAAAAATGAATCAAAGATTCACACATAAGAGATAAAAATTATACACCTTAAGGAAGAAAACAGGGATATACCCTTATAATTCTAGACTTAACAATATTTCATTAAATATGACACGGAAAGTAAGCAACAAAAGAAAAATAGATAAATTGAACTTCATAAAAACTAAAAAGTTTTGTAAGTGAAGTCATCGAGAAAGTAAAAGGACAACTTACACAATGGTAAAAAATACTTAGAAGTCATAGAGGTCTTCTAAGTGTCTTTCAACCAGAATATATGAAAATGTTTACTACTCAGTAGCAACAGATAACCCAATTAAAACTGGGCAAATGGTATAAATATGTATTTTTCCAAAGAAGATATGTCAATACTAATGACCAAAGTGCATATGAAAATATGCTCAACATCATTATCAATTACAGAAATGCAAAACAAAATCACAATGAGACACCACTTTATGTACGGTAGAATGCATATAATCACATATACAGTGCTTCCCTGATAGCTGAGTTGGTTAAGAATCCACCTGCAATGCAGGAGATCCTGGTTTGATTCCTGGATTCAGAGATCCACTGGAGAAGGTATAGCCTACCCGCTCCATTTTTCTTGGGCTTCCCTTGTGGCTTAGCTGATAAAGAATCTGCCTGCAAAGTGGGAGACCTGGGATCGATCCCTGGGTTGGGAAGATCCTCTGGAGAAGGGATAGGCTACCCATTCCAGTACTCTAGCCTGGAAAATTCCATGGACTGTATAGTCCATGGGGTTGCAAAGAGTGGGACATGACTGAGCAAACTTCACTTTCACTATAGACAACAAAAAGTGTAGGTAACAATGTGAAGAAATTGGAAGCCTCCTATATGGTTGATGTGAATTTAAAATGGTACATCAGCTTTGGAAACAATTTGACAGTTATTACATGATCCAGGAATTCCCTCATTTTATAGGCAAAAGAAGTGAAAACAAGTATTCAAACAAAAATTGCTCCATGAATGCTCACAGCAGCATTATTCATTATTCAGAAAGACTAGAAACAACTCAAATGCCCATAAGCAGAAGAATGAAAAAATAAATGATGGTAGAAATATACATATATAACAGAATCTTATTTACACTTAGAGAAGGAGTTATAAATAACTGCCACACTATGGATGAACCTTAAAGGTTACTGAGTGAGAAAGACAATCATGTAGGACCACATATTATATGATCATAACTACATGATATTCCATCTATTGCCAGAGTAGTTACATCTATAGATAGTTGATTAGTTCTTGGCTAAGCATCAGTTCAGTTCAGTTCAGTCGCTCAGTCATGTCTGACTCTCTGTGACCCCATGAATTGCAGTACGCCAGGCCACCCTGTCCATCACCAACTCCCGGAGTTCACTCAGACTCATGTCCATCAAGTCAGTGATGCCATCCAGCCATCTCATCCTCTGTCGTCCCTTTCTCCTCCTGCCCCCAATCCCTCCCAGCATCAGAGTCTTTTCCAATGAGTCAACTCTTCACATGAGGTGGCCAAAGTACTGGAGTTTCAGCTTCAGCATCATTCCTTCCAAAGAAATCCCAGGGCTGATCTCCTTTAGAATGGACTGGTTGGGTCTCCTTGCAGTCCAAGCATGGGGGATGGGTAAATAGGGGTGGTGATAGCTATAAGGTATTTTGTAGTGACAAAATATTTTAAAACTAATGGAGGTGACAGTTACAGGCATCTATGAAATATTAAAAATCTTTGAGTTATATACTTTAAACCAGTGAATTGTACCACATCTGAATTATATCTCAATCAACTGCTAAAAACTGACAAGAGAAAAAATAAATGAAGCACTAATGTAAGCTACAACACCAAAGAACTGAAAACATTTGAATGGAGGCAGATAGAGAAGGCCACATATTGTATAACTCTATTTATAGGAAATGTCCAAGGTAGACCAATCCAGAGAAATAAAATAGTAGAATGGTGATTTCTAGGGTCTAGGGAGAGAGGGAATGGGGAATGACTCCTTTAAATACTTTCCTTTTTGGCATAAATAATGGTGATGGCTATACAACCTAGTGTGTACACTAAAGACTACCGACACTTGAAAAGCTAAATTTTATGGTATACTAATTATATTATGATCAAAACAAGTAAATAGGAAAAGGAGAACAGAGAAACAATAAAGATATAAGATGAATAGAAAACAAATGTCAAAAGCAATATCAATACAAATATAAATTCACTAAACCCTCTAATCAATGATAAAAGATTGCATAGAAGTTTTAAAAAGAAGAAAGACTAAATTCTTTGCTGCTAACATGAGGTATATATTATTTTATTTATTTTTCATTATTCTAGAGTTTAATTTCTCTAATAGCTTGGACCCAATTGCACACACTATCCAGAAATTAACACAGAGACAAAAAGACTTGAAGATCAACTTAAAAGACTAGAAATGCTTTTCACACCTTTTTTATACTCAATAAGACTAATAGTATTATAATAGCTACTGTTTTTTGACTTCTTACTGTGGGCCAGGCATTCTGCTAAGCACTTTGCATACATTATCTTCACAACAATGTATGAACTGAGATTTACATTGTTACACATCTAGTAAGACTCACAACTAAAATCTGATCTGACTCCAGAGTATTGTGGCACTCTTATCCACAGTATAAAGCTCTACAGTCTTTCATATGAAATACTGAAACCCCAATGGCACTGAACAAAGTCAGTGTTGAGGACCTGGGATATTTTCAGCCAGTAGCCAATATGACCTAAACTGATGTGACACGCCTTAGAAGCTTTATTAATCTTCACAGATATAAGAATGCATTTGACTGCAAGTTGCTCTTTTGGATGTCATTACACAAAGTAATACTTCCTTAAAATCAGAAACATGCAGAATTCAACATACATTTGACTGCAAATATTCCAGAGAAGAGATTATGGACCTCTATATGCAAATGTTACTTTTAAAAATATTTCAGAAGTTGCTGGATCAAACTTGGGAAAATGTTCACTATAGCAGTATGTATAATAGTCAGGACATGGAGGAAACCCAAATGTCCAATGATAGATGAATGGATAAAGAAGATGTGATATAACATGAGATATATTTTAATTACAAACACACATATAGGTTGAAAGTAAAGAATTGAAATATATACCATATGAAATGGTGTGCATAAAACATTGCAGTAGATATTAAGTTCAGATACCATATAATAGTATGATTACTATCAGAGGCAAAGAGGGAGATTGAAAAACTATAAATGGTTTAATATAGCAGGATGATATAATAATTTAAATATATATATATAGCTAATAGCATAGTTCCATACATAAAACCAGCAGAATTGAAAGAAGTAGATAAATTAAGATTTTCAGTTGGAGTTCGGGCTTCCCTGGTGGCTCATCTGGTAAAGAATCTGCCTGCAATGCTTGGAGGCCTGGGTTCGATCCTTGTGTTGGGAAGATCCCCTGGAGAAGGGAAAGGCTACACACTCCAGTATTATGGCCTGGATAATTTCATGGACTGTACAGTTCATGAGGTCGCAAAGAGTCGAACATGAGCAACTTTCACTATCAAACTCTTAAAAATTAGAATGAATAGACAGAAAAGTAGAAAGATATAATAGACCTGAAAAGCACTATGAGCCAATTCAACATAAGTAAGATTTATACAACTTTCACACAACAGCAGGATGCAAATTCTATTCAAGCTCCCATAGTCTATAAACCAGGAGACACTGGAACATATCCAGGGACACAAAACAAAATGCAAAATTTCATGGTCTAAAGGTATTGAAATAATAGAGTTTACTTTATCACTGTGAAATTATGTTAGAAATCAATATCAAAAGATATTTGAAAATAACCCACATATTTTCAAGTGCAATGTGACATTTACCAAAAGACATTTTGATTTAGCCATTGCAAGCCTCAATAAAATTACAAAACTGAAAAAACAGAAGGTGATTGCAGAGAAGAAAGCATGTAAATGATAAATTAATATCAAAAGATCCTTTAAATACCCCATGTATTTGGAAATTAAGTGTCCACTTTTAAATGTTGGGTGTATCTAAGAAGCCATAACAAGGAAAATTAGAAAAGTTTGTAGCAGAATAAAAATGAAAAGAGAATTTATCAGAATTTGTTGCATGCAGCTGAAGCTGCTCAATGCAACTAAATACAATGTGGAATATTGAATAAGATATGAAAACAAATAATGGACACTAGCATAAAATTTTGTGAAATTTGAACAAAATCTGTACTTTGGTTAATAATACTGTATCACATGTTCATTTCCTGTTTTTGATAATTTTACCTTGGCTATACAAAATGTTAACATTCAGTGAAGTAGGATGAGGATGTAAGGGGGACTCTGCTATTCTGCAGCTTTTTTGTAAGTCTACAATTAGCTAAAGGATAATAAAATCCTAGCGTTACCAAGTGACACTGAAGTCATGGAGCAACTAGTGTGTGTGTTAGGCCTTGGGTATTGTTTCAATGGTAAAGAATCTGCTTGTCAAGCAGGAGACACTGGTTTGGTCTACAATCAGCTAAAGAATAGTAAAATCTGGCATTACCAAGTGGCAATGAAGTCCTGGAGCAACTAGAGCTCATATATTGCTTGTGGGAATACAGAACAGTACTGTTATTGAAAACTGGTTTGATAGGTTTTTTTTTTTTTTAAAAGATTAACTTACATCTTTGTTTTGATCCAGCAATCCTACTCCTAAGTATTTACCCAAGAGAAATAAAAATGAAGAACCTAAAATAGACTTTGATAAAGAATTTTCATATCAATTTTATTCCTAATAGTCCCAAGATGAAAAGAAGTTAAATATCCATCTAGAGATAATTGAATAAACAAATGGTACTATATTCATGTGATGATAGTTACTTATCAATAAAAAAGAGCAAGTTATTGCTAAGTGAAAGAAGATGGATATATCTCAAAATCATTATATTGAAAAGAGATGATAAACACATAGAATAATTCAATGTTTATTTATGTTTATTTGAATATCTGGGAAAGTTAAAACTAAATATTAGTAATAAAGATAAGAACAATGGTTGTCCCATTACACTATATTGCCTGGAAAATGAATGGGGGACAATTATTGAATGGTAAAATTATTTTAAAGCTTGTTTTTTTTTTGATGGTTACATAAAAATTATCTTTTCTTTTTACTCATCAATCACTATACATAAAAATCTGTATGTTTTATAGTATGTAAATTTTACCTCAGCAACAAAAGGGAGAATATAAGGCCACACCAAATACATTGAACAATTGTTTCTACTTACTGGATAGACTAAAGTGCAAAGCTACAATCTTTAAGAGAAAGGAAGCCCATATTTGAGCTCACATTCACATGAGCTTCCTCCTGTTGAACAATTTCATCTTTTAAGGAAATAGAGCCCAATAAAAGAGTAGCACTTTTGCAGGGAAGTTGAGACAGAAATAACATTTCAGAAGTGAATGGAGACATAAATGTGGGTGTTATGTCAGGAGAGAATGGACAGACACAGGTGATTCTTTAAAACTTTCATTAAATTTCTTCTCATGACTGTGGCCAACTCCCGAAATGAAAATGACCTAGGTAAGCCTCATTGGAAGGCTGGAAAGCAAAGCTGAGGTTTTAGAGATTGTACAAGCATAATGGACTGCCTTTGGAAAATACTCAGAGCCTTTCATTGAGACTAAAGTAAGGCCATGCCTTAGGAATAAGAAATATTCTCTAGGAGTAAGAGTAATGTGAAATAGCCTTTTCCCCAAACAGAGTCTGACACAGTACCCAGGTCATATGCTGGTTATTTAATTTTCAGTTAGAATACAATTTATTACTTATGAGGGAAAATTGATAAAATCAAGGCGTTCTATAATGTAATATCCACAGCGCTGGGCATACGATTAAAAGTATTAGATATGCAAAGAACCTTGAAGCAGCAATTGCTGATCAGGAAATGAAAGAGTTAATAAAAGATACCTTAAAGTTATGAAGTATTAAAAAAAAGACAGAACAACAACAACAACAACACAGTCAGACAATAACAACAATAAAACAAATGGGAAAATAATAAATAGCAAAAGTTTAGATTTAAATTCAACTATACCAATAATCACATTATATTAATATATAAAAGATGTAAATATGAGCAGTAGAGATTGAAAGATTAGATCAATGAAGTGACTCAACTATATTCTATCTATAAGATACCTAGCTTAATTATAAAGACAAAAAGAGATTAAAGAATGATGGTACAACTGGAAGTGACAGCGGTGGAAATGGTAGAATAAGGACAAACAACAACAACAACAACAACAATGTTCTTATCTATAAAAACAATGAGAACACTGGAAAATATTGTCAAAATCAACCTATCAGAACTTTGGAAATAAGCCAAAGGCTTTCAATAATTTAGGGAGCATTATTCAAGAAAAAAGTTATATTTCCATAAGAACTTTTGGCATTTAAACTTGCCTTATTTTCATTCCTTCTCTCCAAGTTCTGCTGTAATCTTGGAAAATAACAGTTCTGCAATAACACTGAAGATTGGCAGCTGAGCAGCTATTTTAAAGGTCAGAAAAGAGTTGGAGATCTTCCAAAACCTCATTCCCAAGAATTTTTTTTTTTGACATCTATGTCCATTTCCTGGAAAACCCCACTTGCAGAGTTTGTCATTATTTGACCTGATTAAGTGTTCATTCATTGCAAATAGATTTTTTTTTCTGGGAGTCATTGCAATTGCTTGAGGTGGTGATACAACTTGAGGTAGAAAACATACTGAACAAAAAACTTATGAGGAAAATCCATGTCATGAGATTTCCATAGGGGTATTTTCAAAGTTACAAAATATTTCTTGGAATCCAGAAGGCCATATGCATGGGTAGTGCTGTAATGGAGACTTCAGGAAAATCTATGAGGGCCCTACATGCTCAACTAAAGCTTGCCTTGAGGCTCTGTGCAAGCAAGAATTAAAGAACCTTGTGACAAAGATTGGAGACTTATAGGTCCAGACACTTCAGAAAACCCCTCTTGATCATTAGCTGACCATGAAACTAACTTAGCAAAAACTTTAGTGGCTATACATAGCAAAGAATGCCCGCTTCACAGATTTAGTACAGAGAAGTGAGAAAAGAAAAAATCAGCAACAAATACAAACAGCAATAACATTGAACCCTTGGGAGAAAGAAACTGATACTAAAATTGTTAAATTATGCTAAGTCGCTTCAGTCATGTCAGACTCTTTGCAGCTCCATGGACTGGAGCTCACAATCTCCTCTGTCCATGGACTTCTCTAGGCAAGAATACTGGAGTAGATTGCGATGCTCTTCTCCAGGGGATCTTCCCAACCCAGGGATCAAATCCGTATCTCTTATGTTTCCTGCATTGGCAGATGGGTTCTTTACCACTAAATTACAGCATTTAAAATGTATGCCAAAGAATGTTCAAATTACCATACAATTGCACTCATTTCACATGTCAGCAAGATTATGCTCAAAACCCTTCAAGCTAGTCTTCAGCAGTATGCAAATCGAGAACTTCCAGATGTACAAACTGGATGTAGAAAAGGCAGAGGAACCAGAGAAAAAATTGCTAACATCCGCTGGATCATAGAAAAAGCAAAGGAATTCCAAAGAAAGAGAATGTTTCATTGACTATGCTAAAGCCTTTGACTGTGTGAAACACAACAAACTGGAAAATTCTTAAAGAGATGGGAATACCAGACCACCTGACCTGCCTCCTGAGAAACGTGTATGCAGGAGAAGAAGCAGCAGAACTGGACATGGAACAATTCAGTTTATTTCAGTCGCTCAGTCGTGTCCGACTCTTCGTGACCCCATGGATCACAGCACGCCAGGCCACCCTGTCCATCACCAACTGCCAGAGTTTACTCAAACTCATCTCCATTGAGTCGGTGGTGCCATTCAAACATCTCATCCTCTGTCGTCCCCTTCTGTAGCCTTCAATCTTTCCCACCATCAGGGTCTTTTCCAATGAGTCAGCTCTATTCATCAGGTGGCCACAGTACTGGAGTTTCAGCTACAGCATCAGTCCTTCCGAACATTCAGGACTGATCACCTTTAGGATGGACTGGTTGGATCTCCTTGCAGTCCAAGGGACTCTCAAGAGTCTTCTCCAACACCACAGTTAAAAAGCATCAATTCTTTGGTGCTCAGCTTTCTTTATAGTCCAACTCTCCCATCCATACATGACTACTGGAAAAACCATAGCCTTGACTAGATGGACCTTTGTTGCTTTTTAATATGCTGTCTCAGTTGGTCAGAACTTTCCTTCCAAGGAGTAAGCATCTTTTAATTTCATGGCTGCAATCACCATCTACAGTGATTTTGGAGGCCAAACATATAAAGTCAGGCACTGTTTCCACTGTTTCTCCATCTATTTGCCGTGAAGTGATGGGACCAGATGCCATGATCTTCATTTTCTGAATGTTGAGCTTTAAACCAACTTTTTCACTCTCCTCTTTCACTTTCATCAAGAGGCTCTTTAGTTCTTCTCCACTTTCTGCCATAAGGGTGGTGTCATCTGCATATCTGAGGTTATTGATATTTCTCCCAGCAATCTTGATTCCAGCTTGCCCATCATCCAGCCCAGCGTTTCTCATGATGCACTCTGCATAGAAGTTAAATAAGCATGGTGAGTATATACAGACTTGATGTACTCCTTTCCCTATTTGGAACCAGTCTGTTGTTCCATGTCCACTTCTAACTGTTGCTTCTTGACCTGCATACAGATTTCTCAGGAGGCAAGTCAGGTGGTCTGGTATTCCCATCTCTTTCAGAATTTTCCACAGTTTATTGTGATCCACACAGTCAAAGGCTTTGGCATAGTCAATAAAAAAGAAATAGATGTTTTTTATGGAACTCTCTTGCTTTTTCCATGATCCAGCAGATGTTGGCAGTTTGATCTCTGGTTCTTCTGCCTTTTCTAAAACCAGCTTGAACATCAGGAAGTTCACGGTTCACATATTGCTGAAGCCTGACTTGGAGAATTTTGAGCATTACTTACATGTGAGATGAGTGCAACTGTGTGGTAGTTTGAGCATTCTTTGGCATTGCCTTTCTTTGGGATTGGAAGGAAAACTGATATTTTCCAGTCCTGTGGCCACTGCCGTGTGTTCCAAATTTGCTGGCATATTGAATGCAGCACTTTCACAGCATCATCTTTCAGGATTTGAAATAGCTCAACTGGAATTCCATCACTACCACTAGTTCTGTTTATAGTGATGCTTCTTAAGGGCCACTTGACTTCACACTCCAGGATGTCTGGTTCTAGGGGAGTGATCATACCATCGTGACTATCTGGGTCATGAAGATCTTTTTTGGTATAATTCTGTGTATTCTTGCACCTCTTCTTAATATCTTCTGCTTCTGTTAGGTCCATACCATTTCTATCCTTTATCGAGCCCATCTTTGCATGAAATGTTCCCTTGGTATCTCTAATTTTCTTGAAGAGATCTCTAGTCTTTCCCATTCTATTGTTTTCCTCCATTTCTTTGCAGTGATCACTGCGGAAGTCTTTCTTATCTCTCCTTTCTATTCTTGGAACTCTGCATTCAAATGGGTATGTCTTTCCTTTTCTCCTTTGCTTTTCACTTCGCTTCTTTTCACAGCTATTTGTAAGGTCTACTCAGACAGCCATTTTCCTTTTTTGCATTTATTTTTCTTGGGGATGGTCTTGATCCCTGTCTCCTGT
Organism: Ovis canadensis; assembly: GCF_042477335.2. Classification (NCBI taxonomy): domain Eukaryota; kingdom Metazoa; phylum Chordata; class Mammalia; order Artiodactyla; family Bovidae; genus Ovis; species Ovis canadensis. The sequence goes on from NC_091727.1 coordinate 122,009,952, forward strand.
ACAATGGCATGAACCTCCATCCATAGTTCTTCAGGCACTCTATCAGACTTAGTCCCTTAAATCTATTTCTCACTTCTATTATATTATCATAAGGGATTTGATTTAGGTCATACCTGAATGGTCTAGCGGTTTTCCCTGCTTTCTTCAATTTAAGCCTGAATTTGGTAATAAGGAGTTCATGATCTGAGCCACAGTCAGCTCCCGCTCTTGTTTTTGCTGACTGTATAGAGCTTCTCCATCTTTGGCTGCAAAGAATATAATCAGTCTGATATCGCTGTTGACCATCTTGTGATGTCCACGTGTAGAGTCTTCTCTTGTGTTGTTGGAAGATGGTGTTTGTTATGACTAATGTGTTTTCTTGGCAAAACTCTATTAGACTTTAATGGATTGGTTCAAAATTGGGAAAGGAGTACGTCAAGACTGTATATTGTCACCCTGCTTATTTAACTTATATGAAGAGTACATCATGTGAAATGCTGGGTTGATGACTCACAAGCTGGAATCAAGATTCCTGGGAGAAATATCATCAACCTCAGATATGCAGATGATATCACTAATGGCAGTAAGTGAAGAGGAACTAGAGAGCCTCTTGATGATGGTGAAAGAGGAGAGTGAAAAAGCTGGTTTAAAACTCAACATTCAAAATAAGAAGATCATGGCATCTGGTCCCATCACTTTATGGCCAACAGATGGGGAAAAGTGGAAACAGCAACAGATTTCATTTTCTTGGGACCCCAAATCACAGAGAATGGTGACTGCCTCCACAAAATTAAAAGATTCATGCTCCTTGGAAGAAAAGCTATGACAAGCCTAGACAACATATTTAAAGGCAGAGATGCCTCTTTGCCTACAAAGGTCTGTATAGTCAAAGCTATGGTTTTTCTAGTAGTCATATATGGATGTGAGAGTTGGACCATAAAGAAGGTTGAGTGCCGAAGAATTGATGGTTTTGAACTGTGGTGTTGGAGAAGACTCTTGTGAGTCCCTTGGAGAGCAAGGAGACCAAACTAATCATTCTTAAAGGAAATAAAGCTTGAATATTCATTGTAAGGGCTGATGCTGAAGCTCCAATACTTTGGCCACCTGATGCAAAGAGCCAACTCATTGGAAAAGACCCCAATACTGGGAAATATTGAGAGGAGAAGGAGGCGACAGAATATGAGGTAGTTGGATGGCATCACCAACTCAATGGACATGAGTTTGATGAAACTCAGGGAGATAATGAAGGACAGGGAAGCCTGGTGTGCTGAAGTTCATGGGGTGGCAAAGAGTTGGACATGACTTAGTGACTGAACAACAGCAAAATGTATAGGTTGTGACAAAAATTATGATACATACAAATAAACAAAGTATGACCTATACAAAGAATAAAGGCAATTAATAGAACTGCTTCTGAGGAGGCCACAGACAGTGAACTTACTAAAGATTTTAAGGTATTTATTTTAAATATGTTTAAAGAGATAAAGTTTTATCAAAAGAACTAGAGGAATGCCAGTAAATATATAGAAATTATAAAATAATGTTAAATAGAAATTCTGGACCAAAATAACTGAAATGAAAAATTAAGTACAGAAGCTCAATAACAGATTTGAACTGGCAGAGACTCTTGAAGCATAAGCTAATGCATTCTGAAGAAAAGAATGAATAAAGAAAAAGGAAGAGAGCCTCAGAAACCTGTGAGACACCATCAAGTGTACCAACACATGCAAAATGGGTGTCCCCAAAAGAGAACTGAAACAGAAAGGATCAGAAAGAATACTTGAAAAGATGATGGCAAAACATTCTCAACTTTGGAAGCAAACATTCATCTGCATGTCCAAGAAGATCAAAGAACTCCAAGTATACTAAACTCACGAAGATCCATATCTGGAAACATCATAGTCAAACTGTTAAAATGCAAAGACAAAAGGAGAATCTTGAAAGTAGCAAAAGAAAAGCAATGTGTCACATAGAAAAAAAATCCCTAAATTTTACTGTTTTCTCACCAGAAACCATGGAGGCCAAGAGGCATTGAGGTAACATATTCAAAATCCTTAAATAAAAATATTATCAACAAACAATATGTTTAGCAAAGCTGTTCTTTAAAAATGAAAGTGAAATTAAATGTTTCCAGTAAATAAAAACTAAGAATTTGTTGCTTGCAAATGTGCCCTACAAGTTATATTATTAGGAGTCCTCCAGGATGAAATGAAAAATATCAAAATTTGATTTTAGGGGGAAAAAAGTCAACATTATTAAAACTTTAACTATACTTAGCAGAATAAAGAGTGAAGGTACAAAGTACTAAAAACATGAATAGATGAGGATATGTGACAGAAATAAAATGGAATATAAGTAAATACTATGAATAATTGCATGCCAGCTAATCAAAAAAATACATGAATTTTAAAATGATTCATCTTGATGTATGGCAAAATCAATACAATATTGTAAAGTAATTAACCTCCAATTAAAATAAATTAATTAAAAAATAATTTTTATTGGAGTATAGTTGATTTGCAATGTTGTGTTTGTTTAAGGTGTATAGTAAAGTGAGTTAGTTATATACATACATACAGGCACTCTTTTTTAGATTTTTTTTCCCATATAGGTTATTACACTATTGAGTAGAGTTTCCTGTGCTCTATTTCCTGTTTCATGGGGTCGCATATGTATGTGTGTATATATATATATATATATACATATATATATATATGTGTGTGTGTGCGTGTGTGTGTGTGTGTGTGCATCACATCTTCTTTATCCATTCCTTTGTCCATGGACAGTTAGGTTGCTTCCTTAAGGAACCTCCAAACTGTTCTCCATAATGGTTATACCAATTTAAGTTCCCACCATCAGTGTAGGAAGGGTTGCCTTTTCTCCACACCCTCTCCTGCATTTATTGTTTGTAGATCTTTTTCAAGATGGCCATTCTGATTGATGTGAGGTGATACCTCATTATAGCTTTGATTTGCATTTCTCTAATAATTAATGATGTTGAGAATCTTTTCATGTTCTTTTTCACCATCTATATGTCTTCTTTGGATAAATATCTATTTAGATTTTCTACCCATTTTTTGGCTGGATTATTAGCTTTTTAATATTGGATTGCATGAACTGTTTGTATATTTTGGAGATTAATCCTTTGTTGGTCACTTTGTTTGCAAATATTTTTTCCCATTCTGAGCAGTGTCATTTCATTTTGTTTATGGTTTCCTTTGCTATGCAAAACCTTTTAAGTTTAGGTCCCATTTGTTTATTATTGTTTTCATTTTTCTTACTTAGGAGGTGGATCCAAAAAGATATTGCTGCAATTTATGTCAGAGAGTGTTCTGCCTATGTATTCCTCTAAGAGTTTTACAGTGTTTGGCCTTACCTTTAGGTCTTCAATCTCCTTTGAGTTTATTTCTGTGTATGGTGGAGTACACACCATACACGAGGGAGTTAGGGAGTATTCTAATTTCATTCATTTACATGTAGTTGTCCAGTTTTCCCAGCACCACTTATTGAAGAGACTGCACTACAGGTGCATGGATTTATCTCTGCACTTTCAATCTTGTCACACTGATCTATATTTTTGTTTTTGTGCCAGAACCAAAGTATTTGATTAATGTAGCTTTGTAGTATACTCTGAAGTCAGGAAGCCTGATTCCTTCAGCTCCATTTTTCTTTCTCAAGATTATTTTGGCTATTAAGGGTCGATGGAGAGATATACCATGTTCTTGGATTGGAAGAATCAATATTGTCAAAACGGCTATCCTATCCAAAGAAATCCACAGATCCAAAGTAATACCTATCAAATTACCAATGGCATTTTTCATAAGTTAGAACAAAAATTTGTAACTTGCATGGAAATACATGAATTTTTAAAAATACACAAGCTATGAAGACTTTGGGATTGGAATGAAAACTTGGTCGTGAAGATCATTTTTGTACAGTTCTTCTGTGTAGATCATGGCATCTGGCCCCATCACTTCATGGGAAATAGATGGGGAAACAGTGTCAGACTTTATTTTTGGGGGCTCCAAAGTCACTGCAGATGATGACTGCAACCATGAAATTAAAAGACGCTTACTCCTTGGAAGAAAAATTATGACCAACCTAGATAGCATGTTGAAAAGCAGAGACATTACTTTGCCACCAAAGTCTGTCTAGTCAAGGCTGTGGTTTTTCCAGTGGTCATGTATGGATGTGTCTTCCAGCTGGACTGTGAAGAAAGCTGAGCACTGAAGAATTGATGCTTTTAAACTGTGGTGTTGGAGAAGACTGTTGAGAGTCCCTTGGACTGTAAGGAGATCCAACCAGTCCATTCTAAAAGAGATCAACCCTAGGTGTTCTTTGGAAGGAATGATGCACAAGCTGAAATTCCAGTACTTTGGCCACCTCATGCGAAGAGTTGACTCATTGGAAAAGACTCTGATGCTGAGAAGGATTGAGGGCAGGAGGAAAAGGGGATGACAGAGGATGAGATGGCTGGATGGCATCACTGACTCGATGGATGTGAGTTTAAGTGAACTCTGGGAGATGGTGAAGGACAGGGAGGCCTGGCGTGCTGTGATTCATGGGGTCGCAAAGAGTTCGACACGACTGAGCGACTGAACTGAACTGAACTGATGAAGACTAGTTCACAAAGAAAAAGAAAACCTGAATTAGACCTATAACAAGTAAAGAGGTTCCATTTGACATTTTAAAAACTCCACTAAGCACAGCTCAGGCCCAGATGGCTTCATTGGTACATTCTATCAAATATGTGAAGAATTAACACCAATTATTCAAAAGCTTCCAAAACAGAAGAAGAAAGACTATTTCCCATCTCATTTTAAGAGGTCAGTTTTACTCCCAATACCGAAAACAAAGACATTATATTTTTTTAAAAGCCACAGACCAGTACTTTTTCTTAATATGAGTACAAAAATGCTCCACAACACACTAGTAAACCAATCCAGCAGCATATAAAAATGAGTATACAGGAGGAGAGAAAGATGGCGGAGGAATAGGATGGGAAGATCACGTTCTCCCTCACAAATTCCTCAAAAGAACATTTCAACGCCGAGCAAACTCCACAAAACAACTTCTGTAGGCTGGCAGAGGACATCAGGCAACCAGAAAAGCAGACCATTGTCTTCAAAATCAGGTAGGAAAAAATATAAAAGACGAAAAAGGAGACAAAGGAGGTGGGGAGGGAGCTCCGTCCCGGGAAGGGAAACCCGTCCCGGGAAGGGAAGCCCGTCCCGGGAAGGGAATTTTAAGAAGAGAGGTTTCCAAACACCAGGAAACACTCTCCCTGCCGAGTCTGTGGCGAGCCTTGGAAACACAGAGGGCAACATAACAGGAAGGAAAAATAGATAAATAATTAAAACCAAGAGATTACAAGCCCACCAGTAACTCCCCCAGCGGAAAAGCAGCACAGACGCCTGCATCCGCCATTGGGAAGTGGGGGCAGGGCAGGGACGCGCGGGAGGCGCGGGCTGCAGAGCTTTGCAAGAATCGGGCAGGAACGCCCCACGCTCCACCAGAACGATCTAACTTGGGCTAGCAAACCAGACTGTGGGATAGCTACCACGCGAAAAGCTCGAACATAAGACACCACCAGGACCCAGCACAGAACAAAGGACGGAACGGAAAAAGCCGGCTGCAGACCATTCCCCGCCGGGGACAGGCAGCCAGAGCCGTAAGGACTGGAAAGGGGCAATTGCAGACCCGGAGAGACTTTACTTACCTAACTGCAAGCAGGCTCCTTTGCTAAGACTTCTGGGGGTGCTGGACAGTCACAGTCTGCCTCACGGGGTGCGCCAGCGGTCCACCCAGAGAGCTGAGCGGCAGCGGCGGAAAAGGTGACAAGCCGCGGCGATTGCGCTCGCCAAACTCCTGAGCTACTCGGACCTGGGAAGGGCACAAAGCGCAGTCCCAGCCGCATTTGTGCCTCTGAGGGCTGCCTGAGGGCCGAACCTGAGCGGCTTGGACCGGGGAAGTGCACGCAGCCTAGGGCCGGCCCCAGACGGTTCCCGGCTGAGCATCGTAGAGCCGGAGTGGTTTGTGCGCTGCGAGAAAGGACAGGTCAAGCGGGGCAGAGATACTGTGTACACACGACAGTGCTATTTGTTTGCAGCATCCCCCCTCCCCACCGCGCGACTGAACTAGTGAGCCTAAAAACCAGCAAACAGAAGAAGTTAAACAGAGGGAACCACCTTGGAAGTGAGCCCACACGGCCCATAACATCAGAGAAGAGCCAGATATATTTTTAATTTTTTAATATTTTTAAAATCATTCTTTTTTTTTTTTTTGCCTTTTGCTTTTTTTTTCCTTTTTTTTCCGAGCTTTTTTTTAATTGTTAAATCTTCTATTTCTCCTCTAATTTTTATTTCTATAACCTAGTATTACTATTTTTTTTTTTAAAAAGACTTTTTTTTTTTTTTTTAAGGCAAACACCATATATACTCTTTGGATGGTTGTTGGTGTTTTTTTTGTTTTTTTTTTTTTTTGTTTTTTAATAATTCTTTTTTTTTCTTTCTTCCTTTTTCCTTCTGCTTTTCTTTAATATTGTATCTTTGAAAATCCAACCTCTACTCCAGATTTTTAATCTTTGTTGTCAATTTTGTACATTTAAAAACCCAAACTTCACTACCCAAGTTTACCTGAGAGCGAGATTACTGGCTTGTCCACTCTCTCCTCCTCTGGCCTCTCCTTTTTCTCCACCAGGTGGCCTCTGTCTCTTTTCTCCCCCATCTCTTCTCTATCCAACTCTGTGAATCTCTGTGTGTTCCAGACGGTAGAGAACACCTAAGGAACTGGTTACTGGCAGGATTTGTCTCTCTCCTACTCATTCCTCTCTCTTATCCTCCTGGTCACCTCTGTCTACTTCCTCCCTCTCCTCTTCCCCGTATAACTCTGTAAATACCTCTGAGCAGTCCAGTCTATAGAGCGCACATAAGGAAGTGACTACTGGCTAGCTTGCTCTCTCCTCTCTTGATCTCACCGCATCTCATTCCAGTTACCTCTAACTACCCCCTCCATCTTCTCTTCTCCTTGTAACTCAGTGAACCTCTCTGAGTGTCCCTCAAGGTGGAGAAACTTTTCATCTTTAACCTAGATGTTTTATCATCGGTGCTGTATAGATGGAGAAGTCTAGAGGCTACTGTGAAAATAAAACTGAAAACCAGAAGCAGGAAGCTTAAACCCAAAGCCTGAAAACATTAGAGAACTCTTGAATTCAGGGAACATTAAGCAATAGGAGCTCATCAAAAGCCTTCATACCTACACTGAAACCAAGCTCCACCCAAGGGCCAACAAGTTCCAAAACAAGACATACCACGCAAATTCTCCAGCAACACAGGAACACTCCCCTGAGCCTCAATATACAGGCAGCTCAAAATTATCCCAAAACCTTTGATGTCTCATAACCCATTACGGGTCACTCCACTGCACTCCAGAGAGAAGAAACCCAGCTCCACCCACCAAAACTCCAACACAAGCCTCCCTAACCAGGAAACCTTGACAAGCCACTGATAGAACCCCACCCAAAGTGAGGAAGCTCCATAATAAAGAGAACTCCACAAATTATCAGAATATAAAAAGGCCACCCCAAACGCAGCAATATAACCAAGATGAAGAGACAGAGGAATACTCAGCAGGTAAAGGAACAGGAGAGTTGCCCACCAAACCAAACAAAAGAGGAAGAAGTAGGGAATCTACCGGAGAAGGAATTCCGAATATTGATAGTGAAAATGATCCAAAATCTTGAAATCAAAATGGAAACACAGATAAATAGCCTAGAGACAAGGATTGAGAAGATGCAAGAAAGGTTTAACAAGGACCTAGAAGAAATAAAAAAGAGTCAAAATATAATGAATAACACAATAAATGAGATCAGAAACACTCTGGAGGCAACAAATAGTAGAATAACGGAGGCAGAAGATAGGATTAGTGAAATAGAAGATAGAATGGTAGAAATAAATGAATCAGAGAGGAAACAAGAAAAACGAATTAAAAGAAACGAGGACAATCTCAGAGACCTCCAGGACAATATGAAACGCTCCAACATTCGAATTATAGGAGTCCCAGAAGAAGAAGACAGAAAGAAAGATCATGAGAAAATCCTTGAGGAGATAATAGTTGAAAACTTCCCTAAAATGGGGAAGGAAATAATCACCCAAGTCCAAGAAACACAGAGAGTCCCAAATAGGATAAACCCAAGGCGAAACACCCCAAGACACATATTAATCAAATTAACAAAGATCAAACACAAAGAACAAATATTAAAAGCAGCAAGGGAAAAACAACAAATAACACACAAGGGGATTCCCATAAGGATAACAGCTGATCTGTCAATAGAAACTCTTCAGGCCAGGAGGGAATGGCAAGACATACTTAAAGTGATGAAAGACAATAACCTACAGCCCAGATTACTGTACCCAGCAAGGATCTCATTCAAATACGAAGGAGAAATCAAGAGCTTTACAGACAAGCAAAAGCTGAGAGAATTCAGCACCACCAAACCAGCTCTCCAACAAATTCTAAAGGATATCCTCTAGACAGGAAACATGAAAAGGGTGTATAAACCCGAACCCAAAACAATAAAGTAAATGGCAACGGGATCATACTTATCAATAATCACCTTAAACGTAAATGGGTTGAACGCCCCAACCAAAAGACAAAGACTGGCAGAATGGATACAAAAACAAGACCCCTCTATATGCTGCTTACAAGAGACCCACCTCAAAACAAGGGACACATACAGACTGAAAGTGAAGGGCTGGAAAAAGATATACCACGCGAATAGAGACCAAAAGAAAGCAGGAGTGGCAATACTCATGTCCGATAAAATAGACTTTAAAACAAAGGCTGTGAAAAGAGACAAAGAAGGCCACTACATAATGATCAAAGGAACAATCCAAGAAGAAGATATAACAATTATAAATATATATGCACCCAGTATAGGAGCACCACAATATGTAAGACAAATGCTAACAAGTATGAAAGGGGAAATCAACAATAACACAATAATAGTGGGAGACTTTAATACCCCACTCACACCTATGGACAGATCAACTAAACAGAAAATTAACAAAGAAACGCAAACTTTAAATGATACATTAGATCAGTTAGACCTAATTGATATCTATAGGACATTTCACCCCAAAACAATGAATTTCACCTTTTTTTCAAGTGCTCATGGAACCTTCTCCAGGATAGATCACATCCTGGGCCATAAATCTAAACTTGATAAATTCAAAAAAATCGAAATCATTCCAAGCATTTTTTCTGACCATAATGCATTAAGATTAGATCTCAATTATAGGAGAAAAACTATTAAAAATTCCAACATATGGAGGTTGAACAACACACTTCTGAATAACCAACAAATCACAGAAGAAATCCAAAAAGAAATCAAAATATGCATAGAAACTAATGAAAATGAAAACACAACAACCCAAAACCTGTGAGACACTATAAAAGCAGTGCTAAGAGGAAAGTTCATAGCAATACAGGCATACCTCAAGAAACAAGAAAAAAGTCAAATAAATAACCTAACTCTACAACTAAAGCAACTAGAAAAGGAAGAGTTGGAGAACCCCAGAGTGAGTAGAAGGAAAGAAATCTTAAAAATTAGGGCAGAAATAAATGCAAAAGAAACAAAAGAGACCATAGCAAAAATCAACAAAGCCAAGAGCTGGTTCTTTGAAAGGATAAATAAAATTGACAAACCATTAGCCAGACTCATCAAGAAGCAAAGAGAGAAAAATCAAATCAATAAAATTAGAAATGAAAATGGAGAGATCACAACAGACAACACAGAAATACAAAGGATCATAAGAGACTACTATCAGCAGTTGTATGCCAATAAAATGGACAACATGGAAGAAATGGACAAATTCTTAGAAAAGTACAATTTTCCAAAACTGAACCAGGAAGAAATCGAAAATCTTAACAGACCCATCACAAGCACGGAAATTGATACTGTAATCAGAAATCTTCCAGCAAACAAAAGCCCAGGTCCAGATGGCTTCACAGCTGAATTCTACCAAAAATTTCGAGAAGAGCTAACACCTATCCTACTCAAACTCTTCCAGAAAATTGCAGAGGAAGGTAAACTTCCAAACTCATTCTATGAGGCCACCATCACCCTAATACCAAAACCTGACAAAGATGTCACAAAAAAAGAAAACTACAGGCCAATATCTCTGATGAACATAGATGCAAAAATCCTCAACAAAATTCTAGCAATCAGAATCCAACAACACATGAAAAAGATCATACACCATGACCAAGTGGGCTTTATCCCAGGGATGCAAGGATTCTTCAATATCCGCAAATCAATCAATGTAATTCACCACATTAACAAATTGAAAAATAAAAACCATATGATTATCTCAATAGATGCAGAGAAGGCCTTTGACAAAATTCAACATCCATTTATGATAAAAACTCTCCAGAAAGCAGGAATAGAAGGAACATATCTCAACATAATAAAAGCTATCTATGACAAACCCACAGCAAACATTATCCTCAATGGTGAAAAATTGAAAGCATTTCCCCTAAAGTCAGGAACAAGACAAGGGTGTCCACTTTCACCGCTACTATTCAACATAGTTCTGGAAGTTTTGGCCACAGCAATCAGAGCAGAAAAAGAAATAAAAGGAATCCAAATTGGAAAAGAAGAAGTAAAACTCTCACTGTTTGCAGATGACATGATCCTCTACATGGAAAACCCTAAAGACTCCACCAGAAAATTACTAGAGCTAATCAATGACTATAGTAAAGTTGCAGGATATAAAATCAACACACAGAAATCCCTTGCATTCCTATACATGAATAATGAGAAAGTAGAAAAAGAAATTAAGGAAACAATTCCATTCACCATTGCAACGAAAAGAATAAAATACTTAGGAATATATCTACCTAAAGAAACTAAAGACCTATATATAGAAAACTATAAAACACTGATGAAAGAAATCAAAGAGGACACTAATAGATGGAGAAATATACCATGTTCATGGATTGGAAGAATCAATATAGTGAAAATGAGTATACTACCCAAAGCAATTTACAAATTCAATGCAATCCCTATCAAGCTACCAGCCACATTTTTCACAGAACTAGAACAAATCATTTCAAGATTTGTATGGAAATACAAAAAACCTCGAATAGCCAAAGCAATCTTGAGAAAGAAGAATGGAACTGGAGGAATCAACTTGCCTGACTTCAGGCTCTACTACAAAGCCACAGTCATCAAGACAGTATGGTACTGGCACAAAGACAGACATATAGATCAATGGAACAAAATAGAAAGCCCAGAGATAAATCCACACACATATGGACACCTTATCTTTGACAAAGGAGGCAAGAATATACAATGGAGTAAAGACAATCTCTTTAACAAGTGGTGCTGGGAAAACTGGTCAACCACTTGTAAAAGAATGAAACTAGATCACTTTCTAACACCGCACACAAAAATAAACTCAAAATGGATTAAAGATCTAAATGTAAGATCAGAAACTATAAAACTCCTAGAGGAGAACATAGGCAAAACACTCTCAGACATAAATCACAGCAGGATCCTCTATGATCCACCTCCCAGAATGCTGGAAATAAAAGCAAAAATAAACAAATGGGATCTAATTAAAATTAAAAGCTTCTGCACAACAAAGGAAAATATAAGCAAGGTGAAAAGACAGCCTTCTGAATGGGAGAAAATAATAGCAAATGAAGCAACTGACAAACAACTAATCTCAAAAATATACAAGCAACTTATGCAGCTCAACTCCAGAAAAATAAACGACCCAATCAAAAAATGGGCCAAAGAACTAAATAGACATTTCTCCAAAGAAGACATACGGATGGCTAACAAACACATGAAAAGATGCTCAACATCACTCATTATTAGAGAAATGCAAATCAAAACCACAATGAGGTACCACTTCACACCAGTCAGAATGGCTGCAACCCAAAAATCTGCAAGCAATAAATGCTGGAGAGGGTGTGGAGAAAAGGGAACCCTCCTACACTGTTGGTGGGAATGCAAACTAGTACAGCCACTATGGAGAACAGTGTGGAGATTCCTTAAAAAATTGCAAATAGAACTACCTTATGACCCAGCAATCCCACTTCTGGGCATACACACCGAGGAAACCAGAATTGAAAGAGACACATGTACCCCAATGTTCATCGCAGCAGTGTTTATAATAGCCAGGACATGGAAACAACCTAGATGTCCATCAGCAGATGAATGGATAAGAAAGCTGTGGTACATATACACAATGGAGTATTACTCAGCCATTAAAAAGAATTCATTTGAATCAGTTCTGATGAGATGGATGAAACTGGAGCCGATTATACAGAGTGAAGTAAGCCAGAAAGAAAAACACCAATACAGTATACTAACACATATATATGGAATTTAGGAAGATGGCAATGACGACCCTGTATGCAAGACAGGGAAAGAGACACAGATGTGTATAACGGACTTTTGGACTCAGAGGGAGAGGGAGAGGGTGGGATGATTTGGGAGAATGACATTCTAACATGTATACTATCATGTGAATTGAATCGCCAGTCTATGTCTGACGCAGGATGCAGCATGCTTGGGGCTGGTGCATGGGGATGACCCAGAAAGATGTTATGGGGAGGGAGGTGGGAGGGGGGTTCATGTTTGGGAATGTATGTAAGAATTAAAGATTTTAAAATTTAAAAAATAAAAATAAATAAAAATTTAAAAAAAAAATGAGTATACATAAACACCAAGTAAGATTTATCCAAGGAATGAAAGGTTGTGTCAGCATATGTAAATGTGAAAATTGATCAATGTAGCATGTGATATTGCAGAAGGAAACGGCAACCCACTCCAGTATTCTTGCCTGGAGAATCCCAGGGACAGAGGAGCCTGGTGGGCTGCTGTCTATGGGGTCACACAGAGTTGGACACGACCGAAGTGACTTAGCAGCAGCAGAAGTAGCATGTGAAATTACTAGAATAAAAGACAAAATCTTATGTGCTTTTATGATAAAATAATGACCATACAAAAAATAGAAGGGAATTGTCTCAACCTTAGAGAGGATATCTATGAAAAAACCAACAGCTAAATCTTACTTCATTATGAAAGACTGATTGACCTACTCCTAAGATCAGAACAAACAATTTTGTTTTTACCACTTCTATTCAACTTTGTACTGGAGATTTTAAGCAGAGGATTTAGGAGAGGGAAAGACATTAAAGGCTATCTAGATTTTAAAGAAAGAAGTAAAACCATATTTATTTGAAGATACATGATCTTGTACTAGTAAGAAAGTTCAGCAAGTATTCAGGATACAAGAGCAATAGAAAAGAACCAATTGTAGTAGTATATAGTAGCAATGGACAATCTATAAATGAAATAATTCAAATTTCAATAACATCCAAAAATAAAGCATTTAGAAATAACTTTCACAAAAAAAATGCAAGACCTGTACAATGAAAACTGCAAACACTTTTTGAAAAAAAAATTTAATCTAAATATATGGAAAGATATCTCATATTCATGGATTGGAAGACTTAATATTGTTAAAATGACAATACTCTATTAACTTAGCAGCAAATTCAGTGCTTACTTATCAAAATACTAGATGCTTTGCTTTTCAAAAATTAGTAAACTGTATAAAAAAATTCATCTGGAACTTCAAGGGACCCAATAACCAAAACAATATTGGACAAAGAGAACAAATTTGGATCATTTCTGCATTTAAAAACATACTACAAAGCTATTGTAATTAAGATTGTGTGGAACAGAAATAAGGAAAATCTTGTAGGTCAACAAAATAGAATTGAATATAATTTATATGATAACAAATTAAATAACCTAGATGCATACAACCTACCAAGATAAATCATGAAAATATAGAAAATTTGAACAGACCAGTAATGAGTAAGATGATTGAAACAGTAATAAAAAAACTTCTCAACAAAGAAAAGTCAAGTACCAGATAGTTTCATTAAAAAATTCTACCAAACATTTTATAAATCAAGACCAATCCTTTTCAAACTCTTTGAAATATATCAGAGGAGAGAACACTTCCACAATCATGTTATGTGGTCAACATTAGCCTGATATCAAAGCCATGTAAGGACGCTACAAAAAAGAAAATTACAAGCCAATAGCACTAATGAATATACATGCAGAAATCATTAACTAAATAAAGTTGACTCTTGAATAACATGAATTTGAGCTGTGTGTGGAATTTTAAAGATAAATACAGTATGACAATAGAGGAGTAGGAAGACCCTGAGCTCACCTCACAGGCACACCAAAATTACAACGGTTTACAGAGCAACTATTGAAGAGAAAGACTGGAATCTACCAGAAAAGATTTTCTACAACTTAAGGTATAAATAAGGAACCACAGCAGGTTTGGGCTTCCCTCGTGGCTCAGATGGTAAGGAACCTGCCTGCAATGCAGGAGACCTGGGTTCAATCCCTGGGTCGGGAAGATCCCCTGGAGGAGGGCATGGCAACCTACCCCACTATTCTTGCCTGGAGAATCCCCACGGACAGAGGATCCTGGCAGGGTACAGTTCATGGGGTCACAAAGAGTTGGATATGACTGAGCGACTAAGCACAGCAGAGCACATACATGGCACAGCAAGATTGGTAGCAGGAGTGGAGTCATAGTATAGTCAACATTTATAAACAGGAGAATAATTACAATTACAGAGGTTTTCCCCAAGGAATGAGTGGTCTGATCACTACATTGTATTCTCCAGAACAGAGTCCTACACCAGAAATATGAGCCCCCAGATCACTGGGCTAGTAGAGCTTACTTTTGGGAGACCCAGAAGGCTGTGGGAAATAGACTCCAGTCTTAGAGTGCACACAAAATCTCACATGCTTCAGGACCCAGAGCAGAAGGAGTAATTTGAAAGAAACCTGGGTCACACCTACTTGCTGATCTTGGAGAATCTCCTGAAGAGGCAAGAGGCAATAGGAGCTCACCCTTATGAAACAGATACTTGCTGCAGCCATTTTTGAGAGCTCTGTCATGTTCTACCATGTGGACACTGACATTGGCAAGCACAATTTTGGAATCCTCCCTCTAGTTTATTAGCCTTGGAACAAGCCACACCTCCATCCACCAGCCTGTAGGCACTAATACTAGGATGCCTCAGGCCAAGCAACTAGCTGAGTGGGAATACAGCCCCATCTACCAACAAGCAGGCTGCCTTAAGACACCCTGAGCCCACAGCCACTGTTGGACATAACCTTGTCCACCAGAGGGCCCACGATCCAGCTCCACATACCAGTACAAAGGGACTAGACCTGGGACCCACAGGATCCTCTAGCCAGTGAACTCAGGACCCAGCTCTGCCTACTAGTGAACAAGCATCAGCTCTAGGAGACCCTGGGTCCCAGCTCAGCCCACCAGAAAGCTGGCTCTAGCCTCGGGACCAGCCTTACCCACCAGTGTGCAGTCACTGCCTCAGGACTCTGGGCCCCAAACACTAATTCCAGGACCACTATAATCCTGAAGCCTGGTGTAGCAGGACCCAGCCCATCCACTAACAAGCTAGTGCCAGCTCCAAGATACCATGGGCTCCATAGCCAGCTGCCCTGAGATCAGACTCCACCCACCAGTAAGCTGATATAAGTCTCAGGACACCCTGGATCCTACAGCCAGCTATGTCAGAACATGGCCCCACCCACCAGTGGTCTGACACCAGCTCTGGGGCCCTTGGGTCCTGTAATCAGAGATACCAGGACACAGTTCTACTCATCAGCTGACTGGCACTAGGCCCAGGACATTGCTTTAGTCACCAGTGGGCAAGCATGTTTCCTAGGATCTGGATTCTGACCCTACCCACCAGCAGGCAGTCATCATCCCCAGGACCCCCTAGTCCTTGGCCCTAAACAGCAATTAGCCATTTCTAGTGCTGGGGCACCTTGGGCTCCTCAACCAGCAGCCCCTGAATCCAACCCCACCCACCAGGTGGCTGACACCAGCTTGGGACATCTTGGGTCCTGCAACCAAGAACCTCAAGACCCAGTTCCAATCACCAGTGAGATGACACTAGCACTGGGACACCCTAGACCTTGGCTCTTCCCACTAGCAGACTGGTACCAGCCCTGGAACCCTTGAGCCAAAGCTCACCAGCAGGCCAACATCAGCTCTGAGATATCTTGGTCTCCTCAGCCAGCCAAATCAGGATCCAATTCATCAGTAGGTCAACACCAGCTTTGGGACACCTCAGAACTTTCAGCCAGATGTATCAGTACTGACCTACCAGCCATCCAGTGCTGGATCCAGGAATAATGGCTCCACAACAGAACCCACCTCAGAATGTGACTTTGTCCACCAGTGAGCTAGCATTAGCCCCACGACTACCCAGGGATCCACAGCCCAAGCCTCATGACCTGGTCCTGCCAAACAATGGTCAGCAGACTCCACACAAGGCAGGTCCTGGTAGCCAACTAGATTAGTGGCCAGCCACACCTACCAGACTGCCCACAGTAGTCAGCCCACCACAACAGAAGGAAGGAACTGAAGTCCACATATAGCATACAGCTTTAGTGACCAGAGGGGAGTATGCTGCTGGGATGCTTAGGATGTCTTCTATAAAAGGTACCTTCTTCAAGGTCAGGAAATGTAACAAACCTACCAGATACTTAAAAATAAAGCAGCAGATTAAGCAAAATGAGGAGACATGGGAACAAGTTCCAAAAGAAGGGACAAGTTAAAGCCCCAGAAGAAGAACTAAACGAAGGGGCTCTCTCCCTGATAAAGAGTTCAAGATATTTTAAAGGTAGTCAAAGAACTTGGGGGGGGGAAATGGATGACTGGAATGAGAACATAGAGAAATTGAGGAAACAGTTCCATTTATAATAACATCACAAAGAGTATAATGCATAAGGAGGTAAAAGATATGTACTTGGAAAATTATAAGACCCTGATGAAAGAAACTGAAGATGACACAAACATATGGGAAGATATATCTTGTTCATGGATTGGAAGAATTAACATTGTTAAAGTGACCATATTACTCAAGACAATCTACAGATTCAGTCTAATCCCTATCAAAATATCAATGGCCTTTCCCACAGAGCTAGAATAGTTAAAAAATTTGAATGAAAACACAAAAGACCATGAATAACCAAAACTATCTTGAGAAAGAAGAACAAAGCTGGAGACATCACATTCCTAGATTTCTAACTATTCTACAAAGCTACAGTAATCAAAGCAGTATGGTACTATCACAAAAGAGACCTCTAAATCAATGGAACAGAATACAGTACCCAGAAATAAAGCCATACACTTTGTTCTACAGCAAAGGAGGCAAGAATATACAATGGGGAAAAGAATCTCTTCAATAAGTTGTGTTAGGAAGAACTAGACAGCTCCATGTATAAATAAAGTAAAAATGAATTAAAGACCTAAATGTAAGACCTGAAACCATAAAATTCCTATAAAAGACATAGGCAGAAGACTTTTTGATATGAATCATGGCAAAGTTTTTCAAATCAGCTTCATAGCGCAAAGAAAGAAAGAAAATATCCAAAGCAAAATAAACAGACAGTACTTGGTTAATTAAAAGCTTTTTAGCTTTTTCACAGCATGGGAAACCACTGAGAAAATGAAAAGGAACTTACTCCATGGGAGAAAATATTTCCAAATAATATGATTGATAAGGGGTTAATATCCAAAATATATAAGCATCTCATATGATTCAATATCAAAGAGCAATAAAAAAGAGGAAACCTACAGACACATTTTCCTAAAGAAGATATAGATGTCAGTCAAATGAAAAGATGCTCAACATCATTAATCATCAGAGAAATACAAATAAAAGCTACAATGAAATATTACCTCACACATTTCAGAGTGGCTATTGCCAAAAGGATGACAAATTACAAACACTGGTGAGTATATGGAGAAAAGGGAACACTTGTACACTGGTGGTGTACAGCAGTGCAGTCACTGTGGAAAATAATATGGAGGTTCACCTCAAAACTAAAGATGGAACTACCATGTGAGTATTTATTCCACTGCTGAGTATTTATTCAAAGAAAATGAAAACACTGTTTCAAAAAGACATATGCATCCCTATGTGTGTGTATATATATACACACACACACACACACACACACACATATATATATATATATATATATATATATATATACAGCTAAGATATGGAAGAAATCTAAGCATCTGTCAACAGATGAATAAATAAAGAAGATGTTACATATATGTGCACACACACACACACACAGAAATTATACTCAACCAAAAAAGAATGAAATTTTGCCATTTGTAACAAAATGGATGGACCTGAAGGTTATTATGCTTAGTGAAATAATCAGATAAAGACATTGTATGTTATTACCTATATGTGGAATTTAAAAAATAAAACAAAAAAAATAAATATAACAAAACAGAAAGAGACTCACAGATATAGAGAACAAACTAGTGGTTACCATGGAAAGAGGGAAGGGTAGAGGGGCAAGATAGGGTAGGGGATTAAGAGGTACAAATTACTATGTATAAAATAGATATGTTACAAGAACATATTGTACAGCACAGGTATTATAGCCAACATTTTCTAGTAACTTTAAATGGAGTATAATCTATAAAGAATTTGAATTACTATGTTGTACATCTAAAAGTAATATCATATTGTAAATCAATTATATCTCAATAGAATTTTTTTAAAAAAATACAGTACTATGCAACTGTGGACTTCTTAGGTGGCATTACTGATAAAGAATCTACCTGCCAATGCAGGAGATGTAAGAGATGCAAGTTTGATCCCTGGGTCAGGAAGATTTTCTGGAGAAGGGAGTGGCAACCCACTGCAGTATTCTTCCCTGGATATTCCCATGGACAGAGGAGCCTAGTGGGCTACAGTCCATATGGTCGCAAAGAGTTGGACTTGACTGAAGTGACTTAGTATGCATGCAACTTGGTTGTTGAATATGTGGATGTGGAACCGCAGGTATGGAGTGTTGATTGAAAAGGTATACATGAGTTTTTGACCATGCAGAGTTTGGCATCCCTAACCCCCACGATGTTTCAAGGTCATCTACACTAGCAAACTGAATTCAACAGCACTTTAGAAGGAAAATGCACCATGATTAAGTGGGATTTATAGTTGGGCTGAAAAGCTGGTTGAAAATACACAAATTAATAAATGTGATATACCATATTAATATAATCAAGGATAAAAATCATATGATCCTCTCAACAGATGCACACACACAAAAAAAGCATTTACAAACTTTTTCATGACAAAACTTCTCAAGAAGTTGTGTATAGAAAACATGTATCTCATGTCTTCCCTGGTGGTCCAGAAGTTAAGAATCTGCCTGCAAATGCTGGGGACATGGGTTCGTTCCCTGATCCAGGAAGTTCCCACATGCCTCAGAGCAACTAACCCTGTGTGCTACAATAAGAGAAGCCACTGCAATGAGAAGCCTTTGCACTGCAACTACAGAGCAGTCCCCACTCACCACAACTAGAGAAAGCCAGCCCACAGCAATGAAGAATCAGCACAGCCAAAAATTAAAAAAAAAATAAATCTTTTTTTTTAAATAAATGAAGACATGTATCTCAACATAATAAAGGCTCCTTATGACAAGTCCAGAGCTAACATAATATTTAATGGTGAAAGGTTTAAATATTTTTCTAAGATTAAGAATGAGACAAAGATGCCCATTGTCACTACTTATATTCAACATAATACTGGAAGTCCTAGCCAGAGCAGTTAGGCAAGAAAAAAAAGATATTCAAATTGAAAAGGAAGATCTGTTTACAGAAACAGATCTATACATAGAAAATTCTAGACTACCAAAAAACTATTAGAACTAATGAACTAATTTAACAATGTTTCACAATATATTATCAATATACAGAAATCAGTTGCACTTCTATACACTAAAACTAATCTATTTGAAAAAGAAGCCTTTTTACAATAGCATTAAAGGCAATAATATATTCAGAAATAAACTTAACTAAGTTGGTAAGAGGACTGTACCCTGGAAACTCTAAGACTTTGGTGAAAGAAATTGAAGAAAGTACAAATAAATGAAAAAAAAATCCCATATTCATGGAAGAGAAAAATTAATTTTGTTAAAATGCTCGTGCTACTCAAATCCATCTATAGGTTCAATGCAATTTCTATCAAAATTTCAATGGCATTTTTCACAAAAATAGAAAAAAAAAATCCTAAAATCTGTAAAGAATCACAAAAGACCACAGACAGCCAAAACAATCCTGAGAAAGAAGAACAAAGAGGGAAGCATTATGCTTCCTGATTTCAAACTGTATCACAAAGCTATAGTAATCAAAGCAGGATGGTATTGGCTTAAAAACAGACACATATACCAGTGGAACAGAGACAGGAACCAAGAAATAAATCCATGCATATAGTCAACTAATATTTGACAAGGGAGCCAAGAGTACTCCCTGTGAAAAAGATAGTCTCTTAAAAAAATAGTGCTGGAGAAACTGGATATTCATATGTTAAAGAATGAATTTGTACCCTTATCCTATACCATTTGCACAAATTAAACTTGAAATGCATTAAAGTCTTAAATGTAAGACCTAAACATTTTTTTTAACTTTATTTTACTTTACAATACTGTATTGGTTTTGCCATACATTGACATGAATCCACCACGGGTGTATACAAGCTCCCAATCCTGAATCCTCCCACCTCCCACCCCATATCATCTCTCTGGATCATCCCCATGCACCAGCCCCAAGCATCCTGTATCCTGTATCGAACATAGACTGGCACTTCATTTCTTACATGATAGTATACGTGTTTCAATGCCATTCTCCCAAATCATCCCACCCTCTCCCTCTCCCTCAGAGTCCAAAAGTCCGCTCTACACATCTGTGTCTCTTTTGCTGTCTCACATACAGGGTCATCATTACCATCTTTCTAAATTCTGTATATATGTGTCAGTATACTGCATTGGTGTTTTTCTTTCTGGCTTACTTCGCTCTGTATAATCGGCTCCAGTTTCATCCATCTCATTAGAACTGATTCAAATGTATTCTTTTTAATGGCTGAATAATACTCCACTGTGTATATGTACCACAGCTTTCTTATCCATTCATCTGCTGATGGACATCTAGGTTGTTTCCATGTCCTGGCTATTATAAACGGTGCTGCAATGAACATTGGGGTACACATGTCTCTTTCAATTCTGGTTTCCTTGGTGTGTATGCCCAGCAGTGGGATTGCTGGGTCATAAGGCAGCTCTATTTGCAATTTTTTAAGGAATCTCCACACTGTTTTCCATAGTGGCTGTACTAGTTTGCATTCCCACCAACAGTGTAAGAGGGTTCCCTTTTCTCTACACCCTCTCCAGCATTTATTGCTTGTAGACTTTTAGATTACAGCCATTCTGACTGGTAGTGAAAAGACAGTCTTCTGAATGGGAGAAAACAATAGCAAATGAAGCAACTGACAAACAACTAATCTCAAAAATATACAAGCAACTTATGCAGCTCAACTCCAGAAAAATAAATGACCCAATCAAAAAATGGGCCAAAGAACTAAATAGCCATTTCTCCAAAGAAGACATATGGATGGCTAACAAACAAATGAAAAGATGCTCAACATCACTCATTATCAGAGAAATGCAAATCAAGACCACAATGAGGTACCAAGATCTAAACTTTTAAGAGTTACAGAAGAAAATGTAGGGAAATCATTCCTTGACATTGGTCTTGGCAAAGACTTTTTTTATATGACACCAAAAGCACAAACAACTAAAGCAAAAATAAACAAGTGGGACTACATCAAACTAAAAACCTTTTGCACAGCAAAAGAAACAACAAATTGAGTGAAAAGACAATCTATATGGTGGGAGAAAATATTTGTAAACGCTACAGCTGATAAGGGTTAATATCCAAAATAAATAAGGAATTCACACAAGTCAATAGCAAAACAAAAAAGAAACAATCCAATTAAAATGTTTTAAGAAAGATGCTACCATTCAGAAAACTGGGAACAGAGTATAAAGGATCTCTCTATCTTATTTCTTAGAATCACATGTGAATATAAAATTATCTCAAGAAGCTTATTTAAAATTTTTAAAAAATGGGTAGAGAACCTGAATAGATATTTTTCCAAAGAAGACATGTACATGGACAATCAATACATGAAAAGGTGGTCAGAATCACTAATCATCAGAGAAATGGAAACTAAAAGTACAATGAGATATGTCACTCTTATTAGAATGAAACAAAACAAAAAAAGCAAAACAAGAGATATCAAGTGCTGGCAAAGAGGAGGGAAAAAAAGGAGCCCTGCCGCACTTCTGATGGGAGTGCAGATTGATATTATCACTATGGAAAACAGTCTGGAGATTCTTCAAAAATAATTAAACATATATCTAGCGTATGAACCAATAATCCACCTTATGGGCATATATGCAAGTTAAGTTCAGTTCAGTTCAGTCGCTCAGTCATGTCCGACTCTTTGCGAACCCACGAATCGCAGCACGCCAGGCCTCCCTGTCCATCACCATCTCCCAGAGTTCACTCAGACCCACGTACATTGAGTTTGTGATGCCATCCAGCCATCTCATCCTGGGTCGTCCCCTTCTCCTCCTGCCCCCAATCCCTCCCAGCATCAGAGTCTTTTCCAATGAGTCAACTCTTTGCATGAGGTGGCCAAAGTACTGGAGCTTCAGCTTCAGCATCATTCCCTCCAAAGAAATCCCGGGGTTGATCTCCTTCAGAATGGACTGGTTGGATCTCCCTGCAGTCCAAGGGACTCTCAAGAGTCTTCTCCAACACCACAGTTCAAAGGCATCAATTCTTCGGCACTCAGCCTTCTTCACAGTCCAACTCTCACATCCATACATGACCACA
Organism: Ovis canadensis; assembly: GCF_042477335.2. Taxonomy (NCBI): domain Eukaryota; kingdom Metazoa; phylum Chordata; class Mammalia; order Artiodactyla; family Bovidae; genus Ovis; species Ovis canadensis. The sequence goes on from NC_091727.1 coordinate 122,032,781, forward strand.
GGAAAAACCATAGCCTTGACTAGACGGATCTTAGTCGGCAAAGTAATGTCTCTGCTTTTGAATATACTATCTAGGTTGGTCATAACTTTTCTTCCAAGGAGTAAACATATTTTAATTTTACGGCTGCAGTCACCATATGCAGTGATTTTGGAGCCCCCAAAAATAAAGTCTGACACTGTTTCTACTGTTTCCCCATCTATTTCCCATGAAGTGATGGGACCGGATGCCATGATCTTCGTTTTCTGAATGTTGAGCTTTAAGCCAACTTTTTCACTCTCCTCTTTCACTTTCATCAAGAGGCTTTTTAGCTCCTCTTCACTTTCTGCCATAAGGGTGGTGTCATCTGCATATCTGAGGTTATTGATATTTCTCCCAGCAATCTTGATTCCAGCTTGTGCTTCTTCCAGCCCAGCGTTTCTCATGATGTACTCTGCATAGAAGTTAAATAAGCAGGCTGACATTATACAGCCTTGACGTACTCCTTTTCCTATTTGGAACCAGTCTGTTGTTCCATGTCCAGTTCTAACTGTTGCTTCCTGACCTGCATACAGATTTCTCAAGAGGCAGGTCAGGTGGTCTGGTATTCCCATCTCTTTCAGAATTTTCCACAGTTTATTGTGATCCACACAGTCAAAGGCTTTGGCATAGTCAAGAAAGCAGAAATAGATGTTTTTCTGGAACTCTCTTGCTTTTTCCATGATCCAGCAGATGTTGGCAGTTTGATCTCTGGTTCCTCTGCCTTTTCTAAAACCAACCTAAACATCAGGGAGTTCACTGTTCATGTATTGCTGAAGCCTGGCCTGGAGAATTTTGAGCATTACTTTACTAGCATGTGAGATGAGTGCAATTGTGTGGTAGTTTGAGCATTGTTTGGCATTGCCTTTCTTTGGAATTGGAATGAAAACTGACCTTTTCCAGTCCTGTGGCCACTGCTGAGTTTTCCAAATTTGCTGCCATATTGAGTGCAGCACTTTCACAGCATCATCTTTCAGGATTTGAAACAGCTCAACTGGAATTCCATTACCTCCACTAGCTTTGTTCGTAGTGATGCTTTCTAAGGCCCACTTGACTTCACATTCCAAGATGTCTGGCTCTAGATGAGTGATCACATCATCATGATTATCTGGATCGTGAAGATCTTTTTTGTACAGTTCTTCCGTGTATTCTTGCCACCTCTTCTTAATATCTTCTGCTTCTTTTAGATCCACCATTTCTGTCCTTATCGAGCCCATCTTTGCATGAAATGTTCCCTTGGTATCTCTAATTTTCTTGAAGAGATCTCTAGTCTTTCCCATTCTGTTGTTTTCCTCTATTTCTTTGCATTGTTCGCTGAAGAAGGCTTTCTTATCTCTTCTTGCTATTCTTTGGAACTCTGCATTCAGATGCTTATATCTTTCCTTTTCTCCTTTGCTTTTCACCTCTCTTCTTTTCACAGCTATTTGTAAGGCCTCCCCAGACAGCCATTTTGCTTTTTTGCATTTCTTCTCCATGGGGATGGTCTTGATCCCTATCTCCTGTACAATGTCACGAACCTCATTCCATAGTTCATCAGGCACTCTATCTAGGCCCTTAAATCTATTTCTCACTTCCACTGGATAATCATAAGGGATTTGATTTAGGTTCATATCTATCATATAAACTAATAATCTACCTTATGGGCATATATGCAAAGGAAATGAAATCACTATCTTGAAGATAGTCTTCTATATTCATTGCAGTATTATTCACTATAGCCAAGATGTGGACACAACCTAAGTGTATGTTGGTGGAGGAATGGATAAAGAAGTTATGACACACACACACATACACACAACACAATGGAATATGATTTAGCCTTAAAAACGAAGGGAATCCTGCTACTTGCAACAACATGGATGAGCCTTGAGGACATTAAGCTTACTGAAAATAAAGAGAGAAAGAAAAGTAATCTCACTTACACATGTTATCTAAAAAAGAAAGCTCATAGAAATAAAGAGTACATTGTGCTGTGTGTGCTTAGTTGCTCAGTCATGTCTGACTCTGCAATCCCACGGACTATAGCCCGCCAGGCTCCTCTGTCCATGAGTAGTCTCCAGGCAAGAATACTGGAGTGGGTTGCCATGCCCTCATTCAGGGGATCTTCCCAATCCAGACATCAAAACCAGGTCTCCTGCACTGCAGGCAGATTCTTTACCATCTGAACTACCAGGGAAGCCCAAGAATACTGGAGTGGGTAGCCTATCCCTTCTCCAGGGGATCTTCCGGACCCAGGAATAGAACCAGGGTCTCCTGCATTGCAGGTGGATTCTTTATCAGCTGAGCTACCAGGGATGCCCCCAAAGAGTACATTGGTGCTTGCCAGAGGCCAAGAAGTAGGGAAATGGGGATATGTTGCTCAAAGGGTACAAACTTCAAGTTGTAAAGCAGATCTTATGTACAACATTGGGTGACTATAGTTAACAATACTTATGGTATATTTGAAAGTTACTCGGAGAGAAAATCATAAAGATTCTTACCACATGCACAGATACACAAAAGGTAACTATGTGAGGTAATGAATGTGTTAAGTAACATTATTACGGTGATCTTTTCACAATATAAATGCACATCCAATCATCATGTTGAACACCTTAAAATTACATAATGTTATATGTAAATTGCATGTCAGTAAACCTGGAAAAATTGATCAATCAGTAATTCATAAAACTAGCAGAAGAAACAAAAAAGTACACTTGAACAACACTATCAACCATGTATTACTGATATGTTGAGAAGATGTTGAAAGAAGGGATATCCTGAGGGTATGAATTGAATTTGTGGACTATGGCTACTAATGAATCATGAAGGTGGACAAAATTCCTTATTGACTGTTCAGATAATTACATCATTAATATGATAGAGAATTTTGTGTAGCAATCCAAAACAGCCCTGGCTAAAGGAGAAGGGTGAATCAATATGCAAAAGCCAGATGATTAGGAAATCAAACAAAGCACAAAGCAAGGCACAGAGGAAAAGACAGAAAAGCAACGTTTAAAGAAATACTCTCAATAATTGAACATGAAGATTTGGAGAAGAATCTTTAGTTCTCATTGTCATGGGATACCTAGCTCACTTAAGGAAGTGAAGCTATATCTTGGATATGCTAAGAACTAAGGCTGATACCTTAGCATGAAGTCAAAGCTTAAACAAAGAAAGCAACTGAGGGAATGGAGAACCTGGAATGTGAGAAATACTAAGGAGAAATATTAAGAACAAGTTATGTTCATTTGCTATGGGAAGTAAGAGAACGAGTCTAAAATAATCCTCAGACTTCTTTTTGGGTATATGGGAGATGCTGTTACTTTGAGAACACACTTGAGAAACAAAAGTGTAGGAGGAGGGAAAAATGGAAAAGAGAGAAAGGTGATGAGTACAGTCTTGGTGAAATGGCATTTGAAATATACATACCCAACATTCATCTCAATACAGCTTAAGCTAGAGATCTGGATAGATAATCTAATAGAAATAAATAGAAGTATTTATTTGAGATTCATCCATAGATTTTAAGATATTTCTCTGGATGAAGTAAGCCAGGAAAAGTGTATAAGCAATTGGAATGGACAGAATGCTAGGAAGAGTGAGAGTAAAGTGGAAAATGAATTGGATAAGAGCAGACAGAAAGATGGAAGAAAAGAAAATCAAAGAAAACTGATGTAGCATGCAAAGGATGAGAGAATTAGGAAAGCATCTTCCATTGTTTCAAATGACACAGGGGGAGCTAGAGTTGGAAACATAGTTCTTAAAATTTGGTCCGTGGGTACCTCAGAGTCTCTAAGAATATCAGTGGTTTTATGAAGTCAAAACTACTCCCATAATAATACTAATATTTTATTTGCTGTTTTCACTGTGTGGTTACATGCTGCAAAATAATGATGAGTAAAACTGCTGATTTGTTGTTGTTCAGTCACTTATGCGTATCTAACTCTTTGCAGCCCCATGGTCTGCAGAACACCAGACTGATACCTTAGCATGAAGTCAAGCTAGTGATGCTGAATTGTAAAAGTAGTCCTTGTATTGCTTACCACCACATACTTTCAAGGGGGAAAAAGAGCCAATCTTACTTAAGAATGTCTTTGATGAAGCAGTAGAAACAAATATTAATTTTATGAAATTTTGACCCTTTTAATAATCCATGTAATGAAATGGAAGTATACATAGAGCACTTCTGCTGCATATTGACATAAGATGGTTGCTATGCGGAAAAGCAATTGTTAGAATTGGAAGATAAACTAGCCTTTTTCCCCATGGAATAACATTTGCATTTGAAAGAATGACTGCAAGACACACTAGGGTTATTCATACTTGGAAAACTGGCAGATATTTTCTCAAAGATGGATGAGTTGAATCTGTTGTGTCAAGCAAAAAAGAAATGGCATTTGCTACCATGATAAAGCTTGAGCTTTCAGGTGAATATTGGAACTTTGGGAAACTTGTATCTGGCTAGGAAAGCGTGATACTTTCTCTATGTTTAGAGTGCTTTCTGATAAGATTGGTAGGAATTATTAATGCATGTGATTTTTGGTATTGTATTAACATTTTAAAAATCTACACAACTCAGTGAAATAATTTTCCAAAATATCTACACTTGACGTTATTAAAGAAAGCATGGATAAAATATTTTTCAAAACGCAAGACAGATTAGTGGATTTTAATGTAACAGCATATGAAAAGTTCAGTGATATGGCTTCCGATTCCACATTGCAACTAAACTTAAGAAACTACCACTTACTGAATTTTAGCGTAGTGTCAAAAAAAATAGTGTTACCTATTATCTGAAAACATTATTAAAACATTTTACTGTATTGAAGCTATCTATCTCTAATGAAGTTATATATTTTATTCACATAATTTAACCAAAGCAGCTCGTTACAGCAGATTAGATGCAGTAGCAAAGATGAGAATCTAACTGTCTCCTAAGCGAGAAGATAAAGAGATTTGAAAAAAGTTTGACAATGTTACTCTATTCACTAATTTTATTTCTTTGGAAAATATAGCTATTTTTCATAGAGCTATGTTATTTATGTTAGCATGTATTAGGTTTAGTATTTTTAAATAAATCCACACATAATTTAAATTTTTCTCAATTTTAAACAGATATATATCTATTTCTAAATAGATATAATTCATATAAACAAAAGTTCTTTGGGGTCTTCAATAACATTTAAGTGTGTACAGAAATCCTGAGACCAAAAACCTTGATAAGTAACAATTATTTAATAAATGATTAAGAAGTCACTGAACCGTGAACTCCCTGATGTTCAAGCTGGTTTTAGAAAAGGCAGAGGAACCAGAGATCAAATTGCCAACATCTGCTGGATCATGGAAAAAGCAAGAGAGTTCCAGAAAAAAACATCTATTTTTGCTTTATTGACTATGCCAAAGCCTTTGACTGTGTGGATCACAATAAACTGTGGAAAATTTTGAAAGAGATGGGAATACCAGACCACCTGACCTGCCTCTTGAGAAATCTGTATGCAGGTCAGGAAGCAACAGTTAGAACTGGACATGGAACAACAGACTGGTTCCAAATAGGAAAAGGAGTACGTCAAGGCTGTATAAGTCAGCCTGCTTATTTAACTTCTATGCAGAGTACATCATGAGAAACGCTGGACTGGAAGAAACACAAGCTGGAATCAAGATTGCTGGGAGAAATATCAATAACCTCAGATATGCAGATGACACCACCCTTATGGCAGAAAGTGAAGAGGAGCTAAAAAGCCTCTTGATGAAAGTGAAAGAGGAGAGTGAAAAAGTTGGCTTAAAGCTCAACATTCAGAAAACGAAGATCATGGCATCCGGTCCCATCACTTCATGGGAAATAGATGGGGAAACAGTAGAAACAGTGTCAGACTTTATTTTTTTGGGCTCCAAAATCACTGCAGATGGCGACTGCAGCCATGAAATTAAAAGATGCTTACTCCTTGGAAGAAAAGTGATGACCAACCTAGATAGTATATTCAAAAGCAGAGACATTACTTTGCCGACTAAGGTCCGTCTAGTCAAGGCTATGGTTTTTCCTGTGGTCATGTATGGATGTGAGAGTTGGACTGTGAAGAAGGCTGAGCACCGAAGAATTGATGCTTTTGAACTGTGGTGTTGGAGAAGACTCTTGAGAGTCCCTTGGACTGCAAGGAGATCCAGCCAGTCCATTCTGAAGGAGATCAACCTTGGGATTTCTTTGGAAGGAATGATGCTGAAGCTGAAACTCCAGTACTTTGGCCACCTCATGCAAAGAGTTGACTCATTGGAAAAGACTCTGATACTGGGAGGGATTGGGGGCAAGAGGAGTAGGGGACGACCAAGGATGAGATGGCTGGATGGCATCACGGACTCGATGTACGTGGGTCTGAGTGAACTCCAGGAGGTGGTGATGGACAGGGAGGCCTGGCGTGCTGCGATTCGTGGGTTTGCAAAGAGTCGGACACGACTGAGCGACTGAACTAGAACTAGAAGAAGTCACTAATGAATTCACAGAGACTGTTTCAGTAGAGTGACCAAGTTGTAAGATAAATTCTTATGAGATAGATTATAGATAGTGATAAGGAGGACATGAGAGTGACTATATAATAAGATTGCTGTATGGTCTGAGAGATAGAGTGGCCATAACCTAGAAAGTATTTTTTTTTAATTCAGTTGTTTATTTCTTCTAAATTTATAAACAGACCCCTATCAAAATACAAACAAGCTTTTAAAATGGAAGTAAAGTTAATGTTAAAGCTCATAGGGAAAATTAAACATCTTGGAATTTCTAGGCAAGCTCTGAAAAGCAAGAGTAATGAATGGTGATTAATTATATCACATGATGACATTTATTATAAAACTTTCATAATTAAAACAGTGTGGAATTAGCACACAAAGAGACACACTAATAGGATAGAATATAAACTTCAGAGATAGGCCCAGATATGTAAGAAAGTTTCACATGCTATAAAGATGGCATCATATATCAGAGTAGATCGACTTTTTGAGTAACAAGCATGAGACAAATGAATGGTTATATGGAAGGAGATAAAAGTAAATGGTCCTCCCAGTGCACCAGCCCCAAGCATCATAAATTTATATTAAAAAAATTAAATGGATATCTCACCACAGACAAACATTAACTCCAAATGGATTGGGGGCCTAAATGTAAAAAAATGAGGAAAACATGAGTAATTGATTATTTAACCTGACTATGAGAAGAGAATATATAAATATACCTGAACTTAGAAAGGAAATTTGATTGATAAAATGAACTGCAAAATAATAATAATAATAATTTTGCTTGGAAAAAACACCATGAGATATAGCAATAGCAAATATATTATTTTCATTTACATGTGAAATGTGTATTATTTTTGATGTAAAAAGAGTTTCAAAATTGAGAAATAAAGATATGAAAAATGGAACACACTTTGTGAAAAACTGAATTAATAGTGACAAACATGAAAACAAGCTCAACTTCAGCTATAATAGAATAGTTAAAACTGTACTTAGATAACATATCTCACCTATTAGATTGGCAAAAATTTAAAGTTTTAAACTACACTTCGTTAACAAGATTTTGGGCAAATCCACTTTCTTAGAAGTAAAAAAAAATAGCTCAAGCCCTAGTGAAATGTATATGTGTACATTTATCTCTTGATAAATCAACTCTGCTTCTTGGAATTTTTGCTGAAATTAAACTTCCAAAAATATGAAACACACAGAGTTAGAGAGAGAATGGTATGAACATTATTTCTGGTGGAATTATTGGTAATTGCAAAATATTAGAAACAACTTAAATACTCACATTACAGGAGACTGATTAAATAAATTATAATATAACTGTAAAATACAGTCCTAATGAGCATTAGAAAAAAGAATTAAACAGAGTGTATAAATCATTTACATGATATCTGGGTTTACATCTACCATCTTCCTATGAATTGATAGAGAGGGATTCCCAGGACATATTACCAAATAAAGAACAGCAAAGTGTTAACATGTATGTAATATTTTATCTTTTATTTAAGAAAGGATAAGCAGAAATATATATAGTTTTGTTTTTTTTTTTTTTTGCAAAAATAAACTTCAAAGTATATTCCAGAATCAGTGAACGGGTTAACCAAACAAGAAAAGAAAGAGTGACATTTCTCTGAATATACTATTTGCATACTTTTGACTTTTGGGACATTATATTAAGGTGTTTTTTTTTCTTTTTAAGTTTGTACATATTAAAAAACTCTGAGGTTTTATGTATTAAAAAACAAAGGCAACAAGATAGGATAAATCAATACTGAATGTATACAGAAACCAAAACAATCCCTAACTGTAAAGAATTGGTAATAGAACCACATAGAAGAAAAAAATTCATCCTAATTCTGGCAGTTTGGACACAGAGCTTTGATCTATATCCTCAGTGGGAAACATTCTAAAGACAGAAAATATTGTAATGCAATTTTAAACATAGCATTTTATTTACTGAGTGGTATGAAGATAGCAATTCTGAAATGAATTTTTATATTGTAGGATTTAGAAAATATAAATAGTAAATAAATATATTGATGCTTTTGAGGACCACATTACTCACTGTGAGAAAAATGAGGAATAACAAGGAATTGGGAAAGTAGTGGAAGAGTCTTGTGTTACTGGATAGGAATTAAAGGCATAGATATATAGAAGCAACCATATCCTAGTAGCAAAGACTATACCAAGATTTCTTATTGGTTTATAAAACATTTGACAACTAAAAAAAATGGGGGGTTCCTTGTATGAAATAACTGATTGCGAAACTGGGACATGGAAAAGAAAGGGTAAACCTGGTAAAATCAATGGCAGGAAGTAAGGAAATGCTCAGAGTACTGATGGGACATATCAAGGGGGTTCTCATTGGACAAATCTGGGATGACTTGAGCATCAAAATAATTAAGGATAGGAATGAATTAAGTTATACTGATTACAAAAGAATTCAGGAGTCTTTCCCAATACAAATAAATGAATAACAAAGTGGGCAAGAAAATCCTTCCTTACAGTATGCCAACTAATAAAGAATAATAAAGTGAGAAAAATTATCAGTCTACAATCACATAATAATAAATGGTTCAGAGATGAGTCATCAGTGGATTCTAAGTCCATTGGGTCAAAGCTTATTGGGAGATAATTTCTTAATTTACAAATATATGTAGATTTTTTTACTTACCTTTTGGTAAACATTTCTATTTCATTTGAATTTGAATCACTTTATGACTCCAACACTTGAAATTTATTGAGAATTAATTTATGGTCAAATATATGGTCAATTCTGAGAAATATTTCTTATGTAAATGACAGAAATATGTATTTTTCACTTGTCAATGAGGTCAGCTTTTTTTTATTGTCCTCATACAATCACTGAAAAGTGTGTGTTAAAATCTTATACCATGATTTGAGATTTGTCTGTCTACAATTCTGTCCATTTGTGACTTAGTAATGTTGAGGCCATATTATTACACATATACATGTTTATTATGCTGTGTCTTCCAAATGAATTAAATCCTTCATCATTATGAAGTAACTTTTCTTTAAAATTATTATTTTTTGTTGAAAAATATATCTTGGTAAATTGTTAACATATCTGCAGTCTTTCCATTGGTTAGTTAGTTCTTCTGTGGAGTACCTTTTTAATCCTTTACTTTCCTTGTGATTTGTATATGCTTCTTATAAACACATAGATTATTTTTTCAACTCTTGTCTGAGAGTCTTAGAATATTTACTTCCATTTATAATGAATATAACTATGGATATATCTGGTTTTAATTCTGCCATCTTAGATGTTTCTATATTTTGCCACCTGATTTGTATTTCTTTTCTTTTAATATTTTATTGCCTCCTTTTGGATTTATTATATTATTCTCTAATATTTTTCTATAAATTTGGAAGTTAAACATTTCTTTTCTATTAGTGATTACCTTTGAATGGACATGTTATACTTAGTCATCAAAGCTTAATATTAAATATCATTTTTATTTTTCTCCTAGAAAATGAAAAAGTTTACTTTCAACCCTCTGTCCTTATATGCTGTTGTTTTGTGAATTTTAGTTTCATTAATATACTGAACTCCATAAAAATTATCATTATTGTTTTATAAGTCAATGTTTATGTTTAACTTCACAATTACCATTTGCATTTCATTTAGTCACCTCCTGCATCTCCAGCCTTCCATTTGTGACCATTTTCCTTTGTTTGAAGAATATCCTTTATTATTTTGTTAAGTAGAAGTCTGCTTTTGTCATGTTCTCTTAGTTTTTGCTTGTCTGATAATGTCTTTATTTTACTTTGATTCTTGAGTGATTCTATAATTTTGCTGAATATATGATTCTAATTTATCATTCACTTTTTAAAAACTTTATTTTGTATTGTGGTATAGCTGATTAATAATGTGATAATTTCAGATGATCAGTGAAGGGACTCAATTATACATATATCAATTATACATATATTGACACTACCATTTGAATGGTAGTGTTGAAGGTAGTGTTAAATGGTAGTTCTCACTGTTGTTGAGAAGGCATTCATCCATCTTATTGTTGCTTTATTGAACTGAACCTGAACATTTTTTCTTTAAGGTTGATTTATATTTTCTCTTTTTCTGCAGTGTCACTATGATGGTTCTTAATATGGACTGCTTTTTATTCATTCTGCTTGAGACTTGTTGAGCTCTTTAAATATGAGTAACTGTGTCTTTCATCAATTTGAAAAGCCATTATTTCTTCAAATCTTGCTTTCCTACCATTCTTTTCTCACCTTGTGGAACTCTTCTAATTTTATACTATATGTCTATTATCTTCTTATTTTCTCTTTTATAACCTTCCAATTTTCCTTGCTTCATTCATCACAGTTTCCTGTAACTGACATCCAGTAATGCTCTCTTAGCCTTCTTATCCAGTAATGCTTTCTCTTTGTCTAATCTGTCTTTGAGTTCTAAAGTTTTCATGTTAATGCTTAAGTTCCACATTTTCTCATTGTTTATTGATTGTATCTTAAATGTCATGCTTTATAGTTTGCAGTTTCTTGCTGAAATATTTAAGTTCAGCTTATAATTTTCATGTGCTGTGCTGTGCTTAGCCTCTCCGCTGTGTCTGACTCTTTGTGACCCTGTGGACTGTAGCTTGCCAGGATCCTCTGTCCATGGGAAGTCTCCAGGCAGGAATACTAGAGTGGGTTGCCATGTCCTCCTCCAGGGGATCTTCCCAACCCAAGGATCAAACCCAGGTCTCCCACATTGCAGGCAAATTCTTTACCATCTGAGCCACCAGGGAAGCCCAAGAACACTTGGGTGGTTAGCCTATACGTTCTTCAGGGGATCTTCCCGACTCAGGATTTGAACCGGGGTCTCATGCATTGCAGGAGGATTCTTTACCAGCTGAGCTACCAGGGAAGCTCTAATTTTCATATGCACACTACAAACAAAACACGCTGTCTTGTTTTCTTATTTCTTCTTTTCCAATGATTCTTTCCAATGAAGGACTGTTGAAGCTGAAACTCCAATAATTTGGCCTCCTGATGTAAAAATTGACTCATTGGAAAAGACCCTGATGCTGGAAAAGACTGAAGGCAAGAGGATAAGGGGACAACAGAGGATAAAACGGTTGAATGGCATCCCCAACTCAATGGACATGAGTTTGAGCAAGTTCCGGGAGTTGGGGATGGACAGGGAAGCCTGGCATGCTGCAGTCCATGGGGTCGCAAAGAGTCTGACATGACTGAGCAACTGAACTGAACTGATATGGTTCACGTTGTCTTGTTTCATGTGCCTGTTTATCATGGTATTTCAGTTACAGGAATTAAAAATAATTGAAAGAAACAATTTCAAACCTAGGATGATTTTTTTTTTGCTCCCATCAAGAAAATTAGAAAGGTCAAGAATATGAAATTACTTTATTCCAATTTCCAGGCTCAATATTTTTTTGGTTACATAGGTGATTTGAACGAAGCCTGAACTCCATGTCAACGGTGGTTTAATTCTGCTTCATCTGTATTTCTAGTGTACAGGCCTTTGGGATCCAAAAATAAGCTCAAGTTGGTTTACCTTTGCCAGGCTCATGAGATTAGAATAAGCTTCTCAACCTGTTGTCACATCTTCAGGTTTGCAAATGCTTCATTAGCAGTCATTACCCAAAAGTCATACTCATTTTTCTGGATTTCTGTCTTTCTGGATGTCTCACTATTTTATTATCTTCTCAATGCTTATAATTTTTTTCCATATTTTTATTGTCTTTAGCACAAGAATCTGTCTAAATTACCCAGGCTGTAATTGTTGGAAGCTAATACTTTTTGTAATTATTAGAAGCTAATTGATGCTTTTGAACTGTGGTGTTGGAGAAGACTCTTGGAGTCCCTTGGACTGCAAGGAGATCCAGCCAGTCAATCCTAAAGGAAATTAGTCCTGAATATTCATTGGAAGGACTGAAACTGAAGTTGAAATTCCAATACTTTGGCCACTTGATGTGAAGAACTGACTCATTGGAAAAGACCCTGATGCTGAGAAAGATTGAAGGTGGGAGAAGGGGATGACAGGATGAGATGGTTGGAAGACATCACCGACTTGATGGACATAAGTTTGAGTAAGCCCCAGGAGTTGGGAGCCTGGCATGCTGCAGTCCATGGGGTTGGAAAGAGTCGGACATGACTGAGCAACTGAACTGAACTGAATGCTTCTAATATTCTGATTTAATTTAGCTGTGTATTTCTTTTGTAAGCACCATAAGAACTAGCATCTTCCTAGAGAAGCTCTTCAGGATGGAGATAGTAAAAATCTGTAAACCTTTGAACATGTAGTTCAAATTGTGTATATAGGTTCACTTTCCTTTCTGGGAGATGTTTCATTGCTTTTTATCTAAAGGTGTGTGTGTGTGTGTGTGTGTGTGTGTGTGTGTGTGTGTAGCCACCTATAATAGAACAATCTTAAAACTTAAATTTACTTTATCAATAAACCTAGAGTCAAAAATCTTTTGATGATATTAGAAATATAGTCTTGATCTTGTAAAATTTACTGGAATCTTTTACAGAAACATAACTTTGAAGAATTATTTAATGAGACAGTAACCTTAAATTCTAACTGGAAGAGAAAAAATAAAAGGAAAAAAATGGATTTTAAAAGCTCTTATATACCAATCAGTTAAATTCTGTGACTTGAATATTAGCATTCCTTCACAGCAAATAGATGGGGAAACAATGGAAACAGTGAGAGACTTTAATTTTGGGGGCTCCAAAATCACTGCAGATGGTGACTGCAGCCATGAAATTAAAAGATGCTTAATCCTAGGAAGAAAAGCTATGACCAACCTAGATAGCATATTAAAAACCAGAGACATTACTCTGCCAACAAAGGTCTATCTAGTCAAAGCTATAGTTTTGCCAGTAGTCATGTATGGATGTGACAGTTGGACCATAAAGAAAGCTGAGCACCGAAGAATTGATGCTTTTGAACTGTGGTGTTGGAGAAGACTCTTGAGAGTCCCTTGGACAGCAAGGCGATCCAACCAGTCCATTCTAAAGGAAGTCAGTCCTGAATATTCATTGGAAGGACTGATGCTGAAGCTGAAATTCCAATACTTTGGTCACCTGAAGTGAAGAAGTGACTCATTGGAAGAGACCCTGATGCTGGGAAAGATTGAAGGCAGGACCAGAAGGGGATGACAGAAGATGAGATGGTTGGATGGCATCACCGACTCAATGGACATGAGTTTGAGTAAACTCCAGGAGTTGGTGATGGACAGGGAGGCCTGGTGTGCTGCAGTCCATGGGGTTACAAAGAGTCAGACATGACTGAGCAACTGAACTGACTGACTGAACTGAAGGTATGCATATTTTAAATATAAGCAATAAGATGATCATTTCTCTCATATCAACCTCCCCTGAATCTTCAAAGAAACCAATAGATGTTTTTCTTTTTGTATAACCAGAATTCAAGGATATATTTTAAAACATGGGGTAAATAATATATTTTAAGTAGATTAACGGTATAAATTTAGGCATGTTTACTTTGTGAAGATTTGTATTGCACTATAAAATTTTCTACTGGAGATATACAGTTGGAATAAAAATGTTAAGATTAATATTCTGGGATAGACTTATCTTTTCCAAGATTTAAATGATCTATTTTAAAAATTTGGACTTTGATATATATTTTTGTCATCTTCAAATCATTTTAAATATCTCATAGTTATGTGTCTGTGTTGCAGAATTCATTGGCACTTTGACTCACAAAATAATTAGCAGCATAAACGGAAACTTTACTTTTGCATATTCATATGCTTTACATTTCTTTCATTATTGTTAACCTAAATATCAGATAAATAGGTTAAGAATAATCATTAACTAAAAGAATCCCGATTAAACGCAAATGTTACCACTCGACGTCTGTACGTTGTTCACAGTACATAATCCGAAAGTATTGAGCATAGCCGCTGCAATTCTACTGGCCAAGAAAGTTAATTACCTAAAGAAATTGCCCAAACAATAGCAATCTTCATGATGGCCTTAGTCCGTGAATTGAAACGGCTATGCTCAATAGGATTACGTATTGCTACATACCGATCCAGCGAAATAGCGCAGAGGTGCATGATGGACGCTGTAGAAAATAAAACATCTAAAGAAATCCAGACGGGGCACAAATATCTAGGTAGTGGCCAGACATAATCTGAAAGAGAGCAGAGAGAAGACAAGAATAACATGTTATGCAAATTATACCGACTATAGTTTTAGTCTATTTTTTCTCATAATCTAAATTTTTAAAAGGAAGTGAAATTTGGTACGCATTGTTTTTCCATAGTAATGATGATGACAGTAACAATAACGCATTCAGTGTTACATATATTATTTTTTATTGAGGTAAAATTTACATATTATAAAATTAACCATTTTAAACTGTGCAATCCTGAAGCATTTAGTCCATTCACATCATCATGCAACCATCACCTCTTTCTAGTTCTAAAACATTTCATCATTGCAAAAGGAAACTGCTACCCATTAAGCAGTCACTCTCCATTTTCCCATTTTTTGTCCCCCTCCCCGTCCCCCTCCCCAGCCCCTGAAAATTTCTTATTTGCTTTTTATCTCTTGAATTTAGCTAATCTGGGTATTTCATATAATCAGAATCATACAGTAAGCAACCTTTTGTGTCTTCTTTCACTTAACACAGTATTTTTTTTAACTTTATTATTATTATTATTTACTTTACAATATTGTATTGGTTTTGCCATACATCAACATGAATCTGCCACGGGTATACAGGTGTTCCCAATCCTGAACCCTCCTCCCACCTCCCTCGCCATACCATCCCTCAGGGATTAAGGTTCTTCCATTTTGTAGCTTCTATCAGTACTTCATTCTTTTCTATCACTGATGCTCTTATCAGTTGAGATTTTTTTGGATGCTCTTGTAAATGGAATTGTTTTCTCAATTTCATTTATGATTTTCTCATTTCTCCTGTATAGAACTATAATTAATTTTCATGTTAATCTTGTATCCTCCAACTTTGCTGAATTCATTTATTAGATCTATATTTTTATGTGTGGGTTTTTTAGGATATTCCATATGAAAGATCATGTCACCTGTGAAAGTGGTAATTTTGTTTTTTTCTTTTCCAGTTTTCGTCTGCCTTTTATTTTCTTTCTTGTTTGATTTCTCTAGATAGAATTTCCAGTGCAATGTTAAGTGTAAGTAGTGAAAGTAGATATCTTGTCTTTTTCCTGATCTTAAAGAATAATCTTTCATTCTTTCATTATTGAGTCAGATGTTAACTGTGGGTTTTTCATAAATGCCCTTTATTGTGTTGAGGAAGTTTCCTTTTATACCCAGTTTGTTGCATGTTTTTATCATGAAAAAGTGATGGTTTGCTAAGTGTGATCGTGTGCTTCTCTTACCTTTATTGTATTAATGTGATGTATTACATTAATTGACTTTTATATGCTGAGCCATCTTTCATTCCTGGGATAAGTCACACTTGGTCATGGTGTATAATATGATGCCAAATTTAGTTTGCTTTTATTTTGTTGAGGATTTTTTGCATCTATATTCAAAAGTGACATTGGTCTATACTTATCTTTTGTTGTAATCTGGCTTTGGTATCTGGATAATGCTGATCTCATAGAATGAGTACATTTGTTCCCTCATCTTTTATTTTGTAGGAGTTTGAGAAATACTCGTGTTAATTCTTCTTTAAATGATTGATAAAATTTTCCAGTGGAGCCATCTGGTCCAGGACTTGTCTTGCTGGCAGGTTTTTCGATTATTGATAAAATGTCTTTACTTGTTATCAGAGTCTTTATTTCTTCTTGAGACACTTTTAGTAGTTTGCATGTTTCTAGAAATTTGTTCATTTAATTTAGGTTATGTGGTTTGTTGAAGTACACTTGTTCATTTATTATTTTATAATTCTTTTAATTTCTCTAAGTTCAGTCATTATGCCCCTCACTACTTTCATTTTTAATTTTAGATATTTGTGTCTTCTCTCTTTTTTTCATTTCTAGTTGAAGGTTTATCAACTTTGTTGACTTTACTGTGCCTTAAATCTCAATTTCTCCATTTTTTGAAGTAGAGTTTATAGTTTTGCCATATACAGAATTCTTGGTTGACAGAATTTTTGTTGTTGTTGCATGCTTTTAAATATGCAATCTCACTGCCTTCTGGCCCCCATAGTTGCTAAAGAGAAATTCATTATTAATCTTGTTAAAGATCCTGTATAATTTTGACCATAATGTCTTGGTGCAGATCTCTTGAAGTAATATATGTTTATAGAGTTCATTGAGCTTCTTATACATGTAGTTTCATATCTTTCCTCAAAGTGTGGAAAATTTTGACCAATAGTTCCTTAAATTTCTTTCTGCATGTTTTCCCCCTTCTCCTCCTCTTCTGGCACTATCATTATGCATGTGTTAGTAAACTTGATAGTGCCTCACGTGTCTCTAGGGTGCTGTTCATTTTCCTTCATCTTTTCTCTTTCTTCTCACACTGGATGATCTCAATTGATCTGTTTCGAAGTTCTTCAATTTTTCCTTCTTTTTGCTCAGTTCTGCAGTTGAATCAGTCTAGTAAATTAACTTCAGTTTTGGTATTTTTCATCCTCCAAATTTTTATTTATTGTTATAATTTATATTCCTTTATTGCTATTCTTTGTTGAGAAGACATTTTCCTTATTTCCTTCGGATCTTTGCCCATGGCTTCCTTTGGCTATCTGAGCATTCTGAGAGTTGATTTAAAGCCTGTCTATTTAAGTCTAATGCCTATGATTCCTCAGTATCATTTTCTTCTTCTTTTTTTTTTTTTACTATGAAGGAGTCATACTTTCTAGTTTCTTTGCATTCTTCTTACCTTTGATGAAATTTGAATACTTTGAACTTTATAATGTGGCAACTCAAGAATTTAGATTTGTTCCCCTAGACATGCATGGTTCAGAGGTCAGCTAGAGATATAAGCAGAGTTTATGGTTCCCCAGAGAAGAATCTGTGGTTCACTCTATCTCTATCCTTTCCTAGATTCTCCCTCAACTTTTAGTTTTGAGATTTTCTCAAACTCTGTCTTCAGTTCCTCTGAGCTACTAAAACTACAGATTTTGGGGAAGTTTAGTATTTCACCTGGCATAGACTGCATCTTCCGCTTTGGCTAATAAGTCGTGAAATGTGTAAACTCAACCAGTGTTGTTCACTTCTTCCAAGTCTTAAGAAACCCCAGAATCTTTGTTTCAGGTTTTTCTCCAGTACATTTAGAGTTATTTTTGTATTGTGTTTAGAGTTGATGGGCTTGCCTGATAGCTCAGTTGGTAAAGAATCCTCCTGCAATGCAGGAGACCCTGGCTCAATTCCTGGATCGGGAAGGTCCTCTGGAGAAGGGATAGGCTACCCATTCCAGTATTCTTGGGCTTCCCTTTTGGCTCAGCTGGTAAAGAATCCACCTGCAGTGTGGGAGACATGAGTACAATCCCTGGGTTGGGAAGATCCCCTGGAGATGGGAAAGGCTACCCACTCCAGTATTGTGGTCTAGAGAATTCCATGGACTGTGTAGTCCAAGGGGTTGCAAAGAGTCAGACAGGACTGAGAGACTTTCACTTTCACTTTCCACAGGCAATTCCAGAAGTGTAACTAACAACCATTGGAATTCAAGGAGCAAAACAAAGAAATCAAAGAAGTTATTAAGAATTATTTTAAACAAAATATTGATGAATGTTCATTTCTGTTCATCATTGTCTTGTAATCTCCTCAGATTGTATCTACCCAGAAGTTGATTGTATTGAGGGTTTGTGTATTCTCAACCTGTTCCATTTGTAGAAATTCAGTTCAGTTCAGTTCAGTCACTCAATTGTGTCCAACTCTTTGTGATCCCATGGACTCTAGCACGCCAGGCCTCCTTGTCCATTACCAACTCCTGGAGTTTACTCAAACGCATGCCCATTGAGTCAGTGATGCCAGAAATTACCTTTCCAATTTTGTTTCAAATACACAAGTATCACCTGACTGCCATTATGTGGAGAATTTTGTTTCTATAACCACTGGAATATAAGATGCATTAAGTCAATGTTTTTCTCTGTGTTTTATTTTTCTACTATTTAATTCATGATACATAGGTCAATGCATGGCACAAAGCAGGTACTCAATAAATATTTATTAAATTTGTAAATGAATATATCCCCCTCAACAGATTATAACATCACCCTAAATCCAACTTCATCATGCTGTGCTGTGCTTAGTTACTCAGTCATGCCTGACTCTTTGGGACCCCATGGAGTTAATCCTCAAGACTTCTCTGTCCATGGGGATTCTCCTAGCAAGAATACTGGAATGGGTTTCCATGCTCTCTTCCAGGGGATCTTCCCAACCCAGGGATTGAGCCTAGGTCTCTTATGTTGCAGGTTGATTCTTTACTGTCTGAGCCACCAGGGAAGCCCAAGAATACTGGAATGGGTAGCCTATCCCTTCTCCAGAGGGCCTTCTCAACTCAGGAATCAAATCAGGGTCTCCTGCATTGCAGGTGGATTATTTATCAGCTTGACAATCAGGGAAGCCCAAACTTCACCATATGCCAATATACATTCTCAGTAAGGTGCGTATCCACTCTGCAGATCCACTATCTAGTCAGTTCTCAGTTCTCAGCAATTACACATTTAATAATGGCAAAAATGGCAACAGCTATTACACAGTATCTTATACCAAGCACAGTGTTAGCAGTGTTAGTTAGGTACTTCATTTTTAATTCTATTCCATATAACTGTAGTGTCAACTCTATTACCCTACAGTGTGAGGAAAATGTGTCTCAAAGTCTCAGACTTGTTCAAGTCTAAAGATTTTTGCTCCAAATCTGACTTTTTTCCCCCAAACACAAAGGTACTTCCTATCACCATACACTATTTATTAAATAATAAATACAATTTTTTTTAACAATACAGGACAATATTTCTTGTGCAGGTTTTTCAAGAAGTCTACTTCCAAACCTGTAAGACAGCAAAATCCAAAAACAAAGGGAATGAACAAGCACCTAAAGTAAAAACTATCCCAAAGATAGCAATATCAGAATGAGTTAAATTATTGATTTCTAGATTAACTTCATTGGAGAAGGCAATGGCACCTCACTCCAGTACTCTTGCCTGGGAAATCCCATAGGCTGCAGTCCATGGGGTTGCTAAGAGTCGGACACTACTGAGCGACTTCACTTTCACTTTTCACTTTCATGCATTGGAGAAGGAAATGGCAACCCACTCCAGTGTTCTTGCCTGGAGAATCCCAGGGACATGGGAGCCTGGTGGACTGCTGTCTATGGGGTCGCACAGAGTCGGACACGACTGAAGTGACTTAGCAGAAACAGATTAACTTCCTTATCAAAAATAACTGCAGAAAACTTTCTCTGAATTTATGTAAGCCACGTTTTCTCAAACTTGTCTGATTATAATTATTCCCTAAGGTTTTTATCAAAAATGTTTTTCCTGGATTTCACTACAGACATTTTAATTCAAAATATTTAGAATTTCAGTGAAAATTTAGTTTTTGTTTGTCTTTGTAAGAAGACAAATGGATCTTTCAAGTTGTCTTAATGGAATTAAAGTGTATTTTCTTTAGATAAATTTTTTAAAATATAAATTTATTTATTTTGATTGGAGGTTAATTACTTTACAATATGTGAAAAGTTTGTTGGAAGTTGCATAGCAAAAAGGCCATATAACATAATTTCCATGGGGGAGATCAGTTAGTCGAAAGAGATAAAATCTTGTTTTCAGAAGCAAAAATTGCATAGTGTTTCATAAGACATTTTCTTATATTCACTCATTTATTCATTCAAAGATTACATCAAAGATAACATCAGATTACAAGATTAGTAACCAAAACTCACAGGCATCACCACCAATACTGACAATAATGGCAAAGACTGAATAATAAACACTGTAAAATTTCAGTTCATTTGTTGAAATGAAAAAATAAAAGGGATTTATTTCTATGAAATGTTGGAGATAACATTTGCTTGGTACAATAAATATTTGTTACTTGTATAAAGGAATATCCTTACCCTGCAGATCATAACCCCACCACAGAGAAAATACCAATTTTCTAATATTCTGATAATGATTAAGAGATGTGGAATGTTGGACTGTAAAATAATGCCAAAGCGAAAATGTAAACGAGAAGTTATAATTGATGTCTTTAAGTTAACATATATGAAAAGATGAACAAACATTTAAAAAGTTTTAAAATTTCTTCAGTTCATTTCATAATACAGTGTCAGTATCAAAACTTACAAAATACTGAAAAAATGAGACTAGAGACAAATAGCATTCATTGATATAGATTCAAAATTACAAACAAAATATTCACAAATATAATCCAGCAAAGAGTAAAATGAGTAAAACATCACAGTAAAACAAAATTTAGTTCAAGAATGTAATGATAAATTAATATCACAAAAATCTGCCAATATAGTCTCTTATATTAACATTTGTAAAGAAAGTTTATGAGCTTTATTCTTAAGAATAACTTTATAAAATGCTATAAAATACAAGAGCCTTTCCTAATTAAAACTTTAATTAATTATATAGAGATAAATAGAATTCCCCCTTAAATTTGATAACTTAACAAAAACCAAGAACAAATATAAACAGTAATGTGTTAAATACATTTCAAGTACATTAAATTTAAAAACTGGACAGGACAGAAATTTACAGAAACTTTAAAGCAGCTACCATAGCCATACTCAATGAAGGAGGGGTGGATATTCTTGAAATTAACAGAAAGAGAACTTCACAAATAAGAAGTAGTACTTATGAAAAAGAAACAAATGAAGAGTTCAGAGCTGAAAAAAAAAATCACTGGGTGTCCTCAATAGAAGAATGGATATGATAGATGAAGAGTCACTAAAACTGAATGTAGATCAATAGGAATTATCCAAATGAACAAGAATGAGAAAAAAATAAAAATAAATGGGCACTGTAGGAACTATGGGACAACGACTATAGGAACACACCTAGTATTTATGCCTTTGAAATCTTGAGAGAGGATATATTGGTACAGGAGAAAACTATGTGAAGAAACAATGGGCTAAAAAATTTCATATTCGATGAAAAATAAATCTACAAATTTACGAAATTCTGCAAAGCCCAAATGGTTAAACCAAAGAAAATCATGGCTAGACACATCATAATCCGGTGAAAACAAAAGATAAAGAAAAAAATTCTTGAAGCAGCTGAGAAAAATGACTTTTTCATGAGAGACCAGAAGGTATAATCACAATTTGGAATTTTATATCCAGTGAAACTATCTTCAGAAAATGAATGTGAAATAAAAAGATTTTCTTTAAGGGAGGAAACTAAGAAATTGATTGCCAGGAGACTTACTTTAAACAAATTTAATGATGTTCTTCAGAAAGAAAGAAAACTTATAAACTTTAAGAATAAATGAGGAACAACAGAAATGGTAAACAATCTGGGAAAATAAAATAATTATTTTTCTTTTCTTAGGTCTTTAAAAGATATGTGACTGTCAAAAACAAAAATTATTACATCATCTGAGAAGGTTCTCAATGTATATAGGTAAATTCCGTACTATAATTAAAACAAAAAGGCAAAGGCTTAAGGAGCCTATATGGATGTAAGATTTTTATATTCACTTGAAGTAACATTAATTACTAGGAAATTATGACAGATTAGCTATGTATATTTTAATCTAAACACAATCATTAAAATTTTTATGGCAAAACCAATACAATATTGTAAAGTAATTAATCTCCAATTAAAATAAATAAATCTATATTAAAAATTGTACAAAGAATATAGCAAAAAATCAATATATCAATGAAAATGGAATACTAAAATAAAATGCAGGACCCACCAAATAATTCAGAAGAGGAAAAAAGTAATTAAGAAGAGAAGAAAAAAGTAATTAAAAAGTAAAGAAAAAGATAATTAATAATTGCATTAAATGTAAATGATATAAGGTGCAATTTGTATCAATTTAAAGAACTAGCCTTGTTGGATTAAAAAGTATAAAAATACTATATACTGTCTATAAGAAACCTACAAGTTTAAATATAATGCAGATAGGTATATAGTAAGAGAATGTAAAGGGATAAACTCTGCAAGTACTAATCAAAGAATGCTGGGGTTATATATTAATATTAGACAAAGTAAATTTCAGATCAAATAATGTTACTAGGGATAACAGTGACCATTTTATAATGATAAGGGTGTCAATTCCTCAAAGGGATCTAACCATACTAAATATTTATGTACCTAATAGCAGAGCTTCAAATTTCATGAAGCAAAAAAAGATAGAAAAGAAAGAGATCAGAAGTACAATTGCTACACATACACACAAACATATGTACAATGGAATATTGTTTCATGTTCAAATGAATGAAATTAAGATACATGCTACAACATGGAGGAAACTTAAAGACATTATTCTTAGTGAAATAAGTCAGACACAAAGGGGCAATTCCACTTACATGAGGTTCCTAAAATAGTCAAATTCATGGACACAGAAAGTAGAATGGTAGCAGCTGGGGGAAGGGAGTATGAGGAGTTATTGTTTAATGAGTTCAGAGTTTCGATTTGGAATGATGAGTTCTGGAAATGGATAGTGGTGATCGCTTCATAATAGTGTAAATATACATAATGTTACTGAAATGTACGCTTAAAAATGGGTAAAAGGATAACCAAAAAAGTAAATAGCACTTTTCCAGCCACCGTAGAAGCCCTTCCATGTGGTCTGAATGAATTGTAGACTCTTCACCTCCACAAATTAACCACAGTCCTGGCATTTACAGTAATCAGTAATAACATTTCTCTATAGCTCTATAAATAAAGTGTGCATTTCTTAGTGGGAAAAAAGTACAATCACAATTATACTTTGAGATTTCAACATCTTTTCCTCAGTAATTGATATAAAAGCAAACAGAAAATTACTAATGGTATGAAAGAACTGAACAACATTAAGAACAAACTACAACAAATTGACGTTGGCAGAACACTCTATGCCACAATGATATATACACATTCTTTGCAAGAGTTCATGGGAAGAAACACAATAAATTAAATCTTAAGAAATTAATATAATTTATATTACATAATGTATAATTTTCTGACTACAATAGAATAAGCCTAAAAACCAGTAACAAAAAGATACCTTGAAAAAGTCAAAGTATCTGGCAGTTAAACAACACAGTTCCCCACAATCCATGTTTCAAAAAGGAAGCCAAATCATATCAGAAAATAATTTGAACTAAATGAAAATTAAAATAAAGGGTCAAAATTTGTGTAATGGTGTTAAAGCAATACTCAGAGGGGAATTTCTAAAAATAATGTTTTATTTTAGAAAGGAAAAAAAATCTAAAATCCATGATCTATGCTTCTATATTAAATGGACAAAGAAGGGTAAAAATTAAATCCAAAGTATTAGAAGAAATGAGGTAATAACTACAAAAGCAGAAATTAATGAAATTGAGGAAATTCAATGAGATCGAATGAAATAAAATGTTGGTTGTTTGAAAAGATTTTATAAAATTGATAAACTTCTAGTCAGATTGAGGAATAAATAAAAATAGAAGACACAAAGTACCAATATCAGTGATGAAAGAAGAAATATCTCTGTAGACTCCACGAACAGTTATAAGGGGATTATAATTATAAACAAATATATAAATGGATATATATGGAATATTAGAAAATGGTATTTATTTGCAGGGAAGGCATGGAGATGCAGATAGAGAGAATGGACTTGTGGATACAGTGGGGGAATAGAGGATGGGACTAATGGAGAAAGCAGCGGAGCACTACCATGTGTAAAATAGATAGCTGATGAGAAGTTGCTATATAAAAAAAGGAGCCCAGCCTGGCACTCTGTGATGACCTAGAGGGATGGGATGCAGGAAGGGGAAGGAGGCTCAAGAGGGAGGGCATATAGGTATAATTATGGCTGACTCATTGGAAAAGACTTTGATGCTGGGAGGGATTGGGGGCAGGAGGAGAAAGGGACGACAGAGGATGAGATGGCTGGATGGCATCACTGACTGGATGAACGTGAATCTGAGTGAACTCTGAGAGTTGGTGATGGACAGGGAAGCCTGGCGTGCTGCGAATCATGGGGTTGCAAAGAGTCAGACACGACTGAGCGACTGAACTGAACTGAACTGTGTTGTTGTACAGCAGAAACCATCAAAACATTGTAAAGAAATTTTCCTCCAATTAAAAAAAATCAAGAATGATTTGCCCATAAATTTTCTAGGGTTTTGGAGTCCTTAGACATGAAATCACAAAGTTTCTGAGCTATGCACTGAGGCAAGAATTTCAGTGGAGAATGTGCTCCTGAGAAAAAATGAAAACAACAAAAGAAGGATACAAGTGTTCTAAATCCCCAAACCTGAGTCATTCTTTTCCTCAGCCTAACATTTGCTCACTTGCACTCTGTGAAGACTGCCAAAACCAGGATAGTTTACTGGAAACTTAACCCAGATTTGAATTCATCTGAATGAAGCCTTTTTAGAACTTCAAAGTCTTTTTAGACAGCCAGTCTTTTAAGTTAGGGAACAGTTCCATCCTAGCTTAAAGTCTGGAAAACTTAATGGAATCCTAGGCTGTCACTCAAGTTGATGGTATTGACAGAACTAACTGTCAGCAACATTTCTTATAGATCAGTAATTTCCATACACAGGTCCATGGAGAAAACTGAGAAATTAAGTGTAACAATGTAATTTTAATAAGGCTATATTTATTCCATTTAAATATATTTTATTAAATAAATTCAATAAATATATGGATTTTTTTTAAATTCTGAAATTATCCTCCTTATGGAATCTATAAGTAGAAGGGTCTAGCCCATATGATTGGCTGAATTTTGCTTTATTATTTTATTCCTGATCCCATGTTTTTGAGGACTCAGCACATTCTTGATGTTTCCTATCACTCGGCCCTTGACAGAATACCCTGGATATCATTGCATTCTGCATCTTACATCAATTATTTCTTCTAAATGCTTTTGGGGAATGCCAAGCTTTCTCCCTTGTAATCACACCCACCTCCTTGCAACTTGATTCTTCTCTGATACTAGACTGCGTTTCTACCCACTTGAACTTGATTTAGAATTATTGGATCTTCTTTTGCTTCTGAAATTCAGACATTTAAAAAAAATTTTGCCTTGACCACCAGACATGAAATTCTGGGCTGCTTTTTAGGCTATAACCTTTGCTTCTTTCTGCAGTAGAAAGTAA
Organism: Ovis canadensis; assembly: GCF_042477335.2. Classification (NCBI taxonomy): domain Eukaryota; kingdom Metazoa; phylum Chordata; class Mammalia; order Artiodactyla; family Bovidae; genus Ovis; species Ovis canadensis. Next base: position 122,058,482 of record NC_091727.1, read on the forward strand.
ATTCTCTCTCCTTCTATCTACTCTGAGTAAACAGACCCTAAGTAAATTTGTCCAACTACTAAACTCCACTACCTTGGTTCTGCTGAGAGGAGGAGCTGCAATTCTGGAGGCATTACCTGTATGCTGTAGAGTTGCTGGCGACTCTGCAGAATGCTCAGACTACCTCACAATTGCACTCATCTCACATGCTAGTAAAGTAATGCTCAAAAGTCTCCAAGCCAGGCTTCAGCAATATGTGAACCGTGAACTTCCTGATGTTCAAGCTGGTTTTAGAAAAGGCAGAGGAACCAGAGATCAAATTGCCAATATCCGCTGGATCATGGGAAAAGCAAGAGAGTTCCAGAAAAACATCTATTTCTGCTTTCTTGACTATGCCAAAGCCTTTGACTGTGTGGATCACAATAAACTGTGGAAAATTCTGAGAGAGAGAGGGATGCCGGACCACCTGACCTGCCTCTTGAGAAATCTGTATGCAGGTCAGGAAGCAACAGTTAGAACTGGACATGGAACAACAGACTGGTTCCAAATAGGGAAAGGAGTATGTCAAGGCTGTATATTGTCACCCTGCTTATTTAACTTCTATGCAGAGTACATCATGAGAAACGCTGGACTGGAAGAAGCACAAGCTGGAATCAAGACTGCTGGGACAAATATCAGATATGCAGATGACACCACCCTTATGGTACAAAGTGAAGAGGAACTAAAAAGCCTCTTGATGAAAGTGAAAGAGGAGAGTGAAAAAGTTGGCTTAAAGCTCAACATTCAGAAAACGAAGATCATGGCATCTGGTCCCATCACTTCATGGGAAATAGATGGGGAAACAGTGGAAACAGTGTCAGACTTTATTTTTTGGGGCTCCAACATCACTGCAGATGGTGACTGCAGCCATGAAATTAAAAGAAGCCTACTCCTTGGAAGGAAAGTTATGACCAACCTAGATAGCATATTCAAAAGCAGAGACATTACTTTGCTGACTAAGGTCCGTCTAGTCAAGGCTATGGTTTTTCCTGTGGTCATGTATGGATGTGAGAGTTGGACTGTGAAGAAGGCTGAGCACCGAATAATTGATGCTTTTGAACTGTGGTGTTGGAGAAGACTCTTGAGAGTCCCTTGGACTGCAAGGAGATCCAACCAGTCCATTCTGAAGGAGATCAGCCCTGGGTGTTCTTTGGTAGAAATGATGCTAAAGCTGAAGCTCCAGTACTTTGGCCACCACATGCGAAGAGTTGACTCATTGGAAAAGACTCTGATGCTGGGAGGGATTGGGGGCAGGAGGAGAAGGGGACAACAGAGGATGAGATGGCTGGATGGCATCACTGACTGGATGGACGTGAGTCCGGAGTGAACTCCGGGAGTTGGTGATGGACAGGGAGGTCTGGCGTGCTGTGATTCATGGGGTTGCAGAGGGTCGGACACGACTGAGCGACTGAACTGGACTGACTGAACTGCAGGCCCTTCTCTATCACTAAGTCATGTCTGACTCTTTGTGATCCCATGGACTCTATCTTGCCAGGCTCCTCTGTCCATGGGACTTTCCAGGCAAGAATACTGGAGTATGTTGCCATTTCCTTCTCCAGGGGACTTTTCCTGGCTCAGGAATCAAACCCTTGTCTCCTGTATCTCCTGCACTGCAGGCAGATTCTTTACTCATTGAGGCATCAGGGAAGCAGGCTAATATGTTCAATCGTTTCCTATTGGCCCCGGGCTTACAGATCCACTCAAATACCACTGTCTCTTACAAACCAAGGTCATAGAACACAGTACTCTACCCTCTAACAAAGATCTGTCAGAATGCCTCTCTAGCGATGTAGTTCAGCATCTGTGGCACGTAGATTTTATGCTTCTTCAGTGAGGAAGAGTGATGTTTCTGGTATATGTCCTGATGATGTGGGCAGGGAGATGGGACATCCTACATATGCAACCAGCCAGCACCCCCTTAGTATAAAATAGGGATTTTCTGGCAGCACTATGCAGGATGTTCAACCTCCCCGCCCATATGAAGGTTAGCTGCCGCATCATGAAGTTTCAATTTCTGTCGAAGGGTTTGTCGCTTGATGCATCTTTGTGTGAATCATTTCAGAAAGACCTCTTCCAAATGGGTCATCTGTTCCTGGTGAACTGGCTGTGATTACTAATAGCCTAAATGATCTAGAAGGCTGGTAACTGATAACCCACCTCATACTCAAACTTAAGCCTAGTATCTCTAGCAATATAATTTTCCATCAACTTAAAAGATAAAATTCTCTTGATATGGATGCCAAGATATATATGGGTTACAAACACTCTCCAGTTTCACTCCCAATTCTGTCAACCCTCATGAAATAAATAACATAAGCCTTTGAATTACATAATCCATTCTAAATAATATAAACATATGAGACTTATAAAATAATCTAATATAAACATAGACTTCTTATACTACAGTAGAGGCAATTCTATTTCTCGAAGACCCTAGTTGGGCTACATATACTTATTCCAGTTATCCAAGATTATCCCAGTTGAAATTAACTATCTTATATGTATCACAAGTTAATTGCAGAAAGCATAGGTCTAGAAGCAACATCCTGAGACTCACTTTTCCATGGCTATGCAATCTGATCATCACACTCTGAAATAAATAAACTTAGCTAAAGACAGACTCTGTCAGCCTCGTTCTTTTACTTGAACAAATTTTGCTTTATGTACTATCCTATCTCAAGCCTCTCAGCTCTGAGAACTTTTATACCTGTAAAAATTCATGAATCTTCTGTTCCACCAGCACCTAACACCTGAAAGGTTCAGTATGATGTTTAATATCTTTTAAAAAACATCCTGGACTTGCTCCCCTGAAATAATCCTTTAACCCATCTATCCTGGAGTTTCCTACATGATTTGCAATAGAGCTAGTTACTTTTGAGTTGACTTCAAGTCTTTTCCTAGGGGAATATGGCAAAGATTTCCATTTCTCTGTTGATATTTTTTCCAGATAATTTTTTCCAGAGAATGGAAGACTCAACAATTTCATGTGGGAAAGGGAGAAAGACAAAGAAGAAATGATGAGTATTTTCCTGGAGCTCTCTGCCTAACCAAGTATACATTAATGAGAATTTTTGTTATTGGTATTAGGGGTTCTACTTTAGTAGAGTAAGTATTAGGTATTTTTCATTCTGAGTTGTGTCCGATTCTTTGTGACCCCAAGGATTGTAACCCATCAGGCTCCTCTGTCCATGGGGTTTTCTAAGCTAAGAATACTGGAGTATTCTCCTCCAGGGGATCTTCCTGACCCAGGGATTGAAGCCCCATCTCCTGTATCTCCTGCCTACACTGGCAGGATTCTTTATCACTGAGACACCTGGAAGGCCCACTCTAGCACAGTAGTGGAGGAAAAACAAACAATGCGCATAAGGGAGTAAGATATTGTTGTGGCTTTAAATTTATGCCTCTAGATGTTTTTTGGTTTTGGCTTCATTTTAATACATTAAGTTCACCTATAATATGGCGAACTTCCAAAGGAAGGAAAAGCCTATTTGTATCATTTAGGTAAGGTGATTGCTAAATCAATTGGAGAAAATATATTTTAAAATGTATTAAGTATTCATAATTTATCATCTTGATGATACTAGTAAGATTAAATTTAGATAATTCTTAGATACTTGAGTGATAAGCATCATGACCACCCCATCATTCTGACTAAAGGCCAAAGTAAACATAAAATGTTCTTTTGAGTAAATTTTTAATAACAGTCCTTTAGATTTCTGTAATATATTCATTAATACTAAAATGCACTTTTTATTAACGATTAGGATTCCAAATAATGAATAACTCATCCCCAACTGGGAGAAGGCACTGGCAACCCACTCCAGTACTCTTGCTTGGGAAATCCCATGGATGGAGGAGCCTGGTGGGCTGCAGTCCACGGGGTCGCTAAGAGTCGGACACGACTGAGCGACTTCACTTTTCACTTTCGTGATTTGGAGAAGGAAATGGCAACCCACTCCAGTGTTCTTGCCTGGAGAATCCCAGGGACAGGGGAGCCTGGTGGATTGCCGTCTCTGGGGTCTCACAGAGTCGGACACGACTGAAGCGACTTAGCAGCAGCAGCAGCAGAAATTTTTAGGTCAGTGTTTCTAACTTATTTGGTTGCTACTCTTTAATTTACTATTTGGTGGAATACATTTTCTACAATACATTTAAGCTAAAGATATAGCACAAAATCTATAAAATCAATTTACTTTTATCTTACATTTATATGTTAATATTTACTAAAAATCTAGTCAAGTCTGAACTAATTGCTACGGATACTAGTATTGACAACATGCTGCCAGATAGTTGGCAGATTTCTTAAAGCCCTGGGTAGGAATCATGGTTTTAGAACACTCAAAGTAGCTAGGTCAAAAAGACACCATCTACAGCCTTATTTAGAGCACCTTAGTAACTGTTGTTTGTGAACTTGTAACCCATACTCATTATCTGCTCTCTCTAGTTAGTAATCCTCTTGATTATTTGCAGGGAATACCCAAGGCTTGGAAATACATCTTCAAGTGAACTCCAGGTATTAACCTTGGATGCCCCCATGAATTCCCTTCTTTTACATCACAGATTGAAACCAATACTTAATCAGTACTTTTCATATGCCCAATTTTCAAACATCCCCACATCCTAAGGTTTACTAAAGCTTTTTGTTTTTTACTTATTCTCTATTCAAATGATTCACTCTGCAGAAAAATGAAAATAGATTAAAGGTTACTGTGAAATTTTAATTAACAGAAAACAGAAACTCCTTATAAAGCTTCTTAACGGGGACCAGAAAGCAATATTGACAATACTGAGATACAATTTCATAAAGACAAACTCTCTCTCTGTCTATGTGTGTATATATATATATGACTAAAATGTTATGGTTTACAATGAAAATATTGCCATTTAAAAATATTTCCCTAAAATTTCACAAGTTTGCTTTTAAAAAACACAAAACCAGTGACAATGTGTTTCAGGAGCCAAGTAATGGAGTAACTACTACATTGTATAACAGATATGTTCTTTTCATAGTAATACATTACTCAGATTATTAATTTGAATTGTTAGTATTGTAGATATATGTTGAAATGAATTTTAGGAGAACTGGTATATTTTATTAATTTAGGCTTTATTCTCTCCCTTGTTCCAAAAAAAGTTTAAGGTGTTTTACTGATGTGGCATTGAAATATGTATTTAATAAATATTAAGTTCTTAATACATAATAGGTAGATGGAGATGATACAGAAGGCAAACATATTTGTTCTCATGATTTTATAGTATAGTGAGAAATATTATAAGATAGAAAACTAAACTGGGCAAAAGAGAAGCACACATGGAGTAAAAGGGCATTTTTTTTTCATATGCAGCAATTGAGAGAAGAAAGCCAAAGGAGAAACAAAATCAAAAAGCAAACAAAAACTTGGGATTTTTGAACGGCATTTTTAAGCCAAAGAATGGCAAATATTTTCTGTAAGGGGCTAAATATGTATTTTAGTCTTCATAACTACTCAACTCTCCTTTGGTAGGGTGAAAGCAGCGATCTTTGAAAGAATAGGTATGACTATGTTCAAGAAAACTTTATGTATCATTAGCTGTAGCCAGCACAATTTGGCACATGGGTATAGTTAGCCAATCCCTGACCTTGAGAGCTAGGAAGGGGGAACTGATGTGGTTGAGGATTGATGGAGATGATTTGGTGTTATCCTCAATGCTGCTGCTTGGCATTATCAGGGATAGAGCTAATTCTCTCTATATTAGGATCAGGTTGGGAATTGAAAAAATAATCCAGGTACACAAAAAAGATTTCTGCTTTAGCTGCATAAAATGAGCATGTTATTGGGGATCCTAATTAGATTCTTAAAAGACATTAATATTCAAGAGAAGGAAATTTAAACATTTCACTCAAGTCACTAAGAAAATTTCATGGTGAATCTGAACATTTGAAGTTTCATTGTATTAGGTATTGAGATCCTCTATTTTCAGTAGGAATCAAAGGCCTGTGATTTAAGTGAACACAAGTTCATACACATGCATCCTTCACTTTACACCAAGTTCTTGATCAGCCTGAGGAAGTTCCCTTCTATTTCCAGTTTTTTCTTTTTATCACAAAAGGGGGTTGGATTTTGTTGAATGCTTTTTGGAGTCTATTAAGGTAGTGAGGTTATTTTTTTTCTTTTATTCTGTTAATAAGCTGCATTGTATTGATTGATTTTCTCAAGTTGAACCAATTTTGCTTTTTTTTTTTTCTTTCTTTCTTTTTGCTGCAAAAGTTTTATTGTTTCCATTTGATGCAAGGATTGGGTGAGGCTCCGGGATGTTTAAAAAGCTGCCCAGTGGATGCAGAGAGGGGCCTCAGGTGCAGCCCTGACTCCAGAGGGCTCCTCAAAGACCGTTGGGCTCTAGTGGTGTTGGAGGGTGAACGTTTCAAAGATATATTCGCCCAGCCCAACCAGGGGACCAGCCAACCTGCGGAGGTTAGTCAGATGGTTGCCATCTACTTGATGAGTTTCAGCTATTGGCTCAGCTCCCCGCCTTCTCTCCATCCTCCACTACTCCAGCAGCCTGTTGGTGTGGGGGGATGGGGCTGATCAGGTAGTTGTAATCTACTTGATGAGTATCAACTGCTCGTACAGGAAGCGGCTCTCTAGGAAGTCACAGGGATGGGAGTCTGCAGGGGCTGAACCCAAGGCATGAAGATCCACAAGGGCCTAGCTCAGGTTCTTCTCCACGGCTGTGGCAGCTTCCTTATTGTCCAAAGTTTTATCCCATTCATCTTGGGACGGCTTTTGCATGTCCTAGAAGAGGGCACGGGACACCGTGCTGGTTTTCCATCTTCAAGAGATGCTAGGGGCCCTGCTCCTTCTTGGCCAACTTGGAAAAGGTGGCCCACGCTGTCCAGAGCCACATCCTGGCAGTGGAAATAGAAGCCCATAGAGAGGTAGGTGTAGGGGGACCCAGATGCTGTTGACACCGTGGTTGATGGCAACCTCCACCTCAGTGAAATAATTCTGAGGAATCATGGTTGTTTGGTCTTAAGGAGTTAAGCTCAAAATGTGTTGGCTAGTCCAGAGGCCGAGGATGGCTGAGTGGCTGGTTCCAGAGGTTACAACTGGAAAAAAGGTTGGAGGGCTGTCGGCGGCTGGAAAAGGGGGGGAGGTGTCCCTGTGTCCCTTCTGTCCAAACACTGTTGAAGCAAAAGACAGATCCACAGTACCACCTGAGAACACTGCCCCAATTTTGCATTTCTGGGATAATACCCATTTTCTTGGTATCCAACCTGTTTCATATCTTGCTGGATTCAGTTTGCGAGTATTTTGTTGAGGGTATCTGCATCTATATTTATACAGGTTATTGATCTATAGTTTCTTTCTTTTTTTTCTTGTGCTATATTTGTCTGGTTTTGGTATCAGGATCATATCATTCTCATAAGAAGAGTAGGAAAGAATTCCTCTTTTTTTTAATTTTTGAAAAAGTATTCGAAGAATTGGTGGTAATTCTTCCAGGGACTTACCAGACATGTCAAACAATGACAACTGTCTGGAAATGAGGCTCTGAAGGAGTTTGCTAACTCTGTTCCACTCTGGTAGGTATCAGGCTGCTAGTTTGCACTGAGATTGTAGGCTCTTGGTTTTCAAGGCTATCCTGGAGCCTGAGAGGGGTCATGAAATTAGGCAAGATAAAATGCTACAGAGACTGCTGTTCTTATCAAAATTCAATCATTTTTCTTGAATAAGCACTCCCTGGCTTGCTTTGAGCTTTTAGGTAACTTCCAGAGTCCCAGATTAGTTGATTCTGACAGTTTTTATAAAATTTCTTGTTGCTTTTAATGAAGAGAGAATTTTGGAAGGAATAAAGACTGATATTCACCTGTAATTTCTGTGTTATTAACATATCTTAAAATTTGTTTTGTTTTTGTTTTTTTAATATAAATTTATTTATTTTAATTGAAGGTTAATTACTTTACAATATTGTATTGGTTTTGCCATACATCAACATGAATCCGCCACAGGTATACACGTGTCCCCCATCCTGAAACCCCCTCCCTCCTCCCTCCCCATACCATCCCTCTGGGTCATCCCATTGCACCAGCCCCAAGCATCCAGTATCATTTTGTAGAAAACTTTTCACACAGATCGTATTATTAATACAGAGAATGGAAATGGTGATTTTGAATAGAAGTATGAATGAGAATATGGAAACATCATATCAATATGAATTACCCAGTATCTAGGGGATGCATTATATACTATTCTTATAAATAAAACTGTAGGTATATTTTATAATAGAGTATTTTAACATAATTATCTCAAATGGTTTATATCAGCCATTGCTTTATCTTATAATTTTGCTTATGTTTGTTCTTACTGCAATTTTTTTATCCCAGTCTGTTTTACATTAAAAATGTTTATTGGAGTATAGTTGATTTACAATGTTTTAATTTCAGATGTACAGCAAAGTGATTAAGTTATACATATGTGTATATTCATTCTTTTTCAGATTATTTCTCATATATTTTACCACAAAATATTGAGTAGGGTTCTCTGTGCTACACAGTAGGTCTCTGTTGGTTATCTATCTTATATATAGCGGTGTGTGTATGTTAATCCCAAGTTCCTGATTTATCCCCCCACCATGTTTCCCCTTTGGTAGCCATAAGTTTGTTTTCGATATCTGTAAGTCTGTTTCTGTTTTATAAATGTTCATTTTTATTATTTTTTTGAATTTAAAAAATCTATTTATTTTATTTATTTTTAGCTGTGCTGGGTGTCGTTGCTATGTTCAGGCTTTCCCTAGTTGCAGTGAGCTGGGGTCACTCTTTGATGTGGTGCATATGCTTTTCATTGTGGTGGCTTCTCTTGTTGTGGAGCATGGGCTCCAGGGCGCACCAGCTTCATTAGTTGCAGCTCCTGGGCTCTAGAGTAGGGGCTCAGTAGTTGTGGCACACGGGCTTAGCTGTCCTGCAGCATGTGGAATCCTCCCAGATCAGGGATTGAACCCCTGTCTCTGCATTGGCCAGCAGATT